>NW_027518685.1:19382083-19996666 GCF_043159265.1 Tasmannia lanceolata
TCCGCCTCCGAGGACGTTATCCTTCGTTGCACACCGCCTTGAAGGAAATAATTCATCTTTGCAATACAATGAATGGAAAGGAAGAAGAAATACTCTCAAGCCTCTTGAAGGCAAATACACAACTCTCAAAGCTCAATAACTCTCCTAATGATTGAAACTAAATGCTCTTTGGAGATCCTCTTGACAAGAAGTAAATGCACAAGTTAATGCTCAAGAGGTTGAAAAATCCTTTTGATTTTGAAGGTTGAAAGCTCTAGGGTTTCATAAATGATGTTCAAAAGGTTGTAATGAAGGTCTTTTATGAGGTATATATAGCCCTAGTAAGTTTAAGACCGTTTGGGGGGAAAACAGTAATAAACGGGTCAAAAAAAAGTAATCCGCGCAGGCCCCAACGGCTATATTGCCAGACGGGGGCGGTCGACCGCCATACCCCAGTCAACCGCCCTTATCGGGCGCTCTTTTTTTATTTTCAAAATTTGAATCTCAGCGGTCGACTAGGGTAGCCGCGTTCGCCCGCCAAGGCTTTCTGTTTGATTAAAAGTTTTGCTAAAAAACTATGAGCGGTCAACCGTGGCATCCGCGGTCGCCCGCCAAGACCTTCTTGGATGACTCATGGCTTTCCAGAAGCCTATCCGCGGTAGCCTCGGTCGACCGGCCTGCTTTTGTTGGGTGGATGCTGGGATTCCAGCAAACATCCCGCGGTCACCCGGTCGACCGGCCCTGCTTTGAAATATTGATTTTTTAAGTTTTTTTTATATGACTTTGGGCCATGGTCTTTGGGCTTTAGACTTGTGTTTCAAAAACATTTTGGAGTTTATCAAAATGATTTTCAAGGAGTTTTGAAAACACGAAATCATGCAAATACTAAATGTCAAGAGAACTCTAATGCATTCTAAAAACATAGGGACCTTGAGTCATCTCGAACTTCAATCTTCTTGAGCGCTTGCATGAGCCATTCCTTGTCTTGAGATAGTTTTCAATCTTGTTCTTGCGCTTGTGATTCCCTTGATTCTTTGATAGACTTTAAGAGTTGTAGGAGGACCACCAAGTCTTGACTTTCTCCAAGATGAGCCCTTGTTCTTCTCGCTTCAAGTGTTGATATAGATGTATCATGTCTAAACCACAACACTAGAGAAGCCATTAGCCAACTATCGTCAATTTGGGTTTGTTGATCATCAAAATATTAGTGGGATGTACCCTTGGGCTTACAAATATAAATTTTTAGGCATGTGTTGTGCACATTTTTTTAACTAGCAACAATGAGCCATTTTTTTAACTAGCAACAATGGGGAATGTTTACCATGTGTATATATGTCAAAAAGTTTGCTGACTTTCTGTACATCTAATGGACCAAAAAATAAAATAAAAAACTTCCACTTAAAATGAATAGCATGCATGACTATTTTAATCAATTCCATCATTGGAAATGGACGACATGCGTGGCTTAATTTAAGTCATCATATTTATTTTGCAGGTTCCAGAAATGGGTCATATTAGTACATTTATTGATTTCACTCAAGGGCTACTGTTTGTAAAATCACCACATTGCAAAGTGAAACTGCAAATTCCTCTTGAACAGGGTTCGTGCTATGGCCTGAAAGAAGAATTAGATTTGTATGGTCAGAGGTATACCATTTATTTACATGTTATTGCAGTTGCTGTCTCACATAGAATCTTACTACCCAACCAACATATAAGTGGATATAGCTTTTGACTACTAAATTGAATATCTGCTGTTATAGTCTAAAGACCAATAATATGGTTTTCAGCTAAAAAATATCCACAAAGTAATGGTGGAGGCTTCAAGGTTCATCAAGAACCTCATAATTTTTATTTTTTTTCTGCATCAGTAAATTGAGTGTCTTCATCTATTCTAGCTTTCACCATTTTTCCTTATATTTTTTTATGCTAGAGTTGTACAGAATCTACAGCTGATTTTTTTTCATTAATTTGGAAAGATGAAGCACCAAATTGTGATTTTTCCATCAAGAAAATAAATAATTTTTCAAAGATTATGCACCAAATAATAGTAACCATCTACTACGTATTTCAAGCCAAAAGTATAGAAATTGTGATATTGATCTTATGAAATTAGAGTTTTTATGCGGTTTAAGGTCTTATAGTCCCTTATTTTTCAAAAAGTACTGTACGGACCACACTATAGGATGATCCAAACCGTCCATGGGATGGACCCCAATGTAAATAGGTTGTGCCCCAAAAATCATTTTTATAGGATGATCTCAACCCTCCAATCTTTAGATGAACTGCATATTATGGAAACCTCTATAAATCGGAGGGCTACGATCATCCTATGTAAATGATTTTTGGGGAACGACATATTTACGGGTTGTTCCATCACATGGACTGTTTGGATCATCCTATGATGTGGTCCGTACAGTACTTTTTTGAAAAATACGGGACTATAAGGGCGTACACCATATAAAATCTCATGAAATTAAACCGGATAATGTGGACACCTAATTGAGGCTTCTTGTTGATTTCTCCAAAAATCTGCACCATCTTACTGTACATGGTGACAAAACAGCAAAATATGGATGTGGCACTAATACGAAGACAGTGGGAGAATTGACTATTTAGCTCAAATATTTCATACAACCATTAGAATAATAATAATTGAGAATGAGATCTATTATTTTAAATGATACTACGGTTGCTATAAATACCAAAACATACAGGAAATCTTCTCTCTCTCCCTTTTTCCCTTTTCTTATTTTCGGAAGGTTAGCGCTGCTGAAGCTCATTTAATTCTACCAGCCACATAAGTATATCCAGCAGATGCAATCTTCATAATAAAATGAATGTTCTTTTCATTCACTCTTCAGGATGGGCCATTTCTTCAGTGGTGTTTTGGTTATTAATGATCGTGATCTTTTGTAATTATTGTGGATAATTCACTAATGTCCAGAATAGCCTTTTGAGTGACTAATATTCCTGAGTAATGCTATCTCAGTACAAATGGTGCTCCTTGTCATACTTTTGTGAGCATTCAGAAGCAACACAGCTTAAAGAAGTCCATATGACTAAGGGGTACCACCCAGATTTGGTTTTTTGGGCTTCTTTGCTCTATAAAATTGCTTAGGTGAAAGAAAAGTCATTACCTGGTGTAAAATTATATATAACAAAATATCGATCTTCATTTTTAATTAAATGTGGACATTTACTGGTGAATTTTATAAACTAGATATGAAGTGCAGGGTTACGAGAATGAAGTCAATTTGTGGTTCACCAAAGCCGTTGCCTGCTCGTGTACCTTAGTGAGATGTTTTGGTTCCAAGGATTGCATAAACAATAGTGGCAAAGTAGGCATGTGCAGAGATGTCCGGAGCAACTTGAATTTTGTGAATGAAGCTCAACTCTTACTAATATCTGACGAGAGTGTTCATGACCTTAACAGCAGGTTAATCTCAAGTATGTCATTTAAGTGTATTTCATCAATTCATACTCCTTGACCTGTAATTCTTTTACTTCCCATCGCAAGGTGTGGAGTAGGAAAATAAATTTTCTGTCCTCACCTTTCCAACCTAGTAATCCCTAACAATTCTGATATTTTTGCATTATATCAGCTAGAAGCATAATTAGTTAGTTAAGATGCTGAATTCAGTAAAGTAATTTTGGTCAGGCTTATATTATAAATTTATAATGGTCATGTTCAAGATTCATTATGAATATGATTTTGGGTCATTAAAAGTCATCTCTGCATGTGTATTGTTAATCTTTTAAATAAAATTCATCAGAACCATTTTTAATGGGTGGCAGGTGTACAAAAAAGTAGTGATGGCATTCAACAGCCTATTCATGTTGATCCAATGAGGTTTCGGCCAAATCTCATCATTTCTGGATTTGAACCATACACAGAAGACAACTGGAGAAGTCTTAATATTGGAAAAGAGCACTTTACTGTAAGCCTTAAGTCTCTAACTCTCTACACTAGTTTATGGTGTTCTTGAAAAGGATGAAGTGCATGTGTGTGTGTGTGTGTGTGTGTGTGTGTGTGTGTGTGTGTGGGGGGGGGGGGGTGGGTGGGTGGGTATATAGGCTACTGATATCCGTGCGACCATGTTTTGATAATGGGGTGATCTCACCTTCTTTTTTGCACTTTTTAATTGGTTGTTAAAGATTTTTGTGAATTGTAAGAGCCTTTGACAGCTGTAAACATGGTCATGCAGATATCAGTAGCATGACCGTGCTTTTATTTTTAAGGATTCATTTTCTAATATTCACAAAAATGATATAATTTTTACATTATCATATATCTGTTGGTCCGCATGCTAGGTAGAAACCATGACCTCAAGGTTCTGACACATGGCACTTTTCAATTGAGCTATGGGATTGAATCCACTTCTTTTACATTGCCACTCCATCCAACACCTTTCATTCATATTTTACATATCGGCACTTTACGTATGATTGAAACACGTGGGATTGTACAACTGGAAACCATGACCTCAAGGTTGTGACACATGACACTCTACAATTGAGCTATGGGATTGAATCCACTTCTTTTACATTGCCACTCCATCCAACACCTTTCATCCATATTTTACATATCGGCACTTTACGTATGATTGAAACACGTGGGATTGTACAACTGAGCTATTACCTTGAATTCACTTCTTTTATCTTGCCTCTGTCCAAAAGCTCGTACCCATGTCTTATACGCATCCATCTTTCCACATTTAAGTGACAACTATGAGGCCTTTGAGGTCCCTTTAGGCATTTGTATGTTATATAGATGCAAACTCTCTCTCTGTTATAGTGGGGTCCGATGGAACAGAGATAGTTTTGTTTTGAGTTTGATGGTAGCCCTCACGTCTGTAAATTGCTAGGGACTGCTGGTCACCATTTTTTTGGTGAAGTTCGAAGTATTCCAACAGGGAAAATCAATTGATAGAGTCCCATTATGGCTTGAGTGACCACGATCGTTCGCCTAATGAGGCACTTCTGCTAGAAGTTTATATGCTACTGCTTTAGTAATCCAATCATAGGATTGAATTGATGGATGGTAGAAGCTGTTAGTCGCGAAGATCAGTAAAGAAGGGGAGTTGAAGTGGGCGAGAGGCTGATCAATATAATACTGAATTTTTCTGTTTCTATGCTACTTTTTATCTCCATGGACAGAAGTATACTTCTGGTCATCTTTATTGATGCTATGTAATACTTGATGGGACCTCTGGTCCCCAGTGTATCATTCACAGTATCAATGAAATTTCTGTCAATTTTCAAAAAAACTCTCTCTCTCTCTCTCTCTCTCTCTCTCTCTCTCTCTCTCTCTCTCTCCCCTGCTTGTTGCTTGCCTTATAAAATGACCAGATGGTGGAACATGACTTTCCAAATTTTTAATTACTAGAGGAAATGCTCCTTGTGCACAGTTGTCCTGTAAAAACTTTTAATTGCAACTTTTATTCTTTAAAATGTTGTTTTATTCTTGGAGAACACTCAAACTAAAACAAGTCAGATAACAGATGTGCATTTTTTCATTTCTGTAGAAGAAGGAATCAATGCATCTTTGTCTTAAAAGTCAAAACATGGGGGCATCCTTCCCATGCCAGTTTTGTATAATTTAATTTTAAGATTTAATTTATGCGTTCTGGTATCACCTGATTAATCAATTTTCATTGTTTATCTGATATTTTTTCATGTTTCAGTCATTAGGTGGATGCAACCGTTGTCCGATGATCAATCTTGATTCTAATCCTGGACACATACAAAAGTCAAAGGAACCATTGGCAACGTTAGCATCGTATAGGCGAGTGCAGGTTAGTCGGCGTTAAATATAGCTTGGACTCGGTTACAACAATTGATTATTTTCTCGTCCTTCAATTTCCATGTGCATTCAAATAGCCTGCTTACTGGTCTAACCTAGGTTGAGATGGCTTAAAAAGAAGTGAAAAGTTTATATTCATATGAAAGTCTTTTTGGATGTTTATGGAACATGTAGAATACAATCAGTCGGGTGCTATCTTTCCTTTATGTGGTGAAGTAGATAATTTCATTGTCCACATTACATTTTAACTTTACCCAAAGGGTTGCGATATAATGCGGAAGCCGTGATACCAGTACTGGAGTTCTCAAAAAGGACATTCCAGCTGTTCCAAAAAATGTCCTCCACCGATTGACACTCACCAACTCAGCTATTTGGGAAATCGGATATATCAACAACTGAGCTATTTGGGAAATCAGAAATCCTTTCTCTTGTTTTCTGACACTGAACTATGCTAGACATAAACATCAAAATGGGGTGTTACTGGATGATGGTGTGGTAATCAGTGAAAAAAGCATAAAATAATCTTAAATTTAACTTTCATATTATTTCTAATGATATTAATAATAGGGAAGTTTATATATTCGCCCTTTTTTTTACTTGGGACAGCCCTCTCTAGTGTAATCTTTTTTATTTGCATCTTTCTTTCTTTTTCCTCAGTAAATACGAGACCTCGATGGATCGTAGAGTAGAGTCTACTGGCTTGAACTATCGTTTGCCATCCAGGCTCCCCCTTGACATGCAAGTCACATCCCGGCGGTAACTGCTAGTTGAGCTTGAAATGGAAAGTCCAATGGATAAAGTCTCGCTCACTTAGACAGGAGCGATATATGCAGGTGTTATCTTGTTCCCTTTTTACCTTTCTAACTCCTCTTGGACCAAGAAGCAAGCTCCTGTTCGGGAGGTGGGCTAGTAGGCCGTTCGAGGTTCCAACCAAGAATGAGCCGCCTCGTTTTCAGCAAGAGATCAGGGCACTACAGAGGGCTGTTCCAAGTGAAAAAAGGGGCGAATATACCATTTACCTAATAATAATTCTTTAAGGTTACTTATTTTCCCACTACCGTGTTTTGATAACAAAACAAACTCAACTTGTCTTTTATAATTTAAGTAGTTGTCAAAGGCTCTTACAATTCCCAAAAAGCTCTAAGCAGCCAATTAAAAAAGAAAGACAAGGTGAGTTCGCCTTGTTATCAAAACATGGCATTGCTAATATCTGTAGCCTTCTTTAATTGTAAACTTTGAATAAGGATTCAGTTTTCTCTTAATCAAATCTATTACCTTCATCAACCTATGAAATATATTTCAATAATTTATGCATTTTGATATTTAAAAATTTAAAATTTATAGCATATTTAATGGCTGGAAATGATATCCGCACTTTTTTGAATTGTTATAGCCAGCCGCCTTACCCAATAATAACATTCATACCAGGGTCTGGGTCTGTAGCTGAATGATTGAGGCTTTGTTTCTCAACCTAAAGGTCACAGGTTCAATCCCAGCTCAACTACCAAAAAACAAACCATTCATACCTACTTAACCTGGGTATTAAATATCAACTATTTTCATAGTTTTCTGTATTTCCATTAATCTTGATATGTTTTATGTTTCTTATGCTCTTTCAAATTCTTCTTTCTTTTTTTCTTTCTTTTGACTTTTTCTGTCATGTCTTTGCTTTCACAAGAAGTTGTGTGTGTGAACTGCTTTCGCAAGAGGATGTGTGTGAATGCTGCTACAACTTTCATTGGTTACAGAACCATTAGTCCCTAGTCCCTACTAAGCCCTTTTCCTGTCATTATTTAGCTGATTCACCAATACACCCAATGCTGAAGAATCTTTGGATTTTCACGAAACAGCGATAATAAGGAGATATGTGTTGTAGCCTCTATTAGTAAGATTACCCATACGTAAACTGTGGATGATAATAACAGCTGTACTAAATCCTTCAGCTATTCATTCATAAAATATTTCCAATTTTTGGACAGAAACTAGAACTGATGTTGTGAAACTCTGGTTCTTTCAAGAATATCCTGCATGGCATGAACCCATGTCTTATATAGTGCAAGTCTATACCTTGTTTTATTACTGATTTTTTTTTTTCTATTTGGGATCAGGGAAAGATTTTATTTGGCATTCTGTTGAAGCATGAGAACAGCATAATCCTGGGTGGAGGTGAAGACAAGGATACAGAGCCAAGGCTTGAAGTTGGTCAAAGATTATATCCAGACCCAAGTTAAAGGGGAAAAGAGAAATTGGAATCAGCTTCTTCACTGACCTGTTGAAAGGGTCAGATGGCATTCCACTGTCACACCAACATACAGAAACACACATTCAAAATGTTATACAGGGAAGGAATGTTTATAATTCTAACATTTAAAATGCAATCCTTTATTTATTCATGTGTAAATTAACAATATAATCCTATAATCCAATTTACATGTTTTCAGTTAGCAGTTACAATTCCCCAAAGGCATCAACAGCCAATAGAATTAGTGTTTAGTAAAGTGATGAGTGCCATTATCAAAACAAGTGGAAGCTGATATCTTTCTTTTGTACCTAACTAAGTAGGTTACATTTTACAGCCTTTGCTACTCTTGGATCATTGTCTAATTATTTAAGATGAATCTTCCTGTATCTGAATCATTTCACTGTGGGTTGTCCCTGCAACCGCATTTATGTCTTTATATAGGTTGTTCTTCTCAACATATTTATAAACATCAAGTGCACCCAAGTTAGATCGATTTGTCTTCAGGTTGACAAGTCAGAAATCTCTCTGAAAAGTTTGAAAGTTCAAATAATCAACTGGTTATGTCCTAAAAGAGAATTCTTGCAGGAATGGTTTGGGGGGGCGGGGGGGAGTTTCCATAGAGTAGGACAAGAGTCGAGGGAAGTTTCCATAGAGTAGAACAAGAGTTGGTATTAATCAACTGGAGCCAATCCATCAGTTCCTTTGGGTTCTTCCCTCCTTGATATGAATCTGTAGGGGTTTAGGAGGATTAGTGAAAGTGACTTTATGCGCAGTTGTCATCAATTTATAATTCTAAGGCAACAACGTACCATGTAACCCCACCCCATAGAGTTGGGTTAGGATTTACTAATAACCAATGACCAACTTTCCACTAGTCTAATCGTCCACTCGGGTTGTAAAACCAAATGCTATCATTTTCCTCGGACACGTGAAAAATATAGTATTGAACACCTTGTTTCCATGGAGTAGAACAAGCAACCCTCACTATTATCATTGTGATACGTGGGAATAAAATCATTGCAATACATGAGCAAATATATCATGTTCTGCATCCCTCTTAGCATTGCATCTACAAAAAGAGATCTTCTGAGGCTGACCAAGGGCGTTTGATTTCTCAATTCTTTTGTTGTTACTCATGCCGGTCCAACTGAAAAACATGAATCGAAAATTTGCATTCTTTTGCACTCCCTCAATTTGAATACAAAAGAAAGCATAGCCCTCAATTTCTAAAAACTACACACTTTCTAAAGACTAACTAATTAGAAACTAACAAGTCAACAACCCAAATTAGAACCTAAATTCTTTTTCTAACTCTACCTCTTTAACACTTTCCAAAACCAAGTTTGTTTCCAATGTAATTTACACTGCAGGTGGTGGCCCAAGTAAGAAATCTTAGCCCTCTAAATTAATCATAAGGGCGATGATATTTTCAATAGGTAAGAATTAGTGCTCTTTACTTCATAGGAAAATCAGAAACAACGTTTCACTTTTTAGAATCATTTTTATAAACTGATTATGCCTAGAACAATCTTTTTTATATCACCATATTAAGAAAGAAAAAGCAAGCTTAAAACTCTACGTTCTCCACTTCCTCGTGACAACACGCAAAACATGAATGTCAACTAAGACAACTATATGAAAGGTACATGCAAAAGCTGGGGTGGAGCTACATATAGTGTTGGGGTGGCCATGGCCTCCCAATGAATTGCAAAATCCCTTATTTGCTCTATAGCTATAGAGAAAATTATAGAGAACATTGGCTCTATAAACCACGGCCCCCGCAATGACCAATGGGGGTCCGGCCTCCCAAGTATAGATTCCTGGCTCAGCCCCTGTTTGTTTCTCCCTATTGCCCAAAATGAACCGCACTAAAACTGAAACTGTTTGTCTAACAAATTGCAGTCTCTTATCTAAAAAACTAGATGCCTAAATAAATGTAGACCCAATCAGAAAAATGAGAAGTGCCATTATCAGAGTACGGTAGTGCTGACATTAGCTCTAAATAAAATAGAAGAGAATTCAAGAGGCACTAATCTATGCATATTTGTATGTCAAAGAGAGCAACAAATCGAATAGGTGAGAGCAGGGAAGTTACAAAGAAAGAACACACAAGTGTCCTTTTGAACGGAGAGTGCAGGGTTGTTTAAAAGAACATATTGATTCTTTCATAGGACACTCAAGTTTCAAACCTGTAGTTTAATAGAGAAGGGAGCATTGAATTCTGTCTCAAGGACAAAAGCAATAGGCTGGATTGTCTAAACGGATATTCCAGCCAATTTCTTTATGTCATTTCATTAAGCAATTTGTGTAGCTTTTATGAGTTCTTCTGTCTGATTCTTTAAGATTCCTTGCATGAAGATTTACGTGGTTTAACACAATGGCCTATGTCCATGGGTGAGATCATTTCTTCCACTACTATAGAAAATATAACAAGATTAACACTATCCCATAACCCCATAACCCTTCTTCTTCTCTTCTATGGTTGTATATTGCTCCCTATCTAAACAAGAAGGAAGACACAAGAGAGAATCAAGAACAACTCACCTTCTTCCTTCTTCTCTATGCAAAATCAAAATCCTACTTGTTGTCTTCACCACTAGTTGAGGTGAAGATCGAACACCAATCACGTGCTGACACTCGGCGTGGGCCCCATGCGGCTCTCCAGTGAGAAGTCGCCACACGGCCTGGTCAATCTGGGGCCTTGGTGGAAATCCAGGTCCTCGGCCAGCTGGCGCCTGGAAATCCCGGCATACGGCGGTACGGCCTGCAATTGTCGGACCGCATATCTCGAAGACCGTACGATGTCACGTCGGCCGTTGACGCATGATTTCTAGACGACCATACGAGATCCATGCTCTCGTCCCTACTGGGTCCATGCCGCTCTCGCGACTATCAGAACCTCATCCTATAAAAGGAAACCCCTATTCTGATCAAAGGGCAATGGCACCACCCAAATCTGTTGATTTCCAATTACTTATTTCCACAAGATATTTGGAAATCTGATTTTTTTTACTACCAGTCGCTGATTTGGAAATCTAAGGATTTGATCTGAATCGAAATCATAAAACAAAAAGGGCTGCAAATGTGAGAAATCCAAATCAAAATCTTCTCGGCATCCAACCGGGCCCTATGATTGAAGCCATAGGACATCATGTAGGACATCTCTAGTGGCGCGTGCCGGGCTGGGTTGATTTTGGGTTTTGGGTTAGGGTTTGTGTTGGCCCCTCCTCGGAGGCTAGGGTTATGATTGAAGCAATGCTCTTTGGGTTGGGTTCAGGCTGCCCAACTCTGCCCGGACTTCACCCCTAATGGTTCATAACCCGAAAAACCTTTTTGGCCTCTTGAAAATAGATTGTACACGGTGAATGCACATGTAGATCGGTGTAGGCACTCATGACATTAATTTCGGCAACCCAAGGTATATTCTCAGCAATCAGTGAAGACAGAAATATCCATGGCAGTCCATTCTTCTTTGTTCGGAATCTTCTATATTGCTTATAAAACTAACAATTCTCTTGATTCTCATTATGGAAGCTAAAATCAGTTTTTTTTTTTTTTTTTTTTTTTTTTTTTTTTTTTTTTTTTTTTTTGGGAGTGCTTCTGGAATCAGAATTATTTTCTTTAAATCACACGACAAATTTTTTTTTTTCTAGTTTTTTTGGGATTTGCTAGCATTCATTGTAGAAGGCATTTCGCTGATGGGCTGTTGCGTGTGAGAGAAGCCACCTCAGATGAATTGAATGAATAAGACAAAATCTGTTGAAAAGTGAGCCTGTGTGGGCACCGTCACATGAAACAATCCATCTGTGAAATGCCTCCTGCGATGGACGCTAGCAAATCTCTTTTTTGGAACATGTAGATTACCAATTTGTAGGATATTTATGCTAAACATAATTTAAGAGAAACAGATGCCCCATATTATATTACAACAATGTCGTGCTCTAGTAAAGCATAGTGGCAAATCAAAGGTTGCCTCCAGTAATGCCTTCAATTTTAAAAGCTTAAAGAGGCAACATATAGGTAGAGCCGTAGGGTAGTCCCGGCCTTAGGCAGACTTTAACTCTGCTTGCTTTGAAAATGATATATTCTCGCCTTTTTCTTCCCTGGGACAGCCCCTTGTAGTGCAAAAGAGTGGTTTTAAATACACTAGAGGGGGCTGTTCCAGGGAAGAAAAGGAAGTGCGTATATTACTTCCCTGCTTGAGAAAGATGGATGTAGGTCCCAACCACTCATTGGTGGGGGCAAGTGACCCTTCATTTGTTGTTCTCTGCCCTAGTAAAGCCCATTCCAACACAAACTACACAAACTAGTTATTTATATGCTCAGCTTTCTGATATCATATTATAACACAGTTGGAGAAGAAATTAGCAACATCAATGTTACTATTAAACTATGATTGCATTTCAAACATTTTGAAAACAAAAATAGAACAAAGCATGATGCTTCCAATTTTAATGTTCACAAGTATTACAGTAATCTTTATCCAAAGAAAAAGAAAAAGACAATGGTGACCCAATATCAATGGTAATGGTAATAGTCCCAACACTTACTAAACAAGATAGACAAGAGTTCTCCTCAGTAAGGTATACAAGAAAAATTCGATGTCAAAATGAAACCCAAGAACCTTATTTTAGAACATAAATTAGAAGATTGCCTTGGTAACTGACCTTTTGGTATACTATAACCATCTCAACATTTACCAATGGGCTCTTTAACCACCTAATTTATAGTTTCTGTAAGGCATCCAATAAACATTTCAAGGTTGAAGAGAGCTCTCTAAATGGCCATGGTCATCAACAGGTAGACTAACAACAGGGATGTCCAAGCTACTTCCCTCTGCTTCAGGAGAGATTTCCTTAACATCTGCGATCCTTGCATCCGTTGCCTGAAAATCACTCCATTCGCCATCACCAATCGTATGGAATTCGACGTCATCAACAGCCGCTCCATCCCTGGAAAGAGGGATTGATCTAGAAATGCTCAAACAAGCTTTGTCAACATTGTCCTCTGACAAGTCCACATGCTTTGTCAATGGAAGTGTGTTAGCAGTACCGGAGCATGACTCAGCTTTCTCTTCGAAGACTTGCTCTGTATTGGTCTGTTGTCTGTTAAAAGAAAAATGCCGACTCATTATATGCAAGTTAAATGTCAAAATTTTGGAATCACAGGATAACTAGACCCGCGGCAGGCAAAGTTAGCGTCAGTCATTACAAGTTATTGGAAAATAATTATGTATTGAGAAGCATTCAAACTTAAAAGGATTAATCTCTATACAAGTTTTTCCTTTTCCTTATTCTGTTTCCACTTTAAAAAAAAAAGGGTCTTTCCTAGTATTGATTTGCTTAACTGCATATACATCATACCATTCAAAAAAAAAAAAACTGCATATACATCATTGTAATTACCATTAAACCATGGATCATAGAGCCTAATATAGATAAAATAGTATTAATAACTACCGTGTGTAAATATACTCCTCAATACAGAATGAGTAACAATGCATGGTACTACAAGTAGATTATGTGAAGGATCTAGTATTCAGAACACTCTCTAGTCACCCAGCAGGCCGCCACCATGGACCCACCATAGCCAAGAGATAACTTATCAGCCAACCCGATCATGCAACTAGAGGGCTTTTGAGGACTGTAAAAGGATGGTTAAAAAGAAATTGACTCATGGTCGACAGTCAACTGGTAAAAGTCCCCAATTTGGATAAGGATTCTCACGTCAATGATCATTTTGGCTATGGCAAAAATCTAGTGGCAAGGCCTGCCTGATGAACAGTCCTGACCTTGAAAATGGCTTCCACATTTATGAGCTTAGATTCAGTGATAAGAATGGAAAAAATTGTTTTACTATTGTATCATGCTATGTAGTACCATGCCCATACAAGTAATATGGTAAATTATGAAGAACTATATAATAGTTTTAGACTTTTAGTAAAACTGTATGCATGTCATTCAAAAAAAAAAAAAAGTAAAACTGTATGCATGACAGTTCTTCAAAACAAAGCTAGCCTGTATTGCAGTTCAAAAGAAAGAAGACAATTCTTCAAAACAAATGTCATTTTTAAATATCATATCCACTGTACCACAAAGTGAATTGCGATACTTCTAAACATTTTCCTTTAAAACCCACCCCAAGTACGGCCTCAATTGTCTGACAGTAATATCCAGGAGTTCGACTACTAAACAGTTACCATCTGAATAGACATAGACGCATAACCCACCTCTATACATAGATCACATGCTTGGTGACTGTAAATGTTGGTCACTTGGGCTACAACTAAGAGTCTAAGAGACACATTAGACAGTCGGATGAGATCCTGCATGCAAGATCAATGCATGCAAAGAAGTCAAACAGCTTTGGACAAAAACTGAAGCACACCTTTTTTAATCACCATTGCATGGGCTAGGATCATTGAGTCATGATACACGATCAAGGACCCAATTACCATACATGTGATGATGAGCCGTCTCCATCCAATGCCCATCCAAATTAAGTTGGACAGTCAAATCATTCTATAGTTTTCCTTTAGTCCTTTTGGTGATAAAACTAATATTTTGTTATAAATAGTATTCTTTTGTTCAGGAAACTTTGGTAGAACCAAAATCCAAGTGTAGGGAGAGATGCCCACATAAACACTGAAGATGTCAGACATCAAAATACTCTAGTGTCTCAAATCTAAATGACCGAGATACCATAACTGACAATTTCTTAACTACCATTACCTTTTTGGAGAGAGCAGAAACAGTATGCGTGGTACGAAGCACACAATTTGGGGCCACTGATTGTAGGGGGCGACTCAACCAACGTTATCGCTTGGGCTGCAAAATCGAAGTAGCGGACAGTGGCTCCTAGCTAACAAGATTGACGAGATTCTAGATTTGGTACGATGTATTCGACCAAGGCTAGCTCACAGGCGGCGATCAGCAAACTCTAAGGCTGATGGCCTGGCTAAAGCTGGAGTAGATCGCGAGGAAACTCTAATAGAGTTCGCCACTATGGCGGCGGTTGTTTAGCTTTGTTTTTTTGTCGCCGCGTCTCGGCTTGTTGTTGGTGCTCTGTACCTTCGGGGACGACTTGTCCCCTGTGTCAGCTTCTTGATTTATAAATAAAATTTGTTACTCTTTCAAAAAAAGAAAAAGAAACAGTGTGTGTGGGACGTAAGGATACTGGATTACCAAATTTCATTTCAAGGCTTTCGCATTTCTTGTCATTGTCTTGGTCGTTGTGCTCATGCATTGATCTTAGTATTTGGTATGTTGTTTATTTGTTCAGATTCATTACTGGTTCATTGTTATCTGTCTTACTAGCCCCATTCTATCATACTAGGTGACATACTGACATCCTAGCTCTTAGAAAGAAAATGGTAGATTTCAGACAAATGAATAACATAAGAATGCAATGTCTGTAACAGACCAAAAATGTTTGAATGAGACTATTTGTAATTTTCTAGGAATATGAGAAATGACTAAATCAAATGATTATGGAAATAACCAAATCATTACCATACTCGTCCTTGTGAGACCCCCAACCATACACCCCAAAAGGAGGTTAAAGTAATGTTATTCAAATGCTAAAAGTTGAAACTAACAAATGGATACCAGTTAAAATTTAGCACTTCAGTTAAAAAATAAATGGTTATTTTTTAGAAAATAAACGGGTTGCAGTCCATTTATTTTTTATAATGGTTAACTTTCATTCATTTAGAACACCGCTAAAACACATCAAAATGTACTACATAATAAACTACAACAAAAAAACTTCAACTAGATGTCAACGGTTAAAGTATTATTCTCTAACACCCCCATATTTAGATGCATCATGGTAGAAAAAAGGAATTCATGTTATTGACGATTGCAATAATTAGAGTATTGGCAATGCATTTGGTTGAAGATGAAGTAATGGACATCAGAATTGAACATAAAAACAAAACATTGCATGAGTAAAATCAAAGGGGAAAAAACCTTTGAACTTGCGCTTGCAAAATATTCACATGGGCTAGAAGCTCCTCCTTTTCTTTTGTAGCAACCAACTCTTTTTCTACAGCATCCTTCCGTTTAGCTTCAGCATCAGCCTCAGAAACCCTAGCCCTCTCTTCAGCTCTAACAACTGCTGCTTCTAATATCACAGCACGTTCTCTAGCTTTTGCGAGCTCAGAACGCCATAGATGTGCCTCTTGAAAGGCAGAGTCTCGTTGCTTCAACACCTGATCTCTCTCTTTCCTTAGAACCACCACTTCTTCTTCAGAGGCTCTCAACTGTAACGTCAATTAGTGAAAGCAAACTAAAATCAGTAAAGGTGAAAGTGGATGTCACTGAGTCCAATAAGTAACACAACGCATCTGACTAAAATCAGCATTTTCTATTCAAAGATCATATAAGCTGTTTATGTGGATGGAAGCTGAAAAACGTATTGAATTGTTCTTAACCCTAATGAACAATTGCAGTTATCACTCTGGCCTGTTTCTTTAGAAAAAAAAAATGAACAGATCTGTATACATGTTATTATGTTAATGCTATTTAACATATGTAGACGATTATTTGTATGTACAAATCTCTTTGCAACTATATCTTTAGATTATACTTTACCAAAACCTTTAGAAAAAACCACACAATTAAAATTAGATATAGCCTTCTCACGCATCCAAATAGTTATTTGAAGAACACACCCATTGTTTAGATGAAATAAACTATGGATCCAGTGAACAAAGCCACCAACGCAATCTCTATAACTAACAAATGTTAAAGAGAGAAAGCATAAAAAGGGAAAGAGGGGGTGAGTTGAGGGTTGGTGGCTGGTGGGAAGGCCAAGGATTGCTCTACATGGCAGCCCACTTTTGTGGGGGAATTCACAGTCTAATCCCATAGTATAAATTCCTCTTTACAAGTCTACCAAAGACGAAGAGCAGGTCTTATAGTTGTCCCTCCACCTCCACCCACACATGGAGAGAGAGAGAGAGAGAGAGAGAGAGAGAGAGGGGGGGGGGGGGTTAATGATATTGGCACTACCATGTTTTGATAATGGCCCAAGCTTGCCTTGTCATTTATTTTTTTTAATTGGTTTTTTTTTTAATGGTTTATTTTTTAAAATTGGTTGCCGATAGCTTTTTGGGAATTTAATAGCTTTTTTTTTTATCTTATTTACCTCTAATTGTTCCCATGTAATATAGGAAGTGGTACAGACCTGCTCCAGCTTATCTTTTCTCTTCTATTCTGCAGTTTTTGCTGGAAAATTTATCATCCCCTAAAAAGCTACATCAAATTGGTTTCCAAGCCATGGTAAAACATGTGGCTGCATGGGTTTTTATGGCTGGCCCAAGACTAGCTTTGAGATATATTGTTCCCATGTAATGTAGGAAGTGGTACAGACCTGCTCCAGCTTATCTTTTCTCTTCTATTCTGCAGTTTTTGCTGGAAAATTTATCTTCCCCTAAAAAGCTACATCAAATTGGTTTCCAAGCCATGGTAAAACATGTGGCTGCATGGGTTTTTATGGCTGGCCCAAGACTAGCTTTGAGATATACTGAGCAAGTGAAGCTTGCCTTGCTGGACTGTGAAAAGTGCAATTCGGAAGAGAATAATTCCTACATTTTCCGTAAAAATACACACAGCCTCCAATCTATTAATAACAACTTCTAAGATTAGATGATGGAGTTGTGACAAATAGAAAAGATTCTGACTAACAAAGTTCAGAAATTCAGGGAAGATGTGACCCTAACGTCCAGGAAAAAATAAAAAGATTCTGACTAATGTCAAGTGCAACATGACACAAGTGTGGGAGGAGTTAATTGGGTGTAATATTACAGTAGTTACCAACACAAGGAATTTTCTTTATTAAATTTATGCAGTATGCATTTTGGAATGATATTCTTGTAAAAATATATGAAATTATATATATAAAGCACCAGAGCGGCCCGGATTAGCACTCCAGACCAACCCACGACCCCAAATAGCAAACCGACATAGCCTACCCTCATCGTACTACGTACCGGGCTACCATCGTTCCCCGTACCGCGTACTAGAATGAACCTCATTCCAGGTAACATTGGGAGGAACACTTGCATGGGCACCATAGTGGCATTAACAAGAAACTTGAACACACTCTTGCCAATTAAAAGATTGAAGTTGACAAGCATAGTAGTGAGAAAATTCTCATTTTCAAGTGGGAGATCCCCCCAGCTGGACCCGAGTTCTGTAGGTATGATCTGTCAAAGTTCAAGTTGACAATCCCAATAGTGAAGGAGACCAATGTGGGGAAGTATGGTTAGAAGCCTCCTTTCTACTGAAAATCTTGTGCCAGAAGGTCAAATCCGTGTAAAAAATCTACGGGACTGCATGACTCTTTAGACTTTAGTCCTATGCTCCCGCCCAATGCACCCTCATCAATAGAGAGTGAAAAGGATGGAGGACCCTCTAGATTTACCTTTTAAAACACACTTGTTCCTTTCTTTCCAGATTGCCCAAAAGATGTTCAGGAGGGACAAACTCTATAACGTCCATCCCTTTAATGGCCAAGGGCAGTGCTCTATCCTTCAAATAGATCAATAAAATGATAAGGGAAAACACAAGACATGCCAAAATGATTTAGAATCAGATTCCAAATCTATCTGGCCAGCACACAGATTGCCCCGCATCAAGACACATGGAACAATGGTTCCGCAAATGATCGACCATCAAAATCTTAATTATCAACACAGTCCACCCGAAAGCACAAACTCCAGGCGGAGTAGGGATCCTCTAGATCTTGTTCAGTGCAGAGGAAGATGTGGCCAGAATTAATGAAATGATCGTAGAAACTAGAAAGATTAGCCAGAGAAGATCCCACCGCTTAATAAAAATTGAGTCAAGGATCTCCAAAAGCGATACAGCCCTCTCTATTTCTCAGTCAAGGAAATTTCTGCAAAAATTGGCCTTCTAGGTCACCATGTCATTGATACAGTTAAACATATCTCGAACATCAGACTCTTTGCTTATCAACACTGCAAGATTGGAAGACAAATCCATCAACAAAATCTCCTTGCACCAAGGATCTTGCAAAAACATTTTCTCTTTTGTAGGCCTTGAAACGAAATCCTCTCAGGAAGGGGACCTTTAACTTCATAATATCCCTCCATACGTGACCCCATCGGTCCTGTACTTATCGCATGGGTTCCACTTGCCGAAGCTAGATCCAAACTTTGGCCCTATAACCTTCAACCAATTGTGAGATCTCTCCTCCCTAAACCTCCATAGCCATTTTTGCCCAGCAACACTTAACTTGTAGCTTTGATGTTGCGAATGCCCAATCCCTGATCCTCGACATACTTCGGCCGACAAACTTCCTTCCATTTGAATAGGTAAAAATCCTCTCCTCTCAGCCAAATCACCCAAAACAAAATTCGGCTGAATATGCTCAATGCGGTGGATGGACATGTAATAGATAGGGAAATTGGACATAACCACTTTGATTAGCATAATTCTGCCACCCAAAGAAGTGAGGTCCCTCTTCCAAGTAGAGTGGTGTTTCTCCACTTTCTCAATAATTGAGTCTCATAGCAACTTCTTAGGTCTTCCCCCCACACAATTGGAGGCCCAGGTATCTGCTAGGGAGCTGATCCACAGTCCAACACAATAGGATCGCAAACCTGCCTT
This sequence comes from Tasmannia lanceolata, assembly GCF_043159265.1. Lineage (NCBI taxonomy): Eukaryota > Viridiplantae > Streptophyta > Magnoliopsida > Canellales > Winteraceae > Tasmannia > Tasmannia lanceolata. The sequence continues at coordinate 19,401,747 of NW_027518685.1, forward strand.
TCTTTAATGGAGAGATGAACGCCCATCAGTTTCTTTTTACAGAAATGTGTTCTTTGCCCTGTCACAATTTCATAACACGGGATAATAGCTTTCAACTTCATAACTTTGTCTTCAAAAATCGAAGTGTCATCAGCCTAGTCACGTCCACCCTTGAAGAGCCCAATTTGTAGCGTTCAACCGCACCTCCAAACCTTTTCAAGCATTCTACTAAGAGTGTTAGCCACAAGAGCAAAAAGGAAAGGCCAACGGGTCTCCCCATCTAAGGCCACGAGTGGATTCGAAGAATCCTTTTGGCAATCCATTGATTAGAATGTTGAACCAAGTAGACAAAAGGCATTTTCTAATCCAAGACCATCCATCTAGCGTCGAACCGCACACAACCCATTATGTATTCTAAAAAACCTCATTCTACTCTATCATAAGTCTTTTCCATATAGACCTTGTAAACAAAGCCCTTGATTGAGTTTTGAATGTAGTATTCCACCATCTTGTCAGCAAACAACACACAATCTTGAATGTCTTTCTTAAATGAACACGGTGATTAATAGAGACTAGTTTCCTCAAAAACCTTTTAACCCGGTCAGCCAACACTTTTGCCAATACCACCATATATACTCAACCCACCAAACTAATGTTTTGGAAGTGGGATAACAGCTCTGCCCCATCCTTCTTGGGAATGAGGGCGACAAAGGTAGCTCCTGTACTTTTGTCTACCTCCAATGACCAATGGAAAGTCTCAAAGAGAGCTAATAAGTCTTCTTTTACAAAATCCGAGGACACTTGGAAGAAAGCAAAACAAAAGTCATCCATCCCCATGGCCTGCTCTCCTTTCACTGAGAAAAGAGCATCCCAAAAATTTCCTTTTCAGTGAATTCTTCCACAATAGAAATATCCTCGGTGCCAACCTGATCGAACTCAATTCTGTCCGGAGTATGATATCTAGTTCCATCAGAGGCGTACAAGGGTTTGTAAAAGTTGATGATCTCTTCCATACTTACTTCCCTACTGTCACACCTGGATTCATCAGTAATCAGAGACTGTAATCGATTTCCTCTTTTTCTCGCACTAATAATACCACGAAAGTATGGGGTATTCTTGTCACCTCTTTTTTTTTTTTTTTTTTTTGAAAAACATGGAAGACCAAATAACATTATGAGAATTGCCAAAACACCTTTCTTACAAAATGTCATGTCTATGCATAAGGTTGTCAACGAAGAAGATCATAGCCATTCTATCGAAATGTATTTCTTAAGAGAAGTACCCCCCAAATGACAGACAGTACTGTAGTGACCCACAAAATCCTAGCAGCCATCAAGATTCACTATTGTAATCATAATCCGAAGGCAAGATCTGGAAGTCTCTGTCATCTGAAAATTCAGAGTGCTGCTATGGAGACCGAGAGTGGAACCAAGAGTTTAACTGTAAGCAAACAAATCAACGCATGCAGCATGTCATGTGAGGGGTAGTTTTGCCATTTTCATGGAGAAAAAGCCAAAAATCAAGGGAAAGATTGCTAATACTTCACAAGGCTATTTGTCCGGTTCCGCTCTCGGTCCCCAACTCGGTTACGATAATTCAAATTCATAATATGCATCATCAGGAAAAAATAAAGTCAACGTCGGAAAACCCAGATGGATCATATATGTTTTCAGTGTCGAACGGATAATCATCGGTGGAGTCATTGGGTAGCCACAATTCACAGATCTCCATGCATCTCTTTTGCAAACTCCCTTCCAAATTGACATTGAAGCACTGCCTTAAGCCAAGGGACACAAGGTTGCGGCATCCACCAAGGATGGCTAGCAAGCCATTGTCAGTCAGCGAGTTGCCAAAAAGTTGGAGCTGGCATAATTTGGGCATGTTCTCTGCAATTGCAAGTGCCTCCACATCACACTCTATACCTTTAGATCCCCCGCAGTTCAGTCGTAGACACCTGACCTACGGGCACAAGCGACCAACAGCTGCAAGCTTCTTCTGAAAATGAACAGCAGGAAATTTTGAGCTCCTCCAAGAGGGGAAATTTTTGGGCAGCTTCAATCAACGCCTCATTTGAGATGTCGTAGCAATGTACGAGCCGAAGGCATCTGGAAGGGCCAGCCCTGTCGGCGCATACTGTAAGAGATGATCGGTTTCAAAATGGCAAAATGTGCCACAGAGAACTCTACCAACTGCCTGCAGCTCCAGTCTACAACACTCCTCGCAATCTTAAAGAAATCATATTCCAACTCATATGCATCCCAAGGATTTAGTATAACCATACACTGCCACACTTGAGGCTCGTAAGAAAAACACATCCATGAAGAACAGACAGCTTGAACTGTGGTAAGCAAGGTTTTAAATCTCGGTTTCGGTTTCGGTACGAAATTTCGGACGAAATCTTGTAAAAATACCGAAATTTCGGAAATTTTCGAAACGTTTCACCGAAATTTTACCGAAACGAAACGTTTCGGCGAAATTTGGTACTTTTCCGACTCACTGTGAATTTCGTTTCGTTTTCCACCGAAACCGAAATATTTCGGCCGAAATTTAAAACCATGGTGGTAAGGATTTCAAGGGAGACAAGTTTTTCAAAATCAGAAAGAGAAGGTCCGACGGCAATTCAGCCCAGTTTCTCACTTCTCTCGACACATCTGGAGGTACAGAAGCCATGATTCTGCAATAGGAGTGGAGGTTTCAGAATTCCTCGAGGTTTCCCAGGTTTCCAGAACTCCTTAGCAGGAAGCCAAAAACAGAAAAGTTGCAGATCCTGAGAGCCTTCAGAATCGTAGCCAGCCAAGTAGCCCCATGAAATCCAGCCGCAAGGGATGAGGGAAGAAGAAAAAAGTGACAGTGAAAACGTGGGAAGTTCTTGTCACCTTTTATCCACATAGATCTAGATCTTTGCTTCCAATATATTTCGCCCTATAGGATCAATCTATTGTATTCTTCCAGCTTTGATATCCTCAATTAATTCTTCCTAAAACATAGCTCTGTCCTCTGTGCCAAGTTGATCGAACTCAATCTCATCCAAAGTAGGGAATCGAGCTCCCTCGGAGGAGTACAAGGATTTATAAAAATTCACGATCTCTTCTACAATTAGTTCCCGACTAATTTACCTTTCACCTTCAGATTTTCCAAACACAAAAGTTCAAACCGAAAAGGACTTGGGCCCTTTTTTTGACTCCATTTTGGAGTACAGAAAAATAGGGCAATGACCATAGACCGGTTTGGGAAAGGCGCATTGGAAGGAATTGCACTTGAGAGAAGAGCACAGCAGGTCTACCTAAAAGGGGTTGGGCCCTAGCACCTAAACAAACTATGCCAGCCCCTTTGCAGGTCTACCTAAAATGAAAGAAGAACACAACAGACCATACTAATGTCATCGTCCTGATGTTATGCTGCCATCAGAAGAGCTGCTATCATGATTCTAATGCTAGAAAAGAATGGGAAACCCATGCCCTTTTATTAATCATGAAGTATCATGATTTTAAAGATAATTTTAGAGAAGTTTTTCAGGGTTTTCAAAGAGTCCTTATTTTAATAGTCTTTATTTCCATTTTTGTGTTCTTGCTATAATACAACTTTTACAGTTGTTTGTGAATTACCATTTAAAAATAAAATAAATAAATACAGTTGTTCAAGAATTAGGCACAGGAGTATGCGTTACGGTTTAGATCCAGAAAAAAAAGGAGTCACATATATTTAGCCGTTTGGATGAAGTTTCAAAATTATTTGACACATAATTTTCACTTCTCTGGCTTTTTTACTGTTGCTTCCTAATTTCAACTTGCAAGGCACAGATCTGTTCTAAATTATTTTCTCTTATATTCGGCATTATTTCTTGATAATTTATCTTTCCCTAGCTTCTTGCTTGCTTTCATGTACACATGTTACCTCTCCTCCTTTCGAGTCATCTTGGATGAGAAGCCGGAGACCGACTTCATCGACTTTCAATGTCCGTGTGGAATGCAACTTGCTCGCTGCAGTGGACCGACTTCATCGATTTAGAGTAGGGGCAATAAAGATGTACGATATTAGGGAATTGTAAAAAAAAAAAAAGGGAAGAGATCGAAAAGATCTTTTTTCCTAAGATTCCTGTTTGGTCCATTTACATCATGCTACGTTACAAACATGGAGGGTTTACAACTTAACAAAGCACAAACCATTTCACAAACAAGATGAAATAAAGGGCTAAAGACGATGTGAAATAAAAGTGAAAATCTAGAAACAAGAAAATACAAAATGAACTAAGATGGAAAAGTAAACAAAAGGAACTACAACAAGAGAATACTGTCCCAATCTTTGAGCTGTTTTTTTTTGTGAGCGCGTGCGGTGGGGGGGCCAAGATGATGGATAATAGAATAAGAAAATGTAAAAAAATATATAAATTGGCACCTTCAACATGGATGAATTCAATTGCTTCTCTAATTCCTTGGTTAAGCGTTCAATTTCTGCACAAGCAACTCTTCGCTCCACATCCATTGCATGAGCTGCAGAGGCTGCAGCCTCAGCAGCCTCGGCAGTATCAGATAATTTCTCAGCAATCACTTTTATTGCTGAATCACGAGCACGAAGGTCCCTAGCCAATTGCTGTAATTCTTCATCCTTCACTCGAAGAGTTTCCTGCAAATTTTGTAACGGATTCAGCACACAGAAATCAATATTATTGAACAACAGTATGTTCTACTTTTTCCAATTTGGGTAGAGGAAAATTGTTGAAGGCACCTCCTCAAAAAAAAATTGTTGACGGCACCCAAATTATTATTTTTGAACTGGGCGAAGGCACCAATATTAACCTTACAATTTTATTGTCCTTTATTATGAAGCCCTTAATTGCGATCAATATGAGATACAATCATAACATCTATAAGCAATCTTCCGCATATGAAGTCAATACTGAATGAAGACTCCAATGAATATGAAGGCAAAATGTCCCTCAAGGTTTAAGCCAAAAACATAATGCACGCTGCACAAAATTTGGATGAAACAAAAGCCAAAAATTAATAGTAAGAAAATAATGATAAGAAAGGTAAAGTCCATACATATACAGACTAAATCAATAAGCTTGTAGAAGGTTAGAAAAGCAAAAGTGGTGAATAACTAAACCATGGGATTTGGATTACAAACCAGTTTATAGAAAAGTAGTGAAACAATATTTCTAATATCAAATATGTAAATGCAAATTTGCTGATTGATACATTTGCTAAGCACGATTTTGGTAGGCATGGCATAAATAGTGCATGTTGTAATGTGAAAGCAACTGTTGAGTGTATGTTAGTCAGACAGTGAGAATTAAGGCTACCTTTCAGTCACAAGTCACCTCTTATATTTAAAATATTTCTATGTATATTAGAAGAAATATATCTTACTGAAGCAAACACACATAATATTGATTCACAATATATGAAATCTAACAAGTGGGCAGAAGTAATGCAGAAAAACTGGAAAGCGGACTCAGGTAGCTATGTTATGCTCAGAACTTCAATTTACCAATGAGAGAAGTAGGGAGTGCCAATATCAAATACTTATTTTCAGCTTCTCTAGTTGCCTACCGACAGCTACTTCCAATGTACAAATGATAAAAGTAGGGAGTGCCAATATCAAACACAAAGGAGATCAGATATCAGCTCACATATAAGGGTGGCCCAGTGCACGAGGCTCTCACCATTGCGGAGTCTGGGGAGGGCTAGATGTACACAGCCTTACCCCTGCTTTGCAGAGAGGCTGTTTCCGTGACTCAAACCCGTGACCACGACAGATATCAGCTCAATAATAAAATAATAGAGTAACAAAGAATATGGAACGAAATTGGGAAATGGCAATTGGGTTTTGAAGGTAGTGAAACCAACAATAGGTTTCCCTTTGACAACCAAAAATCACGAGGCTACGGCTTGATTGAAGAATTAGTGGTGACATGAACTAGTTCTTAGCTGGTTTTTAAGAGAAACACAATAAAAATTAATGGTTGGTCATACACATGCTGCATATGCCCATGGACTGAATGATTAGCTTTTAAGAACTACACGATTTACCCCAATAGAGGTCATCTCTATTTAAAAGGAACTCTGAAAAAATACAGAAAACCCTTCAGGACAGCACCACTTTGATGAAGTTCTTTGCATAACAACTACCCACACCTAAAAATGTGCAAGTACTATCCCATGAAAGCTGTGTATTGGCTAAAACTTTATTTGTTGGCCTGATAACTACTTCTAAGAATGAAAAAGCATACTATTCATGTTAACTTTTAATGTCTTAGTGTCCATATGGTGAATACAAGTGGCTTGATACACTGACATGGTTTTAGATAAAATATGGAAGTACTTAAAAAATGATATTTGGGGAAAAAGGAGCACCAATGATGATATACCTTCATGATTGCCAAATCATCCAATTGACCATCATTTGTTCGACCATCATTTGTCCTGTTTTTCACTAAGTCTAAAGCTGCCCTCATAGATATTTGCATTGCTGCTTCAATTTCTTTGGCAGATTCCATGGCTGTCGAGTTGGCAGCAGCAACTACAGTTGCAACTGTTCCCAATTTGGGAGAACCATTTCCACTTAATGAATTCACAGCCTCTTTATGAGCCCGTAGTACCAACTGTGTTGCACTGGCATTGGAAAAGAAAGCGACTTTAACACAAAAAATGAATTAACATCATCCCAATAACCAAGATATAGTCAAGAAATAGAATAATTAAAAAGTAGTGTGGAGACAAGAAGTTAAGGGATGGCATAATCAAAGATTAAATAGCAATAGTGTAGAAGTGTGACAGCGTATAAGATCTGACTATTTGATTGTTTTTACGCTCTCAAAAGTTCTCTTCAAACTTCGTCCAAAAAATGCCTAGTCTCATGACTCTCATCACAGTAAAATCCAAACTACACGTATTTTGAACCTTGGTAAAGATGTTAAATCATGAGGAATAGAACAAGAAAAACACCATTGTTTCATTTGGATGTAAAAATAACTTCTACTGAAAATTTTATAACACAACATATTGACCAAAAATAGTGAGCTTCAGAGAGGAAAAGGAAACATAACAAGCCAAGATATCATTAACACTCGTGACAAAAAACATGTTCCTATACCCCAGAATCCAGATAAGTTCCATAAAGTTTACTGTAAAAAAGGACAATTAACATCGGTGGGCGTCCTAAAACATGTAATCCAAGAACAGCCATGGTCTTGTCTCCTATTTTCAAAGGAGAGTGAAATAGAAATTTTCAAAAAAAGAAAAGGAGAGAAATAGATTCTCCCATAGTTCATAGATTGTAATCTCCCAATGAACATCTGTGAGTACTACTTAAATGCTATATGAAACCTCAAAGTAATCCCACCTACTACAACCTTTAATTGGTATTTGACCAACCTAATGCAACAAGTATTAATTGCCTACATCAACTGTGAAGCAGAAATCACATTTTTTCACACCCGTGAACGACACCAGCAATGCTCATGGTTAATTGTCCAAGATCCAGAGTGGAAAGAAAACATTATGAAAGAAAGAAATTCAAGGGTGTTTGATGGGGTGGCTAAATCAGAAGCCTTCCTCTATTTAGATTTGGGAGGGTTGGAGGGAGGTGTGTTCTAGTGTAGAGAGGCAAGCAGCAATTACCCAACAATGGGAGGCCCCTGTGTAGGGCATGTTCAAGTTGAATTTCAATGGATCTAGCATGGGATATCCCGGACCGGACAAATTAAGGGGGGGGGGGGGGGGGGGGGGGGGGGGGGTGTCCTGAGGGACTCGAGTGGTGCCGTAATATGATCATTCTCAGGGCCGGCAGGTTCGGCAAGATGCTAGTGAGGCAGAAGTGAGGGCTGCCCATCAAGGCCTAAAATGTTTAAGTCTTTAACTTTTGGACAAGACGATCATGGAAGGTGACTCTATTAACGTCGTTTGGTGGTTAAGAGGATCAGTTGTCCCTCCTTGGAGATTTGTTCATTTCTTTGATGAAGTTCAAGACAGAGTGGGCGCATCATCTATCATTTTCAATCATATTAGGAGATCGGCTAATAGTGTGGCGGATGGCCTCGCTCGTCAAGGCGTGGGGAAGTCGGTTTCAGAGATTTTTTACTTCCTTCCCCGTGAATGTTTGTTCTTTATCTTATCTTTTTTCCTTTGTATTTAACTATTTATCTCATGTTCCCTAGAGTTGACCATCTCGGTCCTCTTCCTTTTCTATTAATGAAATTGCAATTATGAAAGAAGAGGTGATATGACATGAACTTTAGCAATATTCTTGTTCCTACATAATAAAACCAAGTGGAGGTTCTATGAGCTTACTGTAAAGTGGACACCCATGCTCGAGCAGCACCAGGAGTTTCTGCACAAAGGAAGTACTCTTTTTTTTGTGGGGTCCCAATATCTGAAGAGTTGTAGTTAAGAAACACGCAGATAATACCTAAAGTCCTTCGATAAAGAAAGCCCCAAACTAAGTCCTATATATATATATATATATATATATATATAGAGAGAGAGAGAGAGAGGGTGTGATTTCTGAGCTCGAGCTCAGAAACCTTTTCCTCATATTATATGAGTGTGTGTGTGTGTGTGTAGGGAGTTGGGAGGCAATTTTGCGGAAAGCCATTTTGCGCCTAAATTTTGCATGAAAGAACAGCCACCTCATATGAAATAAATGAATAGGACAAAATCTGCCAAAAAGTGAGCCTCTGTGGCTGTTCTCTCATGCAAAAGTCAGCCACGAAATGGCTTTCCACGGAAGAGCCTAGCAAATCCTCCCCCCCCCCCCCCCCCCCCCCCCACACACACACACACACACACATATATATATATATATAGAGAGAGAGAGAGAGGCATATATTGCGCAAAAAAAAAATATCTTGAAGCATGTGGATACAGAAACAACAGCCCTCATACTTGGGTAGCCCACTGCAACACATAAGAGGAAACCATTTAGTAAGCATCTAAAACAAACACCAATGGCTTTCTGTTGTGAAACGGTAAAAAAGAAACATGTACACATAGTTATTTAATTTCTATCAAAGCGAAATTACACAAAAAATATCTAGCTTACTGGAAATTCACAGGAGACAGCGTGATTGTACTGTTCGAATCAAATATGATGGCTCCCTTTATAACTGATTCATCTCTCCGAGCCCTGAAGCAAGCAAACGATAGAACTATAGGCAAAATAACAGTAACAATGCAATTTCTAAGAAACAGAGCATTTCATAAATATGCTGGGCTACTTTACTTGTACTCCATTTTTCCGGTCGTAGGGTCTAATATCACCCATCGCTCATTCCATTTTCTCAGCTGTTCAGGAATTAAACACAATTACCAATAAAAAAACGAACAGTAATAAAGAACATATACTGCCTATAGAAGTATTACAGGTTGGGTAAAATTATATAAGGTAAAATTTAATAATGAATAACTTGCAATGACATTTCTCATAGTGCACGTTCAACTGACCGTGCAAAGTTTTTTGCATTGTTCCAGTATCTAAAGAAAAATATGATTGCACATTCACACTCCCAACATGCACCTCAACCTTTATATATCAGAAGGCTCGAAGCAGAATGGCTTTGGGCCTACTTGAATTGGGTCTAGAAAATTGCCAATGGAGAAAATGGTGAATTGGGTCTGAAAGCTTAAAAAATGTCTTTCATTCACTTTATAAGCAATACCTCCATGTCTACAAGAAAAATTGATGGCATTTCAAAGAAGTCGTATAGGTTTTTCTCAGGCAGGATAAATCTTTCGAGGTGTTGCCACTATCTTGTCTATGACACCGTCAACAAGTAATAGCAGTAATCCTAGGCACTGTTTGGATTGCAAGAAAGACATTTCTTGAGAACATTTCCACCTTTTAGAGAGAAATGATAAGGTTATGGCTTATTATAAATTGAAGGTCTCTCTAAATAAAACTTGAACTACAATGGTTCAAGTTACTTTTGTTCATGTGTAATCAAACAACGAAAAAACAGGAAATTCTAGAAAAGTTTTTATTTTCCAAAATTTTCCAGAAAATTCTTGCAATCCAAACCAAGGAAGCAGGATTCTTCCCTGGGAGCCTTCGATTCCCGCTTTCGATTCCCGTTTCGATTCCCACTTTCGATTCCCGCTCTGGCAACCTTGATCCAAACAAGGTCTTATTGTCATTTCTTCAGTCATTGGTATATCTCTTCAAACTTTTCTTTGACAGAACAGTGAAAATAATGATATTACTAAATGTCCCTACTGTTGATGATCAGTTCTTACATATAATACTTGCAGGAAAATCTATGTGAATATCTCAAATAATGGTTGATTGGGTAGCAAGGTTGTAGGAGACTGTTTCTTGAGCACAAAACACATGGTTAAGTGCAGGGATGAAGAACTGAAAGAAGGGTGTAATTCAAAGAGAAAGGAGAGAATATTATCTGGAATCATTTTAGGCTTCTTAGGACTCACACCTTGGGCAAAGCACAAGGCTGTAACAGCTGAAGATATCACTTGAAGTTCTATATCTCAAACGGCCATACGCCTTACATATTTGTACGCGAAAAAACAAAAAAAGGGTGGCCCAGTACACGAGGCTCCCTCCATTGCGGAATCTGGGGACCCTAATCCTAAAAGTGGGAGATGAGAGTAAGTAGGACAAAATTTTGGTTTGGGCTCTTAGAACTCTAATCCTACTATGATGTGATCTATTATTAGGATTAGTTGTTTTATGGACAAATTTAGTTGTTTTTTGTTTTATCTAGACCTATCTTTCATGTTTTAATAATCCTAGAAGTGGGAGATGTCCACATTGACCCATAGCCCACCTTGTGTGCTTTCTACCCAATACTTAAGCTTGAACCCCACTTAAAACCCTTAAGGCCATATGCCCTTCCACCACTGCCCACCACTGGTCTGCTTTAATCCATAACACAAATAATTAACAAAAAGAAAAAGAAAAAAAAAATATCTTAAACTGTAAAACAAAAGGAAAAAGAAAAGTTTTTTATGGATAGATTTTGAAATAAAAATTCGTACCGTTTCGGAACGTTTGAGAAGAGGCCCCTGCAAGTGATATCTCCCAGAACCTGATATCAACTCTCGCTTGATCTTCTCCAAGCTGTTCTCTGTTTCTCCCGCCCTCTGTCAGAAAAAAAAACAAAAAAAACAAAAGGAGATTTATTTTATTTTATTTTTTGTGTGTGAGATTGAAGAGCTCGAGCTAGATCCCCAATTAGAAATATTCTACAGTGCACGATAAGAAAAAAGAAACCCTAATTTTACGAAGAAATATTCAGCTACAGAGGAGGAGAAGAAGATGAAAAGAGAGAAATCTCACCGCAGGAACTCCATTAGAAGCCATGGATTCGAACTTAGAAGAACCAGAGAGCAGAGAAATAGATTTGGGAAATATAAATCAAATATAGATTAAAGACAGAATTTACATGGTAGGGTTTTTGCTGTCATAGGTTGGACTTGCAGGTGTGGCTTTACTAAAGTACGAATAGTAGCGCATGTTAAAAGGAAGGCGCAACGGGCGTGTCCATATCAGGAACATGACTCGAATAAATATTTAGTCGTTGTATTGTAACTATAAAGAGCCAATAGGACTAGGAGAGGATTTATGTGAAATCAAGACCGTTGATTCCGTAGAACATCTTCAGATGACCCCATAAAATATCAAGGGAAGTGATATACTAACTCCCTTTTCTTCCCCGAGCCAACCCACTTATTGTATTTATGACTACACTTTTTACACTGGAAGAAGGTAGCCGAGGGAAGAAAAGGAGGCAAATATGCCATTTTCCAAAATCAATGGTTTAGCCTTTCTCGTTTGAATCTTAAATGAGACTTGACAAATGAAGGGCGTATATGCCATTTAAATTGCTTATGAGAGAGCTTTTTGGGAACCCTAATAACCTTCGACAGCTGTTCAAATGATGAAAGACAAGCAGAGTTTGTGCAATTACTAAAGCATCAAGTGGCCTTTGAAAATTATACTGGCAATTGAACCGGAAAAGGTCCTAGCTTGGTCCAAACGGATCCCACTAGGGTTCAACCGCATAGTTAAGGTCATTTCCCTATATATTCGATAGTGGAATGGTATTTGAAATTCGAAATAGGTAGTTGAAGGCAGTTATGATATGTTTCCTCCTAAAGGTAAGGAGCAACTGTGAATGGTTGCCATATAGGGGATGACCACGTCGATTTAAAACATGTCTTAATTTACTTTTATCTTATATTTTACGGTAGTTTTTATCTCAGCTTTTGCAGTAGTTTTACCTACTTTAGCTTGTAATTTTACCCAATTATAGTTTCCTATTCTCTATCAGTGCGTTGGCGCTTGTTTCTGCTCTTCGTTGTATTTCACTTATAATGTTTATTTGTTTTTATGGTTGCATTCCTGCATTCCTCTGCGTTTAGGTTTAAAAGGCATTAAGAGTCTAAGGAAGAAGTGAGTTCTCATCTTGTTCCCAATTACCTGAAATATAATCCTAGTGGACGAATAGCCGACCCTGACTAGTTTGGGACAAAGGCTTTGTTGAGTTGAGATAATCGCAGTGGACGAATTGATTACTCCTCACTTTCCTCCTGCCCCTCTGTCTCTTTCTTACACTACTAGGTTAAAGAGTATTCCATTAATCTTTTTTCCGTGGTTGCCAACATGCCCTTAATACTATTTTGATAACATAGGAAGTATGAAATCATACGTGACCGATTGCAGACATGTCCTGCTTTTGGATCTCTAGTGACACAAGCAAATCATACAGATAGTTTAAATGGGTTGCAGGCGTGCATTCTCGTTTGTGGGGACATTTTGGGATGAATTGTTATTTGTAACCAATCAATCATGTGCTGTGCGGGCGTGAAGTCCAGTATTTTTCAAAAAGGACACTAGTCCCACTTCACAGGATGATCCAAACCGCCCATTTGTTGAGCCACTACGTAAATAGGCTGTACCATGGGATGATCCTAATCCTCCGATGGAAACCTCTACAGATTGCAGGGTTAGGATAATCCTATGTAGATGATTTATGGGGTACGCAACCTATTTATGTTGTGGCCCAAACAAATGAACGGTTTGGATCATCCTATGTACTATATAGGGGTATGGATAATCCTATTTGCGTTGTGGCAGTAAAGTCCAATATTTTTCAAATAGCACAGTGACGCCCACTTCATAGTATGATCCAAACAGTTAGCATGGAAATGAATCGTCAACAGCACAACATAAAACAATTTAAAATATGCAGAGAATTGAACAAGATGTATGTTTGGACCTGTTTATTTAAAATATGCAGAATGAATTCATGTCATTTTCCTTTGCCACTACATTTTGTTCTGTGTTCTTCCAACAATCAGGATCCATGGAAAGTCTTCTACATTGCACACGGTTAACCTTCTTCTACAAGTTAATTAATCTTGACAGTCCAACTGGTAGAATCATGGCCTCAACATCACATGGATATCCCATCTTTTGTTGGGATTCATGATCAATACGACTTTTCGTCCATCCAATCATAGTTTAAAAAAATTCTCCTAACAAGTGAAAAAATCTTGAATTTTTATGCTCCATTAAAACTTTAAAGAAAAGTTCAAAACTTCTTGCACTTTATGAAGTAAATGCGAATTTTCCCAATTAAACCAAAAATTTCTGAATTAAAAGAGAATCAACATTTAAGTACTTTTCTGTAATTTCAATTTTTTGGCTAATTGGAAGCCCATTTAAAGCAAATTAAGTGGATTTCAATTAAAAAGAAAAAATAAAAGAAAAGAAAAAGTAAAACAGAATAAACATTTACATGATGCCCATTTGATTAAAACCATGCTGCCTCATCTCAGTAGGTGGCTTCCTTTTCATTTTCCTCATCTTTTCTCTTTGTATTCCTACTTCATCAGATTGACAGGCTCATGACTTTATACAGGAAATATAAGAGAAGGAAAATACACAAGAACTAGCTGAAGTAGGTGCGAATAAGATTGGAATGGCAAAAGATGAAAAGAACTATATGTGTATATCCTTACTTCACTGCCTCTTTGCTAATGTCTTCTTCAAACCCTTTATGATCTTCCCAAACCACATGAGGTTCATCATAGCCAGCACAGACGGGACTACAAACACTAACAGAAAACCGAAGATGTGCATCTGCTCGATCTGTTGAAAAAAGGAGAGAAAAAGGGAAAATAAGCTAGCTAAAGAAATCAGCTGTTACAGTTTGAGAGAAGAAAAGGGAATGTTAGGAGTCGGAAATTGCGGGACTCACCTGATCATAATGCAAATACACGTGATAGAACAAGTAACCAAACAATAGAACTCTTGCAACCTGCATACAATTGTTTATCTCAGCACCTGGTGTGGTTTAAAGCAGTTTTTCGAAATGTGAATGCGGGTCAAAATGTGGCCAAAACAAATCTAAGCCGACTCAGGGTGGCGCGATATAGTACTCGGTTGGCGTGGTCATAACTTGAGAGAGTTAAAAGAGTTTTGATTTACTTTGTAGGGAAAAACGTGGGCTCAGACAAGGCCTGGACCAAGGTGAAAAGAATTGAGTCGGGCGATTCAGTGATGATGTGGGGGAGTTTCGAAACTATGCTTTAAAGACATGGTTTGGGTCAACTCCAGTCACTGAGATTGACCCAACAATGTGATGACCAGAGTCTTAGACAAAACTAGGTCCGACCTCAACTTGCGCTCAACATGATTGTATTGTAGGATGTGTTATTTTGCATGCTTATGTGTTGAACTTATACGATAGAACAAGGTTGGTACTCTTTTGGATTTCAAAGTCCAGGGAAATGATGTGTGGCAACCCCTTACCACTGGTGGAAATGGATGGGGGACAATTTAAGGACCCCCTGTAAGCTGTCCTAAAAGAGTTTTATATTTTTGTAATATGAGCAATGTGATTAATATCATAATCTCTAAATTTAGAAGTTTGTTAGAACTCTTTGGAAGAGCAGATATTACAGAACATATAAAATCTTAATAGTTTCCAAATATAGGTGTGAAATTAGTAGATGCACCAAATTCGACTCAGTCTAACTTAGTAACCTGGACCCGATCGAAGCATGGGTTGAGGCAGTTCATTAGTAGACTTGTCTGGTCCAAGGTGAACCTCCATAGGTTCAAGGTAAATATTTGCTCATTTTTAAGGATTTCAGGAAAACCTTGTGGTTTTGATGCAATCTACAGAGATAAGAAACCAAGCTAATTAGGACAATAAGCAGACCATGTAGCTGACAAGACCGAGTGACAACTTAATACTTAAAGTCTTGTATCATTAAGGTCTTACTTCTGAGTTCTAGACCAAGTCTGAGTTTGGAAATTTGAGCCTTGGCAACAAGTATGGACATTCAAAAGAGCAGCAAGTTTTAAGGACATGTTCTGGAGAACAAAACAGCTTATCTCTGAAGTAAAGCCTCAATTTCAATAAAGAAATTGATGACATGAATACTGCTATAAAAATAAGGTGATTTGCTAGGGTCCATCACAGAAGGCATTTCAGGGGTCGGCTGTTGCATGAGAATGCAGCCACCTCGGATGAATTAAATGAACAAGACAAAATCTGTTTAAAAGTGAGCCTATGTGGCAGCTCTCACAGGCAACAACCGGCCCATGAAATGCCTTCTGCAATGGTCCCTCTAAAACTAAAAGAATATTTCAGGTGATGGAAAACAACTGCTTTACTTACAAGCCAAGCAAAAAACATCACTACTCCATTAACAAAATATGCAGTGGATCTTTTCATTCCAGCAGTGTCGAGATACCTTCACAAAACAAGAGACACCCCAAGTCAAGAGATGAAATTGAGATCTTCCAGAATTATTCCCCGTAATGAATTCACATTACCATCTTAAATTTATGCCAGGAGTTGTTGTCTCAGAGATTAGAACCATGTATGTATAAAGCTGCCCTTCCCCAGACAACATGGAGTATGCTATTGCAACTACAGAAAGAAAATGATGGAGAACCTGAAATACAAATTGTTGCAGTCCAACGTAAATTTGAAACTCAAAAAATTCCAGGCACAACAGCTTAAGAACTCAATTGACTAAACAAAAAAAAAATGAAACAGATGTACTTGGCTCGGTTAATATTTTAATACGAGAAAAAGCTCGACCTAGTAATCCACATTACTCATATACCAGAATCTCTAAATGGACTAAGGTTTTAAACAAGAATGTACTTACATACTCCATGCCACCTAGAGAAGGATATAACCAAAATATCATTCCAAGGTCTGAAATGAAGTACCCCACAGAAACCTGTCAAACATAAGATATTTGATAATGCACGAAACAAAACAAAAAAGTCAGGCAAATCATGCACTTCTTTTCTTCTATCTAACCAAACAAATATATAAGGGACAATGGCAACGGATACTTAAACTCATGTCAAAGCTTAGAATGGAAAACAAGAGCCTTACCCCCAATGTAAATGCAGACAGAGGAGAACTTCGGAATGTAACAAGTCCCGCAAGTCGTGCATCAGAATATAGATCAGAAAAGAACACAAAGTAGACGGACATAACTGTGATGAAGATGGCATGAACTGTAGAGATACCGCTGCATAAATAGTTCAAATAAGATAAAGAAAATGAGACACGAAAAGAATAAAAGTTTAAAAAAGGCATCAAATATTCACCGATTGTTCCACTCAATGCGTTGGAATTTGGTAAGGCCAGCATAGCTCTTGAAGTAAAAAGAGCTGATTAATTGGGTAAGATCATAGACCTGAAGACAGAGCTGGAAAGCATTAAGTATCACAGAAGAAAACTCCAAAATGAAAATCTAAGAAGTTCTCAGATTTCAAATTCTTCATACAAAATGAGTATGGATAGGGTTCCCCAAAAGAGAAATGAGCTTGCATTCTGGGACGTGGGAAAAAATGATTTAACTGGAAAGGTATTAAAGTTCCTGCTCACAAACAATTCATTCTATTAAGAAAATATGCAACATAAATATTGTCATTTTCTTAGCAAATAAAGGCACAAAGCTTACTCCTTTAGATGTGATTATATATAGGGATTCATTAGGGAATTTTGCGGAAAGGCATTTTGCGGCTGACTTCTGCATGAGAGAACAGCCGTCTCAGATGAATTAAATTAATATGACAAAATCTGCTTAAAAGTGTGCCGGTTCTCTCATGCAAAAGTCAGCCACAAAATGCCCCCCCCCCCCCCCCCAAAAACACACACGCACACGCACGCGCGCGCACACACACACACACACACACACACACACACACAAACCCACCCACCCACACCCACACATGGGAAAATGATATAGTCGCCCCCTTTCCTTACTTGGGAAGAAAAGGGGGTGTCTACGTTACTTCCCATATACATACATGTGTGTGTGTGTGTGTATATGTATGTATAAGAGAGAGAGAGAGAGAGAGAGAGAGAGAGAGAGAGAGAGAGAGAGAGAGAGAGAGAGAGAGAGAGAGAGATCCTAACATATCAACCAAGTTTATACAAGCTATTCAATTTTATCTCTATTAAAGATAAATGTAAGGTGTGTTAGGTGGCCGTCTGGTGATAACATATCACTTGTTTTCTCATCATAAAGTGATGAAGAAAATATTCGCCTCTATCTTACAAAAATCTCTTCCTTTCATTCTCTTTTTCTCTATATTGAAAGTTTATGGTTTCAAGGTTTCTTGACATCCTATCAAAGCCCGGACAACAAGTACAAAAACGCTCAATCTGATCTTGGAAAAAGGTATTCCACTCCTTTGTCAGATTCCCTTAGATCTCTCTCATTCCTACTCAAAGGTCCCTTTTTCTTTCAAATTCAAACCCTAATCCATCTATAAATATTTTGTTATTCCTTCCTCACTTATTTAAATCATCTAAAGCCTTGGATTTCCTTTCAAACACGTATATTTCTCCATCTTCCCTTATCTGTCTTTAGGATTTTCCCTTGCCTTCTTCCATGTGTTGGCCAAAATTCGCATTCTAGCAAAAATTCCCTTCTCACACCACATTTTAGTTACTAGATACTCATTTTATCAAAATTAGTATCAAGTTATCTCGTAACTCATCGATTCTCAAAAATTCAAAGAATGCCACCTAACCTTTTCCATTCATGAGTTGTTTCCCTAGCCTTTCTTCCTTCATTTCTTCTCTTATTTTCTATTCTCATATAAATCTTCTACTTTCTGTTAATTCTTTCTTATTTTATCATACAGATGGACTCCCTTTCTTTGCTTTCCCTTCTTCCTCTTTATCTTCTTTTACTTTAGTTCCTCAATTTCTTTTAAATGACTCTACCCACTGTAACGTCGCACTAAAAAATGGTCAGATTTTCCCACGAAATCCTCAACTCTCCTGACCACCCCAAAGGCTCCTCACTGGGTGAAGAATCCTATGTTAGATGTTGGCATGCCAAGCATCAACTCATTATAGCAAGGATTAGTTCCACATTAACCCTGCAATTCTAGATCAAGTACTTAACATTACCACATCTTTAGATTTATGGAAGTCTTCATAACTCCAATGTACAAGTGATTCTGAAACCAGAATTGCTCAATTATGAATGTAACTTCAAAACTCTAAAAAAGTATCCCTATCTATTTAAGAGTTTCCAAACAAAACTCGTGAGTCTCTTGATCAGTTGTCTTCAAATTTTTTTTTGTTTATTTAGTACATAACATTCAAAAAAGTTGTTCTTATTTTCTCCATTTACCTCTCAATTCATTTGTTATTTTGCTTTTACTCCATGTGCTGTCATGAAGGATTTGTGGATGGGGAAGCTCCTTGTTAGAGGTTTGCGGCGCCAACAGAATTTTTAAAATCAACTACATCCTCGAATTCACTGACTTCACATTTCCTAGCTTTGAAATATTTTCACTGTCAAGATCTTCTATTTCATAGTTTAGTTGACATCATTGATTTGCACATGCTAATCATGGTGTCCTGTGTATCGTACTTTCTCAGCACCCCAATTATACTTTTTGTAATAATGTTTCCAAGTTTTGTAGAAATGAAAGAGATACACTATGTAGGCCTTTAGAAACATGTGTTGAGCATGGGAAATAGAAACAGGTCAACAGTTCTACTGTCCTCACACACACCACTTCAGAATGGTGCTGTAGAGAGGAAGCATAGGCCTATTACATAGAATGGTCTATCTATGATGTTTCACTCAGGTGCATTGGAGCACCTCTAGACCGAGGCATTCCATACCATTGTTTATGTCATCAACATGTTTCCATCCACAATTCTCAATCATCAGTATCCATTTCAGATGCTTACAGGGTGTGGTCTAGATTACTCTCTGCTCTTGGGGTTGTTATGTTATGTCCACATGCCTGCTAGGCTGCTACCACTCACAGAAAGCTCTCTCCCAAAGCTATCACATGCATGTTTGTTGGGTACACTTATGAGCAACAAGGAAATCACTATTATTTACTCGTGTATTTTTATCAATGTAAGTTTATGATCTCCTAATATTTTTCATGAGATTAAGGGGGGTAGATATCACCCTAAGGTTGGATCACACATAGTCCATACCCATTATCGATGTTCAATCTTCATCTCCTGGTGATGTCCATCTGAGCAAAGTATTATGGAGTGTATGCAAAGAATTGTTATCACAAGAACACACAACATCAATACGTGGGTGTCCTGGTAACCAGATTCATAGACCCATCCTCCTGTAAAGCAATTAGTAAGGATAAATGGATCAAGGCTAAGAAATATATGTTCTTCACGGAAATGATAGATGGGAGATCCTTATCATACTTGCAAATAAGAATATGATTCGTTGCTAGTGGTATACAAGTTGGAGTAGAAACTAGACGAAATAACAAATATGTATAAATATAGACTTGCATAGAAGGTTACAATTAGCAATATGGTCTAAATCATGGTTTTAAATTTCGACCGAAATCGGTAATACCCGTAACGGCCCTTTATTTCGGCCAAAATTTCATTTATAAATTAAATTTCATCTGAAATTTAAGGGATTTCACCCAAAAATATCGATATTTGATAATTATTTAATATTATCCAGAAATTTCAGCTGAAATTACTGAAAATTCGGTAATTTCAGTCGAAATTCTGCGAGGGATAAAATAGCCATAAATTATATTTCGGCCGATATTTCGGTTTCAATGAGGACCGAAACGCATTCCGAAACCGAAATTTGAAACCATGGTCTAAATTACGATGAGATCTTTAGACCTGTGATAAACATGAGCACAAATTTTGATTAATATTGACTACACACAACTTGTATGGTAGGGATCCTCATCTGATAGATGTCAAAAATGCACTTGCATAGGCATCTAAAGGAGGAGTCTACATTGCAATATGGTCTAAATCATGATAAGATCTTTAGACCTGTGATAAAAATGACCACAAATTTTAATTAATATTGATTAGAGACAACTTGTATGGTAGGGATCTTCATCCGGCAGATGCCAAAAATGTACTTGCATAGGCATCCTAAAGGAGGAAGTCTGCATGCAGCAGTTAGAGGGTTTTGAAGCTGCCTATAGTAGATAATTTGTGTGCATGCTCAAGAAGGAAATCTATGGATTGAGACAAGCACCAAGATCTTGGTTTGATAGATTTATACAAGCACTTAAGAGGATGTAAGAGTAAATCTGAAAATTTTCTCTCCATTCGGCATACCCAATTAGTTATTGTGGTAGTTTTAGGTCGTGACAATGACATCATAATTACTTGCAGAGATGGTAATGAAATTGAGAGGCCGAAGGACAATTTGAAGAAGTATATTGACATGAAAAATCTTAGTTCTTCATTATTTCTCAGGAGTGGAGGCAAAGAGAACAAAAAAAAAGGGAGGGTTTTAACGCAATATAAATAAACAATAGTATTTGCTAGACAGATTTCACATGATGAACTACAAATTTGTTGGCACATCATCAGTGTATAAGAAGTCAAGTGGGAAAGGTGGTCATAAGGTGAGAGATCGTAGCATGGTGAGAACCCTACTACTTCTAACATTTACAAAGACATTCACTAATCAGTTAATCAAGTAAATTAGTTTTTCCATGATTCCAGAGAGGAACAAGTACAATTACAGGCATGCAAATGTAAGTGACATAAACACAAGGAGGTCAGGCACAGGCTTTTTTTATTATTGTGAATATTTGTTTGGCTTCCTGGGTCAATAAGAAGCATAAGGCAATAGCTCAATCCACTGTGGAGGAAGAGTATCGAGCCATGGCCTTTACTAGCCCAGACATCTATAGGAGCTATGTCTAAGATATCACTCATATGCTCTCTGTTGTAACAATTAATGCCATTAAGTTGTAAAAAATCATGTCTTTCATGCTAGAACGAAGCACATACTATGATACCAATCAACATTAGCAATCAAAAAGCATGATAATAATATAAAGAGAGTGACATATTTGAAACACAGTAGTTATTTAACCAACAGTAGTATCGAGGACAAGTATCAACATCGTATCATGTTAGACATGATACGATGGCATATACGAGTATCAAGGAATCATAGTGCACATATAGATTGGCAATCATTTTGTTTAGAAAAGGTAGAAAATGTTGAGATCATTCCTCTCTTTGTAGCAAGTTGTGACCAAGTTGTAGATACATTCACCAGATGGTTGACTGTAGATCATCACGATCATTTCACTAACAAGTTTTTTTTTTTTTTTTGATGCGTAAGCTGGGGTTAGGCAGACCCCCTACCAAATTTCATTAGAAAAAGATACGAAAGAAGAATACAGGAGGACTACAGAGAGCCAAACAGGAAGAACAAAAGGAAAGCATAAAAACCAATGAAAGATAGAACAAGAAACACCGAATTGGAATAAAAGCAAGCAAGCAGAGAGCCAGCCAACAAACTGATCAATCAGAAGAGCAAACTAATAGGTAGACCTCAATCAAAAGGAAGATGGGCTCCAGCAGAGACATTCCTACATGAGAAATCTTCAACAGGGAGGATATGGAGACTGGGGGAAATCTAAAATTTCTTGATTTGCAATAGGATCAGTTATTTCCTTTTTGTTCCTCCCAAAATCCCGACTGTTCCAGCATTCATTTCAGCTCCAGAGGTTTCTCTGACTCTTCGTCTTTCTTCTGGGTTTTGCTCTCTATGACTTGAGGGCATATGCTTGGAGATTTGATTTTCGCAACTATTGCATTTGGCCATTCTGTACTCACCTCCACTACATCACCATAGTCTTCTTCCCTATCTTCAAGGATGTCGAAGCTATTCTGGGTTCGATGGTCAAACAATGATAACCCTCATTAAGGGTAAGATGTATGTATGATGGGTTAGGTGGTCATACCATGATACCCTTCATTAAGGGTACTTTGGTCTTTTGTATATCCGAAGTATATATATCATTCATGTTCTCATCACAAAGTAATGAAGAAAATACTCCCCTCTGCTCATGAAAATTCCCACTTCCTCTTGTCCTCTTCAAGGACTCTTTACAATCCCTAGATGTTACTAACCAAGATTCTGGCAAACAAGTATATCCATGCTGAGGAAACAGTGAGCAATAGCTTACGAAGAAGAAACTAAAGATCCTTGAATAGATATGCAATCTGAAATACTGATTTTAGGTCCTAGGAATACATTGAACAGTTTTGATATTTACCACCAAATTTATAATGCAAGCGCTTCACTCTACTTATTATGAAAAAGAAGAAGAAAATAATAAGGAAAGATGAGGGGTTACCATCTTGCACATGAAAGCGCCACCAAAGACTGAAGTGTATGGGATAAAAGGATCTGCAAGCAAGTAAGTTCTAACCAGTACCTCAGCCTGGTTACGGTAAGACTTCATTGCCATAACTGTGGACTTAGAAACCTGCATCATAACATATTCTTCGATCCATATGTCTAATCAGCAAAACAAGGAGAATAATAAAATAAAATGTTAAAATACTTTGCCGGAAAGAAAATGCAACGTGGTGGTTTTCTGCATAGAAAAACCTGTCCAATTGTTTGTCTGAGCATTCACGCACTCTCAGTCTTAGATATATCTAATGAATCACATGGACATGATTGAAAAATAGCAGTATTTTGCATCTCAATCAATGTAGCAAAAGAAAACCAGAAGTTTAAAAAAAATGAAGGAATTCTTCTAACAAATAAAATAGAAATTCCACTTTTATATTATATTTTCCAACACAAAAGTTAAAAGCTAAAATTAAATTGTATTGGATCTATAGTTACCTTAAGTATTGTTGGTAGCAATTGGTTCACTTATGACCATGTGGTTATGCACTATGGCAGCATTGCATCATTTCTTCAGGGCAATGTCAATAATGTTGTTAACAGATCATGTACTTTTTAACACCCCATCAAGCTCAAGCAATGAGCTACTTCAGGGCAATGCCATTTCATCTTGGGTGTTATGACTTAAAGTGGAGGGGAGCAACAATCCTAATCGTATGTCGTATTCTAACATTTCATCATATTTTATCTTCTTTTTTTTCAAAATGAGGAAAAAAACATAGATAGACACTATGATTATCCAACATATCCTCGTTTTACATTCTTCATTTTCTTTGAGATTTAAAAACCCACTAACTAATCATTGACACACTCAAGTAGACTCGATCTTGGGCCTACTGATTCAATTTAACTCATCCGAATCAATCAAAAACTT
The DNA here is from genome assembly GCF_043159265.1 of Tasmannia lanceolata. NCBI lineage: Eukaryota > Viridiplantae > Streptophyta > Magnoliopsida > Canellales > Winteraceae > Tasmannia > Tasmannia lanceolata. Next base: position 19,425,303 of record NW_027518685.1, read on the forward strand.
TCCACGTTGATCATTGACTGCCTGAGTCAGTTTGCCTTGGGCAAGTTCTTGACCGAATAAGAGTCCTTAAATGCTGCAGGATATACATGCTGAGATATTTGAGTCCTAAGTTCCTAACAATCTTTATAAAAACTTAATACGTAATGGGTTTTAGTAATGTACCATAATGGAATAGAAAAGTTGCCCCTAATGGATCATCAGCATGTTCCCATCATTGACAAGTAAATGGAGGAAAAAAAATTGAAGGTGAGACAGAGGCCAAAGGAAAAGAAAGGAAGTAAGGCAATGTTTCTCACTGCTCACTGTCTCAAATTTTAATTATTCATTTGTCTCAATTCATTTTTATAGAGATGCAGCAGACATGGGTAGAAAGTCAGCCATACAAATAGATAGAAACATGCAACATGTATCATAAAATTTTATTTTATTTTCATGATGAAAAGAGGCAAAAGGTCCAAAATTTATTCAATGTCAAAAGGTTGTGGCCGTTGGGCATCAAGACATTACCCTCGATCAATCTAATAGAAAACAATCAGGAACTTGCAATCAACAAAATAACCATGCATAACTTTTGAACAGATAAAAACCCATTTTTGATAAAGAGACCCAAAACAAAATCCCTCTATTTCTCTGGATAACAAATCAAATAATCCTTAGATTCAATGCAATGGCTTCCTCAAATATATTAAATTAACTAGAGAGAGAGACCCAAAACAAAATTGAAAATCCCTTCATTTCCTCAAAGAAACTATCAATTCTTAAAATGAAAAAGTCATATTGGATCAAAACCAATCTCTCCAAATAAAAACAATCCAATTAAACAACACCCACAAACCCAAAACAAACAAAAAATAATAAAACTCCAAAGAAACTCACAATCAGAATGCTAAAATCTCCTCCATTCCACAGAAACCTCCACACAGTAATGAACCAAAAAAACAACCGAACCCACAAAATCAAAAACAAAATATTCCAAACGTCCTAAAACCGAAAAAAATTGATGAAAAACGTAAAGACAAAGCAATGCCATTAAAGAATAGAGAGGCAAACTCAAAAGTCCTCCCATATCACGATTCATAATTTCCGATTCGATTTGTTCGAATCACCAACCGAAATTAAAATAAAAATAAATAAAATTACGAAAACAAATGGTTGGTAGAAAACGTGTTACCTTGGTCTATTGATTGAAGGGTTTGGTGGGTCTGATTTTTTAGGATTGAATGTAGCCCCCTATCCATAACAAAGAGAAAGAATAGAAAAGGAGAATAGAGAAAAACAGAACCACGATATCCTTTCCGTCAATCGAAAAAAAAGTGATCTCGATCTCGATCTAGAATTCTAGATAGAGAGAGAGAGAGAGAGAGAGAGAGGGAGATTTGTAATCTACATTTTTATATCTTGCAAAAGTTACTAATATTTGCACTATCATGTTTTGATAATCGCACTAACTCATATTGTCTTTCCCTTCTTAATTTGCTTATTAGAGGGGATTTACTAGGGACCACTGCATAGAGAGCAGCCAAAGAGGCTCACTTTTTGTCTTATTCATTTAATTCATCCTAAACACGACCCTACCCAAGATAGTTTCTTCTTGGGTCGGGTTTTTATTGTTTAGCTTATGATAGATAGTTACTAATGTCAAAGAATGTAGAAAACAGAAAATCTTCACACCAAAAAACTCTAAATTTATGTCATTAAGTGTATAAATTTAACGAGTAAACTATTTTTTCACACGACAAACGTTATTCAAGAGAAATTTAAGAAGGTCATAGTACATCTATAAGAATCGGGTTGAGTTTCGGTTTTTATTTTTCTTTAAGATGACACAACGCTACCCATGTTATTTTCTGGTTGTGTCGATGCGGGTCGGGTGAAACCCAACCCATGTTGCAACCTTAGCCATGAAACAATGGCTTTTGATACCACATGAAACCACCGATTTACCCCAAAAGTAGAGTTGGTACTTGAGGGTTTCCTTCTTAAATTTATGTACTCGATGACATAAATTTAGAGATTTTTTGTGTGAAGATTTGGTTTTTTTCCCCTACAATCTTTAAAATTAGTCACTATCCTACGTTAAAAAATAAAAAACCCAACCCAAGGAACTATCTTGTGAATCTCGGGTTTTCCTATAAAAATTAGATTCGAACCGACACGAGATAATTATTCAGGTAGAGTAGGGTTTTGGCAAACCCGACCCGCCCGACTCAAGTTGTCTCGAGTTAGATTAGAATTCATCTGACTAAAAATTTCTATTGAGTTTTGAATAGGTCATATTTTACTATTTTTTTATTTTATAGAAAAGTATATTTTTATTATTTTATAAGACTTACTATTTTAAGGATGAAAGTAGAGTTAGATTAGGAGTCATTTAAGATTCATTTCAAGACTGAAACTGAAAGAATTGTAACGGACTTCTTTTGATTATTACCAGCTAAACTTCATCCTTTAGAAATTTTGCTTCTCTTTCCCCTTTTAGATCCATTAGTATATTTTTCAAGGTTAAAGACGATACTGATCTTCTTCGTTTCTACTTATTCTGAATGTACAGCTCATTAAACTCATTAAACAATGTAAAACAAGGCGAGTTCATCTACTAATTAAAACTAGCCAAAATTTATTGAAATAATAGTTACGAACGTATAAGCTAACGTTGTAACGGCTCTGCCGGTAATGGTGATAAAAATCTTTTTCGCCGAAAAGTTTCCAAATTTCAAAAGTAACCCTCCCCAGGAAAAATTGTAATTAAAATAAATAAAATAATCAATTAATCCGGATTATAGTATATACACCGAATACTCAATGTACTATATTCAATGTATACATTTTATTCACCATTGCAGAGAGGTGAGGAGCTGGAGGCCTACCTGTTTGGGAACTGACCTACTTTTTTTTTTTCCGGATGACGTAGGATGTCCCCACCCCCCTTCGGGAGTAGGACGAGTCCCTACGGATACACACAACAACCCAATCACCACGTGTATCAGGTAAGTCAGGGGCAGGTTTCGAACACTCGTCAACAGGGAGCAAACCCGTGACTTTATGCCGAAGAGCCAACGCCTCGGTGGGTTGGAAGTGACCTACTTGAATGGTCCTACTCCTCAACACCACGACAATGCATGGAATGTCCATTGTATATACAAAACAGGAAGAACCTTTCACTTGATTAAACTAATGTATAAGGTATTTTTGTGTTAAACATATATTATTAGAGTATAGTATCAATAATTTAATACCACCAACATTCATAGAAGCAACAGTACGGACAAAAGAAGCTGACCTACCATTATACCGTTTTATTGTAAGTTCATTCATGGTTTAAGACATCATAATACTAGCTAGTAAATAATATAAAGTTATCTACTAAAGAATTTTGATAATTTATGATTTTAAGAAAATGTCACAAACTTCATCTACCTTCTACGGTCTGATTGACGATTTGAATCCCAACTTCAACAGATAGGATCTAGACACATTAGCTGGATCCATGGGCACATTTTGGATCCTACACATTTCATATCCCTGTCTTAGGATCCAATTTTTTTTTCCAATGGGATCTAGACGACTAAAAAAACCCTGTGATCTGCCCTAAATCCTATTTAATTATACCATTTTATGAAAATACCCTCAATTTTTTTATATAACTGTAAATATTATTTCAGGTATTTTAGTAAAATAAGCCAGATGCTTTTTTTTTTGGGAAAATCATTACAAAAATGCAAAGTTTATTCTAAATTGTGAATAAAGGGTAGTGATTTGAAAATTATAAAAAATGTGTTGTCAGGTGAGAGAAGATGGCTTTTAGGACAAATATACCCCTCATACCTCTTTTTTCCCTCCACTATTTCACCTATCCCTATACACTATTACCTTCTCACCTACCACCTTGTTCCTCAAGGCATTTCTAACGTGGAAAACTCCATGAGAAGGTTTTGAAGGTTGCCATTTACCTTCCACCTTCTTCTTCCTTAAGGCTTCATGGAAGGTTTTTGAAGCTTGCCATTGCCATTGTAGTTTTGGAAAAAAACTCAATTGCCAACGTTTCCAAGCTCTATTACCATTGCCAATGTTTCCAAGCTCTATTACCATTGCCATTGTAGTTTGGAAAAAAAATCTCCATTGCTTATTTGGGTGATAAACATAACTTCTGTTAGGTTTAACATCTTCTCTTCATGTTTTCATGGTTTTTGTGCTTTGGTTTTTTCACCCTATTTATGAGACTCTTTGTTTGGTTGCAATGTTTATCTTGACCACCTCTCTCTATCTCTTTCTATGTATACAATCATGTTTGGTTACATGTTAGAATTTAGTCGTTCCGAGGTATAAAATGTGGTTCCGAAGTGGTTCCGAGGTAGAAAATGTGGTTCCCTAGTGGTTCTGAGGTAAAAAATGGGTTCTGTAGTGGTTCCGGGGTATAAAATGTGGTTCCCTAGTGGTTCCAGGGTATAAAATGTGGTTCCTTAGGTATAAATTGTTGTTCCCTAGTGATTCCGGAGTAGAAAATGTGGTTCCGTAGTAGTTCCGACGTATAAAATGTGGTTCCCTAGTGGTTCCGGGGTATAGAATGTGGTTCCTTAGTGGTTCCAAGGTATAAAATGTGGTTCCGTAGTGGGGTAGAAAATTTGGTTCCCTAGTGGTTCCAGGTTATAAAATGTGGTTCCCTAGTGGTTCCGGGGTATAAAATGTGGTTCCCTAGTTGTTCTGAGGTATAAAATGTGGTTCACTAGTGGTTGTTGTGTATAAAATGTGGTTCCCTAGTAGTTCCGGGGTATAAGATGTGGTTCCATAATGGTTCTGGGGTATAAAATGTTGTTCCCTAGTGGTTCCGGAGTAGAAAATGTGGTTCCGTAGTAGTTCCGACGTATAAAATGTGGTTCCCTAGTGGTTCCGGGGTATAAAATGTGGTTCCGTAGTGGTTCCGAGGTATAAAATGTGGTTCCGTAGTGGTTCCAAGGTAGAAAATCTGGTTCCCTAGTGGTTCCAGGGTATAAAATGTGGTTCCATAGTGGTTCCGGGGTAGAAATTGTGGTTCCCTAGTAGTTCCGGGGTATAAAATGTGGTTCCCTAGTGGTTCCGAGGTAGAAAATGTGGTTCCGTAGTGGTTGCGGGTTATAAAATGTGGTTTTCTAGTAGTTTCGGAGTAGAAAATGTGGTTCCCTAGTGGTTCTAAGGTATAAAATGTGGTTCCGTAGTGGTTCCGGGATATTAAATGTGGTTCCGGGATATTAAATGTGGTTCCCTAGTGGTTCCGGTGTAGAAAATGTGGTTCCTTGGTGGGTCCGAGGCATAAAATGTGGTTCGGTAGTGGTTCCAGGGTAGAAAATGTGGTTCCCTAGTGGTTCCGGGGTATAAAATGTGGTTCCCTAGTGGTTATGAGGTATACAATGTGGTTCCCTAGTGGCTCTGGAGTATAGAATGTGGTTCCGTAGTGGTTTCGGGGTAGAAAATGTGGTTCCCTAGTGGTTCCGGAGTAGAAAATGTTGTTCCCTAGTGGTTCAGAGGCATAAAATGTGGTTCCGTAGTGGTTCCGAGGTATAAAATGTGGTTCCTTAGTAGTTCCAACATATAAAATGTGGTTCCGTAGTGGTTCCGGGGTATAAAATGTGGTTCCCTAGTGGTTCTGAGGTATAAAATGTGGCTCCCTAGTGGTTCCGGGGTATAAAATGTGGTTCCCTAGTGGTTCCGAGGTATAAAATGTGGTTCCCTAGTGGTTCTGGCGTATAAAATGTGGTTCTCTAGTGGTTTCGGGGTAGAAAATGTGGTTCCCTAGTGGTTCCGGGGTATAAAATGTGGTTCCCTAGTGGTTCCGAGGTATAAAATTTGGTTCCCTAGTGGTTCCGGGGTAGAAAATGTGGTTCCCACGCTGGGCCCGTACGGGCCGGGTCGACCCGCTTGTCACCCGGATTTTTGCCGTATTTTTTAAGATATTTTTGGGAAATGTTATCCGCACTACCGTATTTTGATGAGGACACTCATCACTTTATTAAAAGTACGGTATGGCCCGCACCATAGGATGATCCAAACCGTCCATTAGATGGGCTACAGCCTAAATAGGTTGTGCCCCAAAAAGCATTTCCGTAGGTTTATCCTAACCCTCTGATTAGAATGTTAGAGGGTTGGTCCTAACCCTCTATAGATCGGAGAGTTAGGATCAACCTATGGAAATGATTTTTGGGACACAACCAATTTAGGCTGTGGCCCATCTAATTGACGCTTTGGATCATCCTATGGGGGGCCATACCGTACTTTTAATTAAATGAGGAGTGCCCTCATCAAAATACAGTAGTGTGGATAACATTTCCCTTTTTTGTATGGGAATCTGCTAGCCACCTTTGCCGAGGCAACTTCTCGGCTTGTGGCCCATCCTTTGATGCAAAGATTGGCAGAAGTAATATGGGTGCAAAGGTGGCTAGCAAAAGCATAATTGCAAAAAATAGTAATCATTACTTGCAAAAATAGTAATCATTAGGGATTTGTGGCTGAAGTACTAAGTTTTAAATGAAAAATTACGAAAAAATGGAAGCAAAGTATTAAAATTACGAAAAAAATACCAAAATGATGCACTAACATATGACAATTACCGAACTACAAAGTTTGACTGTCTTCCGTCGGAAGTCCGAACAAACCTTCGAACTTTCGAATGGAACCAATATTTTGGTTATGTATACTGGCTTCCATTCGGAAGTTCGAAGTTTTGTTCGGACTTCCGACAGAAGCCAGTAGAATAGGGATAATTCCAAAGATTTTTATTTTCAAATTGAGTAAAAATTCGAAGGATAATAAGGATATACATTGTGATCTTAGTGTCATGCATGCAACCATAAATTGAAGCTTGATTTTGATGTTTTAGAATAAAAAAATGCAAAAAAAATGGATTTATCTTGAAAATGGGGGAAACAACAAAATTCAGTTTTAAGCTCAAAATTCATTTTCTTTGCATTTTGTAACACTGAATCGATAAGTTTATCATGAATAAACCCTCATGATTACCAAACCATGTTGTAAATGGCAACCTTCAAAACCCTTCCATGGAGTTTTCCACGTTAGAAAGTCTTGAGGAAGAAGAAGGTGGTAGGTGAGAAGGTATAAGAGGATATGTGCAAAAAGGTGGAGAGAAAAAAGATCTAGGAGGGGTATATTTGTCCTAAAAGCCATCTTCTCTCACCTGACAACACCTTTTTTTATAAATTTCAAATCAATACCCATTGTTCACAATTTCGCATAAACTTTGCATAAACCTGACTTGAATGATCCTGTATTAAGAGCTAAATTGGCTAAAGGGATGGGGCATAATTATTACGGCGAACCTGCATGTAATGATTTTCCCTTTTTTTTTTCTTCCAACGATTCTTATGTTGTCATTCATCGTTGACTCACCCCAATTGACTCCTTTAGGAGGCAAAGCACCTGAACTACTAAAAAATCCTATTTTTTTTTCTCTTTAATTTTGAAATTCATGATCAATCGTATGTGGAAGATCCAAAAATTACAATATAAATTTTTTAAATCGCAAAAAATTAAAATTTAGCATTTCACTTGTCCCATAAGGAGAGGGCGAGCCTTGGCGCAACGTAACGTTGCTCCATTGTGACCTGATGGTCACGGATTTGAGTCGCGGAAACAGCCTCTCTACAAAGCAGGGGTAAGGCTGCGTACATATAGCCCTCCCCAGACCCCACAATGGTGGGAGCCTCATGCACTGGGCCGCCCTTTTTTAATTGTCCCATAAGGACAGCTTGATTAGTGAAAGGTCATATTGTGACCGTGCTCGTATTCTCAATGACATCAAATGAATTGCTTGATTCAGGTTGCATAGTTAATTAATCATGGTACAAGTCTATCGGCAGGCCTCGTTGATCCTCAAAGTAAAGGCGGGTTTATCTGTAATGGGTTTCGATCTGCTTAGTTAGACAATAAAGGAAAATGAAACCAATTAGTTGCAAAAATTGATGGACAATCCATCGAAGATACCTTAGGCCCTGTCCATTGTGGAGTTTTGAGAATTGATTTTAAGTCCAAAACTGATTATTGAACTCAAAATTAAACGCAATTTTGAGTCTAATAAATAGTTTTGGTCTCAAAATCGATTCTCAAGATCTAAACCAAAGATGGCCTTAATTTACTTGTAAATCAAATGCATATGGTCAACTGATTATCTTCATTTACCTAGAAATCAAGGCTACTGATAGGAATTGTAATAGCTTTTGACAGCTGGTTAAGTAATAAAAGACTCAGCTCAACTAAGCCTGTGTCCCAAACTAGATGGGGTTGGCTTAAATAATAAAAGACAAAGTGTCAAAATAAGGTAGTGCCAATATCAAAAACAAATTTATTGAGGCCACATACGAAACCCACGTTCCCTCTTTTGGTAATTCTAACACTCTACAACAAAAAAATTTCCTCCTTTGGCATTGTTGGGATTTCTTAGAAACCACTCCATTTCTTAGTTAGGTCTCTAACATCAATTCATATCTGAAGATAGTAATGAGTCAATGCTTTTACTATGGATAAGGCGAGTATCGAGCAAGTTGAAGAGGTGAAGCCGCATCAGCAGCCAAACTGACTTTTTCCTAAGGTTTAAGTATTATATCTTTGTTTTCTTATCCTTCTATTAGAATTGTTTTTTAAAGTGCCACATGCTAGAACAAATAGCACATGCACCATTCACCGGATTACATCATCTACGGTTTTATTGTGGTTAGAAGTTCAACCGTGTTGAAAGTTGGATGTTTCAAGGCCTCACCTTCTCTATCTTTGAAGAAATTTGGTTTGATTGGTGGGCTTTCATCAATTTTTCGGTTTAGCTTCCACTGATTTCTCTTCGATTGGTATTTATCTTGTTTTCTCTTTAATGGCTTAAATCCAGAATTGCTAGAAAAAACATTGAAGATACTTTCCATACTTATCATTATTTCTGCACCCAACCGAGAGTGTGTCCAACACCAACTACATCCGAAATCCATTTAGACATAACAAATAAACTAGCCCAAAATGTGCAGTCCCAAACACTGTTTTAACCTCGAGAACAGAATGTTTAGAACGTAATCAGTTCTTTCATGTAAAGAAAACACAAGAACACTTTCGCACTAGAATTGGGCATTGAATCCATGATGTCCTTAGCTTTCCTACACCATGAAGTTGGCAAAAAAGACAACAAAATGTTGAGCATTTAGCGTCTGAAAATTCGAATTTCCATTACATCTTCGGCCGTTAGCTCGAAGATGCACGCATCTCCTACTTCAAGCTTGTTAATAATTGCAAAGCGTCGCCAACCTCCACATAAAAATGTTGAAACAAAGCCACTGGGCTTCCTACGGTTAGATATTGTCACCGGAAATGACCTTCCTTCTGGATCTTTAAGGATGATTTGTTTCATATATTGAAACGACTCTCTGTGGGGCCCTGCAAACTCCTCCGGAATTCCCTGCAACTCAAAAAACCCAAGTGAAACACAATATCTCTCAGGAATGCACGCATTTAACAATTCAAAACCGAACCATTTTACATGAAATGGTTTGATCCCTAAGGTGCAACGTGAGTCGAGATGAGTCAACTCGAAATTCGTGTGAGTTAACTCAAACTCCCTAGTGAAATGAGGTGCCTCACGAACAACTCAAGTTAAAAAAGTTGGAGCTGTGATATGACCTAAGAGTGAAAGTTAAATATTCATGATCACTGTAACTTACGAGTGAAAACATTATTTATAGAAAGGGAAATGATATCAGCACAACCATCTTTTAATAATTGCACGATCCTAGCTTGTTTTCCTTTTTTAATTGGCTTGTGAGAGCTTTTTGGAAACTGTAATAACCATTTGATTGCTCTTTAAATACCAAAAGACAAACTGCTTCAGTGCAAATGACGAAACATGGTTGTGCTGATATCATTTCCCATATAAAGACGTGCACTCGAGTTTTTATTAGTCATCCTTCACACTTTCGAGTAAACTGGACTCCGCCCACTTCCGGGTTGAGCTGAGTTGAAGGCAATTGAACAATAACATCGAGTATTTATTTTTTATTTTTTTTAAAGATGACAATTTCATTGATATTAGAAAAGCATTGGGGACCAGGAGTCCCGTCCTGCGTTTACAAAACATCAATAAGACTGGACCGGGCATACCCAGAACCAGATAAGATAAACCTAGAAAAAGACCTTCACAACCAAAAAATAACATCGGGTATTTGCTAAAAGGGATTTGCTACTGTCCATTGTAAAAGGCATTTCGCGGAACGTCTTTTGCATGAGAGAGCAGCCCCATAGGCTCACTTTTCAACAGATTTAGTCATTATCCATGAGGTGGCTGCTCTCTCATGCAACATATGTTCCACGAAATGCCTTGTGCAATGGATGCTAGCAAATCCCTTGTTAAAATAAAGTTATATTGGACCCATACCATCTCAAATTTCATGATGGACGTACATGATAACTTCAAAGCAAATATTCATATCGTTCACGTCAAAGAGGAGAAAAGTATAAAGACTAACCATGTAGCAGCGAGTTAGATTAACTGATTTTATGGTACTCAAGAAGTGAGGAGCTTTTGGCTTGTAACAGCTGCTTCCTTCGAAACCTACCTTCTGCCCTCCTGAATGTAGAACTACAGACGCAAATCACATTCAAACACACATAAAAAACACAGAAAATCATGAGCACCCATATGTTTTTACTGTAATATGGACCCTTCATTTTATAGGCCATATTCTCGAGATGACATAGCCAGTAAATTACACTTAGAAATGAGCTCAATTAAAATATATTAATGGTTTCAACAGAGTGATTTTTCAAGTAGTTTTCTTTTAGGTTGGGCAGGTAACCCTGGGTCGGTTCTTATTTTTTTATAGGAAAACTCGAGATTCGTAAACCCGACCCGAGATAGTTTCTCGGGTCGAGATGGGCTTTTATTTTTTAGCCTAGGATAGGATAGTGACTAATTTCAAAGATTGTAAAAAGCCCAAAATTTCACACCAAAAATCTCTAAATTTATTGTTGCGCAAGAACCCGTCGCTAGAGAGCCGGTTATTGGAGACAAATAGCCTCCGGCAACCCACGGAAATAGCCCAAACGAGTGTAAGCAACAATTCAAGTATGTAGTGAAATAAATAAGGAAATCAAGAGACACAAAAGATTTACGTGGTTCGACACTTGGCTTACTCCACGGGCAATCCGGCAACTTAAATTCACTATCAATGATGGAAAATTACAAGGGTGAAAAACCCTTACCTCTCCAACAATGGTGAAAACCCCACCAACACCCTCTTCTTGCAACCCAAGCAAAAACCCAATTCTCCCTTCACAATGTCTTCACAACCCGGAAAATACCATAAAAGTAACCAAACAACCTTGGATCCAAGCTCTTGCAAGAGAAGAAGAAGACCCTCAGAGAGAAAGAAATCCCTTTCTTGCATAGAAAAGCCCTAAATCATTTCTTTAGAATCAATCCCCAACTAAAGATAAAGCCCTCCTTAGTGGGCTTGATAAAACACATTCCAAGAATGCCCCTTCTTAAAGAAGTTAATCCCAAGTGATTTTATATCAGTAATCTAATGATTTCCACCTTGATAGAAATTCACCACTTGCCATTGCAAAAATCACCAAACTCACCTTGGCATAATGCCAAGAGAAGTCAAGCTCCACTCCAGCTTCTCTCCTTGAACCGGCATATCCGCCACATTCTCTTTGGTTCCCACTTTCAATAATCTGATCATTTCGTCCTCAATGACTTCCCTAATGTAGTGATACAAGACCAATATGTGTTTGGTCCTTTTGCGATTAGTCAGATTCTTGGTCAAATAAATGACGCATATGTTATCACAAAACAAATCCATGGGTTTTGACTCAATGCACATTGCACCCATCAAACCTTAAGCCAAACCGCTTCCTTGCAAGCTTCCTTTGCCGCCATGTACTCAGCCTCGCTAGTTGATAATGCCACTGTTGTTTGAAGTTTAGACATCCAACTTATTACTCCATTAGCAAATTGAAAAACATACCTGTAGTAGATCTCCCTCAATCACGGTCATCGGCATAACTTGCATCCACAAAACGTTGAATTGATATCGAACCTTTGCTAAAAGTAATGGAATAACCATTTGTGCCTCTCAAGTACTGAAGCACCCACTTTGCCGCCTCCCAATGCATCTTTCCGGGATTAGCCATGAACCTACTTAACACACCAACATAGTGACCAATATCCAGTCTAGTGCACACCATTAGAAACATCAAAAGCCCAACAATTATTGCACAGGGAAATCTAGCCACAAGCTCCTTTTCTTCTTTTGTCTTTGGACTATCATTGGGAGATAACTTGAAATGTGATGCTAATGATGAAATTTGGTGCTAATGGAGTCTTAACCGTCTTTGCCTTGCTCATGCCAAACTTGTCAAGCGATTTTTCAACAAATTCCTTTTGTGTGAGTGACAAGGTTCCATGCCTCCTATCTCTTTGAATCTCAATACCAAGGATTTGCTTGGCCGGATCAAGATCCTTCATTTCAAACTTCTTGCTCAAACACCCTTGAGCTCTTCAATCTTAGTCTTATCCTTGGAAACTAAGAGCATATCACCTACATACAAAACTAAGATAAGGAATGCACCATCATCAAAGAATTTTATATGCATGCAATGATCATACTCACTTCTTTGATAACCAAGACCCAACATGAATGAAGCAAATGTCATGTACCATTGTCTTGGAGCTTGTTTTAGTCAATATAAGGACCTTTTCAACTTGCACACAAGCTCCACCTTGCCTTTTATAACAAAACCTTTCGGTTGCCGCATGTACACCTCTTCTTGAAGATCACCATATGTAAGAACGCCACCTTCACATCTATTTGCTCAAGCTCTAAGTCATGCATTGCAATAAGCCTAAGCACTAACCGAATAATGACAAACTTTATTACCGGAGCAAATATTTCAAAGAAATCCATGCCTAACTTTTGTGCAAAGCCTTGGGCAACAAGCCTTTCCATATACTTTTCCACATTGCCATCTACTCCTTTTTTAAGTTTGTACATCCACTTGCAACCAATTTCCTTTCTACCTTTTGGCAACTCCACCAAGTCCCACGTTTTGTTCTTATGAAGAGCTAGCATTTCTTCTTCCATAGCCTCTTTCCAACTTCGAGCATCATTTTTATTAATGGCATCTTGAAATAAGCATAGTTCTTCATCTAAGGATACCAAAGCTCTAAGAGTACCTGGGTCAATATAATCTTTGAACCGTTCCGGTAAACGAGTTTATCTTTAAGATCTTCTTTGCATAGGTTGCACTATTTCTTCATGTTAGATTTCTACATTATGGAGTGAATGGTGCTTCGAGGAGATGAGAGGAGAGGAGAGAAGATAGATAGAGAATGGCATGAATGGGAGAAGCAAAAGTTGTGTTCTCCCCTCCATGATTTCACTTATATATTAAATATAATACAAATGACCAATTTGCCCTTAAGTGGTGTGAATACATTTAACACTCCGCCTCAAGCTAGAATGCATATATCATACATTCCTAGCTTGTTACAAGCATCCTTTAACATAGCAGGCCCTAATGGTTTGGTGAATACATCTGCTAACTGGTCTGATGATCGAGTAAACATGGTACATATTTCTCCTCTTTGAATTCTCTGACGAATGATGTGGTAATCCACTTCAATGTGTTTGGTCCGTTCATGGAAGACCGGGTTGGTAGCGATATGAATGACAGATTTGTTGTCCACAATCGTGCTAGACCTGAAGGTGGAAAACCAATTTATTATAGAAAAGGCCGAAACCAAATCAGTTCCGCACTCGTATATGACATAGCCATGTATTCAGCTTCAGCACTTGACTTTATACACAATGTCTTACTTCTTTTTTGTTTTTTAATGGCAACAATGTCTTACTTCTTACTTCTCTAAGACACCATATTACCTCCAACAAAGGTACACTAACCCGTTGTGGACCTCCTATCTGCTGGAGACCCCACCCAGTCTGCATTAGTGAACCCCTCTACTCTCTCATGGCCATCTTTCTTAAAACATAAGCATTTCCCTCGTGTACCCTTCAAGTATCAGACAATCTGAATCACTGCTGCCCAATGGGATGTTTGAGGAGAATTCATAAACTAACTACCCTACAACGAAAAAGATATCAGGACGAGTAACTGTCAAATAAATCAATTTTCCACCCAACCTTCTGTATTGACCTGGATCATCCAATAAGTCTCCTTGATTTGGATGGAGCTTCACATTAGAATCCATAAGCGTAGATGCTAGTTTTATCCCCATGGAACATATCTCCTCTAGTATATCCAAAGGGTACTTTCTCTGTGACAAAGAAAGACTATAACGAGAATGTGCTACCTCGATTCCAAGGAAGTATCTGAGAAGACCCAAGCCTTTTATGCAAAACTCAGTGAGAAAGTCTTTAATCTCTGTATACCATCTTTGTCATTTCCTGTGATCACAATATCATCCACATAAACGATCAAGTAGATATATCCATCAGTGGACTGGTAGTTGAAAACAGAGTGATCATCAACGCACTGCTTCATGCCAAAGTACAGGATTGCATCACTGAACCTTCCAAACCAAGCCCTCAGAGACTATTTCCGCCCATAAATTACTTTCCTAAGTCGACAAACAGAGGAGCACATCTCCCCCTGAGCAACATACCCAGGAGGTTGCTCCATATATACCCCTCAATGAGGTCACCATGAAGGAAAGCATTTTGACATCCAGCTGATAAAGTGGCCAACCACGGTTAACAATGATAGAGATTAGAACTCGAAAAAAAGGTATCATGGCCACAGGTGAAAACGTCTCTTGATAATCTACCCCAAAGGTCTGAGAATAACCTTTGGCCACAAGACGCTCTTTGAGACATTCAACGGTCCCATCCGGAAGATACTTAATATTAAAGACTCATTGACATCCAATAGCATGTGCTCCAGAGGGAAGAGGAACAAGTTGCCACATTTTATTAGAATGGAGGGCACCCATCTCGGCCTCCATGGCAGCCCATCAACCAAGATGAGCAAGAGCCTCTGAAACTGTCTTTAGGCACAGAAAGAGTAGACACACTAAAGACAAAAGAACAAAAAAAGGTGAAAGATGCTCATAGGAAATAAACTATGAAGTAGGATGTGCAGTAGTACGAGAGCAAGTGCGAGAAGCAATAGGAGAATCATATAAATAGGAGAAGTACCTGATGGAGAATCATCCGACTGAGGAAGAAGATCAGTGGGCGAAGATGGCATGGCAGTGGGGAGAACAACCTCACGTGATCCACGTGTATAGACTTTCGGCTCAGAGATAGTAGGCCCTGCTTTAGTCTCTGTCAATGTTTTGAAAATCAGAATCAAATCGTAAATCGTAATAGGGGTCGAATCATATCGGATCATAAATTGTAAGATTTATTCATATATATATATATATATATATATATATATATATAAAGGATAGAGTTGTTGCGCTCGAGCGCAGCTAAGCTTAGCTGTGCTCGAGCACAAAAACAGGGTGGGGCCACATTTTGGGTGGGATCCAAAGCATTCATTTGATGGGCCCTTTCATGGGTAGGGTGTCCACAAAAAATCAGCTCCATTTGATCACCTTAGGGTGTCCATTTGTGGGGCAAAAAATGGACAGATATTTGGACAAACATCATCTGTCCATTTTTGGCCCCACAAATGGACACCCATTGGTGATCAAATGGAGCTGATTTTTTGTAGGCCACCCATCTATGATGGGGCCTTCCAAATGAATGGTTAGGATCACCCCCCCCCCACCAATGGCCCCACCCCACTGTTTCTGTGCTCGAGCGCAGCAACCCTTTTCTTAAATTTTATATATATATATATATATATATATATATATATATATATATATATATATATATAAACAAATGAAAAAAATAAAAAATAGCCAATTATTCATTTTTCATCCAAATTCATCAATTCCAGTAGAAACTCCCATTATTGGCCATTTAATATCATAATACAAATTGTTTGCTAACAAACTTGACAGATACTAATCATCTATTTCTCATCCAAACCCATGCATATTGGATAATAATCATAAAAAAAAAAAAACAAGATCATATCAACTCTCAAAGTCTCAAACATCAAATGGAAAATATCAATCATAAAAGCCTAGAGTCGTGGGTGTTGTCCACATAATAGTCATCTCCCACCTCAATGTAAGTAATGCCCTTAAGCACACACACTGTGGAATTCCTACTCCTTCTCTGTCTTCATACTTTTGATGAGAGGGATTTCAAAGGCTTCTTCTAATGTAGAAAGGAAAAAGGAAATGAGATCTTTCGAAAGAAAGTCTTCTTTTCCTTTATGCAAAAATTAATTTGGATAAATCGCATGAATTGTATGAATCATACGATTTACGATCAAATCGTAAGATTCAATAAAAAATCGTAAGATTCATACAAATTAAGATTTAATCATGGGATTAAAATCATTATGCATAAGATTTGATTTGAATCGTAAATCGTAAGATTTTCAAAACAATGGTCTCTATAGTAATCGTTAGTGGAGTATTTTCCTAAGCAGTCTCCAGAGAACTATGCGGTAGCGGAAGTAGCATACTGAGCATCTCAACAGAAGCTTTAGGAGGATCAGAAGAATAGGGAGTATCCTCGAAATAAGTGACATCTGCAGAAATGAAGGTTTTCCGCAGTCTAGGACTATAACAGTTGTATCCTTTTCTAGTACGAGAGTAACCCAAAAAGATACATTTTTACAGCCAAAGATACGAGGAATCAAGGGAAAAGGATCACCTAATGGATAGAGTGCAAAAAACATGGCTAGACAAAATAGAAGAAGGGAGACGATTCCCTAAGAACCAAGCCGTGAGGGCAGCATCACCCCAATAAACCTTAGGTACTCACATTTGGAACATGAGAGTGAGAGTCACATCCAATAAGTATCGTACCTTCCTCTCAGCGACACCATTTTGCTACGAAGTATAAGCACAGGAAGACTGATGGATGATACCATGTGAATCAAGAAATTGGTGAAAACCATTATAGTTAGAGAAATATTCGTTGGCATTATCAGTACGTAAACAGGAAATAGAACACTTAAATTGATTATCAATTTCAAAGTAAAAGCTACAAAAGGCATTAAAAACTTCAAAACGATCTTTAAGTAGAAACAACCATGTACTACGCGAGAAATCATCCACAAATATAACAAAATATCGAAAACCATATAAAACCAAATAGACAGTACGTGAAGGACCCCATATGTATGAATGAAAAAGTTCAACATGTCGCGATGAACGAAGACTACCACACGAAGGAAAAGACTTTCAATGGTGCTTCCCTAACTTACAAGACTAACAAGTAAACACTCAACGGAACTAGTAATAAAAGAAGATTTTCGAAGCTTCTCGGTAGGAGGGTGGCCCAAACGAGAGTGTCACTGATAAGCACCCAACAAGGGTATGAATTTTAGAAAAGAAAGAGATGAAGGATTGGGAAAGAACCTAACAAGGGTATGGATTAGAACAAGAAAGAAAGGAATATATGGATTTAGAACAAGAAAAAGAACAAGAAAGAGGGAAAGCGAATGGATGTAGGAGAAAAAGAAAGAGATTTATGGAGTTAGAACAAAAAATGATCAAGAAAAGAAGAAGCAAGAACGGAGTGAGAAAAGAAAGAAAAGAATAGACAAAGAAGGGATCTTTTTGTGCATTTCTTGTTTTAGGAAGAAGGTAGGTTTGAGGATGGTGGTAAGAAATTATGGTCGAAAAAGGGATTTGGGCAGAAGATTTCTTCCCAAATGAACTCAAAAGAGAAAGAAAGAAACGATTTGGGGTTTGAATGGAGATTTGTGAGGGAAGGAGAACCCAAAATGGGTTTGGGGACTTACGGCATACCCGTATGAGAAGAGGGGGATTCCAAGGCAAAGAATTTTTTTTCTTTCTTTGATTTACAGCAAAGGTGCATATGATAAGAGGGTTTTATGGTAGTGTTGGATGGAGTTGAGAGAGATAAAGATAAATTAGTGCGCACAAAGGTTGTGGGATTAAGGGGTCTTCCGTAAGAAAAAAAAGGGACAGAGAGTGCGCATTGGATACACAAATGCGCAAGTGAAGGAGATATTTTAGGGTGGGCGTTAGAAATAAGGGATGAAATTGAGATTGGGCTTTTCCATAAAAAAAAGGATAGAGAGATTGTAGGGATTTGGTTAGGGTTTTATGGAAAAGAGATATCGTAAATAGATATTAGGAAGAGAGATATTAGGGATTTAGTAGATATTTGGGAAGAAGATTTTCGAGGGATAGGGTTTCAGACATACACAAACGTGGGAGAGAGCGAGAGGGATGCGTGGACGAGAGATGGACAACGACTCTTCTTTTTTCCTTCTTTCTCATAGAATTTTTCTCTGATACCATGTTAGAAATGAGCTAGAGTTAGAGAGAGAAAGAAAAAGAGGAATAGAGAGATGGAGAGTCTCCACTAGGGAGCTCCTCATGTAAATGATGTATATATAGGCCCAAATAGGGGAACAATGTACAATGACTACAACACCCTCTATCTAACAAGTAATGACTAAACTACCCCTAATACATGTTATTCAAAATCTTCATCTCAAACCGAGGACTCGCCATTTTATCAAACTTTGCCTCTCTCAAGCAATTTCACAAGCACCTTATGTGCAAAATCTCGCTGCTTTGATACCACTTGTTGCGACAAGAACCACCCGCTAGAAATCCGGTTATCAGAGACTACTCAAAACAAACAATGACAAATAGCCTCGAAAACCCATGCAATTAGCCCAAACAAGTGTATGCAACAGTTCAAGTATGTATTGAAATTAAGAAAGAAAACAAGAGACACAAGAGATTTACGTGGTTCGACACTTGGCCTACTCCACGGGCAATCCGACAAGTAAAATTCACTATCGATGATGGGAAATTACAACAAGGGTGAAAAACCCTTACCTCTTCAATAATTGTGAAAACCCCACCAACAACCTCTTCTTGCAAGCCAAGCAAAAACCCAACTCTCACTTCACAATGTCTTCACAACCCGGAAAGCACCACGAAAGTAACCCAACAGCCTTGAATCCAACCTCTTGCAAGAGAAGAAGAAGAAGAAAAGCCTTGGAGAGAAAGAAACCCCTTTCTTGTAGAGAAAAGCACTAAATCACTGCTTTAGAATCAATCCCCAACTAAAGATAAAAGCCCTCTTTAGTGGGCTTAATAAAACACATTCCAAGAATGCCCCTTCTTAAAGAAGTTAATCCAAGTGATTTTATATCACTAATCTAACATTTATGTCATCAAGTGTGTATAGTTAGGGCACGTTTGGCTGCCAGGAATTGTGTTTCATGATAAATGGGGCGTCTCCAAAGGAGATGAGGGTGAAATTGCTAAAAATCAAGAAACGGAATCCCAGAAACTACTCTCCAGTGATGAAAAGTTGCTAAAAATACATAAAAGGCCATTCTGGTTTTGAGTAGAGATTTTGATTTCCGGTTTTTTAACAACTTTTCATGGCAGAAACACTAGTTTCTAGATTTTGTTTCCTAATTTTTAGTCGACTTCACCCTCATCTTCACTTGGAGATGCCGATTTATCATTAAAAATGATTCCTGGCAGCCCCAAAACGTCTACTGCTCCGTTTGGTTGCCGGATTTTTTTGGGTTCTTGGGATTTTTGTGGAACAAAAAACTTCCTGGGAGATTGTAGGAAAAAAACTCCATGGAAGTATCCCGGTAAAATAAAAATCCCATGTCTGGTTGACCGGACTATGGTGGGAAAAAAAATGCTTTGTTTGGTTGCTTGAACTATTGGGAAGAAAAAAAAAATCTTCTACAAGCTTATTTTTTGTTCCAAGGATTATTTTGGTTCTTGGGCGTTTTTTTTTTTTTCCTTCCGGGGGTTTCGTGCGATGTTATTTTGGTTCCTGGGATTATTTTGGGCCCACCAACCAAACGTGGGTTTCCTGCAGAAATTTCACAAAAGTCCCAAGAATCAAAAAAATTCCGACAACCAAACATAGCACGAAATAAAAATTTCGCATCACAAACATTATCACCTTAGTGAAAACACTTGTACCAATATATTGGAAAATAATTTGTTAGGTTATTCAAGGGATACTTAAAGAAAGTCATTGTACATGTTAGAGTGTAAAAGATAAATAACGCCTTTCTCCAACAGCTTAAGCTTTTGGAGAAGTTGGTTAGTTAACATGGTATCAGAGCCAAAGGTCTCGAGTTCAAACCACCCGGATAGCAAAAATCCACATGTGATGGTCGGCCCAAAGTGGGACCACATGTGCCACGTGTTTGCCAAGTGGGCCACATGTGCGGGGAGTGTTAGAGTGTAAAAGATAAATAACGCCTTTCTCCAACAGCTTAAGCTTTTGGAGAAGTTGGTTAGTTAACAGTACACTTCAATAAGTCAGGTCGGACGACCATACTCAAGATTGGGTCGGGGTTCACAACCTAAAACCCATGATTTCTAAACGCGAACAAGGTTATTTTCAGGTCAGGTTGTTGTGGGTCTGTAAAACCCGATCCAAGTTGTAACCTTACCTGAAGCTACCTCAACCTTGAGGTCGCAGGTTTAAACCCAAAAGAAAGTGCGATTTTTCAAAATGGCCTCATTTTGAAATCGTGTGAACGGTGCAAAGAAAAGATTGAAGAAGTTACCCTTTGAAGCTCCCACATGTTTCTCATCCTTCCTCTCTCTTTGTTTTTCCATCTTTTTCTCGTAACTTTTCTCGCATGCAGTCTTATCAAATACAGTAACATCAAAAACCATATTTCCTTGGTATCGAAACACTAAAATCTCTCCGGAACAAAGACCATGATCTGCTACAAAATCTCCCCAACCGTCTTCGAAGAAGACTCCATCGATGCCTCCTTTAACTTTCACACGCCATGACTTTCCACGACGGCTATTGAGGACAGCTATGTCACTCTTCTCTCCCACGAGAAACTTGTGAAATGCAATCGGTATGGACTGCAAGATCATACAACAAAATCTTATACTATGATTAAATTTAGATTTCTCATGTATCTCCAAATTGTTAAAGTATAAAAGATTAAATAACGCCATCCCCAACAGCTTAAGCTTTTTGAGTAATTGGTCATTTCACTTGGTATCAGAGCAGGTTCTGACTTTAAAAAGCATAAAAGACTAAATAACGCCGTCTCCAACAGCTTAAGCTTTTGGAGTAATTGGTTGTTTCACACCAATTACTATGAAATCCTATGAACCAGCCAAAGAAAAAAAATGCCTTCTGAAACAGAAAAGAAGAGGAGGAAATTAACTCACAATTTTTTGAAAAGATTCGGGAAAGATAGGCTTTAGAAACTGTGGATGGTGTGAATAGTTTTCCTTCATTTCCCAATTTGGGGTGAGTTCTTCATCACTCAACTGTTTTTTTTTTTTCGAGACCATTTCACCACTTGATTTTCTGCTTCTCTTTTTATTCTCTTTCTTCTTTTCCATC
The DNA here is from genome assembly GCF_043159265.1 of Tasmannia lanceolata. Classification (NCBI taxonomy): domain Eukaryota; kingdom Viridiplantae; phylum Streptophyta; class Magnoliopsida; order Canellales; family Winteraceae; genus Tasmannia; species Tasmannia lanceolata. The sequence continues at coordinate 19,446,761 of NW_027518685.1, forward strand.
GATTGATAAGTATTATTACACAACACTTAGGAAATGTTCAAGACCCAAAATCTGCCCAGATGCCTGTAACCCTAAACTCCACCACAGAGCTCAAGCCGGTAATGAAGGCCCAGGTAACCGAATCAAAACCTCGAATTCACCACAAGATAATCAATCCACGGAAAATTTCTCAGGCTGAGGATAACAGAGCAGAGGGCAGTGATATTCCTTCCCCATTTGTAGGATAAATCCTCCCCCTCCATCCCCGATCGGATGGGAAGCTACAACCGCTCTTTCTCGTGGGGCCGGAAACTCTATTGTTTAGAGATGATATTTTCACACCCCCCCCCCCCCTCCCCCCTCTTGCAGTACGCATGCGCCCCCCTTGTAACTTGATTTGACGTGAACAGTGTTACAGTGGACGTCATAAGGGGGTCATAAGGGGGCGCATGCGTAGTGGAGGGGGGTTGAAAATATCATCTCCCTTTGTTTATATCTTTGAAAAAGGTGGGCCCCACCGATTCTTTCACAACCAAAACTCTCTCCTTTCTCAATTCTCAGTGGGGACTATGAACTCTTGTAATACTTTGAAGCCGCTCCGTTTGGTTGCCAGTTAAATTTTTGTCCCAAGGCGTTTTAGTAAAATTTTGGTCCCATCCCATGTTTGGTTGCCTTTTAGCTCTAGGGTTTTTTTTTTAATCCCACTTTTGTAATGATTGCCTTTTCATCCCATCCCAAAACAATCCCAGGAACAAAAATAAACCCATGAACCAAAAATAAGCTTAAGAAGAATTTTTTTTCTTCCTAACAGTTCAAGCAACCAAACAAAGTTTTTTTTTTCCCCCACCATAGTCCGGTCAACCAAACATGGGATTTTTATTTTACCGGGATACTTCTAGGACTTTTTTTTTCCCACCAATCTCCTGGGATTTTTTTTCTCCCACATAAATCCCAGGAACCAAAAAAAACCCGGCAAAGAGTGTATTTTTTAAAAAAAAAGATAAGAAAAAAACACTTGAGGTCACTTTATTCAAAGATCTAAACCGTTCATTTTTTGCAGGCCTTGCCCAAGAAACCACTCCCTTTCTTAATTAAAGTTCATTATTTCCGGGAAAGTATGGTGGGGCCACTTCAAAGGATGATCCAAATCGTTCATTTGTAGTGCGAAAAACCTAAATAGGATGTACACCATAGATCATTCCTATAGGATGACCCTAAACCTCCGATCTGTAGAGGGAATGCACATTATAGACACCTCCCTCTACAGATCGAAGGGTTAGGATCATCCTATGGAAATTATCTATGGTGTAAAAATGAACGATTTAGATCATCCTTTGAAGTGGGCCCCACTGTTCATTTCCGAAAATACTGGGCTTTACGCACAAACCATATACAGTCTCAGTATTTGTATTTAAAGGAATGCTAAACTCAAGGGTGCCGTAGCAAAAATCAGCATCCCATTGGATCCACGTCACACCAATTGCGTTTACAATGATGCTAAAAATTGAAGTAAAAGAGGATATAAATTCGTAGGGTGATGTGTGGATTAAACGGGACATTGTCACGGTTGGGTTTTTTTTTGTAAGGACACTCTTCACTTTAGCATTCTCTTTACCAAGAAAAAATTAATATAAAGACAACGTTTATGATATATTCACCCCCTTTCTAATTCCATTCCACCCCTTGTAGTGTAAAAAGAGTAGTCATAAATACACTCGACGAGGTTGAAAGGAAAGGAAAGACGGCAAAATCTGATCTTAGGTGTGCAACACGGGAGGGTCGGGTTCGGGTTCACCCGAGTGACTATTTGACCAACCCTAACCCGACCCGACCCACGGAAAATATTTTCAACCCGAACCCGACCCGAGTTGCAGAAAGATGCGAGAAATGCAGAATCAATGTCATTTTCTTCAACAAAAAATGCTTAAAAAACAAGAAAAATAGCTTTAATAGAAAAAATGAATGAAAAAATTCATACCTAGCCACTGCAAATTAGAAAAATCCAGGGCAGTTTTCGTCTTCTTCAAATGAGAAAACCCATTGCAATTTTCCTCTTCTCCTTCAAATGAGAAAATCCACTGCAATTTCCTCCTCTTTCAAATGAGAAAACCCACTGTAATTTTCATCTCCTCACTCTATTTTTGTAATTGAGAAAACCCAATCACAACTTGAAATGGTTGATTCTCTGCTGCTGAGGTTAGAAGAAGATAGCAGAGGAAGAGAGAACCAAAGCAGTTTTGGGTTTTTGACCAAGTTATTTTAACTACTCGAGTTAATTATTTGATTAGATGGTTAATCCCTGCCCAAGGTTCAGACGCATGTCTCGGGGAACTCTTGGCACGATTTGAGAGCTGCTAAAAAGCTCTTTCCAGACTACTAAATTAAGCCCATAAAAAAAAAGACTACTAAATTAAAATAACAATTACTCATTGCCCAATAGGGGTGGACATGGTTCCGGTTCGAACCGAGGAACCGAACCGGCACATATGGTTCGGTTCCATAGTTATATGGTTCGGTTCCGGTTCTAATAACCTGGAACCGATGGAAATTCGGTTCGGTTCTGGGTTTGGGATCCCGGAACCGAACCGAGAACCGACCCACCTTAAAACCCTTAAATATGCCTATTTTTACTTGGATTTGGTGAAGGACTGAGTCATCGTCCCCTTTCGATCAAGAGTCAAATATCATCTAATCCATGTCTTGATGACAAATGAGAAAAAAGTGAAAGATAGCATTCTACCAATCAAAAGCGCGTTTTAAAAATCTCATGTATAACGCCCCCACAAAGTCATATTCATCAGCTCATTACAGACTTTTGTGCTCTGCTTTTCCCATCAATGATCGGCTGGAAACAGAAAGTTATTCTATCTCAAGAAAAAAAAAACCAAACATTCAAACACAAGGATGGAAACTGTTGTGAATAAATTCCGTTGATTTGGTGAAGGTCGGGTAAACCCAGAACCGAACCAAACCGAACTGATTATATATGGTTCTGGTTTGGTTCGTTTCCAAACATATATGGTTCTGGTTCGGTTCCAATTTCAGGGAACCGATTATATATGGTTCGGTTCTGGGTATACCCCAAAACCGAACCGAACCGAACCATGTCCACCCCTATTGCCCAATAGCATTTACTTTTTACTTTTTAAAATTAAGAGGCCTCATTTGTTCCCTGGCCACCCCTCTCTTTCAAAAAATATAAGTAAAATTTCAAAAAAAAATTTACTTTTTAAAATTAAAAGATGGCTGGTTTTTGGAACTTTTGGTTTTAAGGTTTTTTTAAAAAAAATATACATGTTATAAACTTGTAAAAAAATTCGGGTTCTCTTCCGGGTCAGGTTGCCCGACACCTGAAACCAAACCCAACCTGAGAGCAGCTCGGGTTGAGAAATTTCAACCCGAAACCGACCCGAGTGGAAGCCAACCCAACCCTGCATTTTTCCCGGGTTGAACCCGACGGGTTTGGATTGGGCCCGCCCTAGTTGCACCCCCAGGGCAAATACATCACTTCCCTGTTTTTTATACCTATGTGGGCCTAGCCTATGATTGCTCAGGGGCTCGTAATGTGATTGAGACTGTTGGAAGTATTTTTCAGTAATAAGGCAAAAATGTAATCTACATTTATAAACGTCACGAGAGGGATGTGTGAACTAATTTTTCACGCATCCCAGTTCTCTCCTCTCCTGCACCCACGCAGACTCATCTCCTCTTCTCTCCTCTCTCATCTTCTATGTAAAGTTGACATGGTATCAAAGCCACCAAGGGTGGATTTTCTAACCCTAATCCTTTATCTTTTTCTAACCCTAACAGTACCACTCTTTCCCTTCCTTTTTTTTTCCTCTTTTCTTTGGGTTTTCAGCCCTAACCCCAACCAAACCCTTGTCCAACCCTACTCGCACCCTCCCTTGGACCCCCTCCACAATTTCGCCCACTCCTTTTTTTCCTTTGTTTGTTCATCTCTCTCTCAAACCCTAACCCTAGTTCTCGTAATGCCATCTTCGCAAAGCGATTTACGGTCTGAAGCAGTCACCTAGGACGTGGTTTGGACGGTTTAGTACTGCTGTTTTGCGACTTGATTTGAAGCAGTGTGTTGTCGATCATTCAGTCTTCAGTTACAGGTCCACTGCTGGGTATATCCTTCTGATAGTGTATGTTGATGATATTGTAATCACAGGGAACGATAAATCTGGAATACAAAAATTGAAGTCCTTTCTCCAAGGGGAATTTTCCACCAAAGATTTGGGACTTCTCAGATATTTCCTTGGAATTTAGGTAGTACTCTCATTATGGCCTTTCCTTGTCGCAAAGAAAATATGTGTTAGACATTTTAGAGGATACAGGCTCAATGGGGGTGAAACCTGCAGCTACACTATGGATCCGAATGTTAAACTTCTTCCAGATTAAGGGGACTTGATGAATGATCCTGCTCGATATAGGAGGCTGGTTGGAAAGCTAATCTATTTGACTGTCACCCGTCCCGACATATCATTTGCAGTGGGCATGGTCAGTCACTTTATGAGTTCTCCATGTACTTCCCACTAGGCGGCTGTCATTCAGATTATCAAGTACTTGAAGGGTACTCCAGGTAAAGGCTTGTGCTTCAAAAAATATGGCCATGAGAAAGTAGAAGGATTCAGTAATGCAGATTGGGCAGGATCTCTTGCAGACAGGAGATCAACCACTGGATATTGCACGTTTGTAGGTGGTAACTTGGTGTCATAGAGAAGTAAAAAGCAAGATGTTGTTTCCAAGTCGAGTGCAGAGGCAGAATATCAAGCCATGTCCTATACAAGTGGGGAGCTAATCTTGTTTCGCTCCTTCTTATCAGAGATTGGTTTCGCATTGACATCTCCAACACGGTTGTATTGCGATAATAGGGCTGCGATTCATATTGCAACAAACCCAGTGTTCCATGAGCGAACCAAGCGCATTGAAGTAGATTGTCACTTCATTCGTCATCGAATTCAGAGTGGTGAAATTTGCACAATGTTTACTCGATCTGGAGATCAGCTTGCAGATATGTTCACCAAACCATTAGGGTCTGCAAAATTGAGAGATTCTTGCAACAAGCTTGGAATGTACGATATCTACATTCCAGCTTGAGGGGGAGTGTTGGAAGTATTTTTCAGTAATAAGGGCAAAAATGTAATTTACATTTATTACATTAATAAACGTCACAAGAGGGATGTGTGAACTAATTTTTCACGCATCCCAGTTCTCTCTTCTCTCCTACACGCACGCACACTCATCTCTTCTCTCCATGTGGATCCATTAAGTATTGTTGCGGCTCAAATCCTACCATCGCATTCGGACGGGTGCCGGTCTCTTCAGGCAGAAGTGTAGTGGGACGAAGAGTAGTTGGCTAGTCCTTGTGCCCTGTGCTAACAGATAAAGGTTAGGATGCTCGGAGTTGGAACTCATGGAAACCCTTCAACATTCAAGTCAGACGAGACAACCGAATGCAAACTGAATACAAAGGACAGTACTGGGTAAACCAAGAGGTTGTTGGTCGTGCGCACCTGGGATTAATTGTTCAATGCCTTTAAAATGGAGTGGTGGGTTCCCTTTTTATAGATGGAGGTTCCGTGTCTCGCGGGCCAACAACGTGACGGCAGTGTGGCGCTGTTATGGTCACCGATATGAGCGCCAGTACTAGCACGGTACAGTTGGCCAGAGATTGCATGTCAATGGTATGATAAGGTATGGGACGTGTACTGTCCCTGATGGTGGCAACCCAGTGGTTGGTGGGCGATTGGACACCATATGGTCCCAGATGATGAGAAGCCCATGGTTGGTGGGTGATGAGACCCTATATGATCCCTGATGGCGACATATTGGAGGTTTGGTGATCAAGGGGACGTTGTATAGCCTCTAGGAGTGGCGAGTTAGCGAGTTGTTGAGTGAATGGGCGACGTTCTCATTATATCTAATCCCAAAAACATCTCCCATTAATAAAAGATAAGCAAATCCATTTGGGACTGGTGCTTCACTCAATAATTCTTTTGGATCACCATCCACCTGTTTTTCCTTACCTTTGGAAGTCCCACCAAGTCCTTGAGGTTCCTCCAAGAGATGAACTTCTTCCTGACCTACAAAGTCCGGGATAGGATCTGTTTGAGACCGACTGATCTCCAGGTCCGTGATCATAGAGCTTCTTCCCTCCTCCCACAGGTGCCGACGAGTGCACCTTTTTCTTTTCTAGTACTTTGTGAAACATGGGAAGCTCAAGGAGGGGAGGTGCAATTCCAAATCACTTGTCGATTCAGAGTGATTAAGATTGATTATGACAAAACTGGAAGAAGTTCTCCTTAGCTTAACCCAACGCTTGTTCAGTCTTATGAACTTCCAATATTTTTTTTTGAAAGATGACATATATATATATATATATATATATATATATATATATATATATATATATAGAGAGAGAGAGAGAGAGAGAGAGAGAGAGAGAGAATAGTGTTCCTGCGCAGCTGCTCAGATAGCTTATCTGAGCAGCTGCTTCAAAAACTCATGTGGCCCACATTTTTGAGGTGATCCAAAGCATTCATTTGAAAGGCTCTTTCATGGATAGGGTGTGTACCAAAAATCAGTAGGATCATCCTAACCCAATCAAAGGTGGAGAGGAAAATGGACAGACACTGTTTCTGACCATTTTTTCCCTCAACAAATGGCAAGGTTAGGATGATCCTAAAGGGCTCATTTTTGGGACACACCCTATTCATGGCCAAATGAATGCTTTGGATCACCCAAAAAATGTGGGGCCACATGAGTTTTTGAAGCAGCTGCTCAGATAAGCTATCTGAGCAACTGCGCATGAACACTTTTCTCATATATATATATATATACTAGTAAAAGACCCCGTGCGATGCACGGGCCGGGCCGAGAAAGAAAAAGTAATTGATGAAAATATTTTAAAAAACAGAAATACAAATAAGAAGGCAATAGTCAAATCAACTCAAAGAAGCCAAAACAAAAAAAAGAGGATAATTGGGAAAAAAATGAAATAGGAAGAGAAAAGAAAATTAGAAAAAAATACTAAAAAGTGGATGTATTACCCGGATCAGTCAAAAGAGAATAATGAAATGTGTGACTGGAGTAGTTTTGAGACAATAGTCAAAACAACTAAGCAAAATGAAAAAAAGAGAATAATAGGAAAAAAATAAAAATAAAGAAATAGGAAGAAAAAAAATAGAACAACATTCTAAAAAGTTAATGTATTATCCGTATCCGTCAAAAGAGAGTAATGAAATGTGTGACTGGAGTAGTTTTGAGCCTATAAAAACAACTGGCATTATCTAACAAATCTTTCATAACATAGGACATGAATCCTATGTTCTGAGGCCCAAAACTACTGTAGAAAAAGACAATCCCTTATGAAGAATCAGCAAATAAAACTAAATTACGTGAGTTTAGGAACGCTTATAAGACCATTCACCAAAATATAGTTTTAATAGTACCCTTGGGCTTATGAAGAAATCATTAATCGCAAATAAGAGCGAAAGAGTATCTTTTAGTAAAAACAGAACATTAGAAGAAGTCATAAAATGAATAGGTAAAACCAAGAGAAGAGTTGAAATTATGAATAATAATTAATAATAGTTGCATTCTATTTCTTACCTTAACATGGTTCTTATAATATCCCTTAAGAACAGGGTTGTTAAAGAAATCATCTTCAAATGGATTGACCACTGTAAGTGCAAGTGAACCATAATATTAGTAGCATTTTGACAATAATTCTCCATAGTAAATAAGTTCCAAAAACAATATAAAACTTAAAATAGAAAGAAAAAAATTTGAATTTTACCAAGAAATTCATTAATCTAAGAGTGGCGCATCCAAATGGTGTAACCATCAAGCTATGGTATGGTTTGAAGATCTACATTCGAACCCACTTCAACCGCTCTGTTAACGAAAAAGAAGAGAAACAGTTGTGTTTCTCGCATGGTGGAGAGGGAGAGAGGAGTAGGGAATTTAGGAAATCGTAAGGGCATTAAAATGGAAAAAAAAATCAATGGTCTCGCTGTTTCTTAACACGTGGAGAGAGAGGAGGGGGAAGAGAGAGAGACGTCAAAAGCAACGGATAAAAAAATCCATGCGTCTAGAGGTGTAATTTTACGAAAGAACAAAATCATTTCTTCAAACAGAAACCAAGCGGAAAAATGAGAACTACACAGAAAACTCAACCATTCGGCTCATCCATGAGATCAGAGAGAGAGAGAGAGAAGGAAAATGTCTATTTTCGTCAGCCGACGAAGAGGAAGTGATCTGCGGAAACCAAATAAATGAATCAGAAGCTGGATTTTTATTGCTTTAAGGGCAATTTACTGAACATCTGCATATAAAAAAAATTGCAAAACAGTAGTCAAGAAAGCCTAACAATCAAAAGATGAAAATTAAAATAAAAGGAGATGAAAGCTCTGATTTAAGATCTCTTACCCCTCCCGATGGGGAATGGAGAAGCGGTGGTTGCTCGACCAGATCAACCCGAACGACAATAGTCTCATTGGAATAGACGACTTGAGTGCTTAGTTGCGTACAGTATGCCGCCTGTGAGAGAGAGAGAGAGAGAGAGAGAGAGAGAGGGGTTTTAGGAATGAAGCAGGTGGTTTTCTTGAGACATAGCCAAATAGGGTTTGGGAAAGAGGAGGCGTGGAAAGAGAAAGACCCAGTGTCGGTTTAGCCAAAAAAAACAAAGGATGGAAAAGAGAGACGTGGCAACCAAAAAAAAGGAACCAAAATCCAGTTCTCTGAACGTCATGATTTACCAAAATAAAGGCAAAAATATCTCCGACGAGTAGAACGACCTTAGACGTGTTAATTTCACAAATTTTACATAGAGAGACGCGTGGAGAGGATGGAATGGCTCTACGTGTTAAATCGAGAGAGAGTTTCCAAACAAATGAAAAAATGCCTTACTTTTCTCTTCTGCTAAAAAATTCAGTAAATATGATATGGTAAGGTCATTTAAAACTTTATAAAATGGGGGTTAATGGGTAAAAGCATATGACAGAGAATGAAGGAGAAAAATCGAGAATTAAAAAAAATTATTCCTTTTTCATATATATATATATATATATTGTAAATCATACGAAAGTTACATAAGGTAGGGACCAGGAGTCCCTCTATATCTTACAACGTATGGGATCCAGGAGATCACCCCCCGGCCATAAGAAAAAGACCAAAAATTCCTGAAGTCACTTCATAATCATCCCATCCTTCGAGTTAGATCCTTCTGAAGCTATCACCAACCAAAAATCAAAATGCCTCCATTACAAGAGTCTCGAGAAACCTTACAAAACCTTGATATATACTTATCAAAACTTGTACAATCTTCTAATAAAGATCTTAAGTAAACTCCCCTTAAGATAAGCATTTTTGTAATTCCAACATAAGTCACTCAATCTCGGATGCAAAAACCTCCTCATCTAGACTGATGGCCGAGAGCTCCTCATCGTTTGGATCATTTTCTTCGGATGCCCTTTTCCGTTTGATCATAGCCTCCAACTTCTGAATCCCCGCCGCCTTATTTGCTTCCCATCGTAAAAGCCTCGGATTCTTTTCATCCGCCAGGAACTTGGTAAAAAACGGTGCTTATGCAAATGAACTTCCAATATTCAATGAAGAACTTTCAAGTTGTCTTCCTACGTCTTCCATGGAATGGTCAATACAAGAGTAGAGCCAAATGTTCATACATATGTTTGATTGATTGATGGTTGTGTTATGCTAGAGCTGGAATTAAAAATGGCTAAAGCATTCAGTGTATGGAATCCTGCAATCCAAGGTATGATTTTGAACAAGTGTGTGCTAGAATTGCTTGAAATTTGTTTGCTCCTTTTTCTTTTTTTCTTTTTTGGGGTGTGTGTGTGTGGGGGGGGGGGGGGGGGGGGGGAGGGGGGCCCGGTATTTGATTTTCCAGAAGAGATGCGATAATTAACTCTTTATTTTCATATTTATATCTGAAATAAATCTTCACACTTAACAAAGGTGTTATGTCGCAGTTGATTGTGCTTTAGATGTCTTAACAGAAGTGAGAGGTGAACCACAGCCCATCAACCCTGATCACTGCAAATCTACAATGCAGGTTTTAAGAGATTAAAACATGATTTTGTATTGTGGAAACTTAATTTGCAGTGTCTTGAACGTTTTAGAATGCTCGTATTTGGTAAGGATTAGAGCTCTATGGATTGGTTGGATATCAACGTGGGAAATGGAAAGTTTCAAATTTCAGTGAAATTTACAGATTTTCAAATTGAATTAGCATTTAGAAGAACAGAAATGGCTATTGCATGAGAGCAGCCACACAGCCTTTCTTTTCAGCAGATTCTGTCTTATTCATTTAATTCATCTGAGGTGGCTGCTCACTCAGCCAGCCACAAACCGAAATCCATTTAGACTGCAAATACAAACTAGCCTAAATGTGCAGTCCTAAACATTGGTTTCACACTGACCATCCAGAACAAACAAAATGTTTAGAGCAAAATCATCTTATAATTACTATTCAAAAAAAGAAAAAAGAAAAAAACATCTTACGATTCTTTCATGACGACAAAACACAAGAACACATTTGCGCTAGAATTGAGAATTAAATCCAAAAACACCCAGAAACCAACTGTGATGTTTTTAGCTTTCTTACACCATTACGTTGACAAAGAAGACATTAAAATGTTGAGGATTTACCGTCTGAAAATTCGAACTTCCATTAAATCTTCGGCCGTTAGCTCGAGAAGATGCACTCATCTCCTACTTCAAGGTTGTTAATATTTGCAAAGTTTCGCCAACCTCCGCAAAAAAAAGTTTTTATATTGCAATTAGGCTTCCTTTGGTGTAATATTCTCACCGGAAATCCTTCTGGATCTTTAAAGGTGATTTGTTTCTTCCCAGACTTTGTCAGCAGACACCACCATTTGTTGGCTATCGCAAACTCTTCCCAGACTTTGTCAGCAGACACCACCATTTGTTGGCTATCGCGAACTCCAACGGAATAATCTGCAACTCAAAAATCCCCAAGTGATACATGATATCTCTTAGGAGTGGATACGTTTAACGAGATTTTATATGGTGTAAGCTGGTAGAGTCCAGTATTTCTCAAAAAAGTAGGATACAGACCATACCATAGGATGATCCAAACCGTCCATTTCATGGGCCACATCTTAAATAGGTCGTGCCCCAAAAATCATTTCCATAGGATGATCATAACCCTCCAATCAATCGAAGCTTCCATAATAAGCAATTCCTCAGTGGATCGGAAGGCTAGGATCATCCTATGGTAATGATTCTTAGGGCACAACCTATTTAAGTCGTGGCCCATCAAATGGACGGTTTGGATCATCCTATGGTGTGGACCATACAATAATTTTTGAAAAGTAGCGGACTATATGGGCTTACACCATATAAAAATTCACATTTAACAACTCAAAAAAGAAGACTTGGGTCGAGATGAGTCAACTCGAAACTCGTGTGAATTGATTCGACTCGCTAGTGAAATGAGTTGTCTGGTGAACAACTCCAGGGCACTGAAAACATGAAATAACTGAGTTAAAAAAGTAAGAACTGCAACACGACCTAAAGAGTGAAAATTTAAATATTCATACCACTGCAACTCACAACATGCAGTGATAACTGATAAGGATATTCATAGAAATGTGCACTCAGTTTTTATGAGTCATCCTTCACACTTTCGAGTTTAACTGGACTTGGTCTACTTCCGGGTAGAGCTGAGTTGAAGGCTTTTGAACAATAACATTGAGTTTTTGCTAAAATAAAGCTATAAGATTGAACCCATAACAGCTCAAATTTCATGACGAAAGCTAAACCCAAATTATCTAAAAATCGATAGAGATTCATCCTGGTCCAGACTCAGATGGAGGTACATGATAACTTCATAGCAAATATTCAAATAGTTCACGTCAAAGTGGAGAAAAGTTTAGACTAACCATGTAGCTCCGGGTTACATTACTTTGATTTATGGTAGCCATGAAGTGAGGAGCTTTGGGCTTGTAACAGCTGCTTCCTTCAAATCCTACCTTTTGTCCTCCTGAATGTGGAACTACAAACGAAAATCACATTCAAACACAATTCGGGTGACGAAGAACCAAAAAAAACCAATTTTAACTATCATTGAAGGATAATAATGCTAACATAAAAAGCGCAGAAAATCCTGAGCACCCATATGTTTTTACTGTAATCCGGACCCTTCATTTATATGCCATATTCTATAGATGACATAACCAGAAATTACACTTCCAAATGAGCTCAATTAAAATGCATTACTGTTTCAACATAGTGGTAAGTAGTGTTTGGTTGCACGGCAGTTCTCTCGAAAAGTAGTGGAAATAGTAGGAGTGTCACACCCAATAAAGAGAGTGAAGAGGCATGTAGAAGAGAGAGAAAGATAGAAAGAAAAGATAAAACTTTTCCACCATTCTTCTACCAAGTGAAAAATGGTAGAAGAATTCTTCTTTCCACCATTTTTCCATCATTCTTCTACCAAGTGTGCAAAAAGGCAATAATGATGTCTAGAACATGTCGGAGAGACAAATGGAACTTCAATGTAACAATGGCAACCAAACATGGATTCGACATTCAATGGCATTTGAAATTCCAATGAATGCCGAGCGTTTGTGGCAACCAAACCGTTAGGGTTTGGGCCTATAGCTATCTCAACCTTGAGGTAGAATGTTCAATCCCAGTTTACCAACCAAAAAAAAAAGAGTGATTCTTTTAGGGAAATGATATCAGTACATATTTTCACAAACCATCTTGTCTTTTAGTATTTAAAGAGCAGTAAAAAGGTTATTACATTTCCCAAAAGTCTCTCAGGAGCCAATTAAAGAAGAAAAGACAGCTGGGTTTGTGTAAATATCAAAATATGGCAGTGCTAATAAAATTTCCCTTTCAAAAAGGCTTCATTTTACTCAAATTTTGGCAGTTAATGAGTCCTAGTCTTTAGGGTGTTTATGTGAGTGGGATTGAACATGTGGATGTGGTCTGTATATGTACTTGAGTTATGTGATGTGGTATGTTTCAATGTATCAATGATTGGCATATGGAGGTTGGTTTCCCTCGAAGAAACTAATTGTACTTGAGTTATGTGATGTGGTATGTTTCAATGGATCAATGATTGGCATATGGAGGTTGGTTTCCCTCGAAGAAACTAATTGACCTTCGTTGATATTCTTTACTGTTTAGAATCTCTATCAAAATAGGGAAGGGCAAGAACAAAGTTGGAGGTCGTGAGCTTCCTTGTTTAGCCTGTGATAATCTCCAAGGAGACTTCGGTTCTCAACTCAACTCAAGTCAACGCATGTAAGCCTTTGTCCCAAACTAGTTGGGGTCGGCTAATGAATCCTTTAGAAAATTTTCATGAAGAAGGTGAAAGAATCTACCCGGCTCAAAATGACTAAGTCTAATCCTGACACTAGTTGGGTTCGTCCAAGGAGACTTCAGTTCTACCACTCGAAAAACACAATCTAGTTATCGAGCACATAACAATTTGGCATCAGAGCCGCGCATGGCTAACCAACGCCTAGATCGCTTGGAAACAAAGATGGGAAACCCTGCGGGTGCACAGGATAGGAAGTTTAAGGAGATGATGGAGTCGATGCTTCAGATGTTTGTTGTTGTCGATACCAAGCTTGACAATGTGACTGGAAGTCGAGAGCAAGGTGAGAACTCTCAGAACTATCCTCTACGTGAGGGAGGAATGACTTCTATGGGGGCGGCTGGTGCTTTTCTGCCCAGAACTATCCTCCATGGCCTCCCACGGCCTTCTAGATCAAACCGACGGCCTTCCAAATCTGGCAACCCCATTGCTATATCTGGCAACCCACGGCCTCCCACACTCTCCACGGCCTCCAGATCTGGCAACCCATGGGCCTCCCACGACCTCCACGGCCTTCCACAACATCCATGACCTCAACAGCCTTCTAGATCTGGCCTCAACGGCCTTCCAAATTCGGCCTCATTGGCCTCCACAGCCTCAAAAATCCGGCGATCATGGCACTCTAAGAAACCAAAATCCTCTACGGCATAACATCAAACAACTGGCGAGCCACACCCAACGCCCCCAATTTTGCATGCACAGAAAGGAGAGTCGTCCAAGCCACAACATTTGATTCAAGCATTTTGTAAAACAGATGGTATGCTGACTCAAAACACTTGCAAACCCCATAAAAATGGACAAGTGCATGATGCATGAATGGGTTTGCATCAAATCCAAGTATAATAATTAGAGAATGAGCAGACCAAAAACCACATAAAATTACCTTCAAGCACAAAATAGCTTATCCATTCAGAACCCATAAAATCCAATGCAAACCAACTTGGGTTCTCTCTCTGAATCGCAAAACAGAGAGATCTGCGAAAGAGAGAGGGATCACGGCACAAAAAGAAGGCGGGGGGGAAGAGATTACAGAGAAAGTAGGAGAGAGGAGTAAAGGAGGGGAGAGAGACACTCTTGTCTCCTCTTTTAAAAAAGGAACCAGATGAGAGTTACTAGAGGCCCGGCGGACAGCTACTGATCTGGCCATTCGCCGGAGAGCGGTGCTTCTCTAGGATCTACATTTTTCTCTTTCAAAGGGCACATTGTTCTGTTGGGTGAAGTGCTTTACTAGATAATCCAAAAGATTAGGTTCGTCGGATAGCATGGGCGGAGTACTGTAACAATACCAGTGTCCATACTTCTACAAAGTGATATGCACCAAAGAGAGAAAAAAAAAAAGAAGCTTTCCAAGAAGAAAAGAAGAAGAGGAAACTCACAAGTTTTTGTAAAGATTCGGTAAAGATGGGCTTTAGAAACTGTGGTTGGTGTGAATAATTTTCCTTCGTTTCCCCATCTGTGGTGACTTCTTCATCATTCATCTGTGTTTTTTTCGACCCCATTTCTCCACTTTATTTTCTGCTTTTCATTCTTTTCCTTAATTATGGCAATTACTATGAAAATACCCTTCATGATTTTTTTACTTTCATGCTAAGCATAAGGGGTATATTAAAACTAAAATTAACTCTTTCAAATAAATTGAATATTTGAATTGGATGAACTGTCTCCATCAATCTCCTCTTCTCACTCTCTCATTGAACCCTAAAATCCATTTGTGGAGCGTTGATTGCTGGTTGAAGTGCTCCATCTCTATTCGCCGTCATGTGACTGCTTCTGTTCTTCGTTATGCGACCATCGACATTATTCACCACGCTTTTTCTTCATAGAAAACTCAAGTAATTAGAATAACTCAAACTATATTCTCTTTGTAGGGGACTGAAAGCACCCTGAAAATTCTTAATAGATGAATGGTTTCAATATTAGAACAAGTAAGCCTCATTTGTACTTCTACCCTCTCATATTTTTACTTGAAAAATATTCGCATGTGCATCCATCATATAACCTCCCTCTTAAGGAACCAAAAATCTTGAATCAACTGGTTAGAGTGTGGAGACAGAAATACAAAATCTTTGCTACTACAACTGTTGGTTGACGAAGCAAGAATTAGATCCTATCCCTTTTGGATGCATATGGAAACAGAGCTCCCACTCTGATCAAATAGGAATTTTCTCGACTTGAGGGCTAATTTTTATGAATGATGATCATCAACACTAAGTAATAGTTTAACATCCTATAATTCAAATAACATCAGTAGATGATCGCATTTAAGAATTGCTAAAATGGGTCATTTCCCTCATTTCCACGAACATTCTCCACAAGACTTCTCTCATTTTTCCCTAGCTGAGAATGAGAAAAACTAAAAAAACCACGAAGAACCTATTCGGCAAACCAGAGACCCATTTCTCCGGGGTCCTACAAAATACAATTCCACGACTCGTAGTGACCGGACAATCTTAGCCGTTTGCCAATGACCCACTTAAACAAGAACAAAGGGTAAAATATGGGCGAAATCAGCCTAATTGAATGGTTAAAAATGCCCATTTGCTGCAATTCTTATGTGCAGGTGTAAAGAGACAGCAGATGGACTAAAGATGTGTCTCACAAATCCTAAGAAACACATAAAAAGAAAATTATCAACGTCTTAAAATTCAAGCAACAAACCCACAAATCTGCATTCATAACATAAAATTACAAAGAGAAGATGAGTATGTCCTCATTCTTTATTTGTACATTACCAGACTGAAATGGAATTGAAATCCATTCCCCAAAACACACTCAAGCACGACTCAAATCCTAAGAAACAAGCAAAAAAAAAAAAGTAAACAGTAAACATCTTAAAATCCAAGCAACAAACCCACAAATATGCTAAATACTCCTAGAACAGTTCTTCCCAAAACACTCACACCTTTGTAGCCAAACACCCCTTCTACAAGTCGAACCGGCGACTTTCCGCTCCATCATTTCAAGTGAAGAACATGTGATTCACAATATCTTTATGTATCTTAGGGAAGCTGCTATGATCGGAAGAAGCTGGGGACAATGATGAAGAAGACGGTGACGAAGTTGAACTTGGCGAATGGAAATCCATTGATTCATGGTAGAGCCGCCCCCTGTAGGCAGCAATATCAGCATAGAACACCGGAGGAACCAACGAAACCGGCTTAGTGCAACGGGAAAATGTGTAACAAAGGTTGTATATGAGCCGTTGTATCTCATCGGAAGAAAACCCATGCTCATCCCAGAGAACATGATAGTGAGTTGGCTTACTTGTGCCAATGATCCCATTATGGCTGCAAAGATAGAAATCAAACCCGTATGGATGAGTGATCGTTGTGTCGATAACTGTCCCTGGAGGGATATTACCAGTCTTTCCACCTTGGCTCTCATCTTGGGGGAAAGCCCTCGTAAGGTGTCTCTTTTGCGCCACCACGAGTGTGATGGTTGGCGAGTAACCATCTGACTCGATCGCCGCCCTAAGATCATGCAGCTCTTCGTTCAGAACCATGTCAAATTGGCCCTCGCTGACCCCATCGCGAAATAAAATAATCTTCGCTGGCTTGATCTTGTTCATACGAGCATAGGCTTCTATAAGCTCCAAACACATCTCACCAAGTTTCTGTATCTTCTCAGTGCGGTGGGGCTGTGCACAGATCCTAGAAGCATATTTGTTTGCATCGGGCCAGTTCATGCTGGCCGCCACGGCAGCAATTGATGGGATTGAAGTGTCGAAACCAGTCGGGTGGTTGACATCAGCACCAATGAAGATAACATGGCGATTATCATCTAGACGAGGGAGGCAATCAGAGAGCCTGACGGTGCTTCCCCCAACCTTGGAATTGATCTTGAGAGCAAGGTTGGCGAGGTATTGGTCTTTGCGCGGGTTGGAGAGGTATCGGTTGCTCAGACAACACTGGGTTATGATTCCAATCTCTGTCTCACAAATTCGCTTGAGAATTTTATACCCGTTGTGTCGCTCTGTCATCACACAGAAAAGAATTTGCAATTGTCCATCGGCACGCTTATGAACATATTTAAGGAGTTCATAGAGTTGATTGTAGTTGGAAAGCACATCCATGTTGGATGGCTGGTAAAAAAGTCTCTCTTCCATCCGGATACCAAGCTCGCTGCAACGTCGGGCCAGATCTTGAGGAAATGATTGAACCATCGGTTTGTCCCATTTACCTGTGGATTTTTGGCTAAAGTCAAGGACTGCCCATCGCGAGATCTGCTTGCCTTCCAGAACTTTGTTCTTAAGGAGGTTCCATTGGCCATCTACTTGAGGTGTGAATCTGCTATATTGCTCCCTGGCATCACGGACTATCAAATTGGGTTGTTTGAGAACCCGGCCGGTCACTTCTGTCATCTCCATGGCCACAGCAATACCAAAATGTTCGGCAATATCTCCCCTATTAACAATAAAAATTAGGAGAACAAGAAAACGGTTAGATCATATATAAGCTAACATCATTACTTATGGAAAAACCAAATAATAACCAAAGAAAGAAAATTCAAATAGGCGATGAAGTGTTTTGTGCATACCCACACGGTCCATCAGTTGCACTAACCATGTCACAAATCAGCTTCTTTCGATTGCTCGGCGAAGTCATAGCAATTCCCTTTAGCTTTCGTTCACCATCATTATGCAAGGACTCCCTTGGATATCTCTGTCCTTCCACCAATTCACAAAATTCCATAGGGACATAATTTGTCCTCTTGTTCTTTGTCAAATCCAAGCAAGGAAGATGCTTATACACGATATCCTTTTCATATTTCTCTTTAAAATAATCCACAAGTCCCACCTCTCTATTAGAATTCTTGTTTTCAGGATCATCAAGCGAAAATTTTATATCATTCGCCCTGAGTTTTGTTAGCCCCATAACCATGTATCTTTGGTTAGTATTCCTATGGATCACCGTCACCTTCAATCCTTTCAAGGCACTCTCAATGTTTCTCAATAAGTAGTTATTACTCAATGGTTTACTAACTTCAAAAGATATACCCAAGTGTTCCTGCAAAAATGTTAGTACTGGCACACATTTCCGAAACGGCATCGCAGAGTAATCAAGACACAGGGCTAGACACTGAGAGGTGGGCTTCAGGCTCTGTCGAAACCCTCTAGAGGCTATAATTCCCCTACCGAGTTCGCAATCTCTCTCCATTTCTTTAGAGTAAAAGCACCCACCAGCCAAAATTCGAGTCCTACTTGGGTTTTCTCTCATGACCACATCCATTCCTTGTAAGATCTCACGCGGGATTGATGATTGAATCCCTTCATAGAGCCTTCTAAGCTCTAGAGAATTTACTAGCTTTATAGTGAAAGCATAAGTACGAGGACTGACATCCTCTCCCTTGGACACTGTCACTTGAAATCTTCCAGTCGGTAGTTCTACTGCACTGTAGATGTTCTTCTTTCCATCATAGGCTATTGATGATCTTGGAAACTCTGTTGGGTTTTCAGAAAATAACTTGTTCTTTATCATAAGCGCATCCGACTTAGAAACAATAGCATTGGGTCTCGATGGTTCCTCAAGTTTGATGTCAATATCATAGTGACGGATGATCATTTGGGGGTTGACTTTGACCTTAAAGTGGTTGATGAGCAGGTTGATCCGTCTGATTGCAGACTGCCCACCCTTGTCCGGGCGTTTTATCGGTACTCCACCACTAATTTCTGGCTGTGGGGGCCGCTGTGATTGAGAAATATTCATGGCTTTTAATTCTGAAGTGAGGAGACCTGTGAATAGATAGATAAATCAGCTAATCTTTTAAAATCATGAATCAAAATTCGAAAATAAGTGAGGCAATGACAGTTTCAACTAATGTATAAAGCATACTGCATAACAAGGAAGAATCCATTGTCATATAACTGCGACTGAAAACAGGTGATTTTGTAGTCAACAGACGTCAGATTTCAATACAAGGGCTATTGAAAGTAAAGAAGAACTTGAATGAGATGCAATCGCAAACAGAACAAGAATCCATTCTAGAAGCAATCCTCATCTATGATTTTACATGCTATATAAAGCAAACTAATTCATATAAGCAGACTGCCCACCCTTGTCCGGGCGTTTTATCGGTACTCCACCACTAATTTCTGGCTGTGGGGGCCGCTGTGATTGAGAAATATTCATGGCTTTTAATTCTGAAGCGAGGAGACCTGTGAATAGATAGATAAATCAGCTAATCTTTTAAAATCATGAATCAAAATTCGAAAATAAGTGAGGCAATGACAGTTTCAACTAATGTATAAAGCATACTGCTTAACGAGGAAGAATCCATTGTCATATAACTGCGACTGAAAACAGGTGATTTTGTAGTCAACAGACGTCAGATTTCAATACAAGGGCTATTGAAAGTAAAGAAGAACTTGAATGAGATGCAATCGCAAATAGAACAAGAATCCATTATAGAAGCAATCCTCATCTATGATTTTACATGCTATATAAAGCAAACTAATTCATATAAATAGTCCTGTTTGATTGTAAATTAGAAATCCTATTTAAGTATTCATAATATTTATTTCCAAAATGGCCTGATCGTATTGAAAATTTGAAATACTGATTATTATACTGCTTACTAATGCACCAACCAGCTGCTCACCCATTGGATGACTTTCTCAAACTGCCATAATGAAGAAAACTGATTCTTTATATACCCATGTTAGTAATGTAGGCGTTTGGTATTTTTTTTTTTATCTTCAACATTGTAAAGAAAATAACATGATTTTTGCTCAGTGCATTTCACATTGTTCTCAGTGCATTTTTTTTTTCAATATTAGTCTCTGTAAAAATACATGAACCTATTGAAAACGAAAAAAAATATGTCCCTTTTTAAAGATCAGTGAAAAGAGAAAACTCTAAATTAAAAAATTCGTAAAATTCAATAATTATTGAAATCTATAAAAATTAGAGTTCTTTTATTTGCCAATCCTTTCTCGTCTTTAAATGTTTTTATCCATAGAAAAATAGAAAAATACCAAAAAATCAACCAAGAAAAAAGGAAATTTAAAACAAAAAGAAAAAAAGATTTATTCAAATATGTTACATTAAAATTTAGTCTGAAATAAAATAGAAAATATGAGAATTAAAAATAAACTTTAAAAGAACAAGTAGACAAAAAATTAGAAATATGAAGAAATGAAAAGTTGAAAAATGTCCCAAATTGATAAAAATAAAAAGCAGTAGAAACAAAAAAAAATACTGCTTTAGTACATGTATTGTGTATATTACATAAAAGTTTAATGCAGAATAAAAAAAAGATAAAAATAAGAATTAAATAACTGAAATTTAGTAAAATAAGCAGACATAAGAATCTAATTTTACAGAATTTTACATGTAATTTTATGAATTGTTGTATATGTATTGTGTATCATTCAAATGTTATCATTCTTTGACATTTTCTAGACTCTGATGGATTTATTTATTTATTTTGATTTCATGCATTGATAAATGTAAAGCTTCTTTTAAATATTAATTACTTTCTGAATGTAAATTTCTTTATAGCTAATAACTATTGGGAAAATTATTAAAAAAATGCAAACTTTTGCTGAAATTGTGAATAAGGGTAGAGTTTTCAAAATCATGAAAGAGGAGCTGTCAGGTACTTTTTAAGCTCCCTTAGGACAAGAATACCCTTCTTGCTTTTCCCTCCACCTTTTAGGGCTCTAATCCCAATGCCCTTTCACCTCCAACTTTTTTTAATAATTTTTCCATAAATAAATAATAAAAGGGAGGAGTGTTATTGACTTAGAGTCACGTGGGCGCATCACCCTGACACGCTAGTCATGGTGATGCTTTCTGTATTTTGTCCTTTTCTCGGATTCTTTTCAAGCATAAATTTGGGCCCTTAAATCTGAGATTCAAGAAAAGTTTTCAACTGTACCCTACCTTTTCTCAGCGTTCCGGACGCAAGGGTACTGGTTTCGTAACAATCTGAGACCTGTAGGTTGCTTTTCCGCGAATCTCTGCTTTTCTTGGGCACTGGATATTCCAACTTTTCTTGGGTTTAGGATCATAAACAGAAAAATTTCTAAACTGTACCCTAAAGTTTTTCGGCATTTTGGACACAATGGTATAATTTTCAGAACAATCTGAGATCAGTGTACCTTAGGTATCAGTTTCGGTCCGATTGGATTAATGGAACCACTATGGTAGCACAGTTTTAAATTTTGGAACCACTATCTTGGAAACGGAACTACTATTTCTGACTTAGGAACCACTCTTTTCATACTGAAACCACTCTTTTGATATTGGAACCACTCTTTTCATAATGAAAAAGCCACTCTTTTCATACTAGAACCACTCTTTTGATATTAGAACCACTCTTTTCATAACGGAACCACTCTTTTGATATTGGAACCACTCTTTTCATCATAGAACCACTCTTTTCACATTGGAATCACTCTTTTCACATTAGAACCATTCTTTTCATACTTGAACCACTTCGTTGGAGAGTCCGAATGACCTTTCGGACTTCCGATAGGAGACCAGTAGTTTGAGATGGAAATGGTACCCAACCGGGAGTCCGAAGAAAATAATTGGAAGTCCGAGTCGGACTCTCGATTGGGTATACTTCCATCATAAACTACTTGACTCCTATCGGAAGTCCGAAAGGTCATTCGGACTCCCGAACGAAATGGTTCCAGTATTAAAAGAGTGGTTCTAGTATTAAAAGAATGATTCCTATGTGAGAAATAGTAGTTCCAATATCAAAAGAGTGGTTCCATAATCAAAGATGTGGTTCCAGTATGAAAAGAGTGCCAAAATCAAAATTGATGTTCGAAAACATGTACACCTCCAGCCAAATAGTGGCTACAAGGTCTAAATTCTACCAATGTAAGTATCATGTGCAGCAACAAAGGTCTCCAAAACAATGCGAGTTTGTCCAAGGATGCAAGGTCAACATTTTGAGTGTTTCCAAGTGTGGTTCCGACGTATAAATATTGGTTCCAAGTGTTTACTGACTGATTATGAGTGTTTAAACCACTAATGATACACTCATGATCACTTTTACAACCAATGGAATACTATTACAATGTATGAAGCACTATTTACACTCTTGGAACCACTATTTAATCAATTGAAACCGCTAAATTGTAGTTCCGAGGTCTACATAATGGTTCCAAGTGTATACATACTGATTATGAGTGCCTAAACCACTATTAATACACTCATTATCACTTTTACAACCAATGAAATACTATTACAATGTATGAACCCCAATTTACACTATTGGGACCATAATTTACACCCTTGGAACCACTATTTAATCAATCGAAACTACTAAATTGTGGTTCCGATGTCTACATAATGGTCCTGATTGTATACATACTGATTATGAGTACATAAACCACTATTAATACACTCATGATCACTTTTGTAACCAATGAAATACTATTTTAATGTATGAACCCCTACTTTTACACTTGAAACCATAATTTACACTCTTGGAACCACTATTTAATCAATCGAAACCACCAAATTGTGGTTCCGATATCTACATAATGGCTCCGATTGTAAACATACTGATTTTGAGTACCTAAACCACTATTAATACACTCATGATCACTTTTGGAACCACTGAAATATTATTACAATGTATGAACCCCTATTTACACTCTTGGAACTATAATTTACACTCTTGGAACTACTATTTAATCAATTGAAACCACTAAATTGTGGTTCCGAGGTCTACATAATGGTTCCAACTGTATACATGTGTTGTTCTGAGTGTTTAAACCTATCTTTGATAATGTTTACAACCATTGAACCATTGAGAGAGAGAAGTCAAAACATACATGTAACCAAACAAAGACACTACTGTAAAGAGGATGAAAATAAATAATCAGTATGTATATACTCATTATCACTTTTACAACCAATGAAATACTATTACAATGTATGAACCCCAATTTACACTATTGGGACCATAATTTACACCCTTGGAACCACTATTTAATCAATCGAAACTACTAAATTGTGGTTCCGAGGTCTACATAATGGTCCTGATTGTATACATACTGATTATGAGTACATAAACCACTATTAATACACTCATGATCACTTTTGTAACCAATGAAATACTATTTTAATGTATGAACCCCTACTTTTACACTTGAAACCATAATTTACATTCTTGGAACCACTATTTAATCAATCGAAACCATCAAATTGTGGTTCCGATGTCTACATAATGGCTCCGATTGTAAACATACTGATTTTGAGTACCTAAACCACTATTAATACACTCATGATCACTTTTGGAACCACTGAAATATTATTACAATGTATGAACCCCTATTTACACTCTTGGAACCATAATTTACACTCTTGGAACTACTATTTAATCAATTGAAACCACTAAATTGTGGTTCCGAGGTCTACATAATGGTTCCAACTGTATACATGTGTTGTTCTGAGTGTTTAAACCTATCTTTGATAATGTTTACAACCATTGAACCATTGAGAGAGAGAAGTCAAAACATACATGTAACCAAACAAAGACACTACTGTAAAGAGGATGAAAATAAATAATCAGTATGTATACACTCATTATCACTTTTACAACCAATGAAATACTATTACAATGTATGAACCCCAATTTACACTATTGGGACCATAATTTACACCCTTGGAACCACTATTTAATCAATCGAAACTACTAAATTGTGGTTCCGAGGTCTACATAATGGTCCTGATTGTATACATACTGATTATGAGTACATAAACCACTATTAATACACTCATGATCACTTTTGTAACCAATGAAATACTATTTTAATGTATGAACCCCTACTTTTACACTTGAAACCATAATTTACATTCTTGGAACCACTATTTAATCAATCGAAACCACCAAATTGTGGTTCCGATGTCTACATAATGGCTCCGATTGTAAACATACTGATTTTGAGTACCTAAACCACTATTAATACACTCATGATCACTTTTGGAACCACTGAAATATTATTACAATGTATGAACCCCTATTTACACTCTTGGAACCATAATTTACACTCTTGGAACTACTATTTAATCAATTGAAACCACTAAATTGTGGTTCCGAGGTCTACATAATAGTTCCAACTGTATACATGTGTTGTTCTGAGTGTTTAAACCTATCTTTGATAATGTTTACAACCATTGAACCATTGAGAGAGAGAAGTCAAAACATACATGTAACCAAACAAAGACACTACTGTAAAGAGGATGAAAATAAACCAAATCATAAAAAACAGAAAAACATGAAAAGAACATGTAAAACCTAAGTAAGTGGAGGAGAATGGACCAACCGGAGCATATGTTTATCACCTAAAGCAAACTAAAGAGAACCAATGGAGTTTCTCACGCTTGGATGGCTTGGGGAAGAAGAAGGGAAAAGGTGAAAAGGGGGTAGGTGAAAAGGGCATGGGGATTAGAGCTAAAAGGTGGAGGGAAAAGCAGGGAGGGTATTCTTGTCCTAAAGCACTCTAAAAGTACTTGACAACCCCTCTTTTATGATTTTCAACTCTACCCTTGATTCACAATTTCAGCAAATGTTTGCATTTTTTTAATAATTTTCCCATAATTATTTTATGTAAGTAAATATCTCTACAGCTTAGAGATGTAATTTTATTTTTTTTATAGTTGTTAAAATACGTACATTTTAAGGCTCCATTTCTACTCATAAAACAAAACTTACTCATAAAGCCACATGTTTTTGTGCGGTTTTCCTGTAGAATATTAATTCCAAAACACCCCTACTATTTATCATAAAATCCATCACATTGAAAATTTCCAATCCTAATTATAAAAAATTTTATGATATTTTTACTCATAAAAATTTAATCCTAAAAGCACGTATTTTCATTAGGTTCTCTTGCAACTGTTAATCCCAAGACGACCCAAAGATTTTGCACACCAATCATAACATACAGCAAAAGCAAATAATATTGAAAATGAAGAGAACCATCTAATTAAAAAACAATTTCTTAGATAAATAAATATTCCAAATATTTTATTTTAATTCTAACAAAAAAGAAGAAGAAATCACTCTTAAGGCCCTGTTTGGATTAACCGCAGTTGATCCTTCAATTTAGAAAGAAATCCCTCTAAATAAGTCATAATCAGATCCTTTCCCTTCTAAATCATATAAACAAAAAAAAAATCAAGAAAAAATTTCCGTCAGGAAATATTTTTCCTGCAATCCAAACAGGGTCTAAATGATGGAAGAAATGAAAATTACCAGGTGTGCTCCAAGCACCAGCAGGATTGTGCTGAGGATTTCCTCCTCTACCTCCGGGCCCACCACCATGGCCAGAAAAACTTCCTCCAGTATTTCCTCCTCCGGCACCACCATGGCCGGAAAAACTTGCTCCAGGATTTCCTCCTCCGGCACCGCCATGGCCGGAAAAACTTGCTCCAGGATTTCCTCCTCCGGCACCGCCATAGCCTGAAAAACTTGCGCCGGGGCTCCCTCGGCCGGAATTCGTCTGTGGATTCTGCACATTTGCTCTCCCTCTCCCTCTCCCTCTTCCTCTAGACCCCGTGGCTCGTCCTCGACTAGATTGATTTTCCATTACAACAACTTGCAACAAAACAGAGACTTAGTTATTCTTTGTTTTCGGTGGAAGAAAAATGAAGGAAACACGCGGGTATTATAGGGAGCAGGAAAGAGAGATGTAATGACTAAACTGCCCTCTTGTTTGCTTCCTAAGTTTCCTCACTATTCCCAAATTTTTTACGTAAATATGCTGATCAATCTTCCAGTAGAAAAGATTCACATCCAACGGGTGTAAATCTACGATCAATCTTCTAGTACCTTCCATCCGATCCGATCTGCATTGATTGGATCCTTACAACTCTAAAGTTTCTACTGAAAGAAGCTTTTGCTTCACACACTGTACGTGTTTGCGTAACCGGTGGGGCCCACAATGACGGTAGTTTAGGAAAGAAGTATCTTGTGGGCCCGTTACAAACCGCGTTCACTATTTGTTATGGGTCGCTATCCCCGCCCCTTTTCCCTCCAACTTCCTATCTGCTTTCTTTTTCTTTTGCCTCCCTTTCTTTTCTACTTTTTTTCAAAATTATTCTCTTTGCGTTTTGTTGCTGTGGCTTGCTAGGGCCACGGATCACAAATCAACGGCTACAATTTTACCATGTGTATGATTCTACAGGAGAGAGATATTCCAAAACTATTTTTCCTTGGATTCGTTCTTTACCTGCTTTCTGTCACTTTCCCTTGGATAGTTGTCAAGTGTTGAGTCAAAGTTCTTTTTTACACGCTTTCAAAGTACAGTAGTTAAATAAATAAAAAAAGGGAAAAATACACTTAGACCCCGTGGTTTCTCACACATTCAACTTAACCCCTAATGTTAACAAAGTTACAAGTAGACCTGTGGTTTCAATTTGTATAAAGTAGGCCTCCTAAGTTGACGGTTCATCCATAGATTGAAAGGTTAGGATGATCTGATAGAGCTGATTTTTTGGGCACACCCTATCTATGTCCTGGCCTATCAAATGAATGCTTTGGATCATCCAAACAATGTGTGCCCATATCCGAATCCAAAAACACAGTGGGCCCACATTGTTTGGATGATCCAAAGCGTTCATTTGATGGACCCTGACATAAATAGGTTGTGCCTAAAAAATTAGCTCCATCGGATCATCCTAATCTTTCAATCTGTGGGCAAACCGTCAACTGAGGGGTCTACCTTACACAAATTGAAACTATAGGAGATCTACTTTGTAATTTTTTAAACATTAGGGGTTAAGTTGAATGTGTTAGAAACCACATGGGTCTAAGTGTATTTTTTCCCTTAAAAGAATAAAGAAATTGAAAACAAGTAAAGTTGGACCTAGGAAACTTCGAGACTTTGTCGTTAAGAAATTTCAACCCTAAAGTGTTTACTCGAGTACTCAAGCGAGTCAATATCAAGTTTGACTTGGATAGATAAAAATTGATTAATTGTAACCATGGTTTTAATTTCTGCAGAAAATTTTGGATTTCGGTTTAGCCCCAAACCAAAATTTGGCAAAATCCGAAATATAGGGTTTTACCAAATTTTGGCTGAAATTCGAGAAATTGATTTTTTTTTAAAATATAGGAATCCGAAATTTCGGGCTTTACCAAATTTTGGCATAAATTTTTAGGACATTTCAGCCGAAATTTTAAGTTGATTTTTTTAAATAAATAAATAAATATATATTCCGAAATTTGGGCCAAAATTACTGAAATTTGGAAATTAATCCGAAACAGAAATTTGGGCCGAAATTTTGGTTTCGGTTTAAGTCAGTACCAAAATTTGGGCCGAAATTGTCGGTTTCGGTCAGTACCAAAATTTGGGCCGAAATTTCGATTTCGGATAGTACCAAAATTTAATCCAAAACAGAAATTTAAAACCATGATTGTAACACAATAACTTGGAAATTAAAATTTGATTAGTTGTAATATAATAATTAGGAAAAATAATAAGAAAAAAAATAAAGAAAGTAATTTCTGTAAAAGATCACCTCTTGCTTCAAATATTATAAAA
Organism: Tasmannia lanceolata; assembly: GCF_043159265.1. Taxonomy (NCBI): domain Eukaryota; kingdom Viridiplantae; phylum Streptophyta; class Magnoliopsida; order Canellales; family Winteraceae; genus Tasmannia; species Tasmannia lanceolata. Next base: position 19,474,630 of record NW_027518685.1, read on the forward strand.
AGCCACCTCATGTTTCAAATATTATCCAAGACCACCTCAAGCGTGGCCATATTTTGCATAAAAATATGCAAAAGACCACTTGATGTCAAATTTCTAAAAGAAGTGTATATTTTTTCTATCTGTCATTCGGCAACTGAGATCAACTTAGATCCTAAGAGAAAGTTTGTTTCTCCTCTAGTGTTGGGATCTAACTTGCCACCTCAAGGTTGATATACAATGCCTCAACCATTGAGTTACAGGCCCGACCGGCCATCTTTCTAAGATAGTGTGAGTCGTTTAAGGGTATTTTGCATATCCTTGACAATTTGCATCTCTCCTAGTATACTTCTCCTTCCGAAATAGTGTCTATCACCTTTCAAGACATTGTGAGTCGTTTATGTTAGAGATTTTTAAAAGGGATTTGCTAGTGTTCAGTGCAAAAGGTATTTCGCGGATTGCATGAGAGAGCAGCCACATAGGCACACTTTCAAACAGATTTGTCATTATTCATGAGGTGGCTACGCTCTCATGCAAAAGAAATTCTGCAAAATGCCTTTTGCGATAGACCCTAGCAAATCACTTTTTAAAATAAAAGAATTTTGAGAAAGATTTTGAAAATAAAAAGGTTTTATTTTGAAAAATGGGAGCTTTTGAAATATCTGAGTGATTGTTGGAAGACCAAAAGCTTAGACACGCATTCGCAAATGAGAAGAGTGGAGAGAGGTTAATAAATATCCCTTCAGTACTCTTCTCTCTTGTTTAAAAAACGCATGCCTTTTTTAAATGGTGTGACCACGGCGCGGGTTGTAGGCCACATGGGTGGGCAGTGGACCGGACCGCATGATTGGGACTAGTTGCGTACCAATGATCGAATCTCAATCAGGGTAATCCGGACCTCAGGTTAGCTATTGATCGTGATCAAACGGTGAATTGACCGTTACGGGGAGGACCAGGGTTTTACACTGGTCAACCATCGTGATTACAGTTGATCTAGATCAGTGTCATAATCGGATGCGATCTAACGATCAGATTTTAGCCCGATCGAGTACCATTTGAACGTGCAATTCATACAGAAAAGACGCCTGCAGGTCTGTAGAAAGACTAGAAACTCCGTATTTAGAACACCATACGAGACTCCAAGAGGAGACTTTCAAATTTAAAATTTCTAAAGCATTTCTATATTCTATTGAAACCTTTCTAAGATTTCTTTGCACTCTTTTTGTCGTTTTATCTCTGGTTTACTATTATTCTACAAGAACATGAACCAGTTTCTCAGATTAGCAAATCCAAAGGCGTTTTGGGTTTTCGTTTGTGCATTGCATCAACAAGACAACATAGGTGAATTTTCTACCTGGCTTCATTTTATCTCGGAGGCAAATTTACTCAATGACGTATTTTTTAACAAAAGATAACCCACTGGCTGAATTTTGAATCCTACTTGGGTTGACTGTGATGAACACATCCATTCCTCGTAAGATCTCTTGTTTGCTTGCATAATAGCTGAGCTTTCCTAGGGGTTTTACTTGGGTTTTGGAAGCCACGTCATCTAAAGCCCTAGTTTAGTTGCTATTAGGGGGGATGAAATCCCCGAAGACCACTAGGGAGGTCTCTGGTTGTCACCTGCTTGTGAGGGTACATGGCATGTCAGCAAACTCCCAACAAAATCCAAGCAATGAAGGTGGTTTTTTTTGCTTGGATTTTCTTGGGATTGATGCTTTTTCTTTATTCCTCTCTCTTCTCTGTATATTGGTAACGACACCCCTACCACTACTTTACGAGGTTGACAACCAAACACTACTTACCACTATTCTACGAGGCAACTACAAGTCCTCCCTGTTGACTACTTACACAACTACTCTATGTCTCTACGAGGTAACTACTTGCAACCAAACTGACCCTATATGAAGTCCTCAACTTGGACACTCATTTTGGATCTTCCCGCTTGTAGTTCGGCTGTACTGTAGATGTTTTCGCCGTCATTTTGAATCTTGAAAACTGTGTTGGGTTTTCAGAAAATAAATTGTTCTTTATCATAAGCACATGCATCTTATAAACAGTCATAGCATCGGACCTGGATGATTTCTTAGTGGAGGCTGCTCATTTTGGTTCCTTTTATATTTTTTCATTTATTATTAGGGATTTGCTAGGGACCATTGCAGAAGGCATTTCGCAGAACGGCTGTTGCATGAGAGGAGCCACCTCATGAATAAGACAAAATCTGTTGAAAATTGAGCCTACATGGCTTATCGCTAAATAAGGTAATAAATTAAAGAAGAATACAACAGACAACAACAGAAATCGTAGGTTTGGATCCACAAGAAGACCCCCAACCAAGCCGAAAGAAGAACCAGATCAAAGAAGCCAAGAGGACAAGAAAAACAGAGCTCAATTTTTTTTTCTTGACAAAGATAAACAGATTATATTAAAAACTGAGATTACAAATCCACTTCTTAAGGTAAAAGATAACCAGAAGACAATGAGTCTAGGAGTGCCCGGTTTGGCGAAGCTATCGGCCAAAGCATTAGCACTCTTAGGAATAAGGATAAAGGAAATGGACCAACACTCTCATCATATCTCTAATGTGGATAATGTACATGGCTAACCTCCATGGGCAATCTCCAATACCCTTGCCACAAAGAAATGATGCTAGAAAAGTGACCTTCCACCACAAGATTGCCACCCATCATGTCGCGAAAAGTACTTGTATACCCAACTGACGGACACACATCTCAGCCTTGGATGAGCCCATCAAACCGAATGGGCCTGAAAACAAGTGAGTGCCCCCACAACCAATGCCAGTGTTTCCTAGGTGACCTAGAGAGCAGCCATCAACGTAGAGCTTCAAAACATTGGAAAGTTCCTAAGAACGTTATCCACAGAGTAGCCTTGGCTAAAGCTTAACGAAAGCGGATTTGGCATCCTCATCAAGAAAGTGGCAGATTTCCTGAGGGAGGCTATGAAAACTGCATGAAGAGCTAACCCCTTTGTCCGCGAACCAATCAGCGCACCTATTCCCTTCTCTGAATATGTGAGAGATCTTCCACTCACGGTCGGCTAAAAGACATTTAATTCTGCTTATGTCTGATCTCCATTCTTCGGGGATAGAGCATTGGCCAGAGATTGCATTCACAACTATCAGGGAATCACTTTCAATCCAGATGGGCACAGGAGGGAAATGATTGGAAACGAACTCAAGACCATGGAGCACCCCAAGAACTTCCGCCACATTATTGTCAACAGGGTACAATTGTTTGCAGAAACCAGCAACAAAGCCGGCAGCGGAGTCGCGGATGAGGCCACCACAACCCGACCGAGAAGGATTAAGTTTAAAGGTACCATCAGTGTTCAATTTGAGCCAACCAGTCGGAGGGGCAGACCAAGGAACAAGGATGGTGTTCAAGGTTCTCAGAGAGGTACAAAGTTTCAACTTCTTGATAAAATTGTAGAATTCTTTATCATTGGAGAAGGCATGATGAGTTTCCAATTGTTTGATTAGAAGCTTGATCATTCTGACTGCAGAATTTCCAATTTTATCTGGGTGCGTTATCGGTTCAATGCCACTAATTTCTGGCTGCGGTGGCCCTTGAGATTGAGAAATATTCCTGGATTTTATTTCTGAAACCAGATGACCTGTCAATTAGATAAATAAATCAGTTAACCTAGAAAGCTCATAAACCCAAATTTGAAACTCAATGAGACAGTGACACATAATGACGAAGAAAGTGATTGTAGACAATAGCAATCAGATTGCAATACAAGGGCCTACTGAAACAAAAAAGAAAATGATTGAGATGCATTGCAAACAGAACTTGAATCCTTCTTGCCATCTATAAAGCACAGTAAATGTATCTGCCCCCAAAAGAAGTCCTCATCTATAATTCTACTCAACATCAAGGGCTGTCACTTCATATGGTACTAGTAAAAAAGGGGATGTGGTGTAATATCAAAACAAAACAGAAATCTTAAATTTCATTGGAAAAAGCAAGTAGAATGGGATATGGACATTAATAAGAAAATGGCATATTTAGGAGTTCCTAATAATTATATGTGAAATGAAACTATTTTCTAATACATTGTTATAGTCTCTTGGTATGCATGAAAGAGAATCTATCATTCATAAAAATGTAATATCTTATCGAGATTTAAAGGCTACTTATCCTTTTTTGGTTGGCTTCTGAAAGGTTTCTCGAAATTGTAAAAACACTTTGATAACACGTCAAATAATAATAGACAAGGTGAGTTAGTGAGATTATCAAAACATGGTTGTATGAATATCAGTTGCCTTTTCAAATAGTATTAATTTAAAATGAAAAGAGCACTGTTGGAGAGAGGGGGGTATACCTTGATTTTCTTTCTTCTTTTGTGAATTTTTTTTATTCCTCATCATCAACTGAAAGAACTAATGAAAAAAATTCAATTAGCAAAAGAAACCTGGAAATTAGAAGATACATGCATACATATATATAGGGGACTGATATCCATACAATCATGTTTTAATAATGGGATGAACTCACTTTGTATTATATTGTTTAATCAGTTGTTCAAGGCTATTACAATTCCCAAAAAGCTCTCAGAAGCCAATCAGAGAAATGTAAATCAAAATGATTCGTCCCATTGTCAAAACGTGGTCATAAGCATATCAGTAGCATATGTATGTATGTATTGTATGTATGTATGTACAGAGATTGAGAGAGTATACCTTGATTTTCTTTTTCTGTTTCTGATTTTTTTGTTTGTCATCAGTACCTAAATGATCAAAAGGAATAGTAACTACATTTTGAAAGAATAATCCTAGAATAGAATATTGGAAAAACTATTATAAGATTAACACAATCCATGTTATGGATGATGTAACCCTTCACTCATTTCAAGTATGTGAGTGTGTGCTTGATTGATTTAAAATCCTATTCGAGAGAGTGAAAAGTGGAGAGGGTGTGATGTTGAATGTAGAGAAGAGGTAAGGTTTAAAGCAAGAGAGGCTGCTTAGGAATCTTGGTAATTAGACGGGGAGAACCAAGGCACATAATAACACCCCCCCCCCCCCCCCCCCCCCCCCTCCCTGGCGGTAAGGTTTAAAGAAAGAGAGGAGGCTTAGGAATCTTGGTGGTTGAGTAATAGTTAGACGGGGGTGGGAGAGCCAAGGGCCGAGTCCTAGCGGTTTCTCATTGGGTAAATCTTTCACCAACTCAAGGCTCATAATATGCCCCCTACTCTATAGAGGGTTAGGATCAACCCTCTAACATTCTGATCGGAGGGTTAGGATCAACCTATGGAAATGCTTTTTGGGGCACAACCTATTTAGGCTGTGGCCCATCTAATGGACGGTTTGGATCATCCTATGGTGCGGGCCATACAGTACTTTTAATAAAGTGAGGAGTGTCCTCATCAAAATATGGTAGTGCGGATAACATTTCCCATTTTTTTTCCAAAGAACAATGGCTGTTTTTTACGTTGGCAATGGCTGTTTTTCATCAACCCAGGTATTGGCAATGGCTGTTTCTCACGTTGGAACTTGCTTGGGGAAGAAGAAAGAAAGGAAAAGGTGGTAGGTGAATTTGCTTAGGGATTAGATCCTACATAGTTGGTGGGAAAAAGCAAAGGGGGGGTATTTTCGTCCTAAATGGTCTATTTTTGTACATGACAGCCCTTTTTTTATAGATTTGAAATGTCCACCCTCTGTTCAGAATTTAGCATAAGCTTTGCATTTTTTTAATAATTTTCCCTACTATTAATTAAAAATTAAATTAGAGTTAAAGAGAGATGGCATACCTTGCTTTTCTTTTTCTATTCCAGAAATTTTTTTATTTTTTCCCACCACCTGTTACAAATAAAAAAAAAATCCAATGACAAAAAGAACCTTGAAATTAAAAGACAAGAAAAAGAGAGATTGAGAAACTATACCGCGATTTTTTGTGTCCTTTTCTGAATTTTCTGTTTGTAATCAGTACCTAAATAATCAAAAGGAAAATAAGTACAAATACAAAGAATAAACCCAGCAAATTGGAAAATCTACAATAATATTAACCCATTGCATCTTATGGATGAAGTAATTCTTCACTCATTGCAAATATGAGTGTGGTTGATTGAATTTAAAATCCAAATTCAGAGAGAGAGAGAGAGAGAGACGTCCAAAAAAAAAAAACAGAGAGGGCATTGATTTATATTTCTATACTAGAAACGCACATTTGATGCAAGCAAGAAAAGAATAGTGATTTCATTTCTAAAAGGGAATCATAGGATCGGACAAAAACACAACAAATTTAATCTTGAATTTAGTATCTTTTATGCTAAGGGTCATCTCGGCCCCTGCTATTTTGGCACAGACTTGGGGTCCGCTCTTTTTTACATATATATCTTTTTCAAAAAGAAAATTAATCTGAATTTCTTTAAAAAACATACAAGCGAAAGCCTAAATTAATTAGATTTTTTTATATTTAAAGCCTTGCTCTAATATTTCTAACTTTAAAATGCAACAAAAATTATATAAAGTAACTAAAAGAACAATCTTGGGGTTCTTTAAAAAATCATAAGCAAACATAATATCAAAAAGAAAAAAAAGGGGGGGGGGGGTGGCGCAGTGCACGAGGCTCCCATTGCGGGGTCAGGGGAGGCTAATAATAATTCTTAAATTTTATTGGAAAAAGTAAATAAAATAGGATATGGAACAAATTTATGAAGAAAATGATATGTTAAGAAGTTTCTAATAATTAGATTCATAATATGAAATTATTTTTTAATATGCTACAAGTAGTATAGTCTCTCACCATGCAGGAAACTGGAAAGGGGTATGTCCTTGAGAACAATGTAATATCTTTCGACAGAATTTTTAAATAATATTAATCAAAAATAAATAACAGGCATAGAGAGAGGGATGCCTTGATTTTCTTTTTCTTTCCCTGAGCATTTTTTATTTGTCATCATCACCTGAAAGAAATTAAAAAAAATCCTTCAATTAGCAAAAGAAACCTGGAAATTAAAAGATACAAAAAAATTGAGAGTATACCTCAATTTTCTGTTTCTTTTTCTGAATTTTTTGCATGCCATCAGTTCCTAAATGATCAAAAGGGAAAATAACTACAATTATAAAGAACAAGCATCAAAAATTGGAAAAAGTACAATAATATTTACGCAATCCATCTTATGGATGAAGTAATCCTTCACCCATTACAAATACAAGAGTGTGGCTGATTGAAATTAAAATACTAAATGTGAGAGGCAGAAAGAGAAGAAGAGACATACAAATGAATGCATGTATTCAATAATGATTTTAATTCTAAAGATAAAGAATCATAGGATAGCAAAAGAAACCTCAAATTTTCTCCTGAATTTCTTTAGAAACATACAAATGAACGCATGTATTCAATAGATTTTTTAAATTAAGATTTTGTTTCAATAATTTTAATTTTAAATTCACACAAAATTTTTAACAAAAATAACTAAATGAACAATCTTGGGGTTCTTTAAAAATAGTACCCAAATGTAATACCAAAAATTAAAAAAAATTAGATTCATAATATAAAACTATTTTCAATATGTTAATATAGTCTCTCAATAAGTATGAACCAGAAAAGGAATGTGTTCCAGAGAATTTTTCAATTAGAATTAATTAAAGATAAAATAACAAGTTAAAGAGAAAAAAGAGGGTATACCTTGATTTTCTATTTCTTTTCCTGAAATTTTTTTATTTGTCAACATCACCTGAAAGAAATCAAGAAAAAAACTTCAATTAGCAAAAAGATATAGGAGATTAAAATATGATAAAAAAAGATTGAGAGAGTATACCACAATTTTCTTTTTCCTTTTCTTGATTTTTTGTATATCATTACCACCTAAACGATCAAAGGGAAAAATAACTAGAATTAGGAAGAAAAGGCCTAGAAAGTTGGAAAATCCACAATAATATTAACACAGTCCATCTTATGCATTAAGTAATTCTGCACCAGTTGCAAATACGTGAGAGTGTGGTTGGTTGAATTTAAAATCCTAATTGAGATAGAGAGAGAAGATCGGAGAGGGTGTGACTTTTTAAATGTAGAGAAAGGGGGTTAAATAAATAGAGAGAAGAAATGCTTAGGATTCTTGGTGGTTGAGTAATAGCCAAATGGGGGTGGGAGTAGGAATGATAGATGCAAGGGCCTTCTTCATGCAAAGGCTAAAGAAGGGCCCTTGAATAGATCCACGTCTTTAAGTGCAACCGAATTCAGTTCTCAACCAACTTTAAAATGACGTGGATCTATTCAAGGGCCCTTCTCCGGCCCTTGCATAAAGAGGGCCCTTGGCATAGATGAGAGCTATGAACATGGTTCTAAAAGTAGGCTAAAACCTATATGTTTTGACCAACAAATGTTGGTGTCAGTCTGCACCAACAAAATCTCCATGTACAAATATCATTACAGGATGCCAAGCACCATGTAGGTCATGTCAGTTGATATTGGTAGTATTTTGGTCATGTCAGCCGAAACAATACAAATCCACATATTATAGCCCTGAACTTGGGTCATAATGTCATTTCGACTGAAGTGCATCCTCCCCATATGTTGTTTTTTGTGTTTTTTGTTAATTAATGTGCATTAACATCGAAGAACATGAAAACACATAAACCAACATTGATTTGACGCTTTTCACAATGATTACCATCATTTTTTCAAAATATGGGAATTTTTATTTTCAAAATAAAACTTGTGTGGTTTTATGTTAGTTGTCGTTTCCAAATCTATTGATTGACAGTTTTTTTTTTTCATTTCAAAAATATTGATTTTATTTATTTTTAAATGCTTTAAAAATAGAGAAAAAAGCTAATCAAATATCTACCTTAGGCACCATGTAGGTCATGTCAGTTGATATTGGTAGTATTTTGGTCACATCAGCCGAAACAATAGAAATCCACATATTATAGCCCTGAACTTGGGTCAAAATGCCATTTCGACTGAAGTGCATCCTCCCCCCCCCAACACACACACACATCCCCTTCCTTCTTCTTCAAGAGATATGTTGTTTTTTGTGATTTTTAATGCTTTTTGTTAATTAACATACATTAACATCGAAGAACATGAAAACACATAAACCAACATTGATTACCATCATTTTTTCAAAATAGGGGAATATGTATTTTCAAAATAAAACTTGTCTGGTTTTATTAATGGTGATGATATCCCCCCCCCCTTATAACGTGATTTGACATAAAGTTGCCCACTTTTCACGTCAAATCAGGTTATAAGGGGGGTGTGCACGTAATGCAGGGGGTGAAAATATCATCTCCCTTTATTATATGTTAGTTGTTGTTTCCAAATCTATTTATTGACAGTTTTTTTTTTTTTTTCTCATTTCAAAAATATTGCTTTTATTTATTTTTAAATGCTTTAAAAATAGAGAAAAAAGATAATCAAATATCTACCTTAGGCATTAATTTTATTGTATGTTAGCGTTGTTGCTCGATCTACCAAATGAAGGAGTCATTTTTTTCCATTTCAGAAGATTTTTATGTTATTTATATTTGTTAAAAAAGATTTAGACATAGGAAAACTATATTTCTGCTAATAAACTAATCAGACAAGCATGCTAGGTTTTGGTTTTATTATATGTGAGTTATTCTTTCTTAGTCTACCGATTGACGGAGTCAAATTTTTTTATTAATTATAGAATTTAATTATTTTACTAGAAAATACTTTTAAAATAGTTTACATATTTAAAATATTAAAAGATAATAAATAAAATTTTAACATAATAAAAAAGAGAATGGACATAATTCATACTATTCTATTGTTATATATTATATTTTATACTATCATAACTATTTCTGCATATTTTAGTGTATTATGTGGTATAAGATACTAGTATGTGTCACTAGTATTTGTATTACATACATCTGGAATGCGGGGTTTATGTAATATGTAAAAATAGCTTTTTTATGTGGTGTTTATGTATTTTTTTCAGATTTATCAGTGTCAATCTATCATGATATCAATATTAACATGCCACCAAGTCAGGATAGGGAAGATGATACTGTTTAGAAACATGAGCAACCTATTGATGGCAATAGGCAGAAGACACAGTGCACCATTGTAGGGATAGAGGGTGGCCGATGGAAGTGTTACAAGGTTAAAATGACATATTGCAAATGGTATTACAAATATGCAAAAGTGCCCACAAGCACCTTAGGAGGTTAGGGAAACCACGATAAGTTTGTTGTTTTTTTTTGTTTTTTTTTGGGGGGGCGGGGGGGGGGGGGGCGGGGTGGGGTCGGGCACAATGAAATAGGACTGAGAAAAATAAGAGGGAAGAGTAGTTCATGAAGGCTATGTTAGATAGGCTGTGACTGAGCGGATCGAATGGATGATGGTGATGATGAGGGCCTTGTATGCACATATGATGATGTTGAGGGACGGAGGATGAACTTCTCTAAGCAAGACTAGCTCATCCATACACGAGGCAAATGGGAATAGTTCGAAGGGAGGTGGGATGGGTCACAGGTGAGGAGAGAATGGGAGGGAGTAGAAGGAAGCCACAAGCAACAGGGTTGAGATGAATGTAGTGACTCAGAGAGGAGCATATTCCCATGGAAATGGTGGCATACATGGGGGGAAAGGAAGGTTAGTGGTATGTTTGGGAATGCGAGGGAGAAGGCTAGGCTGTCCTATTTTAAACTCTTATTCTTGAACGGCATTGTTGCCCATTATGCAAAGAGCATATATATTTAAAATTTCATTGATGTGGCTGGCAATGTGGTGCTAGGAGTGAAGGCCCCCACTCGACATGAGGTGATGAACAAGGAATTGCCTAGGGCTGCTCAATCGGTTATAACTGAACCGAAATACCATATTTTAACTAACCGAAATAATTTCGGTTAGTCAAAATCAGTAACCGAAACCGAATTTTCTCCGGACCGAAAGTAACCGAACCGAAATTAACATTCTGTTAATCGGTTAGTTCGGTTATAACCGAATTAGGCTAAACTACATCTTGTGGAGGAGAGGAAGGCGAGCTTCGGTGGATCGGAGAATAATCCCCAAAAATAAGAGTAAGCGATGGAGGCGGAGAGGCGGAGGCCGCGGAGTTGTTGAGGAGAGAGAGCGGAGAGGCGGAGGCCGCAAAGTTACCGTTGGAGTCTTGGAGGCAGCGGTGAGCCGGTGAGTTGCAAACCCCAAGTCCCTAATGCCGTGAAGAGGGAAGACTGAAGAAGATGAGTCGAGAAGAACAAAAGTATAAAACCCCAGAAATTTAGAACTGTCTCGAGTCTCTCAAATACTTCAGTTTTTAGTCTTTAACTTTTTAACTTTTTATTTTACTAGGCACAGCCCCTTAACAGCTAAGCCTTGAGTCAGAATTATATGAGTTGCAGAGTTGGGGCTGTCCCAGGTAAAAAATGGGGGTTGATGATTTCCCTTTAAAACTAATTTTAATACACCTACGCATAAAAAATGGACAAAAAATATGTCATTCACTAGAAAGCGACAGATGCTACCTACGCACCCATACACCTGCCCATAAAAAATGGAAAAAAAATCATGTCATTCACTAGAAAGCGACAGATGCTACCTACCCACCCATACACCTGCCCATAAAAAATGGAAAATAATTCATGTCATTCACTAGAAAGCAACAGATGCTACCTACCCACCCTCCATTATTATGTACTAAAAAAGATAGAAAATGATAGGAGGACCTCATCTCACTTGGCCCTCAAATATTAAAAGCTAATTCGGTTACTTCGGTTAGCCATATTAGTTACTATTAGAAACCGAAACCGAAAACCGAATAATTCCTAGTTTTAAAACCGAAACTGAACCGATTTTCTAGGTAACCCAACCGAAACCGAAAAACCTAATCGGTTCGGCCGGTTAATTCGGTGTTAACCGAATAGTGCACACCCCTATAATTGCCCATGGAAAAGAAAGATCTAGACAACTAAATGAGTGTGCTAAAGAAGCAGAGGGCGGTCTGGGCAGAGTATGGGGTGGCAGTTCCATGAGATAGTTGGACTGGTCCCAAGAGATAGTCAATCATCAATTTTACGGTGTACTACGATGGTAAGAACATCTTTTTGAGGACTGTCGAGGCATCTGGCGTGGTCAAAGATGCTAATTTCATATATAAGCACATGGTGGAAGTCATTAAGGAGGTGGGCAGGAAAAATGTTGTTATGATTGCCACTAACAATGTGAGCAACTTCAAGAAGGTTGGAGAGAGGAGAGAGGCACTTCTAGTGTGGACAATGTGGGAGATGGAGATGATTGTTGTGGCATTGTCGCAAGTGAGACTTATAGGCCCCTTAGCCCATTCACAATAGCGTAGGGTTTTGATCACGCCACATAGGATGATGATCAGCGTGCACGATCACAAACACAGCCACAAACACAAATACATGTATTTCAACAATGATAGAGGTATCGGGATAATTTTTATCCAAAAAAAGGAGAGGTATCGGGCCAGCGATGAAGATGACTACTTAGACACTCATTCTCGTTGCGGCACCACCAGTACTTGATGTTCATGCCATGTACTCACACAAGATTACAAATGCAAGTTTGACCATAATGTGTTTGATCATTATCTCTACTAGTACCAACAATTCTATGGGGTTAACATGTAGTGGCAGGACAAAAGGAGTACTACTTCATTTAGTACCAAATTCGTCAGCAAATGCACACTGACCATCATAGCAGGCATAGGGATTATGGGTTTGGGATAGGTAGTATGGTCATTATATTCACTACTTTGCATCCCACATAAAGTGCTTATGTTGCACTTGCCAACTCAGTATACTCCTCAATTATATTGTACTATATTATGGAATTAATTAATGGACTGGATTTCTTCCTATATTTTGTGTTTATGTGGTGTTGATGTTTATGTGGTCGTATACATTTTCAGTTAAAATAGGTCTTATTATTTCTATCACGTGCAGCATCACATGTCACTAGGTGTTTGAACTTGTTAAACCATTATGAAAGATTGCATTGCTTATGGGATGGTTTTAAAGCGTTCAAGTGTGCTTAACTATTCCAGAATTTTCTGAAGTTTCATTTTAATTTTCCATAATTTACATATGTTTCCATACACTTCCGTGATTTTTATGGGATCCACCAACAGGCATGATCGAAAATAACAAGTTTCATTTTCTGTCGCAACCGACCTTCATACTGAATCCGACTTATGAGAGGAAAAGAGATGGGGAGAGGGAGGGTGGGGGTTACTCTTAGAGAGACCATTATTGAGAGAGAGAGAGAGAGGAGGGGGCCTATGAATTTGTTTTAAGGGCCTATGGACGGTCCTTCTATCAAAATTTAAACTTAGTTTTTTTCTATTTAAACTTAGTTCACTTTATATATACTATTAGTAAAAAAAGGCATGAGTGATGCACGCGAACAGATAAAGAAAAATAGAAAAGATTAATGACTTTAATTCTAAATAATGAGCAGCATAGAATAGGAATAAAACAACAATTTGTTTGAATTTCTTAAAAAAATTCAAATGAAAGTCTAAATTCAATCGATTTTTTATATTTAAACTTTTGTTATAATAGTTTTAGTTTTAAATTGAAACAAATTTTATATGCAATAGCTAAATGAACAATCTAGAGGTTCTTCAAAAACAAAAAATAAGCACATGTAATATCTAAAAGAAAAAATAAAAATAATTCTCAAATTTCATTGGATTTGGACAATAGCAAGAGTAAGTTGACATGTATCGGAGTTCCTTTTAATAAGATTCATAACATGAAACTAGATTTTTAATATGTTATTACAGTCTCTCAATATGTATGAAACTCAAAAGAAATATGTCATCAACAATAATGTAATATCTTTTAAGAGTTTTTAAATAGTATTAATTTAAAAAAAAAAAAAAAAACAGAGTTAAAGAGATAGGGCATACCTTGATTTTCTTTTCCTTTTTTCGAAATCATCGCCGCCTAAAAGAAAGGGAGAAACCAAAAACTTCAATTAGCAAAAGGAGCATGGAAATTAAAAAATAGTGTTGAATAATTATATGGGAACCGAGAGTGGAACCGAACAAATAGCATCTTCCCACGTTAGCAATCTTTTCCATTTTTTGCAATGATTTGTGAACACGGACACGAGTGTCGCGTGTCGACATGGACATGGAGTGTCTGACACGAAAAAACCCCAAAATTTAGAAATGGGGACACGACTAAAATAGAAAGTATATATAATCATGATTTGTGGATACAGATTCATGTGTCCAGTTTTGACATGGATACGAAAATTGTCTAACATGGCAACATCTAAAAATCTAGAAATGATGACACATACATGCATATAAAATTACTAATTACTATCATAATTTCTAACAATATAAATATGATATTCATTTAACAAACTAATAGATCTTAGAATTAATCAACAATAATCTAAAACAAACATGAGATGACCAAATAATAACATATTCATCAATTTAATCCAGTTCTCTTTCGTCTCCAATACTCAGTGAGAAAGGGAGACCAATATGATAGAATGAATATAGAATTGGGACACGAGTTTATTTAGGGGGAGGGGATATAACAACAAAACAGAATGTCACGCTTGACACGATACAAAAACATGTCCACACAACCACATTAAGTCTACGACTTCTAGAAATACATATAAAAGTGTCCAAAGGAGTGTTGATATGTGTGGACACACGTGTCGTGTCGGACACGACAGGACATGTGTCGGCAATAAATTCAAAGTGTCAGCTAAATCATAGGTTTTTAGGCTTTTTGTTTCCTTAAAATGGCAAAACTACCTCTCCTACGCCATGTGGCGTGGAGGGATTTATTCGGTTCCCCTCTCGGTTTATGTAACAGCACTCTTTAAAAAAAAAAGAGATTGAGAGAGTATACCTCGATTTTCTTTCCCTTTTTTGGAACTTTTTGCTGCTCAGCGATGCCTAAATGATCAAAAGGGAAAACAACTACAATTAGAAAGATAAATCCTAGAAAATTGGAAAAACTACTACAATGTTAATACTATCCATCTAATAGATGAAGTAATCCTTCACTCATTGCAAAATACATGAGAGTGTGAGATTGATTGAATTTAAAATTCTAATTGAGAGAGAGAGAGAGAGAGGTGAGGGGGGAGGGGATAGAGGGTGGGATGCTTTAATGTAGAGAAGAGATTGTGTTTAAACAAAGCGAAGGAGGCTTAGGAATCTTGGTGGATGAGGCATAATTGGAAGGGTTGGAGTTAATAGAGTTAGAGAGAGGGGCATCTCTTAGATGGGAGTTATGAGGAAAAGAGTTGAGAAGAGGCATGGCATAGTGGGGGTTGCACTTAGAGAGACAGTTATAGAGACAAATAGAAGAGAGGGGAGAGAGGGGGAGTCGAGGGAGGGAAGGGTTTAGTTTAAGGGAGATGCATAGGAGCAGACGTGGGTGATGATAGGATGGATGTTACAACGGTTTGAGTGTGAGAGAGGTAAATAAATGAAGGGTTAAGAATCTTTTTGTACAAAACTAGAACTAGCTTTTTGGGTTTTATGCCCCTAAAAGGGGTGGAGTCTTCGCTTTATATAGTACTACTAAAAAAGGGCATGCATGATTCCCAATCAAAAAAAGAAAAAACAAGAAAGTAATAATGATTTTAATTCTAAATAAAAAGAATAATAGGACAGCAAAAAAAGGAAACAATGTTAATCTTGAATTTCTTTAAAAAAAATTAAAATGAAAGCCTAAATTCAATAGATTTTTAATATTTAAACTTTTCTTCTAATAGTTTGCTCCATTGTGAGCCTTGGGGCAACGTTAAGGTTGCTCCATTGTGACCTGGTAATTACGGGTTCGAGTCACGAAAACAGCCTCACTGCAAAGCAGGGGTAAGGCTGCGTACATCTAGCCCTCCCCAGACCCCGCAATGGTGGGAGCCTCGTGCACTGAGCAAATGTAATATTAAAAAGAAAAAAAACTAAGAATAAATTTCATTGGAAAAAACAACGAGCATAGTTTAAGGACATTATTGGTAAGACAAAATTAGGGAAAAAAATCACATGTTTAGGAGCCAATAAGTTGATTCATAACAGAGAGAATTTTTAAATAGTAATAAATAAAAATTAAGTAACAGCGTTAGAGAGAGAAGGTTTACCATGGTTTTCTTTTTCTTTTCTTGGAAATTTTCTATTTTTCATCATTGCCTGAAAATTAAAGAAAGAAAAACTTCAATTAGCAAAAGGAGTATAGAAATTAAAAGATATATTGAAAACATACATTGAGAGAACTTACCATGATTTTCTTTTCCATTTTCTGAATATTTTGTTTCTCATCGATACCTAAATAATCAAAAGGAAAACGAATAACTACAATAAGAAAGAAAATGTTTAGGAGTCTAATAAATTGATTCATAATAGAGAGAATCTTTTATATAGTATTAAATAAAAATTAAGTAACGGAGTTAGAGATAGAAGGTTTACCGTGGTTTTCCTTTTCAAAAATAACTTCAATAAGAAGAAAAAAGTTTAGGGCTCTAATAAATTGATTCATGATAGACAGAATTTTTTATATAGTATTAAATAAAAATTAAGTAACGGAGTTAGAGATAGAAGGTTTACCATGGTTTTCTTTTTCTTTTCCTGGAATTTGTTTATTTTTCGTCATCGCCTGAAAAATATAGAAAAAAAAACTTCAATTAGCAAAAGGAGTAGAGAAATTAGAAGATATATTAAAAACATACATTGAGAGAGCTTACCTTGATTTTCTTTTCCATTTTCTGAATTTTTTGTTTCTCATTGATACCTAAATGATCAAAAGGAAAAAAAAATAACTACAATAAGAAGGAAAAAGTTTAGGAGTCTAATAAATTGATTCATAATAGAGAGAATCTTTTATATAGTATTAAATAAAAATTAAGTAACGGAGTGAGAGATAGAAAGTTTACCATGGTTTTCTTTTTCAAAAATAACTACAATAAGAAAGAAAAAGTTTAGGACTCTAATAAATTGATTCATAATAGAGAGAATCTTTTATATAGTATTAAATAAAAATTAAGTAACGGAGTTAAAGATAGAAGGTTTACCATGGTTTTCTTTTTCTTTTCCCTGAAATTTTTTATTTTTCATCATCGCCTAAAAAATAAAGAAAAAAAAACTTCAATTAGCAAAAGGAGTAGAGAAATTAAAAGATATATTAAAAACATACATTGAGAGAGCTTACCTTGATTTTCTTTTCCATTTTCTGAATTTTTTGTTTCTCATTGGTACCTAAATGATCAAAAGGAAAAAAAATTACAATAAGAAAGAAAAAGTTTAGGTGTCTAATAAATTGATTCATAATAGAGAGAATCTTTTATATAGTATTAAATAAAAATTAAGTAACGGAGTTTGGGGCTAAAAGGTTCTCATATCTCTCCTTGGAGATTGGGGCTTTATTTCAAGAGATTCGGGATAGATTGGGGTTGGCTTATGTCTCTTTCCTCCATGTCAGGCGGTCTGCTAATGGGGAGACTGATAGATTGGTGAGAGAGGGGGTATCTAGGGAGGGTTTAAAACATTTTTATTTCCTCCCTCCATAACTCCTAATTGCTTATGTTGTATTCCTCCTGTTATTTCTTTGCTCGTTGTATTTTGGGACCTTCTCGGTCTCGTTTTTAATGAATTCTTTCATCATTCAAAAAATAATGATTAAGTAACGGAGTTAAAGATAGAAGGTTTACCATGATTTTCTTTTTCAAAAATAACTACAATTAGAAATAAAAAGTTTAGGAGTCTAATAAATTGATTCAAAATAGAGAGAATTTTTTATAGAGTATTAAATAAAAATTAAGCAATGGAGATAGAAGGTTTACCATGGTTTTCTTTTTCTTTTCCTGAAAATTTTTTATTTGTCATCATAGCCTAAAAAATAAAGAAAAAAAATCAATTAGCAAAAGGAGTATAGAAATTAAAGGATATATTAAAAAAAAAACATATGTTGAGAGAGTTCACCTTGATTTTCTTTTCCATTTTCTGAATTTTTTGTTTCTCAGCGGTACCTAAATGATCAAAAGGAAAAATAACTACAATAAGAAAGAAAAATATGTATACAAAATTGGAAAAAAGTACTACAGTAATAAAACAATCCTCCTTATGGATGAAATAATCCCACTCGCTGGAAACACATGAGTGAGACGTTGATTGAATTTAAAATTGTAATTGATGAACGAGCACGGAGGATGTGATGCTTTGATGTTGAGAAGAGGTAGCGTTTAAAGAAAGAGAAATGATGCTTACAAATCTTGGTGGTTAAGTAATAATCAGATGGGGTGGAAGTTAGAGTTAGAGAGAGAGAGAGAGAGAGAGAGAGAGAGGGAGGTAGATATAGAGAGGGAGAGACGTGGTTAAATGGGAGTTATAAGACGAAAATAAATGAGAAGAAGCATGGGAGGGTGGGAAGGGGTTTAGTTTGAGAGAGAGCTGCAAGGCAAGATGTAGCCGGGGTAGCCGGGGGGGGGGGGGATGAAAATTACAATGGTTTAAGAGAGATAGATAAATGTAGGGTTATGAATTTGTTTAAAGGAACTACGCCGGTCCTCCAATCAAAACTAAACTTAGTTTCTTTTTTTCATTTTCTTTTTGTCTTTTTTTGCGGGGGGGGGGGGGGGGGTAGGAAGGGTTTCAGTTTATATGCAGTAAGAGTGAAAAAAAAGCATTTAAATGCACCCAAGTAGAAAAAGAAAAAATATATATAAAATAATAATGATTTAAATTCGAAATAAAAAGAACCGTATGATAACAAAAGAAAAATCAACAATTTTTGTCTTGAATTTCGTTAAAACACATACACACAAAAGTCTACATTTGATATATAAAGAACCATAGGATAACAAAAGAAAAATCAACAATTTTTGTCTTGAATTTCGTTAAAACACATACAAACAAAAAGCCTACATTTGATAGATTTTTAAATTTTTTTTTTTTTTTCTAATAGTTCTAGCTTTGGGACAAAGGCTTTGTTGAGTTGAGTTGAGAATAGTTCTAGCTTTAAACTGTAAAAATTATAAAAAAATAACTAAATGAACAACCTTGCCGCCTTGATTTTTTGTTTTTTTGTGAACCATTGGCTCATTTTGTCTTTGTAATTCCTCTTGTTCTTTGACCATCTCCGTTTTTCATTATAATATCTGGCTACCATTTAAAAAAACAATCTTGTAGTTTTTCAATAAAAAATAATAAAAATTATACGAAATAAATAAATAAACAATCTTGAGGTTTTTCTAAAAAAATAGTACGCAAATGTAATATCAAAAAGAAAAAAAAAGCTACTCTTAAACTTCATTGGAAAAGCAATGAACATAGGATATAGATATTAGAAAGACTTTATTATGAAGAAATGAGACGTTTAGAGTTTCTAATAATTAGATTCAAAATATATGACTGTTTTTAACATGTTAAATATAGTCGCTCAATATGCAAGGAATATGACATTGGCAGCAATGTAATATCTTTCAATATATATTTTTTAATAATTTTATTTTTTTAATAATATTAATTAAAACTAAAAATAGAGTTAGAGAGAGAGAGAGAGAGAGAGAGAGATGGGTATACATTGATTCTCTTTTTCTGGTCCTGAAATTTTTTTATTTGCCATTGTCACCTGAAAGAAAGAAAAGGAAAAAAAACTTCCATTAGCAAAAGGAGCCTAAAAAATAAAAGATAAAATAAATAAAGATTGACATAGTATACCTCGGTTTTATTTTTATTTTTCTGGATTTTTTGTTTCTCATCAGTACCTAAATGATCAGAAGGAAAAAATAACTACAATTAGAAATAAAAGGCCTAGAAAATTTGAAAAACTAATGGATGGAGTAATCCTTCACTCATTGTAAATATGTGTGTGGTCAGTTGAATTTAAAATCCTAATTGAGAGAGAGAGAGAGGATGGGGAGGGTGAGATGTTTTAAAATAGAGAAGAGGTAGTAGGATTTAAAGAAAGAGAGAGAAGGTTTAGGAATCTTGGTGGTGGACAGGTGGAGTAGTTGTTGGATGTGGGTTTGAGGTAATGTTGAGAGAGAGAGAGAGAGAGAGAGAGAGAGGGGGGGGGGGGGGGGGGGGGGGGTATACCTTGATTCTCTTTTTCTTTTCCTGAATTTTTTTTATGCATCATGACCTGAAAATGAAGAAGGAAATTGAATTAGAAAAAAAGGTGTATGGAAATTAAAAGATAAAAAAATCCAGAGATTGAGAGAGTATACCTCAATTTTATTGCACTTTTCCTGAATTTTTTGTTTGTCACCAATACCTAAATGGTCAAATGGAAAAATAACTACATTTAGAAAGAAAAAGTTTGGCAAATTGGGAAAATGTTAAGAGAAGGGTATACCTTGATTCTCGTTTCCTTTTCCTGGAATTTTTTTATTTGTCATCATGACCTGAAAAAAAAAAACTTCAACTAGAAAAAAAAAAGGAGTATGGGAATTAAAAGACAAAAAATCAAGAGATTGAGAGTATACCTCAATTTTATTGCACTTTTGCTGAATTTTTTGTTTGTCACCAGTACCTAAATGGTCAAATGGAAAACTAACTACATTTAGAAAGAAAAAGTACGGAAAATTGGAAAAAAACTATAATATTAGGACAATCCATCATATGGATGAAGTAATCCTTCACTCATTGCAAATACATGCGTGTGTGGTCGACAAAATTTAAAATTCGAGTTGAGAGAGAGAGAGAGAGAGAGAGAGAGAGGATGGTGTGATGTTTTAACATATAGAAGATGTAGTGTGTACTGAATTATCACACATGTGCATGTCACTAGTGGAAAAAGGGTAAAATCATGGAAACAAACGGAAACTTTAAGAAGTACTAGAATATTCTTCGTTTTACCCTTTTTGCCACTTAGCGTTCCCTTGTACCTTTCAATAGTCCCATCTGCCTTGGATTTCATCTTTTAGACCCACCTTCATCCAACTAGATTTTAGTGAGCAGGTCCTAACTCCCATGTTTCAAATGTTTCTGTTTCCATGCTGACTGAAACCGAAACCAAAACCAAAATTTTAAACCTTAGTTGCAACAGAGAGATAAAAAGAGATACATGATGGATTGTGAATTTCTTTTAGGAATTATGATTGTACCCATCAAGCAAAAACTTTTTTTGTTTTCTATTGCCCCCTGAAAAGAAGCAGGTAGTTTTGCTTTATATATAATGTAAATTTCTTTATAGCTATTAAATATTTTAAAGAGGCTTAAGAATCTTGGTGGTTGAGTAATAGTCGGATGGGGCAGGGATTTAATGTTAGAGAGAAAGAGAGAGATGTGGCCTAGATGGGAGTTATGAGAGGAAAATAGATGAAGAGGCATCCGAGGGTGAGGGTATGTTACGAACCTAAATCAGTTCGTAACGGATTTGATCTTCTTACAAGGAAGATCAGCCTCTTGACCCACTTCGAGGGAAGGGTCGTTCGTCCTTTCTGTGAAAACACAATTTCTGGGATAAATTTTGCATACATATTTTATTGATGAATCTATCAAGTAGCAGTTTGAGTGCACCAACAACATGGCAGAGTACGAAGCTTGTATAGTCGGACTTGAGGAAGCTTTAGCTTTGCAGATTCGAGACATTGATGTGTTTGGGGGTTCTATCTTAATCATTTGCCAAATTAATGGGCAATGGAAAACTCGAGAAGATAGATTGATCCCTTATAACACGTATTTGGAATCTTTGGTCAAGAAGTTCAAGAACATCACATTCACTCACTTGTCAAGGACCAGAAATCATTTTGTTGATGCTTTGGCAACTCTTGCTTCGATGTTAGACATTTCTGCAACAATGGAAGTTCAGCCATTAGTTGTCAGATTGCAGTGGGCCCCAGCTCATGTGAATGCAATAGAGATTTCAGCCAGATGTTCAGATGGGAAACCCTGGTATATAGATATCAAGAATCTTATTGCTGGTAAAGGGCATCCTCCAAAAGCTTCAAGCAAAGAGAGGAAGACTCTTCAAAAGTTGGCTGCCAACTTTATTATTTGTGGTAAAGAGCTGTACAGAAGGTCATTTGATGGCATACAACTCCTGTGCGTAGAAGAAGACAAAGATGCAGAGCTTCTTGAGCAGACCCATGAGGAAGTTTGTGGACCTCATATGAATGGAAAAATGTTGTCTAGAAAGATTTTGAGACTTGGATTCTATTGGTCCACAATGGAAGCAGACTGCTTCGCATTTGTGAAGAAATGCCATAAGTGTCAAGTCTATGCAAATCTTATTCATGTTCCTCCTTCGGAGTTGCATTCTTTAACTTCTCCATGGCCGTTCTCAGTGTGGGGAATAGACTTCATTGGAAAGATTTATCCAAGATCCTCGAGCGAACATGAGTACATTCTGGTAGCTATTGACTATTTTACATACAAGAAAAGAGCCACAAAACAACCATGATTCACATCCCTATAAAATCTCAACTATCTCTTATCTTTACTTTATTAAGATTTATCACTAGACTCCTAGACTTTTCCTAGACTAACCTACCAATACCAGACAAACATAAAGACTCCAAACACTCATAAACTTATGCATGCTTGAGCCACGTCACTATGCATATATGCAAGTATCGGGGTAGTACACAGAGAGATGATTAGACGCACAGAGAGAGATGATTAGATATACACACACACACAAACAAAGAGAGAGAGAGAGAGAGAGAGAGAGAGGCGGGCGGGTGGGAAAGGGTTTAGTTTGAGGGAGAGGTGAGAGAGATGTGAGAGGGGTAGGATGGAAGTTTGAACTGTTTGAGAGAGAGAGAGAGAGAGAGAGAGAGAGAGAGATGAAGGGTTGTGAATTTGTCTGAAGTATCTATGATCGGTCCTATCAAAACTAAAACTTAGTTTTTAGGTTTTCTATTGCTCCCCTAATTAGATAGCTTATAGATGTAAATTTCTTTATAGTTATAAAGTACCTACATTTTAAGGCTCTATTTCTACTCGTAAAAAAATTCATAAAAGCATGTATTTTATGTATGTGTTTGCATCTTGAGTGTGCCATATATTTTTTACACCGTATTATTGGAGGGTTAGGATCATCCTATAGAGATGATTTTTGAAGCACAGCTTATCTACAGTGGAGGCCCACAAATGAATGGTTTAGACCATCTAAATATATGGGCCTCACTTGTACTTCTATTGCCAGTACTTTTCCTTACAAAAATACGACCACACATCAAATGAAGGAATTATATAATGTCAGAACATATTTTTCCATGAAAATATACTAGCAACCAAAGTACAAGAGGAAAGGGTTCCTGCTAACGTTAGCAGCTAGCTTAGCTGCTAATGTTAGCGTAAAACAAGGGTGGGCCACATTGTTGGGCTAATCCTAAGCATTCATTTGAAAGGCCCCATCATGGATGGGGTGTGTACCAAAAATCAGCTTCATTGGATCGTCATAGGATGTCCATTTGTGGGGCTGAAATTGGACAGATACTGTTTGTCCACTAATCTGCCCATTTTTTCACCCGACAAATGGACACCCTAAGATGATCCAATGGAGCTGATTTTTTGTGGACACCCTAACCATGAAAGGGCCTTCCAAATGAATGCTTTGGATCCCCCCAACAATGTGAGCCCACCTTGTTTTACGCTAACGTTAGCAGGGACCCTTTCCCTAAGACGAATATATTTGGATATTATAAATCATTCTTTTGCTGGTCCCAATGGTAGATAGGTCGTGTGTAAAAAATCATGTCCATGGGATGATCCTAATGCTTCCATTTGGGGAGATTTCTATATAGTCGCTTTTTGAACTTTTTGATCTGTCCACCGAATATATTGAAGGGTTAGGATCATCCTATGGAGACAATTTTTGACACAAAGCCTATTTATGTTAGGGACCACCAAATGAATGGTTTGGACCATCTAAATACGTGGGTCCTATTTGTACTTTTGCTGCCAATATTTTTCATTGGAAAAATACATTCGGATGGCATATAATTCATCTTATTATTTACCATAAAGAGATTTTATATAATGTGTGGGTGCATGTCTTCCCACCAAAATTCGTTAACTCAAAAAAAAAAAAAAAAAAACACCTATCTCTATGATATAACCATTCATTTGGTGGTCCCCACCGTAGATAGATTGTGCCCCAAAAATCTTCTCCATAGTATGATCCTAACGATTCGATTTGCAGAGGTTTCTATATCATTGCTTTTTAACTTACAGCCATCCATTTTTTTGAATGGCAAGGGAATAATATTATTAAAGGGAAAGACAGAGGCCCACGACCGAGATGGTCAAGGTGACAAAAAAAAGACAAGAATAACTAACATCATAGCAGCAAAAAAATAAATAATTTCCAATGCCGCCCTACCGACGCGGGCACGCGTCAGTCTATCTCCATGGTTGTTAGCTGATCTTTTCGCATGTTGAAACCTTACATGAAAGTCAACTATTCTCTCCTGGATCTCATCTACCAACTCAACAATTCTCCAGGGATGAGGATGTCTACCATCCATCCACCTAATCTGTAGGGAATCAAACCGGGTAGAACTCGCCCCTAAAAGCTAACATTTAGACGGAGGGTGCCCATTCCCTTATAACCCAGCCCCATCCTCATCACTTTACCGATGTGGGACTATTTTCTTTTGCGTGGAACCCCAACAATCTCCCCCTCCACTCGAAAGCAACGTGGACCATCTCGACCCTCCACGCGGCGCAACGTGGGAACTACGGGATCTTCTCCGAGGGAATTTCACTGTCCTCGGAGGCATACCGGGGTTACCGAGATCTTCCCGGGAGTTACCACGCCCCAGCTCTGATACCATTTGAAGGGAATCAAACCGGGTAGAACTCACCCCTAAAAGCTAGTTGTTAGAGGGAGGGTGCCCATTCCCTTACAACCCAGCCCCATCCTCATCACTTTACCAATATGGGACTATTTGCTTTTGCGTGGAACCCCAACATAATCACATTGAGTGAATCTCCCTCAACAATCAGTCTGTTTTGGGTACCTTCATTTGAAATTCGGATACCTTGTAAGATCACTTTAAATTCATAATCATTAGAGTCAGTAACCCCAATTGGCCCAGAGAAAGCCCATCTGGTCATACTTCGATTGTCCCATAGGACCACCCCCACCCCCCCACCCCCCCACACACACACTCCAACGGGCCCCAGGTTGCCCAAACTCGAACCATCAAAATTGAGTTTTAGGAGACCCTGAACAGGAGGAACCCCCATTAAGGAGAGGCAGCCTCCTTATCACAACTAGAGTTGTTATGGGTGATCTGGAAGGAAAGAAATGATAGAATTTTTAGAGGCATATCTAAAAGCTCGCATTATCTGTTCATCAAAGTTATTTTCCTCTCCATCTCTTGGGTTAAGATTCTCCCCTGCTTCATATTCAACTCTAGTTCTGATCTATGGAGAAGCTAACTCCAGCTCTGATCTATGGAGAAGCTGGCGAAGCACAATCCTTTGGAGAAGATTGTTGGGGTGTGACCTATCCACAAGGGTAAATTACAAATGAGTTGCTTGGATCATCTAGATAAGTGCACGCTCGCGCACACACACACACACACCTATCTTATAAAATCTATGCCATAAAATCCATCAAACAATTTCTTTTTGAAATGTCCCCCATCATTTTGACATCAGATTTTGAAACAAGAATCATAATATTTAAAAGGAAATAATGTTTCCATCCTGTTTATGGCATTTCCACCCCCTTTATTTTTCTTCGTCCTGAAAAATGATTTAATTTTTAGAAAAAAGAGGATGAAAGCCAATGAAAATTACAAAAAAATAAAAAATTAAAAATAAAAAAATTAAAAGCAATTTCTAATACAAATAAATATTTCCAAACATTTTACTATATAATAATTACCATATTAAGTATCCAAAAGAGGAAGCTGGTATCTAAACCCCATCCATTTTGGAATCATACACCCCCTTTTAGCCTTTTACAGTGTTACAACTGTAAGATGTCTATTTGATCTAAACCATACAATTAGGATTTGTAACAATAAAAACACTATTACATCCCTCTCTGTCTGAAGACACTCCAAGCTATATAACCAGATTTTTTAGAGTTCTGCCCATCATCATCTCTAACAAATTAAGCCATATTGTCCTAGATGTTAGGATACATGCTTATCTGATAATTATTTCAACCTCATATGATTAGACCGACACTAAGGCCCTGTTTGTTTTGGATTTTGAGAATCGATTATGAGTCCAAAACTGATTAACCTAAATTTGGACTCCAATAATCAGTTTTAGACTTACAATCGGTTCTCAAAATCCAAAACAAACAGTGCCTAATTACCCAATATCTTAGCTAACTAAATTACACCTACCCAATATGCTCTCATAATCACTTCCTCAATTGGGTATACATGATAACCTCACAATCAATGGAAGCCCAAAAATTGTTACAACTCCCAAAACAAGGGGTCTATGATTAAGAAAAATTACCTGGTGTCCTGTAAGCAGGATTGTGACCGACCACCGGCTTGGACTTAGGACTTCCTCCTCTGCCTCCGCGGGCTCCGCCACCACGCCCCGAAAAGCTCGCGCCATCACCGAAATTTGGGCTTGATAAAGGGAGATCAAGGCCTGAATTCCTAGACTGATGTGGGTTTTCAGCATTGGTTCTTCCTCTCCCTCTAGATCCTACAGTCTGTACTGAATTGGTACTTCCTCTACCAACAGAGGCCTTAGCTTGATTTCCTCCTCTGCCTCTGTGGGGTCCACCACGGCCGGAAAAATTCGTAGACTGAAGTGGGTTTTCTGCATTGGTTCTTCCTCTACCTCTAGAGCCTTTGGCTCGTGCTCTACTACTACTAGATTCATCTGCCATGGAGGAAGAAGAAGAAGAAGAAGATGAAGGGGAGTGGGAAGAAGTAGAAATGCCTTGGTCTTATTATATGTCTGAATACCAAACCAACGGTACAATTATTGGATAGTCGTGCATCTATGGTGGGTCCCATGGGTGGACCTGCATGAATACCTTCCTTCACCTTTAAAAAATAAAAAGCAAAAGAAAAGCAAAGCAGTTACTTTTTTTTAGCAAAGCAAATCCACCTGTTACTCATTTTTCTTTTGGGAAATGTTATCAGCACTACCATATTTTAATGGCCCGCACCATAGGATGATCCAAACCGTCTATTAGATAGGCCATGGTAGTGCCGATAAAATTTCCCTTTCTTTTTCTTTTTTTCGCTACTGATATTGGCACTATCATGTTTTTTGTTTTGGTATATTTGACGGAATCTTTGGTGGAGAGCGTACCCACCCAAGACTCCAAGAGGTGGTATTCTGATTACCGCCTCCTCTCTCTCTCTCTCTCTCTACAAAAAAAAACTCTCTTTTACTATTCAGAAAAAAAAAAAGAAAAAAAAGATAGCCCACTGTTTTATGGAAAAATACAAGACCTGTTGCAGGGATTTCTAGCTTTGTTTTAGGGCTTTTCTGGTCCCAGTATTTTAGTGTAGGAGATGTAGATATAGATGGTGTAAATATAAGAGATTTGGGCTACTTTGTATGCTCGAGAGGTGTTTGAAGAAATGCCTGTTAGAGATTTTAGTTCTTAGAATGCAATGATTCCAGTGCTTGCCAAACACTAGAATCGGACTTGAGATTCCGTTTACAAGGGGTATTGGAATGGGAAAGTAATGTGATTGCAATTCCAATTCTTGATTCCGACAATCCAAACGCACCCTTATCCTCCGTTTGGTTGCCAGTAAAAATTTTGTCCTCGGAAGTTTTAGTAAAATTTTGGTCCCATCCCATGTTTAGTCGCCTTTTAGCCCTAGAATTTTTTTAATCCCACTCTTGTAATGATTGCCTTTTCATCCCATCCCAAAATAATCCCGGGAACCAAAATAATCCCAGGAACCAAAAATAAGCAAAAGGAAAGGGGAATGATATCAGAACCATGTTTTGATAATTGCACTAATTCATCTTGTCTTTTATTATATAAAGAGCTGTCAAAGGTTACTCAGTTCCCAAAAAGCTGTTACAAGCAAATTAAAAAGAAAAAGACAAGCTGAGTTTGTGCAATTATAAAAACATGGTCGTGTCAACAACATTAGCCAAAGGAAAATAGGAGAAGTGTCTTTTATGGAGCATAGATGTAACTTTCTTTTATGGAGATTTTTAATAAAATAAGAGATGAAGAAAGAGGCTTGATTCCCACCTAGAAAATGAGTTGTCATGAGAGAGCATACGCTGTTTGGTTTGCTCTCTCATGGAGTCATGGGATGAAGTGGGGACTGCCCACCTAGAAAGTAAATGAAAGTGTACTAAAAGAGGAGTGTGTGGTTGTTAAAAAACCTTCCAAAAAATTTACAATATAAAAAAAAGGGTAGTGATAAATCGACTCCCATGTGTCTCTATCTCTCTCCTCTTTCTCTCTCTAACCCAGAGGAGAGAGAAAGACACATGTCTAATCTCTATCACATCTGTTCTACTTAGTTTTTGCTCATTTTTCTGATAAATTTTTTTGGGATATTGGTGAGGAAATTTTAGGCAGAACATGAAACCAAAATGAAAGTTATCATGGTTTTCTTCTTCTCTTTCACAACCCCATTTGGGATTGCACTTGGTATCGGATTATCGAATGTGTACAGGTTAACAGCCCGACGGCCGTCATTGTGGTAGGATTACTTAATGCATCATCAGCTGGGCTATTAAATTACATGGCCTTGGTTGATTTGCTTGCGGAAGACTTCATGGGTCCAAAGCTGCAAAGCTCTCCAAAGCTTCAAGGATGGTCATATATTGCTGTTCTTTTATGCGCAGAGAATTGTTCTTCTTTCAGCGATAACAGCCCGACAGCCCTCATTGTGGTAGGCTTCAAGCATGTCGCTAATGGCAAAATGGGCTTCACAGAGAATTGTTGCAGTAAGAGTTCTGAAAATAACCTTGGTTCTACAGATTCTAAATTGAGATGGAACCAGTTTTGGTGATTGTCAAATTTTATTTCGATTCATTTGCTTTGCTTTCTTGCCATGGAGGATAATAAATTTTGTGTTAGATTGACTACTAATGAAGTGAAATGTGTTAGACTGACTACTAATGAAGTAAAAGGACTCTCTCTCTCTCTCTCCCCACTTATTGGATTGTAAATTTTTCAACTTTCTTCGGTTGCATTTGGATGTACACTCAAGTTGCAAATTTGCAACCACAAATACAGCATTTTCTAGCAGAATAATTTACTACATAAAACAAAAGGAAATAATATAACTGTTTGAATCGTATAATCCTTGGAAATGACCTCATAATATTATAAAATTTATCATTTGTATAACTGCAATGCCAGGAAAGAGCTCAGGAGTCTAATAACAAGGTATGAGCTCTCCTCTCTGCTAGAAATTCCTTCATCATAGAGGATTCTCCTTTTGAGGGGAGACAGATATCAACATATATCCTCACTTCACTATGGTTAAAATGCTCCTCTGTTTCCATAATGACGGTTATTACCCTGCACAAGGCAACAAAATGACTTTTGGTTGGAATAAATCTCCCAAGATTCATACTTGTTTCCTATTTTTCAACATCCAAGATTCCTAAACACCAAAAGATCAATACAGAATCTGGGTCTAGCTTTTCCAACACTGATGTGGATTGGGGAGAATTGATAATTCAAAAAATTGGGGTGGGGATACCCTATGTCATAAAAAAAATGATTAAAAGTATTTTAACACGACAGTAGTAGCACATATGAAAAGATAGTTTTAACTACTACCAGACTGACTTAGTTTTAACTACAAGACTGACTTTGTTAAAATATGGTGTACAACCTCAGTGCATAATTCAAGGAAGATTAGCTACTGTACAAGGCTCCAGTTCTATGAAGCCATGTGTTTGCCAAGATGTTGTCAAACAATCTGAATAAAAAATCCCCCACAATACGCCAAGAAAGATGGATTGGAAGGCGGTCATATTTTTCTCGTCGGCATAAAGCCATATAAACCAAAATGACTCCAATGAGAGAAACACAAGGTATCTGTCAATCTCCCCAGCATAAATGTTAGCCAGATTTTTTAGCCCTCGGGGTCGGAGAAGTACACAGGACTTTCATTTTCACCCATATCTGCAGAAACAAAAGAATCAACTGATTGCATGGTTGATAGGGTTGAAGCAGTGTCCTCAGAGTCAGAGACTTCATCATGTATAAGCACGTGCTCTTCGTCAATTTCAGATGATTCGGACCCAGACGCTCCGTACAAAAGTTTGTTTATTGCTGTCTTTGCCGTGTCAACAAACCATTCATCCTCAGGAAGGGCACTAAAAAAAATCCATTAAGATCAGGCAAACCCACAGAAATTTAGTAGCTGTTTGGATACGTTGATTTTAGAATCCAGGTTTATAGTTTGAAAGCGGTGTAAAATTCTGGATTTTACAATCCATTATCCTGGATTTTAAGTAAGAAATTCAGGTTTTAGAAATCTCTCCCTCCATCCTGAGATTTCTAAAACCTGGAAACCGGGGACGATCTCCTACTCTCTCGCCGGAAAGTAGGGCGAGAAATCAAAAAACTACAGACAGTCTCCTCTCGTTTCACATTCAGGATTTTGAGGAAATCCAAGATTCTAAAATCCGTGTATCCAAACAGCCCCTTAGAAGGCGACAAAAAGGGGGGAAACAGGATAGGAAACACAAAGCAGAGATTGACTGAGATGTACCTTTGTGGGTCTATGCCTCTTGCAGAAAAGGTTCGTATCGCACGGGTAATTATAGTTGACGCAATATGGTGCACATGTCTGGATGGATATCCCCCACAAACCGCAATTTCAACGATAAAGTGCATATCAAGAATTAGCTGATGCAGAAAAAAAATGTTTTAGAATTCGGGATGGCTCAAAAATAGAAAACATGTATGACAGTGATATTGCCATATGTCAGAGCATAAGACTTTATAAGAGCAACAGTGAACAGGTTTATTTGCCAACATACACCAAGTGGGTTTCGCGACTACTATATATTCATATAAAAACAACTTATGAGATGCTTCGAAGATGACCATATTATAAGCAAGCCATACTCCTACAATGCAACCCTTGATTTATATTGTTTTTTGCAGCCTGCTTTGTATGTGATAGAATCACAAATTTAAGTGCAATTTTAGTTCTCAAAAGAAACAATTGCGGATATAAACAAGGCATCAGTCAAAAAGAGATTGTTCGGGTACATCATCAACCTATGACACTCAGATCCTTCAAAATGCTCCAACAAGGAGACTAGACAAATGCTTCTACGAGATCCTTCAAAGCAACATATTAGCCAAACAAATTTAGAGGATCCCAGCATGTGAACTTTGTTACCTCAATTTCTCACATACCTGTATCCTTATCAGAGTAACATGGTTGGCAACAAAATCAAAGTTCGACAATCAATTGTCGAGCCTCGTGTCATAGCAGTTAGAACATAAAAGGGTCCAAAGCTGCCCTGATAGGTTACAACCCAGGCTCGCCACCAATTAAATAAAAGGTTCAAGCCAAGCAGCGAATGCACTAAAAGCAAAAACACGTGCAAGAAACAATCTTTGAGAAGACATAAAGGAGCAATATACAAAAACAACAAAAAAGACGTACTTGTTGCAACCCAAATGGATGAAGACGAGCAGAATCATCCTCAAACACTTCCCAGAACCCCTGTTCATCTGATAACCACATTACCACAGTTTCTGTTAATCTGGCAAGCAAAATTTTCTGTATCTTTTCTTTCCCAACTAAAACATCCCCAGCAATGATTCCTAACTGGTGCAACTTCGAAAATAATGCCTGCATCATCAACATAAAAAATAATAATTAAAGCATACATTGAACATGTGGAAAGATCATGAAACAAAATAAAGAAGGAAAATAAACACAAGAGGTAGAAAATTGTAATATAAAAGCCACCATGAACAAACGGGCGGCAACCCTTACAAATCTAGATTCCGTAAGTATGGTAGAACTATATTTATGATACATTAATGATGAATGGTTGGATATGATTATCTCCAATTGATTAACGAATCCACCAGTAGATCATGCAAAAAAAAAAAAAAAAGTCCTCCATTAGAATCGATCATACTGATTTTGGCTAGTATGGTAGAAATAGTGTTTAATTTGGGAGAGTCAAAAGAGATTTTGACTTTATAGGACAAAACGCGGAATGCGGATGCAACGCAACGCAGAATGCGGCCAAGGTAAAAGGGAGTCGACATGGATGCGAGGGAGTTTTATAACCATAGGTAAAACTATATTTATGATCTATTAATGATGAATGGTTGGATACGGTCTATGATTTAGCTGACACTTTGAATTTATTGCTGACACGCGTGTCCTGCCGTGTCCGACACGACACGCGTGTCCAGACAAGTCGCCACTCCTTTGGACACTTTAAAATGTACTGCTAGGAGTGTTAGAGTTAATGTGGGCATGTGGACACATTTTCATACCGTGTCAAGTGGGACATTCTGTTTTGTAATTGTTGAGGGAGGTAGAGAAAAGAGAGAAAGTAAAGATTGAGAGAAAAGATTGAGTTAGGGTTCTCCCCCTCACTCATGTAATATAAATAATAAAGAGTGAAGTACAAAGACAAGTATGCCCTTGGGCATTACAATAAAGACCTAAAGACCTGTTAACACTCCCCCTCAAGCTGGAATGTAGATATCTAACATTCCTAGCATGTCACAATTATCAACTAACTTAGAGGCTTCGTGAACATGTCTGCTAATTGATCTGTAGATCTGGTAAACACAGGAGATGTGTAGCATCGCTGAATCAAATCTCTAATGAAATGACAATCAACTTCAATATGTTTGGTCCTCTCATGGAAGACTGGATTCGTGGCAATGTAAATGGCGGATTTGTTGTCACAGTATAACTGAGCTGGAGAAGAAGGAGGAAATCCAATCTCTGAAAGTAAGGAACGTAGCCACATGAGTTCGCCACTCGTATGAGACACAGCTCTATATTCTGCCTCGGCACTGGATTTAGACACGACATCTTGTTTCTTACTTCTCCATGAAACACAAGATTACCTCCAATAAAGGTGCAATATCCTGTAGTAGACCTCCTATCAGCCGGAGATCCTGCCAAGTCTGCATCAGTGTATCCTTCAATTCTCTGGTGCCCATGCCTCTGAAATAAAAATCTTTACCTGGCGAACTCTTCAGATATCTCAATATCTGAAGTACAGCCGCCCAGTGTGAAGTGCGAGATGAGCTCATATGCTAGCTAACAGCACTAACTGCAAAGGTAATATCTGGACGTGTAACGGTAAGATAAATGAGCTTACCAACTAAGCGTCTGTATCGCCCTGGATCTTCTAACAGGACTCCCTCCTCAGGGAGTAATTTCATATTCTGGTCCATAGGAGTTGAGGCAGGCTTGACTCCCAAACAACCTGTCTCATTAAGAAGATCCAAAACATACTTCCTCTGTGAGAGGTAGATACCCCTAGTCGAATAGGCAACCTCAATGCCTAGGAAATACCGAAGATGACCCAAATCCTTAGTAGAGAACTCTGTCTGAATGAAGGATTTGAGCCTCTGAATGCCACCTGTATCGCTACCAGTGATGATGATATCATCGACATATACTATCAACAGAACACAACCAGCCTGAGACTGAAAACTGAAGACGGAGTGATCAACTGCGCACTGCTTCATGCCAAAGTGAATTAGTGTAGCACTGAACTTCCCAAACCAGGCTCTCGGAGATTGTTTGAGACCATAAATGGATTTCCTCAAACAGCAAACAAGAGAAGATCTCTCCCTCCTGAGCAACATATCCAGGAGGTTGCTCCATATAGACCTCTTCCTCCAAATCACCATGAAGAAAGGCATTCTTTACATCCAAGTGATGAAGATGCCAACCATGATTCACAGCAAGGGATAGCAGGACACGGATAGAAGGAATTTTCGTAACTGGTGAAAAAGTCTCGCCATAATCAATCTCATATGTCTGCGTGTACCCTTTTGCAACAAGTCGAGCCTTAAGGCGCTCAACTGTGCCATCAGGAAGGTGCTTGACTGCATAAACCCAGCGACAACCAACTAGGCGAGCAGCATATGGGAGAGGGACCAAATCCCATGTCTGATTGGCCTGCAGGGCCTGCATCTCAAGATTCATAGCCGCCCACCATCCTTGATGATCAAGTGCCTCCTGTAGAGTCTTAGGTAGAGAAAGAGAGGACAAAGACGAAACAAAACTGCGAAATACAGGGGTGAGAAAGTCATAATACACAAAAGAGGAAATGGGATGAGCAGTACTGCGAGACCGAGTGCGAGAGTCAGAATGTACCTCAGAAGTGGGGATCTCCGGCTGAGATGGTGATGGCTCGGGCGGGGCTGCATGAGCAGCAGATTTGACCCAACGCTGGTACCGCTTCAATGGTGGAGGTAGAGGGGCTGCACAAGGCTCTGACGTCGGCATAACAGTAGAATCAACTGTAGGGGAGGAACTGGACACCGGCGGTGTAGAAACAGGAATGGGATCAAGAAGAACCGGAAGAGAAAGAACAGGAGTATGCGAGGAAGAACAGGAGTATGCGAGGAATCCTCCTGAAGTGGAGAAGGGGAGGGATCCAACAAGATGGACGGACTAAAAAATGACTGAGTCTCAAAGAATGTAACATCCGCCGAGACAAAGGATCGTCGCAGGCGGGGGCTGTAGCAACGATAACCCTTCTGGGTCCGAGAGTAACCTAGAAAGATACATCGTTTGGCCCTAGGATCCAACTTATCTAATCCTGACCCAAGAACGTGGACAAAACAGACACAGCCAAAAACTCAAGGTGTAAGAGGGCAAGGGTCAGAGGTAGGACGGAGAATCGAGAACGGAGAGGTGCCGCCAAGGACCGAAGAGGAAAGCCTATTCGTCAGGTAGCATGCTGTGAGTACAGCATCAGCCCAATAGGTCTTAGGGACCCGCATCTAAAAGAGTAGTGTCCGTGCCCCATCTAATAATGAGCGAAGCTTCCTCTCAGCCACTCCATTCTGCTGAGAGGTATGAGCACAGGAGAACTGATGAAGAATGCCTCGCGAAGAGAGGAATTCCTAAAAACCATTAGAGTAAGAGAAATATTCCTCTGCATTGTCAGTGCGAAGACATTGGATATCACATGAGAATTGATTACTAACTTCAACATAGAAACCACGAAACACAGAAAAAACTTCAGAACGATCTTTTATTAAATAAGCCCATGTCATACATGAATAGTCACCAATAAAGACCACAAAATAGCGAAATTCAAATAAAGAGGTAGTCCTCGCAGGACCCCATACATCAGAATGAACAGAGCAAGAGGGTGTGAAGCCCGACTAATAGTCCTAGAAGAAAATGGCACACGATGATGCTTCCCAAGTTCACAGGCCTCACACTGAAAAGACCTAACAGATGAAGAAGAAACGAAGGGAATCCTGCGTAAACGCTCCATACACAGGTGACCTAGACGGCAGTGCCACTGGTATGCATCGACCGAGCCATGTAGAATCGGATGGGACAGAGCGCAGTCGAGACGATAAAGGCCATCCACTTGACGGCCCGAGCCAATCGTCCTCCCAGTCGAGAGATCCTGAAAAAGACAATATGAAGGAAAAAATGAGATAGAACAATGAAGATGCTTTGTTAATTGACTAACAGAAAGTAAACTGAAATGTGACTTAGGGACACATAGCACAGATGATAATGTAATGCCTGGTGAAGGGGAACAACTGCCAACACCAGTGATAGGAGAGGTACTCCCATCAGCAAGAGTAATAGAACGTGAAACAATATGATGAATATCATGTAAGGATGACTGGGTACCTGTCATGTGATGAGATGCTCCCGAATCAATAATCCAGGAGCTAGAACTAGAGAGGACCGAAGCAGGAGAACTACCTGGCTGAACAAGACCAGCAGTAGGAGGGCGGCTGGTAGATCTGAAACGATGTAGCTCATCATAGTTGGCACGAGAGACGACCATCTGATCGGTCTGAGTAGCCAGTGGTGTCTGTGAGGGGCTGTCAATAGGCAGTCGAATCTGGAAAGGCAAGATGTGCAGTACGGCCCTGACGAGGATCTGGAGTGTGACGCAGCTCAGGATGGAGATCAAAGCATGTCTCGTGATAGTGACCCTCACGCCTAAAATGAGTACAATAGGGCCGAGCTCGACCTCCACGGCCACCCTCTCGGCCGCCGCCACGTCCGCCTCGGCTACTATCGCGACCACGACCGCGACCAAAAGTGCCTCCTCCTCGGGAAGGGCGGTCAGCGGCGCCATAAGCAGCAGTAGTCGAGACATCCACGGGAGTAGGAATAGTAATGCCAAGTGCACACTGCTGAGCTCGTAAAAATACCTCCTGAAGAGTGGGTACAGTACCAAACCCAAGGATGTGTTGTCGAAGATGAGCGAACTCTGGTCCAAAACCCTCAAGGAAATGAACAACACGGAGCTGATCCCGCTGTCTGGCTGCCGTGGTAAGATCAGTGGTGAGAGGTATAAGAGCATCCAGCTGCTGGCAATAGCAGACAAACTGTCTGTAGTAATCATAGACTGTAGAATCACCGCGCCTGTGACCCATCCAGCGCGAGTAAGTGTCGCAGAGAGGGGCGACATTCCCCTCACCAGAATATAATGCCGCAGTGTGCTCCCATACCTTTCTGGCAGTAAGGAGATCCATCATGATGCTAGCAATGGCAGGGGTCATACTCTGCCATAAAAGTGTACGAACAAGGGCATCATCTACATCCCAATCATCAAAGATAGGGTCAGTCTCAGGAGGGGGGATCACGACGAATAATAGAAATCTTTCGTCGGGCCTTCAGATATGTCTCCACAGCAATCTTCCAAGTCAAATAGTTGGATCCATCAAGACGGGAAGTGGTAATCGGTGGGAATGACGCATCCACTGATGACAAAGACGACAACGCAGCCTGACACGGCTGGGAACTAGTAGCCATAGCTGGAGTACAAATAGTAGGGTCATCAATACTAGGTGTATCTTCCATAAGAGACCGAAAAGAAGACTGAAGATGACCAACAACGAGCAAGTAGAGACAACGATGAAGACTATAAGCAAGCTAATAGACCGCGGCTTCGTGAGGACAACATTTGCATAAGGGAGGCATGAGACAGCCGCACGGCATAAAGACAAAGTCGAGACAAATCTGAACCACAAACATCGCAATGATGTAAGTACAAATCCAAAACAACACCATGAAGATAGTGATCAAGCCGAACAAGAAAATCTAGGGCATAGCTATGACCCAAAAGAGGAAGAAGAGATTATGATGGATCAGATTAGGGCAAGGAAGAGTGGGGAAAAGAGGGTACTGTAGCAGGAACTGTAGCGATGTACTGTAGTGGGTACTGTAGTGGGTACTGTAGCGGGTACTGTAGCAAAGAATGGAGGGGTTATGGGTTAGGGATGGAGAAGATGGAGGTTGAGGTTGATGGAGAAGATGGAGGTTAATGTTAGGGGTTAGGGAAGAAAAAGAAGGAAAGAAAAGAAAAAAAAATGGCCCTAGGCATCCATGCCCTAGAGCTCTGATACCATGTTGAGAGAGGTAGAGAAAAGAGAGAAAGTAAAGATTGAGAGAAAAGAGAGAAAGTAAAGATTGAGAGAAAAGATTGAGTTAGGGTTCTCCCCCTCACTCATGTAATATAAATAATAAAGAGTGAAGTACAAAGACAAGTATGCCCTTAGGCATTACAATCAAGACCTAAAGACCTGTTAACAGTAATTAAATATTGTGTTTAACTCATAAAGACCTAAAGACCTGTTAACAGTAATTAAATATTGTGTTTAACTCATTTATTATGAACTCTTCTCTTAGCTCTTCTTTAACTAATATTTGTTGTTATACCCCTTCCCCTAAACCTAAAACCCTAAACAAACTATAATTCTAATACTATATTCATTATATCATATTGATCTCCCTTTCTCATTGTATATTGGAGATGGAAGAGAACTAGATTAAATTGATGAATGCATTGTTATTTGATTATCTCATGTTTGTTCTAGGTTATAGTTGATTACTTTTAAAATTTATTGGTTTATTAAATGAATATCATATTTATATCGTTACAAATGATGATAGTAATTAATAATTTTGTGTATGTACGTGTCACCATTTCTAAATTTTTTAGATGTTGTCATGTCAAACAACTCGTATCCGTGTCGAAACTCGACATACGAATCTGTATCGACAAGTCATGATTATATATGCTTTCTATTTTAGCCGTGTCCCCATTTCTCAATTTTTGGGGTTTGATGTGTCTAAGACTCCGTGTCCGTGTCCACCGATCATAGGATACGATTATCCTCCAGTTGATTAATGGTCCACCAGTAGAATCCGTCAGCATGTTGGAAAGCATGCAGGCATGAGTATTCAAAATGCAAAAATATATGCCAGATTTATTTGAAGCCCAATTGCTGGAACAACGGTCCTTTGAACCAAGTACTTGATTTTTGGCTAGTCATTAAAATAGTCATTTTCCAAAACCTCGATAACTATCCTTTGGACCAAGTATTTGATTTTTGGCTAGTCAGTAAAATAGTCATTTCCCTAACTCTCCAAACTAATTGAGTTTTCATTATTACTGTTTACATATAAATTTAGGGCAGTGATAAATAGACTCCCAAATATCTTAAATCGACTCCCTATGTGTCTTTCTCTCTCCTCAGGGTTAGGGAGAGAAAGAGGAGAGAGATAGACACATAGGGGGGCGATTTAAGATATATGGAGGTCGATTTATCACTCCCCTAAATTTATCATTAACATCAGGGAAGAAATTAAAAACTAAAATAAAAAGAGACGCTTGAATTCCAGATAGTTAAGAAAAAGTGCACAAATTTTCACAAAATGAATAACCTAAAAATGTGGACGTGCGTGATTTAAAACTAAAACTTGCTGCAAATTATTGTTAATGGCCTGAACAATAAATTATTTTCCACTCTAATAAGCTTTATTTAGTGATGTTTATGTTTCAAAGGAAAAAAAACTGATTGTGGTGAGCATTCTCGTGCTAGGAGAATCTGTCAAATACACAATTGAACAATTCAAGAAAATACACCACCTGGAATGGCAGAGAAGGTAATGGGTCAGAGTCCCAGAAGAGATCCTCTTCTTTCCCGTCCAAATAAATCTGTGCATCTAACCTTGTTTTGCCTTCTCTTGAGTAAATGAAGTTTAAAACATACTGCCGACAGAAGTGATCTCTGAGTTTATCCAGGGAGTGTTGAAGTTGACGTCTCCAATCTTTAAATTCTGTAGAAATAATAGTATTTTCATTAGGTCCATTTCCCAGTTCCTTACTTGCACTTTGTGGGTTACAAATCCTGGATACGGCCATTGGCAACAGTTCATCGGCAACAGTAAATGCTGTTCCTAAAAGCGCCAGCTGCTGAGAATCGCTTTCAGGCCTGAAATGTAAGTCCTCTTTCTGATCTGTGAGATTATCATCTTCAGATGGACCAGGTAAGACTTTGATCAAAGCCTCTATGTATCTATCAAATAGTTGGGAGAGCCTGTGTAAAATGGTTCCTCCAAAATGAGAAATGGCCACTGGGGTTAACTGCTCCACAATATCCTGAAAAGAATAACTAGCATGTGTCATGTTAAGAGTCCAAACATACATATCAAGTATCTTACTCAGAAAAACGAGAAAACATTAAGATTAGGATTCAACCAGGAGAAAGGAAAGTAATGGAATCGAGACAATTAGAGCAAAAACTAATTATTCAAAACAATGTCGGCTATATTTAGCTTGAAATAATTTCATAAAGGACAATAGCAGCACAGATCTACACTGTCTTAATCCATGTTTAATGAACATTTTTTTAGCTTATTGTTTAGTAAATCTCTTAGTTGTTTAGTAACCTTTTACATCCTTGTGTGTTTCAAGATCCAAAGACTAGTTCGACAATTGGTGGACAGATTAAGTTTTGTGGACTCTACTATTTAGATTGTAGCCTGGTCTATGTAGCTTTAGATACTAAAGTTTCACCTCAGCTCTGACATTGCCGGCTTGAGATTCGTCACTTCACAATCTTCATCAAGTAGTTCCCGATCTTAAGTATGTAACTAGATTAGAGTATGAAGCTTGTCAATTAGGTAAACACTATAGGGTATCCTTCTAGAAATGAGAAAAGGCAATTAGTTCCTTTTTTTCCCATTATACATTCTGATATTTGAGGTCTACCAAAGAGTCCTTTCTCTGTCCAAGTATAAGTACTTTGTTATTTTTGTGGATGATTATTCACGCGTGACTTGGTCATATTTTACGAAAGAAAGATTGGAGGTTTTGTCTATATTTTAAGTATTTCATAAAGAAACCAAATTGGTACGATGCGTATTTTACGTTCAAATAATGTAAAAGAATATGTATCACAAGATTTTGAATGATTCCTAGCCGATTCTTGTATTTTTCATCAAACATCTTGCACACATACTCCCCATGCTTGAAGTTGTTAGACCTTTATTACTCAATATGACTGTCCCGAGCTTTATTGGAGAATTGTCGCCCTAACTGCTACTTACCTGATCAATCGAATGCCACCCTCCACCTAGTGTGAAAAATCTTCTTATTCCGTATCATTTTTTTTTTTTTTGAAAGATGACAATTTTATTGATACTATGGAAGTTACATTGGGGACTAGAAGTCCCAACTTGCAAAACATAGAATCAATTAAGGATGTCCGGGAGCATACTCCTATACCAGTTAATACCAACGAAGAAAATCTACTAATTCATCCACTACAGTGAGGACCACCCATCCAGACACTGCCACTTATTCCTTATCATTTTTAATAGCACATTGATTTATCTCCCTCCTAAAGTGTTTTGTTGTGTATGCTTTGTTCATTATCTGGCACCTAGCCTATATATATTGGACCCGCATACAAATGTGTTTTCTGGGATACTCTCCAACTCAGGAAGGATATTGATGTCACAATC
Source organism: Tasmannia lanceolata (assembly GCF_043159265.1). Taxonomy (NCBI): domain Eukaryota; kingdom Viridiplantae; phylum Streptophyta; class Magnoliopsida; order Canellales; family Winteraceae; genus Tasmannia; species Tasmannia lanceolata. The sequence goes on from NW_027518685.1 coordinate 19,515,444, forward strand.
CACTTTTGAAGAAGATAGTAGGTTCATGTTGATGCCACCTTATTTGAGGATAATCCTTACTTCTCTCCTTCCGACAATCATATACCTAAACTTGGATCTATTGTTTCACCACCTCTATACCCACAGTGGTTTCTCTATCCGATATGAGAAGGGAATGACTCAACTCGCCAATCAACCTATGTTTGTGTCTGAAGATCATATGATTGACTATATTCCCTCAAGTGTTAGCATTGTTGTTCAGAAAGGTAAACGGTCTTCTACTCAGCATCTCATTGCTAATTATAACATTTGATTCATTTAAACAAAATTATTTGGGGACTATTTGAATCTGCAGGAAAATGTGTAGTAGGTTGCGGCAAGATATATAAAAAGGGCGGCCCAGTGCACAAGGGTCCCGCCATTGCTGGGTCCAGGGAGGGCCAGATGTACGCAGCCTTACCCCTGCTTTGCAGAGAGGCTGTTTCCGTGACTCGAACCCGTGACCACCAGGTCACAATGGAGCAACCTTACCGTTGTGCCAAGGCTCGTATGATTAAATATTTATAAGGTTAAATATTTACCAAAGAGTACAGTGGGGAGGCTGAACGCACGATTGATTCGTCAAAGGCTATACACAAATCTTTAGTATCGGCTCCAAGGCACCATGGTGACTTGCAAGATATATGGAGCAATCAACATTGCATGTTACTTAAGTGGAATCAAGTAAGGTTTGCAAGTTACGAAAGGCCATGTACGGTTAGGTAAGTCATGTGGATAACTCGGTATTTGTATGTAAATGGGGCAAGTAACATTGTCATACTAGTTGTCTATGTGGACAACATTGGAGTCACTAGAGATAATCAGAAGGAAATTGTTGAAGTAAAAATGAATTTGCAAGATCATGTCCAGAGTCCAGACAAAAGATTTGGAAAACGTACATTACTTATTGGTACTGTAGTTGCATGATCGAAACATGTGATTATTTTATCTCAAAAGAGTGGTTGGGGATTCCGTGCAAAAGCAAAGATCCCACATCAGAAATGTAAGGAGATGTGGATGGGCTTATAAGGGCTTGGGCACTGTTACGAACCCGAACGGTTCGTAACGTGATTCGATCTTCTTAGAGGGAAGATCAGCCTCTTGATCCACTTCGAGGGAAGGATCAATCCTCCTTTGTGCAAAAAGACACAATTTCTAATAAGATTTTTTCATTGATTTCCATTAACAATAACATATGCTTATATAAAGCACTTAATGATAAACATAGAAAGATCTAGAAAGATCTTATGATAAAAATAGAAATAGCCAAATAAAGATTATACTAATCTAAATTGGTATCCTAATCTATCAAGCTACTAAATATATCAGATCTAGTAAGATCTTATCTTATTCTCTAAAATAAGAAAGTAATTTATTCCATTCTAAATGGAATCCATCTTGGCATGTATCATTCACCCTCCCTTTAACGTCTAGCATTTAAGGGTGAGTTCTACTCGGGTCCCAACAAGTGGTATCAGAGCCGAGGCGTGGTCACCACGGTGTGCCTCCGAAGACAGAAAAATCCTTCGGGGAAGATCTCGGTAACCCCGGTATGCATCCGTGAACCAAAAAATCCCTCGAGGAAGATCCCGTAGTTCCCATGTTGCTCCCACGTGGAGGGGCAAGATTGCCCATGTTGCTTCCGCATGGAGGGTTGGGGTTCCATGCAAAAGCAAAGATCCTACATCGGAAATGTAAATATACCTTCTGGAATAAGGATCAAACACGATTTGCAGAAAATATAAAGAAATGATGCAAAGAAACACAATCACACAAGAAACACTAGATGTATGTGATTCGGCAGCGTGCCTGCGTCCACGGCAGAAGAGTTTTCACTACTTCGGTTCTAGCGTTAAAAAATCTTCTTCTTCGCCAAGAAAATACAAAGGAAATCTCCCAATCCCATAACCCTAACATGTGGCTTATATATCAACGCCACTTCATGAAGAAATTTACTGAAATACCCCTTAGAGAAACATAAAAAATAAATTTTCCTTCCGGGGAAGTACCCCGGAAACCCCGACAGGGATGCGCTAACCCCTTCACCCCCAGTGAGCTAACCAAGCGGCACGACTCATGTGTACGTCGCACACATTAGTCCATCAAGGGCGCTATATGATGCCAGAATACAAGACATCTGCACAACAAAAAGTAGGATTGTGATCCTTTGTTAGAGACATCTATATTAGGGGCAAAGCCAATTTACACTCTTATGGATCCTAATGTGAAATTATTAAAGGGAGATTTGTATGAATATCGAAGTAGTATCGTCGCCCTGTTGGATGACTCATTTGCCTAATGATTACAAGTCTTTACAGTTTACATAGCTCTTTCTGTAAGTATTATAAGTTATTTCATGCAGGGTTCAAATATTGACCGCTGAGAAGCAGTTAGGTTTATCCCAAGTTATGTAAATATGCACCAGGCAGAGGAATTATTTTAAAGAAAAATAACCACTTAAAAATGAAAAGTTTTTCAAATACAGATTACGTTGGACAGCCATCTGGTTGACATTCCACAACAGGCTAGTGTACCTTGGTTGGAGGAAATTAGTTATCTGCCACACCAAGAGGTAGAATCGCAGTTGCATGATCCAGTGCACATGCCGAGTATCGAGTAATTAATCACAAATGTGAGTTGATTTTACCGATGAAACTTATGGAAGAGTTTGGATTTGAAGTTCGCAAGCCAATGGTATTGTGCAATAATCAAGCAGCTGCATATATTGCTAGCAATTCGATGTTTCATGAGGACTAAGCGCATTGACGTAAATTGTCATTTTGTCCATGAAAAAGTCACTAGTGAATTCATATCTACTCCCTATGCGAGGTTCGAAGAAGAGTTGGCAGACATTCATAAAGACGCTTGCACACACTCAATTTGAAAGTATTTGTTCCAAGATGGACATGGATGACAATTATGCTCCAGCTTGAGGGGGTGTTAAAAGTTAAATAATTTAAGTTGGATAAGATTTACATTAGATAAAGGTTTATTTCATGTTATTAAGATAAAGCGCATCATGGATGGCCCAATGGGATAAGGTGTAATTTGGTTTATTTCATGTTTATTAAAATAAAGCGCATCATGGAAGGCCCAATGGGATAAGATGTTTCTTTTAACTCAAAATATATAAATATAAGAAGTCATGGGGTTGGATTTGAACCTCCATGGAAATTCTTCCTCTCTCCTTTGGTTCTTCTCTTTATCTCTTCTTCTTCTCCATCTCCAATACAAAGTAGATGAGACTAGTTTCTAAACTCTAACAAGACAAAAACAAAACTTTTGTAAGTTCTATAGTTATGTAAGTTCTACAGTCGCATAGCACACCGGTAAGAAGTTCGAAATTTCAGTGGACATGACTTCGCTTACTCACACCCTTGGCCAATGGCCATGGGTTGAGCTTGTAGCTCAATTGAACAAGTCTTGGTTTCCCAACCTTAACGTTGTAAGTTCAATCCCAACTTACATACCAAAAAACATAAGAAAAAAAGGCCATACGCTGAAAACATAAGAAAAATGAGCGTACCTTAACAATGGCCATAAATTTCTTTCCACTACTAGTAAGCATAATATCTGATGATGCAGCGTCTGAAAGTGGTGACTCAAAATGAGGTGACAAGAGCTCTGTGTAATCCTCCCCTACTAAGTCAAAAACCATTTTTGTTGCTCGTCTGAAATTCATATCAAGAACCTCCTCAATGTATGGACGCAAAAGAACTGTAATCCACATAGAAAATTTCAGTCCTTGTGATTCCAACGCTGAGCAATGACTGAGACTCGCCTGAATGCATATGCTCGCAGCACGGAGAGCAGAGGCAGTGTCAGACACAGGTGCATTTTCCTTCACTAAATGAACAAAAGCCTCCAATTCAAACTCAGCCCACTGCTCAAGTCTATTGATATACAAAGGCACATCACCAAATATTAAAGTAGATTCTTTAGCTGCCACAGAGATGGTCGAAAATACAAACTGAGACAAAGTTGCAGGGAATGTTTCTGAGTAGATTGAACACGAAGGAAGAAAACCCTCAATGCTTTTCTGGAGACGGGACCCATATGCTTTCAACAGTAACTGATGAGCTGTAGGACCATTCCCAAGTTTAAGTAAACCAGACAAAGCTTTCTTTAGTTCAACAATGCCGACAGATGGTTGCTCGGCAATTTCAACAAGTTGATCCACAAGCATCACTTTCCTTTTTAGGAAAGCAACCTTATAGGAAGAAACTTCGGTAGATAAATTATCTCCCGACTCTAGCAGCTCCGGAGAACTTTTCTCTTCTGCATCCAACACCGATAGTGCTTCTTCCATTTTATGCTCTGCCAAGAGAACATCTACCGTCTCCAAAAATGCAGCCTTGTGGTCCTTGTTTTCATTCGGCAAGGGATCCTGAAATTCACAAGCTTGAAGGTCTTGTTCAGCTTCCTGGTTCTCTGTGTTACCTTGGTTCCACACTTCCAACTCGCGGCAAACACCACTCATCAAATCCTGTACAAGAATTCCTTGAGCAGATATGTGTTTTTGCAGTTCAATCAATTCATGTTCCATTTCAATAACCTCTTCTGATATTCTGCAAAAAAGTTACTATAAAAGCGGTGAGCACATTAACATAATTTTACAAAAATTGGATTCATACACTTAACTTTTCAAAGACAATACATCAAATAATAGGCATGAACAATCCAGGTTTCAGTCTCAAAAGCAAGAGGCATCTGTCTGGGACAGAACTAGAAAAATCAACAAGAATTATTCAGCGGGTTGATGAAATTTAGAAATATACAAAACATAGAAATCAGAAGTCCTACATTAACCATAACCATGGTATGAGTTTTGCTCTAAACATAATATAGAACATTAGCCAGCAATGACAAACATAGTTGTCAAACTCTTACGAGTCGTACGAGTCAACTCCCGAGTCGAGTCGAGTCGAGTAGCTGGTCTTTCGAGGCGAATCGCATGGGTACTCGCCTCTGTTGAAGACTCTTACGAGTTGTCTGGTAACTCTTACGAGTCGCTGGGAGACGACTCGAAAAAATAAGACTCTTGCGAGTTGAGTAGCTGGGCCTAGATTTTCTTGTTTTGATGGTAGAAAACTTGGAAGTTGGAACTCAGAACTTAATTATTTTTGTGCATGCAACTTACAAACATATAGTTATTTATAATTTTTTGGCTGGTGCTTTATCCATGTGCTGTTGGGTTATATATGTATTTTTACATGGTTCATCTTTTCATATATAATTATATCTTTTTTCCAACTAAATTTCTATTCTTGTTAAAAACTCTTACGAATCACGAGTCAAGTCGAGTCGCGAGTCATAAAATTAAGAAATCGAGTCACGAGTCGAGTCATAGGTTGACAACTATGACAACAAAGACCTTCTAGAATTACTCAGCTGGGAGTTCCCATGAATGCATCAGAACAGCTCTCTGTTGGAAAATGGATGTAACTTCAGTAAGCAAAGACTAGCCTGATTAACTAAAACATAAGTACATAAACATCCCAAATGACAAATATAACCCCATTTTACAACAATAATTTGACCAAGATAAAGTCATAGAAAACAACAAAGCCCTGCAATTCAAAAGTAAAAAAAAAACAAAGCCCTTCTAGAATACAGATGGTAAACACAATTTGGCCAATATAAATATGAGGGAGTTCACATAAACACATGAATGCATCATAACAGCTCTCTACTGGAAAATGGATGTAATTTCAGTAAGAACAGACTAGCCAGATTAACTAAAACACAAGTACATAAACATCCCAAATGACAAATATAAGCCCATTTTACAACAACAATTTGAACAAAATAATAAAAGTAATATATAAATCCAACCAACAGAAGCAGAGGTTGAAGAAGGAATATTCTGCACTGGTTTGGGGGAAGAAAAATAGAAAAGAAAACGTTAATTGCAAAAGAAAATTAATTAAATGAAAAACAGAAATGTAATTTCTTCTCACCAAGAAATCACAGCATTATTCTAGAGCAAAGTTTGAGGTTTCAGTTTCGGTATGTATTTCGATCGTGATGGAAATGGAAATATGTTGGTTTCATATGGAAATTTCTGTGGAAATCCTATAAAACTACGGAAATGTATGGAAACATATGCAAATGATAGACATTTAAGATGAAACTTTAGAAAGAGCGAGAATAAACACAAGTATACACTAAAAACCATAACAAAGGCAAAAAAACCCACCCATAATGGTATAACAAAATTAAACACCTGGTGAGTGGTGACACGTGCAGCAAGCATGTTTGACACAGTACATACCATATTTCATATGTAATTCATATAAATATCTATACATAAGATATACACTACGTTACACAAACAATTCATATAAATATAATTAAGTTTTTTAAGGCATATAAATATAATTATGTAATACATATTGGTATAGTATATCACTAATACACTTACGTTTTTGGTTTCAGTATGTGTTTGATGTGAATTTCGGTGTTGATAGAAACAGAAAATCTTCAGTCATTTTTGCCGGTTTATGTGGAAATTTAAAACCATTCTGAAATAATGGATTCAAGTACATCAGTACTCTTCAACCCATTTTGTCAGAAACAATTTCAATCATGCAAAACCCGATTTAGGGTACATACAGCAGCAAGCATTTCAGAAGGGGTTACCAAACCCATTCTTTTAGAAGTTTTATAATATCTGTGTTGCGCGCGCGTGTGTGGTTGGGTGAGTGGGGGGGGGGGGGGGGTAGATATTGTGTATATCTATGTGTGTGTGTGTGTGTGTGTGTGTGTGTGTGAACACATTGTACAAGTGATTCAATTAAATAAGAGAAAGGTCAATAAGGTCTACAAGAGAAAGTAGGGATAAAATGAAAACAAAAGGGACAAATGAACAAAAAGGGAAGAAAAGGAGAACAAAGTAGATTTTTAGCATTTCGTACCAGACAATGACATGGTTCCATAGAACCCCCTCAGTTAGCTAATGCTCTGTTTGGTTTCTTGTAGATGGTTGGGAGAATAGGAGAAAAATAAGTCAAAGAGAATTAGACAAGAATGGAAGAGAATGGAAGATGGGGAGAATATTTGGAGGGAGATTTGCGAGTAGTGTTTGGTTGCGCGAGGAAATTAGCGGAAGATGTAGGGTGTCATTATCAAAATATAGGTGGAAGAGAGAGAAAGAGAGAAAAAGAATAAGACAAAAATTTCTCCTAATTCCCCCAACAAATTTTTCCATTTTGGTGAAAAAAGGGGAGAAGATTATGGGGGGAACATCTCCGCCACGTAGGCGCCCACCTAGGATAAAAACCAATAATGATGTCTAGAAGTTGTCTAGTGGTCAAAGGTGTAAATGACAACCAAACATGCTTTGGGGAGATCTCTGGGAGATCTCATGCATTTGAAACTCCTACAATCCCCCCAAAACAAGCAACCAAACAGAGCATAAGTGATCAACATCAGAGTTTCCTTATCTAGGTTTTGGTTTTGACCATGCTCAAATATCTTTCAGACCATTCCACAAATTGAGAATGCAGCACTCTACCTGATATTGGGCAAGTCACTCATTAGAATCTTTATAGACATACTTGTACAAGTAAAAGAACTTTATAGTATGATGTCAACAGACTCCAATATCTCTTAGGGATAATTGAACTAATATTTGTAAAAATATTTTCCCTCCAATTAATAGTTATAACGAAGAGAGTGATGCTTTATTACCTGAGGAAGGCCAAGTACTTTGAGTGCATATTGCCACATAAGTTCTCCACTGCATCCTTCAGATCCAGTAGCTCGGAACAAAGTCTCCTAATTCCCTTTAAACAGATAGCTAAAACTTTAAATAGAAATTCTGACACTGAGACTATCTTCAGAACATGAAAACAACTGCATAATCCTGCTGACACCAAGCACTTAAAAAGCAAGAAATCGGAGAGACCAAAGTGACCAAATAAACATTGAGGACTAAAAAACAAGAATTAAAATTTGATATATTGGAGAAAATAACTTACAACAGAGAAGACTTATCTGATTTTTCACAGATTTGAGATTTGTAATAATTATTTCCCACAGTCTTGACATCAATATTCCCGAAAGAGTATAGACAAAGGAAATGAAAAAATAAACATATTTTATAGTGAGCATCAAAAATATGCATTGCTTGTTGGAAATTATCACTTTAGTCCCTCTTGCAATAATGATGTGTGTGTGTGTGTGTGTGTGTGTAATCAAAGGGCGGTAAGGGCCACTACATGCATGGAACACTCAAAGATTCAATCAGTTCCTATTTTCAAGATTGCAAGAAAACATAGACAGCCCATTGAGATTTCAGTAGCTAGTGTCTGATATCTTTGGCATAAAAAATGAGCAATTACAGGGAATGACTATAGGAAATTATTCAATGCAAAGAAAAGTTCCCACAGTAAATGATTCAGCAAGGACCAAGCGACAATTAGAGGATTGTGTAATTTCTACATAGGCTCTGTTCACTTGTTTTCCCGGGAAAGGAAAAGAAAATGTTTCCCGGGAATCTGACGTGGCATTAGGAAAAGAAATCCAGGGAATCTGTGCAGGAAAAAGTTTCCCTATACTGTTCACTTGCGTTGGAAAAGGTTTCTAGGGAAACTGCTTGCCCTTCTTTTTGCACTAGTTTTCCAGGGAAACGAAATCCGTGTGTTTTTATTAGGAAATGAAATCCCTAAAAGGTGGGAAAATGGGCTTTTCCATGTCATTTTTTGCTTTTTTGCAAATATTCCACATGTGTAATTCTATTTTCCCTAGAAAGCAAATGAACACCAGAATTCTGTCTTATCAAGGTCTTGTCAGGGAAAAAATAAGTTGTTTTCCAGGGATTTGCTTTCCTGGGAACGCAAGTGAACAGAGCCTTAGAGCAGACGTAGAAAAACCTCAGTATGCCAAACACAAAGAAATGAACTTCATTCAAACAAGAGTAGATGTCCAAGCCAAGACATGCCAAATGGACTCCTATTAAACAGTGAAAAGGCTATCCTGAAACATGTTTTACATTCCCAAGGGACTAGCAGCATTATCCAATACTGAGGGGTCACCTACATTTGCTATAAATATAAAGGAACCTAATAAAATGGGAGAGGTGTACTGAAATTTTATGTAATGACTTATTTGAAAATTGGGAAGAAGGGTCAAAGGGCAGACGATGGTCTTAATTACAGCACTCTAGAAAGATCACTGCCTAGAATATTAAGATTTTTGGGTCATTGAAAAGAAAAGATGCATTAAGGATCTAGGAAGAGGGGAAGCCAGCCATGCTTATTTTGCTTCAGTAGAGTCAAATTTGAGAAAGAAGAAGACACAAGCGTGCATCCCTCTCATCTGTCAGAGTTGCATGGGGTCTTATTATTATTTGGCCTTCTAAAAACTTATCATGCTTAGATTTATCCACGGGAGAGTTCTCTGCCGGTTTTACGCTTTTGTCAATGGATGGTGGGTTTCAGTGGCTGCAATCCAAGATGTAAGGACCAAATAACCCTTTTATGAGGAGAAGGCTGTAGTGTGGAGCTTTATAAGGAGATGCTTGCTTCCACTGGTCGGGGGGTCGTAATAGATTAGCCTTAGTATCTGAAACTTTTCCAACTTCATCCTTACGAATGAGATTGTGGATTTGTTGATGGGCTGAGCTGTCCTACATGGTTGAACAATCAAACTAATTCGGTTATATGTATATGGGACAGATTTTTGGTGTTGAAGGAGTAGGAGGAACAAATCCTAAATGTTCATTTGAAGACACCTCAGAAACTGATATTCGATAATTGCCCACTTGGTGTTGAGACAATAATGGGGACCATCCATGTCAAGAGAAGGGAAGCCAAAAGAAGTCGAGCCAATACATCTTTAAGTGGAGCCCACGTGGCGCATCCACCCCTACTAAGCTTCAAAGTGAAGTCGTAAGATAGGTGAGGGATAAAAATGACCTTATGATAAGTTTGACTTTGGCCAAACTTTCAAAAGTGACAATTTTCCCTTCTTTTGGGTTTTTGTAGCCGAGGTGGCCTACATTAGTGTAGACACCCAATTAGTTGATTGCCTGGTTGGGTCTGAGATTAATCGTAATGTGCCTCTTGACTTATTTTTAGAATAAAAGTTAAGTTAGCTTCCTGTTTTGTTTCGGCTTGTTTTAGCTAGTGAGTCGTCTAGGATAGTTTCATTTTCTTTTAATTGTGTTTTATAGACACGCTAGAGAAAGGATTAGCAACTCACGATTGTGTGGAAGTTACAAGTTTCAACTTTAGGAAGGAGACTTCCCATGCATGTCACAAGAGTCTTTATATGTAGGCCTATGACAAAAAAAATTATGCATAATGAATACGAATAAAATTTGAAGCTTGTAATTTTGCAACTTGGACGTGATATCCTCCCTATGTCTTGGTGTGATGCCCTGACAACCCTAGTGGCGTCATTCCTGCTGTATACTTTGGTGTGATGGCGTGGTCGCTATCTTTTTTCTCTCTCCTTCAAAGGTAACTTTCTATCTCTTGAACTTCAATCTTCTTCTTGCTTTCCTCCTTTGGGTCTTCTCTAAATTTCAGGTTTTATTTCCTATCACCATAGAGAATGATTTCAAAAGTTTCTTCAATTTCAAGTGTTCAATCTTGATCTACAATACTATGACCAGTTCTACTTAGATTTCTGTCTCTTTGATTAACTTCTCCAATTCGAGGGTTAGGATTACATTTTTAAAAAGTAATAACAAATCTGATCTTTGGATCTTGTTTGAAATTTTGGTTAATTTAAATTTGTTATAAAGAATGATTATAACACTGTTCGCAGTCCTAAAGTAATTCTGATTTCAAATTTCACTTACAAGTTGATTGGATTCCATGTAATTCACCTTTCTCGTGTCTTTTATCCATTAAATCAGTCCCTATTGTTTTGGAAAATTCCCTCCCATAGACCCATCCTACGTCACTTAAAAGTTTGGAGGTCAGGTCCAACCATCCAAGACAGTTTAGGCATGAGAGGGCTTGCCTAGCGGTTCCGAGCTTCAAGGAAATGGTGGGAGAATTGGGAAGAAGTTAGGACGCAAAAAAAAATCAGAATGGAACAGAACTTTCCTTCACAAGATAGCAAATGGGATCCAGCAGTTGGTAGAAAATTAATAAGAGATCAAGGGGTGCACTTCTACACCAAAGTTTGCAATAAGGATGATGTCTGGAGACTTAAAGTTGACAAGGTTCGACTCAATATTATCGTTGTTGATATGAAAACATTGGTTAGAAAGGAAATATGAGTAAGAGGAAATAAGAAAGGCTGTTTTTAGCATGGAAGAGATAGAATTAGACCTGAGAAGTTGTGGATCTGGTGAGAGAGTTTCACATGAGAGGTTGTTTAGCATGGAAGAGATAGCAATAGACTAGAGAAGTGGTAGATTTTTGGCCAGAGAATTTCACATGAGAGGTTGTTTCAAAAAAGGAGCGAGTGCAAATTTTTTTCATTTCTCACATCCCTAAGAAGGGAAGGAGCAATGAGGTGAGGAATTTCATCATATTAGCCTTGAGAATAATTTGTATAAATCATTGCTATGGTCCTTCTCCATAAGCTTGAACGATGTATTATTGGATACAATCTCATTGTTTCCAGGTGATTTGCCAGGAGAGGACAAAGTCTTGATGGGTGGGGTTATCATTGCCAATGAGAGCACAGATTTGAAATCTCATGAAGGTAGTCGAGTATCTTCAGCAAGAGGATTTGGAGAAATCTTATGACCACATTGAATGGGTATTTTGGATTATACTGTCGTAGGATGGGTTTTGGTCCCAAATAAATTGTATGCATGGTTATGTTTTGTATGCAAGCTTCTCGGTTCTTCTAAATGGTACTAATGTGGGTTAGATCCATAGTTCAAGAGGTATTAGACAAGGTGACCCCCCTTTCGCCTTCCTATTTACGTTGGTTGAATTCCTTAGTTGTTTGCTAAGTTGGACCCAAAAAAGAGGTTTAATTGGAGGGCTTAAGGAAACTAGGTCTACTCCTTTACCGGTTTAAAACTTGCAGACAACTTGTTAAATGTTGGCAATGGTATAAGTCGTGAGAGTGGATTCAATAGTACATAATATATACACTTTTGTGTCAATGTACATACAATTTAGGTAGTTCAACTTTATGCTTGTACTGATATTATCTACACTAATGAGCTTTTACATAATTTAAATTTATGATTAATATAAAAGGGGAGGAGCCAAGTCCTGAGGTTGACTTAAACTCTTATTTCTTACAAACAAGGCTTCTTGACATGGTATCAAAGCAATGCAAGATCTACACAATCTGTTAGTGGAGAAGTGAAGACATTTTCTGAATTTTTTTCCGTTAGGCTCGAAGTCTCTACCAGTGGAAAGTTGAAGATCTTAACTAGTATATTGCTTTCAATCTAGGTTTTAAATTATTGCATGGTCTCTCCTAGTTTGTTTTCAAATCCTTGTGTATCCGTCTGGCAGTTCCTCTCCTCATTGTGAGTTTGGGTTGAGGAAACCCAAATTTGTTGAGGAACCCCTAATTCAGCCCTTTCTTTATGCTGATTTGTAGTTGTATCCGTCTGGCAGTTCCTCTCCTCCTTGTGAGTTTGGGTTGAGGAAACCCAAATTTGTTGAGGAACCCCTAATTCAGCCCTTTATTTAGGCTGATTCGTGGTTGTAGGGTGGTTCCTGTGAAACAACCAGTTACTTCAAAAGCTTAAGCTGTTGGAGAAGGCATTATTTAATCTTTTATACTTTAACAATCCCCCTCACGTGTGGCCCCTCTTTTTAGAGTGGGCCTACATGTGGCAAATGTAGCCCCTTCCTTTTTTTTTGGGTTGGCCATTGCATGTGGAATTTCGATATCAAGGAGGTTTGAACTCAGGACCTTTGCTCTGATACCATGTGAAACAACCAGTTACTCCAGAAGCTTAAGCTGTTGGAGAAGGCGTTATTTAATCTTTTATACTTTAACAGCTCCTCCCTCTCTATGTTAGCTTGGTTGAGGAAACCCTAATTTTGATCTCTGATGCATTTTGTGGGATTAGAATATGGAAATTTGGTTACTAGCTAATTGCATCTGTTAGTGAGTCTGGTTATTGTCTTTATATCTGAATTTTTGCTTAAGGTCTTCAGATTCTTGAGAATTTAAGAGATGGCATTTTGGTCAGGGATGACATTAAACAATCTAGAGAAATAACTGCAAACATTAGATACCCAAGGGCGATGAATGAATATGAGGTAGAGCGATTCACCATGGATGGCACAGAAGCAACAATCCAGTTGGTTGCAAATATTTCGCTTAGCAAGCGGATTACCCGTGAGAATCATAGCATGCATCACAGACCAAAGAAAATCAAATGTTATCGAGGAGTCCATATATTTTCAAATGTCAGGGAAGTCAGTAGAGAACGTGGGGTTAACTAAAACTGAGTAGTGGGACTTAACTGACCATATCTTTTCATGTTCGGGGGACCAATTCAACTTTTCATGATAAATTAAGGTAGAGAAGTAGAAACCGGTTAAAGAGACTCTTCAAATATCCAAAGGAATGCACCAAAAAAGAATGTAATCAGCCATGGAAGCCCTCAGATTAACTGCTCGAGCAAACAGGTTAGGGAAAGCACGAAGAAAAGAGGTGCCACCGCACCAGTTATCTAGCCAAAGAAAGTGTTTGTTTCCTTGCCCACGCAACTAGAAAACTGTCCATGAAGGTATTGAATTCTTGTTTTCAAGACTTCCAAGAAGGGGATTCAACTGTCCCACATTCGCCAACTCCGCATTGCCTGAGGTTCATCGCTTGGTCCATTGATGCACCGCAAAATAGCAACTTGTCATCTACACGCTAAAGATAGCCTATCACCAACTTCCAAGCCGTCCACCTTAAACCCCTCTATTAGACCACACTCTAGTAGCTCTTTCCACCAGTCTACTTAAGGCATCCTACCACTAAAAAAACATATAGGGGGAACATGGATCACCTTGCATCAATAAATCGCCTTGAGATTTTGAAGAATCCTTCAGGATTATCACTGATGAGACCACACCCAGATCCATAACATCCATTTTGCCCTAAAACCCAACATTCCTAGTATAAAATACAAAAAATCCCATTCTACCCATACGCTATCCTATGCTTTCTGTTAATCAATCTTACACAAAATTCCCCCCTACCGTCCTTATAATGGGAATAATGCAATCGTGATGCCCCTGGATAAATGCCCCTTAAGGCCATGAAATTGCTGATTCTAATACCTCAAAAAAAAAAAAAGCCTAAATTGAGTCAACTAAACAAATGAGATTATTCCCAAAACAAAAAAACGCACACAGATTGATAAAAAAAAAAAACAGAAGTGGAGAAAGGGGGTGAGGGCACACCTTCTCAGTCTTAGATTGGTAGATGGAGCTAATGTTAGATTGTGGGGTGATCCATTCGTGAGATGGAAAATCTTCTTCTTCTTCGCTGCTCTCCATTTCCCCACTCTCCACACCTTCTTTTTTTTTTTTCCGTTTACTTTTTGAACTGAGAGAGAAGGAAACGAAAAGAGGGGCGTTTTGGAAACGGGAAGTGAGTGGTCGACTGGTCGTGCAGCGTGTGTGACTTTTTACATTTGGTGGGCCAATGTCCAAATATCACGCTGATCGGTAATGCCCAGGTATTTGCTCTCGGGTTGAAGATGGTCAACCCTAAGCCAACCCAAGGCCAGGTCGGGCTGAGTGGGGTTTCGACCGAAATTTAAGTGTTATCACGAAAAAATAAATAAATAAATCATTATTTTATATTTTCCTGAAATTTCAGCCGGAATTACCAAAATTTTGGTTTCGGTGAGGACAGAAACGCATTCCGAAACCGAAATTTGAAGCAGTGCTTACTGATACACTTTTCACATTGTAAGGGAATGGCCTCGGGAAGAACAGGGGGTGAATACATCATTTTCCGCCTAGACTTTGTTCCTTGTAAAGAGCTTTGGGAATAAGATTTTGTTTGTGGCATGCCCTAGTCCACAAAAAGATTTGATATATCGGCCCCATCAACAACCATAAAAGCAAGATCAATCTCAAGTACAGCTGGGATCAGAAACTTTGTCGCTCAAGTTCCTGATTTCCCTATCATTATTCAACCTTAAATCACCTGTGAACCAAATTTTCATGCACCAAACTCCATGCAATATAGTTGTGGGTGGCCCACCAAATAGTAGGTTATACTCTAATTTATAGGTTGGATTTTTTTAATGCCTTCATTTATTTTCAAGACATTATGGTTAGGGTTACAGTGTCTTCCATGATTTTAGGGTTAGGTTTTTTTACCATTTCTGGAAATCTCACAGAATTTTGGAAATATTCAAAAAATTCTTTAATTTCTCTTCTGCTATAATATATATATATATATATATATATATATATATATATATATATATGAGGAAAATGATTGTGAGCTTGAGCGTTCCAATCAAATGGTGCGCTTGAGCTCTCAAACTCATGTGGCCCACATTGTTAGGATGATCCAAAGCATTCATTTGAAAGGCTCATTACATAAATAGGGTGTGTACAAAAAATCAGCTCCATAAGATCATCCTAACCCATTCATTTGTGGAGGTCAGAATGGACAGACCACAGATCTGCCCATTTTTGCCCTCCACTTTTGGAGGGGTTAGGATGATTCAATGGAGCTGATTTTTTGTACACACCTATCTATGTTAGGGCCTTGCAAATGAATGGTTTGGATCCTCACATAAATTGTGGGACCCATGTGATTGGTGCACTCAAGCGCATGAACACATTCCTCTCTCTCTCTCTCTCTATATATATATATATATATATATATATATATATATATACATATATATATATATATATATATATACATACATGTGTGTGTGTGTGTGTGTGTCCTGTGTGCGAGAGAAACTCGACTCAACTCAACTAAGCCTTTATCCCCAACTAGTTGGGGTTGGCTAATGAATCCTTTAGAATTTTTTCATGAAGAAGGTGAAAGGATCTATCTAGCTCAAATTGACTAAGGCTAATCCCGACACTAGTTGGGTTTGTCTGCATGGATTGTTTTCTTTCATTCTATCATATCCAAGGTCATGTTTTCTGTTATATTTTTAGCCCTCATGTATTTCCTCACTGTTCCTACCCAAGTTATTTTCGGTCTAGCTCATTGGAGCATCCAAAGGCCTATTTTTTTTTTCTTATTCTCAATTTTCAAAACATGGCTCATTCCCACGGTGGTTCACATGATCAACAATCTTGATCATTATACAGATTCGATGCTAACCATAATCATATTCACAAAATCGTATAATGAAAGGGGAGCAACTTATAAACATCTAAACGGGCGTCTTTTTTCACAATGCTCGATCAAAGGTCTAGAAACAATGGTTGTGATGGCCAACAACAACTGTGGACCATATCAGTATATCACAGTACATGGCGCCATAGATAGGTCCATAAATAAAAGAGAAGTTATTCCCCGTTCTACCTTATTGATTGGCGTGCAAAAGAAATATTTTTTGCATTATTTTTCTTTGTTTCGTTGAATCACGAACGAGACAACAAAATCCGTAGGGTGTAACTCTTTAATAACTTAAGACTACCCAGTCTGTTGCCTTAGCCGATCTAGCTCAGCTGGTAGAGCGCGTGGCTTTTAACCACGTGGTCGTGGGTTCGAGCCCCACGGTCGGCGCGAGAAAATAAATGAAAGTTATTTTTTCTTCAACATATATTTTCATTTTCATGTTTTAATATTCGCACAAACTCCACCTGTCTTTTCTTTTAAAACTAGGCCGTCTTCTGCCAGCTTTTTGGAAACTGTAATAACCTTTAACTGCTGTTTAAATATTAAAAGACGAGACAAGTTAATGCATTTATAAAAACCTGATAGTGCCAATATCATTAGCGTTTTGTTTTTCGCCTTTGCTTTTCTATCTCGAAGGATTTTGTTTGCATAGCCTGAATAATAACAAAAAAAAGAAAAGGAAATGGAAATGAGCGTCTTATGCGCATCTTCCTCGTTTTGTCTCTCTCCTCGTTTTTCCCGCCCTAAAAATCCCTCTAAAATCGTTCCTCTCTCTTCTTCTAGAAGAGCTTTTACTTTGCTCTCATCTCTCTTCTTCATTTCCTCTTCTTCTTCTTCTTCATCTGCTGTAGCTTCCGATTTCTTGGAGCTACAAGGTTCGGGTGGAGTAAAAGCGTTCGACATTCGAGAAGGTGAAGGAGAGTTGCCTATCGATGGAGACCAGGTGAATTATTAGGGTTTCTTTTCTAGTATTATCTAGGGTTTTGTTTCAAAAAGAAAAGACAAGCTGTGTTTGTGCAATTATTAAATCATGGCAGTGCCGACATCAGTAGCCTTTGATAATTCTTCCTAGATCCATCATTTGGTGGATGTATTAGTATTAGCCAAATTGAATAGAATGTTCCCTTCCCCATTAAAGCTGAAAACATGGTGGAGCAGATATCTTTGGTTTCATGTACAAACACAAAATCATGGTTTTATATTTTGCATAGATTAAAATGTAGATTGAAAAGCGTTCCTGCGCTGTAGCGCAGGGAGCTTTACTGAGCTTTAGTGGTTTATAAAGCCTCCAATTGGTTCGAATGGCGGGCCCCCCTTCGAAACGTATAGCGGGTCCACAAGAAAGGAACCAATGGGAGGCTTTATAAACCACTAAAGCGCAGTTAAGCTCCCTGCGCTTTTCTCGTAGATTTTTTGCATTAATGAAAGCAGCATTCTTGAATAATTACTAGTAGGAACTGGTATTATTGGTTTTGGTAATCTGATATGTACCAGCTGAGATGACATCCACATTATGAACATAGAAGTTAGATCATTGCTAGTTCCGAATCTTAGTTTTTGGTCCGTGTGAATTAACAGTAATTTATTGTTGTTGTTTTTTTTTTCACGACAAAGGTTGCGATTCATTACTACGGAAGGTTGGCGGCAAAACAAGGGTGGCGATTTGATTCAACATACGATCACAAAGATGAAACAGGAGACCCAGTTCCTTTTGTATTCGTCGTTGGATCGGGAAAAGTAAGATTTGAGATTGTTGTGATATTTTCAATACTTATGTTGGAAGTAGCTAGTAAATCCAAATACAAGAAGTGGTTTTATTGCTTTTTATGCCCTTCTTTTTTATTTGAATGATAATGAAACTTATTAGAAACAAAACGAGAAATAAAAGCTAATGACTGTTTCGAGAGAATACACATGGGAAGCAAAAATGACTAAGAACTAGAGAGGAAAATAATCTCCGTGAGCAAGCGAATCTCATGATGTGATAACTTTCCAATTTGTTCGCCAACCTAGTTTGCTTCTCTCCAAACTCTCATCTAAAGATAATGTAAGGTCTAAAATTTCCTCAGTATGTTCTCTATCCTCCATGGACAATTGGACTCTTGGGAAGTCCACTTTATGACACTCCTAGAGTCATCTTCAAGTTCAAGAACACTGACTATCGCCAGGATAAAGATTCTCCCTTGTTTCGCTTTCATTTCTAGTACCGACTTATGGTGGTGCTGCCGATTGTTAACTGTTAGTGGAGAGAACAAGGAGCCACCTTACCTCAATGGGTCCCTCCTAAACGAGATTCTTCAAGTTCAACTTTAATTGCTCGAGTTTGGGCAATCCGAGGCCAGCTGGAGTATGAGTTTCTTAGGGATAATCAGGGGATGAACATGTGGGATTTTTCTTGATCAATTGAGATCGTGGATTCCAATGAGGCTGAACTAAGACTTGTCTTACAGGGTATTAGACTTTCAGAGGAGAGGGACTTAAACAGGCTGGTCATTGAAGGTGACTCGCTTAATGTAATTCTGTGGATGAATGGTAGCCATCCCCATCTATGGAGATCCGCCGATATGATTGACGAGATTCACGAGCGAGTAGTTAACTCCAATGTCCGCTTTCAGCATGTAAAGAGGTCGGCGAATAGCGAAGATGATAGACTCGCACGATCGGGTATAGGGAGGACCGCTCTGGAGATATTTGATTTTTTTTTTTGTTGGCTCCCTGTTAGCTTTTGTTTTTTTGTTTTTATCTTATTGTTGTCTTCTTTTTTCTTATCTTGTAGCTCCGACCAAGGGCCTCCTCTCTATTTTCCTTTAATAAAGTATTTTTTGCCATTCAAAATAAAGTTCAGGAAAGCCAACCTCTGTCCTTGAAGCTAGGCTAAGACCGCTGCCTCGATTGAATCTCCAAATCTGAATTGTCCAGAAAAAGCCACTTCCATTCATGTTTTGGGTATTTTATGTAGGTTTTTATTAGACTTTGGGCGTAATAAAAAGATAGCAAGTTTGAGGTATATCTCATGTTTGAGGTTTTGTTATGAGAAACCCAGTTTGTAATTTCTTTTCTTTTTTTTCCTTTTATTTATTCTCATTTTTTTCTTGCAATAGCTTCGACTAGCATGGTTCTCTTGTTTTAATAAAAATTCACTTGCTCAAAATAAGATAAAATAGGATGTTTAGTCAGATGTGGAATTAAAGTTCTAGATTAATTACAAATTTGAAGTTTATACAAGGAATTTTACTTTTTCTTCGTTGTTTTCACATTGTTGCTCTCCTTTTCATTTATTGAGGTATTTGCTTGGTTCTATTTTTTCGTTGAATTTAACTTCATAACTCATGTTTATTTTCCTATTTTTGCTGCATCATAATTGGTATCCGAGCATGTTTGATCTCAAGACTTGTAGTTGGTAATATGACTTTGTGTCATGAAAATCTTGGTGGAGGCTAAGGAAATACCAATATTTGTTTTGAAATTGGTAATGTTATGTCAAGAGAAATAGATTGATCCTATCAAATGTGGTTGCCACGTTTCCAGTGGCAATTAGCATGACCACTCTAGGGGGTTTTCTTTTTTTGTCTTAGAATGAATAAAATGCTTCTGATTTCTAAGGATTGGAGAATTGTCCACATAGGACCAGAATTCATCGTCTAGGCATGGGTTTGTGTTTGTTGCCATTGATAAACAACCTGCTACTTTTGGCATACTGCCTTGACAGAAGACAGAGACTAGAAAACCTCAAGAATATTTCCTTGATTTGTTATCAGTGTATGCTTTCTTCTATTCCTGAATCCTAAAAATTTTTCCCTGTTCATATTCATTTTTACATGGCTTAACATACTTTCACAGGTAGGGTACAACCCTTAAAATTTTCAATTTATTTAACATAAATATTTGATGTTTTTAACCTTCAGTACGCCAAACACTTAGAGCATTCCATGCCTCTTACATCTTTAAAAGAGGAATGATAGATGCAAGGGTCCTTTTTATGCAAGGGCTGGAGAAGGGCCCTTGAATAGATCCACGTCATTTTTAAAGTCGATTGAGAAATCGGATTCGGTTGCACTTAATGACATGGATCTATTAAGGGCCCTTCTTTGGTCCTTGCATAAAGAGGGTCTTGCATCTATCATTCCTCTTTTAAAAACATTGAAACGTGGATAATTGAAATCAAATTGAGAAAACTGCTGATATTGATTGTTGGAAATGTTTTATATAGGTTATTTCTGGCATCGAATCAGCCGTGAAATCGATGAAAGTAGGAGGTATTCGTCGGACCGTTATTCCACCATCCCAAGGCTATCAAAACACATCACAAGAACCCATACCACCTAATGTATGTGTTCCTCTTGTTTTTTCTTTCTAGTTGGATTAGTTGGGTTAAAGTGGATGTTGCTATGAAAGAACAATTATGATTAATTCACATGGATAACATTAAACAGCCATGTTGGCTAAAAATAGTCTGACATTTGATATTTGTAATTTCACATATTGTCTTTACTGCTGAACCGCCAACAAAACAAGCAGTGATCCATTTAGCAAGAACATCTACAGTGAAGAAAGACAAAATTATCATTCAGGCACACATGGGAATTTAATGTACAAGATTTCACATGCATCTTTTTTAGGGCTTATGCATGGGAAAAAGTTATTCATGAGAAATGGTATGATTAGGGTGCCCTGATGACAAGAAGTTCTGTTTTGTAAGGGAATGGTGGCGATGTGGCAGCATATAGGCAGGCTTCAATGAAGGTGCCAACAATAGCGCTTCCTGTTGTCAGAGTGCTTTGATAATCCTATTCTTCTTTTGTAAGTAAATCGCATTTTTGTGGACATCATCTAGTTGGGAATGTCTGATGTTATCTTTGCTGTTTCTTGGATCTTTTCCAGTGACAGATCTCGCAAATTCTTTTAATTGTGGGATTCTTCTTATGGTTTCTCTCTTTTTAAGATTTCTCCTTGATATTTGAAATCTCCTCCTGTTATAATCTCGTGAGTGATGGTTCGGTAGTTATTGTTAGTTTTATGGAGAAATAAGGCAAAACGGCTAGCTAGTTCCAATCTTTCCTATTAGTTCTAGCTTGGATTTGAGTAGAGGAAAGAAAGATTTTTTATAATGGTGGCCATTGATCTCTCTTCCCTGCGACACCCACTGTTTAAAAACTCCCCGAGTCAATTGATTGCCCGTGTCGACTCGATTTACTTTAGATGAGTTCTTGTCGAGTCTAAGTTTTTCCCTACCAAGTCAATCAGACTCACCTGAGCAAATGAAAAGTTGACTGTGTCAATTATTGATTCCTTGGAGTCTACTCCTTTTTACCTTCACCGAGTTCTCGTGTCTTGAGTTTTTAAACATTATTGACATCAGATAGTGGAAGGAAGAGCTAGGGTCCACAATCTGTAAAATCTGGACAGAAAATATACTAGTCCACTTGAGGAAAGCAAAGTCATGTGAATTGGGGAAGGTGCGGACCACTCCATACACTCAGTGGCTTCTTAATCATAAAGTGAAGGACACAAATTCGAGATTATCTAGACCCTACATCTGACAAAATCCGTTGTGAAAGCTCCACCTTATACTATTATCCGATGATGGAAGGTTGCTCCTTCAAAGAAATGCAAACATTATATCCATAGCACCGAGTCTGGAAGAAATCAAGTTATTATCAGAAGCTGAAGTTCCCATCATTTTAAATAGGTTTAAGCATTTATGCGAGAGGGATACGAATGAGAGCCACTGGGTCAATCACTAACACAAGGTTCTAATCCTTGCCACCTTGGATTGACCATAAAGGTGGGTATTGAACAACTTGGATTAAACATTGCTTACCTAGGATATTTGTGATATCTACCTTTGTCCAATGTTCTTTCTATAATGATATTTTTGATATCTAGCTGAATCCAATGTTCTTGTCACTTGATGATCTTCCAGATGGGATGCTATTGGGATATTGTCTTCTACTGTACGAACTAGTGTCATAGTGAATATACTTGGATACAATCTGTTATGAGAGGTAGAACCCGGTGATATATGAGTATGTATGAAGGGCTGAGCAAGGCGCCAACTGAAAAATTAGTGCTAGAATACATTTCTAAATCAATTAAAAAACTAGCACCGGAATACGATTTGTCGATTTCCAAATACTCTTTCCTAGTAAACTCCCTCACTTTCAAGTAGTATATACTACATGAATATTTATTAGTTTCCATTTTTATTTATAGCTATGGTGTATATCAATTTATTATTGATAGGAGAAAATCATTATTTAGCATGATCTTTTCTTTACCATGCTGGTATTGATATAAATCAAAGTTGAGGGTTTCGAAGGAGAAAAAACAAGACAATGGGAGAAGAGAAGAAGAGATGGAGAGACGTAGACGAAGAAATAGAAGAAGAGAAAGAAGAGAGAAACAAGAGAAGAAGAGAAAGTGGTTGGAAAACCCAACCCACAAACCTTTTCTTTTATTCCTTGTGCAGAAGCCAAAGTGGGCCCATCACTTAAGTAACATAAACATATAACAAACAATAATGAAATAGGCAAAAATATCCCTTAAGAATGGCCCCTACGATTATAAAATTAAAGCTCCTCTAAACCCAATGAACTTTAATGATGAGCCCCATCTATTTCTCATTTATTCTTCTACGCCCCCTCAAGCTGGAGCATAGCCATCACGCATGCCCAACTTGCCAAGAATATCATGAAGACAAGCTCGAACAATAGCCTTAGTAAATATATCCGCCAACTGAGATACAAATTGATCATAAGGAGTAGAGATAGTCTTAGAAGACATTTTCTCACGAATAAAATGACACCGCCACCTCTATTTGCTTAGTCATCTCTTGAAAGATTGGTTTAGAAGCACTTTGAATGATTGCTTGATTATCACAATAGAGTTGCATAGGAGTAGAAACCTCAACACTGATATCTGTGAGAAGAGATAGCCACATCACCTCAACTGTAGCATGATCCATCAACTGTTATTCAACTTCAGTTGAAGAGCGAGCAACAACAGATTGCTTCTTACTCTTCCATGTGACTGAGTTACCACCTAAAAACATACAACATTGGCTAGCGGGCCTTATATCATCAGACAAACCAGCCCAATCAATATCATAATACTCTCTTGCATCCAAGTGACTGTGATTCTGATATAGTAGTCATTTACCTAGTGATGCTTTCCGGTCTTTGAGTACGAATGATAGTCTCATAATAATGTTTACATGGTTTATGCATGAATTGACTTACCATATCTATGAAATAAGTTATATCCGAATGTGTGACCGTTTAGTAAATGAGTTTCTCAACAAATCGGTGGTAGCGTGTAACATCTCTTAAAGGCTCTAAGATATATCCATGACTCGGCTTTGCTCCAAGAGGACTAGTTAGGACATATTTTTGCTAAGAAATTCCTAGATCGAGCAACTTCAATACCAAGAAAATGATTGAGAAGACCAAGATCATTAATATCAAAAATTCTGCCAAGGTACTTTACCTTTTGAATCTCTTCAGGAAAATCCTTGGTAAAAACAATTTTGTTCACATATTATTCCAAAATAGTTTTGTGAGCCTCAATCTTCTAAACACTGATCATACGTACCCCTTCAAATGCCAATCTTGAGGAGAGCACCGCTTAGTTTGTTGAACCGCATTTGTGGTGATTGTTTCAAACCATGCATCGCCTTTCTAAGACAACGCACCTTCCTTCTCTACCCTTGAGGATAAAAATCAGGTGAAAATCCGTATATGCTTCCTTTGAAAGATCACCATGAAGAAAGGCATTCTTCACATCTAATTGATGTGTAACTCTTCACCATTTAGCTAGCAAAGCTGCATTTGACATCTAATGTTATTAATGCCAACCCCACCAACAGACTTTGGTTGGCACATCTGCTTACAGTTTAAGTGCACCTTCCTAATTACATGATACCTGTTCTTTTGGTTTATAAGTCAATATAATTTGATTGTTGCCATGCGTACAAGTTTTCCCTTCAGTGCTTTATCGCAAGTGCTGCTAAACTCATTGGGTTGTTAAATTTTACTCTGCTTTACTCTTTGGATTTGGTAAGCCACTAGGAGAAACTTTGTGTTTGGATCTGCTTTGGCTAGTAACATCTTGCTATCAGTTGCTTAAGAACTTACCCATTCATAGCAATATTAACCTAAGCTTGACAGTGGTGGCTAGTAAGGCTAGCAATGTTTTTTTTTTTTTTTTAATAGGTGAGCTGGGATCGAACCTGCGACCTCAAAGGTGAGATACAAAGCCTTAACCATTGTATCATAAAAACATTGTGATCAGTGAAGTGATCCAGTATTTACACTGGATCGTCAGTGTAAATCTGATGGTGATTAGCTGGTGGGGTCACAACGTGCATGGAAGCTGTCGGCCACCAAGCATGTTTCTATTAGTAGATAATGGGTCTCACTATTGTCACAAATATCACCAATTTTTAACGTTCTCAATAAAATCGTGAAAGATCGATAAAAGAAAAGAATACACTGCTATACTACCATTAAAAAAAAGGGCGGCCCAATGCACGAGGCTCCCGCCATTGCGGGGTCTGGGGAGGGCTAGATGTTCGCAGCCTTACCCTTGCTTTGCAGAGAGGTTGTTTCCGTGACGTGAACCCGTGACCACCAGGTCACAATGGAGCAACCTTACCGTTGCGCCAAGGCTCGCCCTTGGGAGGGCTAGATGTACGCACTGCTTTGCAGAGAGGCTGTTTCCGTGACTTGAATCCGGGTTCACTTATCTGCATAGAGATGATCATTCTGATTTATGCTTGATTTTGGAAATGGTGGGACCTAGTCCTTTCTTTGAAAGTATAACGCAGACCAAGGAGTCCTTACTCCTACCTCTAGCTGCTGGTGTGCCACACTAATCATCATCTGATCATGATTTAACAGTGATAATAATTGTTAACTGAGATTCAGTGTTGTTGCAAATGAGATTAATTTCCCCATTAAATGATTCCAATTGTCTATGATACAGAAATTGATTTTCAGTGTTTCATTGGAGACTTTAAACCTGATGTTCCCTTCCCATTTGTTGGGTTTATTACTAATCTATTGTTTTTCCATTATATGCAGTTCTTCGACCGACAGAGGCTGTTTACCACCATTTTCAATCCGACCCGCCTTGCCAATGGGGAAGGTTCGACCCTAGGGACTCTCATATTTGACATCGAGTTGGTCAGCCTAAGGCATCCGTAAAACTCTCGAGTCAGTGTCTTAATTCAAAAAAATTAACATAAAAATCACAATTATCAAAAGGCACCCTCCTGGAAATCAGGTTTGTAAAGGCCAGTTAAAAATCATTTTTCAGATGGCATAACAAGCCTTCTAATTTTCACCTTCCTGGAGATCAGGTTTGTAATTTAAGTGTGGAATGGATTTAAAAACAGTACCCCTGTTTCATTGCCTTTTAGCTGAATTCTGAAAGCCATGTTACTTGATTATAGATAAGGGGCTGAGCTATGCCACCATCGAACCATCTTGGTGGGCCATGCCAAATGTTATGAACCTGAATCGATTTGTAACATGATTGATTTTCTTAGAGGGAAGATAAGATCAGCCTCTTGGCCCACTTCTAGGGAATTGTCAGTGCTCCTCGGTGTGCTAAAACACAATTTTTGAGATAAATTTCTTCCATAATTTCTAAAGACTGCTTACATGTTATTTACAAGCGCAATTACCCCCCTGAAACTCCTAGGCAAGTCAAAAAGTCAAACTGTGGCCCCGAAATGGCTTTCCGTGAAATTGGCCAGCAAATCCCATTTTCTAATACAAAGCCTATAGTTTTGCCTGCATGGCTCTAAAGAGGAACACAATCTGCCTCATACATGTGCTTATAAATTTGGAACCAGTCAAAATGTGGGCTCAACATGGATGGGTGAATGAGACCCACTGATCATAACCGTTCATTTGATAAAGCTATTCTTGATTGGAGACGGGTACAGGTCGTTAGTGCAAAAAAATAAAAATAAAATAATAATAATAATAATAATCCTACGATGCCTTCTTCCACAAGCGATGATTTAGCATTTAAGGAGCAAAATAAATAATGAGATTTGTGTTGGAAATTTGTTGAGGGTACTGTTGATGATAGAAAACAGAAACTTGTTGCTTCAAGGCGTGATATCACTTTCCTTAAGACAAGATTCGCCCCCACTAGTAGTGTGCAAAGGGGATCCGCGAATTGCCTCCAAGATACAATGAAGCCTAGTAGGGAAGCCCTACTAATGTTTGATGACGCGTAGCACTAGCGGAATCAAATCCGAAATGCCCTTCCGAAATTTCAAGCCTTAGAGAAATCTCTAGATTCTGTTTCTGCAGAAAAACAGTATCTAGAACAGTAAACAAAAGAAAAACAGTATGTAGAAATACTTGGGGATTTTTCTAGGAGTGTAGAAGAGAGTGTAAAATCAGTCAGAATTGCCAATTCGATTTCTATCTGAAATGACTGAAGTTTGCACATATTTTATAGACCATCTGGTGTCTTTTCAGTGTGAAAAACACCTCTACAGGGCACTTTTCCAGAATGTTTGAAATCTGACCGTTAGATCGCACCCATTGATATTGAATGGTCCTGATCGATTCTAGAGGTGACTGTTGGTTTGAGTAAAACCTCTCTCCAACCCAGTCATCGTTAGATCAACCATCTATGGTGTGGATCGCACCCCCTTGGCACATGACCGTTGGGGGAAGGGACACAACCCATTTGATCACACCCTTTGACCGTTGGAGTCATGGGCCCGGTGCGCATGCGCGTGTGCGAACGGTGCGTTGCACCGTCCCGCGGGTCCAACCATGGGTTCAACCCAATGTGCAATCAACAAGAGTTAGAAAAGGTAGTGCTTTATAAGCCCTTCTCTTTCTTTTCTCTCATCCGATGTGGAACTATCTTTTTCAACTACACTTCTACATCCTTTTGTAAAAGCAAATATTTCCAAGAAAACATTTTCTTTTTCCCAAACGCTTTTGATAAAACATTTTCCAAAACACTAAAACATGTAATATACATGATTATGAAAATGCAAAATCACTAACAATTTGCTCCGGCAATTTTGTGGAAAGCCATTTTGCAGGATAGAACAACTAGATAGGCTCACTTTTTAGTAGATTTTGTCTTATTCATTTAATTCATCTGAAGTGGCTGTTCTCTCCTGCAAAATGGCTTCAGGCTTCCCGCAAAAATTCGTAGCAAATCCTATAAATGATATATAATATTCAATGATTTGTAATTTTGTATGTTAGGAACAAAATAAATAACATAATATTCGATGATCACCACCAGCCCATTAGAAGCATAATAACATAAATGAAAATTGATTCGATTTAATGGGCAAGGAATGAAAAGTTGATGTGTCCACTCTCAACTCAAGAAACATCAAGGAGTTAAGAGGAGCATTGTTTGGGAAAGAGGCACTGATATTCACAACCATGTTGAGAACCCTGCATCTTATGAATGGATAAAAATAAGCTTTGATGGGAGTTTAATAGATAATTCTGGAGTAGCCGAAGTGGGGTGTGTTTCGAGATCATCATGGCGTTATCTTTTAAGGCATACTTCGGTCCTACTGGAGAATGCGATTCAAATGAAGCAGTGGCACATGCTCTACTATGAGGACTTTGGATATCTACATAAATTATTAGGAAATTAATGGTAGAATGTGATTCCCCAAATGTTACCCCCATGGACACAAATAAGGTCATTTGGAGCTTGGAGAATCAGGGACATTTACATGCAAATTCTAAATTTGTGTGATAATAGATCTCCATTGTTTTGACGCAAGACAATAATAATATCGAGACTGCTTGACAAATGAGTGGAACAAAAGTTACTAGATGTTAGTGGTGCAGTTCCCTTTTAGCTTGTTGCACTCATTAATGTCGGCGAAATGCCTTTTGTGATGTTCTCAGGCAAATCCCTTTTCAAAAAAATAAAGAAAAAGGAAAAGGGAAAAATACACTTAGACCCCCCCTGTGGTTTTTGACACATTCAACTTAATCCCTGATGTTTAAAAAGTTACAAGTAGAGCCCCTGTGGTTTCAATTTCTATAAGGTAGGCCCCCTCAGTTGACGGTTCGTCCGCAGATTGAAGGGTTAGGATGATCCGATGGAGCTGATTTTTTGGGCACACCCTATCTATGTCAGGGCCCATCAAATGAACGCTCTGGATCATCCAAACAATGTGGGTCCATGCCCTTATTAAACTTTTCTAGTTGTTAGAAGATATGGCTGAGATGATACCTGGAGCATAGACCATTTGTTTGGCAGCTCCTCTTGTCTTAGTTCTTATGTGTCTTTTGGCCTTTGACGGAGACTCGTAGTTTATCCACTTCTACAGATCATTTTAATTAGACGATGTTACCTATATAGCATTCCAGGTCCATGCTATGCGTACAAAATGGCATACCCCACACCATCCGAGCATGACGTGTAAAATGGTGGGGCCACTCTAATGCATAGGGTTTATATAGATAAGGTGGACCCCACCTCATAGGGGTGAGGATTAAAGTGATGGCCCCCTACCCCATCAAAACATGATGTGTAAATTGGTAGGCCCAATCCCATAAAAACATGAGGTGTAAAACAGTGGTCCCCACTCTATGCATCGGTTTAGGTGAAGATAGTGAGCCCACCACATCAAAGCACAGGGTGTAAAGTGGTGGGCTCCACCAATGTGTGGTTAACTGGTTATAAAATGTTGGTCCCCTAACCATCATAGCATGAGATTTGAGATAGTGGAACTCACCATATGCATGGGTTTGAGTAGATATGGATATAGTCAAATGACTTAATCTCGATATGAAAATTACTAAACAAAAGTGGGGTTAGACTGTTTCCTAATGAATACTTGTTCAAGCCCAAGTGTGTCACGCGGATGTGATTCGATATATTGATCTAATTGTTGACCACTACTTTTACCCACTAATATTGACTCACGCCTTAGGGTTCTACGAAGAAGTTAAACTAATAATTTTGGGAAATGTTAATCAGCAGAAACATGTTTTGATATTTGCACAGGACCATTTTATCTTCTATTCTGTTTGGTTGCCGGTAAAATTTAAAACCTACGAAGTTTTTAGTAAAATTTTCATCCCATCCCATATTTGGTTGCCTTTTAGTACTGGAATTTTTTTAATCCCATTCTTGTAATGATTGCTTATGAGTATGACATGGACACTTTGTCTCTTCTCTTTCTTTTCCGGGAAATGATGTCCTCTCTCTTTCTCTCTCTTCCCTTCCCATATTTGGTAACGACACCCCTAAATTTTGGCGGGAATTTTAGCAATTGTAGGAAAACAAAAAAAAAACCTAGCAAATTCTGTTGACTTCAGTGTTAAGATTAAAAAGCTCGTAGGACAAAAATTTTACTGGCAACCAAACGGAAAAGCTTATATGGTGACACATGCACAGAAGGTCTTGTTAAAAAAACGTCAAAAGCTTATATGGTGACACATGCACAAGAAGAGAAGGAAGTGTTTTCCTGATTGGGGGATGTCTATTTGGGCACAAAAACTACGAGGATTGCTTTGTGATAGTCTACACAATCAACGGTCTCAAATAGACATCTAGTGTGGGACCCAACAATAGGATTTAATTTGAATCAATAAACGACTCTATGGTACTACACGTTATCGTGCGTACACGGTTTTAGAAGTTTCCGAAGAGGTTGATTTGTGTGTACTCTTATATATATATATATATATATATATATATATATATATATATATATATATATCTCAATTTTGTCAATCCGAAGAAAACTCTATATTCTGTAAGCTTTTTCTTCTTCATCTCGTCGGACACACACACACGCCCCCCCCCTTTATCCATTGATTAGAAACAGATATCTTAGCTCTGTAATTAGTTTGCAATTCTGGGTACTGGGTATTTCCTCTCTTTCTTTTTTCTTCTTCTTTGAATTCGCTGTATTCTGTTGTGATTTTGTGGGGTTTTGTGTAATTGGGTATTTCTTTTGTTGTAATTGGGTATTTCTTTTGGGGTTTTGTTGTAATTCTGTGACTTTTGGGGATGCTGTTTTTGTTATCTTTGGAATAATTTCTTCTGGGTATCTTGGTAGAATTCTATCTATTGTGTTGTAATTGTGATGGGATTTTGAAATTGGGTATTTTAGTTGTTGAGTGAACAAATTGGGTTGGTTTGTTATGCTTCTTCTTTTGGGTATCATGTTAGGATTCTACTTGCTCTGTTCTAATTTTGATGGGATTTAGCCAAACGCTTACTTTGTTGCTGAATGAGGATATTGGTTTTGTTCTTTTGATGTTTCTTAGTTTGGATGTTTGAAGAACTATATGTATTTTACCTCTTTTGTTATTGGTTCTGCAAATGGGCACTGTTTTGCTGAATGAAAAAAAATGAGGTTTTTCTTCTATTTTTTATCCTGATATCTTGGTTCTCTATATATTCTATTTCAGTTTCTAGTGGGATTATATGTCAGCCAGTAAGTTTTGCAATCTTAGTAATGTAGGCCTTGCGATGGATCTCTTAGAGCATGCTATTGCTTTTTGGTTAGGAACTCTGTAGGAAAATTTCTTAGTAGAAAATATTAGCGTTAGGATATGGGAGTAGAAAACAATCTTTTAGAAACCTATACATTGGAACTTTCTGGCTTAGGGTATTAAGTATTAACCAACAAATTGCTATTTCATGAAAAGCCCTAACCCCGTCTCATTCTAACCAAAAATGGCCTGTTGCTTTTTTATTCCATTATTACCTTTTGATTGAGATGTCTTTAGACAATATAATGTGTTCCTCGTGGGAGTATTCTTTCCCGGCCATTCTCGTGCATTCTTGTGCATTCTTGTGCATTACTTGACAATGCTCTCCCAAAAAGTCTGGATAAAGACCACTAGCAACACTATCATCCATCCCCATCGCCTCCCCCTCTCTCTCTCTTTGCCTTTGTTTTAAAAGGAAGAAGAGGATCTCATATATTTTAGGGTTTGAGAGTTAATTTTGTGAAGAGAATGTAGAGGTCTAGTTTTAGGGTTTGGAAAATTCATTCGAGTAAGTAGGAGAAAAAAGATAAAGTGCTGCAATAAAATGTTCGAATTTACCGGATAAACGGATACGGATAATATCCGAATTCGAACAATATCCGACGGATACGAATTCGGTAATAGATATTAAATATCCGTCGAATCCGAATCCGAATCCGAATTCGGAGAGTGTATACTGTAATCGAATTCGGATATAGCCATATTCGCTCCGAATTCGATCCGTTTATACCCCTACGCATTGGATCCAAATCAGCACTGGAAAATGTAAGTAAGCTCCAATCCCACACAAGAATTATGCTTAGAGAAATACTGAACCTACACATGCACTTATCTTCCTATCAAATGAAACATAAAAGCAACTCATTGACTATTTTTTTCTCAAATAAATCCTATATCTTTATAGGTGTCTATTTATCTATATATTTTATACCTATCTACCTAGCTATACTGACTAGTTTTTGCTATACTTGTTTTGTTATTTGCGCCTCATCTCCTTTATGTTGATTTCTAGTATTGGTTAATATAAGCTACAATGAGTTGTATGAACCAATGAAAAAGTTCTAAATAAAGATATCGGTGGCAACTGACAAGTACCAAAAAAGTGGATGACACTAGAACAAACTATGGTAGGGCTTTAAAATGCCTATCTTCTTTACTTTGTTAAAACTTAAAACCCTTACAAACATAATCACAAAATTGTCCTTGAAGGAGCACAAATGAATAACCTATCCTATGTTATTAGAAAAGATAAGAACAACATATAGAAAAGGATATGACAATGCATCCTACACTAGATTGATGATCTAGCATGGATTCATGTTAACTATTAAAATGAGTGATTTTTTGTTACATTAGGTTGTTCTAATGTTTTTCTAAATCGTTTTAAGTTTTTGATTCTTAATATTTTAAAGATTTTTTGTTGTGTCTGTTCTGAAATAGTAACAGGCGGGATGCCAAAAATGTTCCAATCAAGATGAAAAGTGGAACGGCCTCCAGAACAGAATTGACAGTTATTCTTATAAATAATCAGATGCGTGAAAATGGGTGGATAGAATGGATGCTATTGGGTTGCAAAATAGTACTTTAATCTTGTTTAAGTAGTTGCCTTAGAAGTCCCAGGGGCTCATTGAATTTGGGAATAATTAAGACATCCACGTGTTTGAGACATTGTTGCTAGCCAAGAAAGAGGTTCTACCAATGCCACGGGAAACAGTCAGAGATAAACCGAGGTATTTGTGAGGGAAACATGTTTTGTGGTAACTACGGTTTGGGTGAGCAATCCTAGAGAAGGATAGGAAACAGATACCCCTTTAGAGTGGTTCTCTCTGATATTTTGTACACGATGCGATTTGGAGGTCAGTTACAGTGTTGGTGCAACTATGTGGATACTTGAGTCAATAAAAAGGGTATGTGCGATGAATTTCTATGTCTTACTATAACTCAATGTTTCAAAATGCGGATGCGGGTCAAAATGGGGCTGAAGACTATCCTAGTCAACTCAGCACAAGGCGGTTGAGTACTCGGTTGACATGGCTGAGTACTCGGTTGATGCGGTCATAACTCTGGGGAGTCCAAGGAATTTTTATTGACTTTGTGAGGCAAACCGGAACGCTGCAAGCCTGCAAAGGCAAAAGGGAGTCGACTCGAGGGAGTCCAGGATGGAATGTTAAATCTATTGACATTCACACACATTTATATGTGTGTGTGTGTGGTCACTATCCACTTGTGTACATATCTGTTGCACCAAACTCCTTAGGAAATATAAGATATACCCCAACAGTTTTGGTTTCTTATTGGAATTACAGCCACGTAAGGAAAAACAGGAGAATTGAGGCGCCCAATGTTTTGTACTTCTGCAGATATGTAGACATGTTTTTTACCATTAATTTTTATTCATAATTTTTCAACACAAAAAATAGTTATTTTGTTCCATCCTATTATAATTCTTAATGCTTTTACTTCAATTGATTGCCTGAGCTACTGAGCTTATTTGTTTATGTACATAGGCAGAGTCTAACCTTTAAAAAGTTTAACTTTTAGTTGTTTACATGATGGAATTATATTTTGTGGATGTCAAATCAACACACGTTTGACGATTTTTTTCTCTATTTCATTGTATGCAACTATTTTAGCCATCAGTTTTTTTACTAGATGATATATCTTGAAGTTCCTACATTTATCTTACCTGTAGTGGATGCACTTCTTCAACTAGTATGTCTGAACAATATGACAATGCCCGTGCAAGTTCTGCCCGTGCAAGTTCTAGCTCGAGTTTAAATAGCAGTTTGCAAGATACTGATGATGATAGAACTATTGCCAATATTTTATCACAAGAAAATTTCCCAGTGGAACGGAGTCTCGGGAAGCGTCTATCTCATTTAGATTCCATCCCAGTAAGACCTCAGTCCATGAGACTTAATACCTTCTTGTTTTGTTTCACTTATGTTGATGTTGTGCAACACAGGCATCGCCATTATGCCTTGCTTATTTCCATGCAAAATCTATCAAATTATCTAGTATTTCTTTTTAATATGTCTAGATGTTGCTTCTTAAAATCAGTTATGCCTTGTAGTAAATATTTCTCTGAAAATGGTGAAATAATACTTTAAAATCAATTTTCTTTTTACCTACAATTAGCAATTGATTTCTAATACTTTAATATCTTTTTCTTTTTACATACAATTTGCAATTGCTCTCTATTTATTTGGACCCATATCTTATTGTTACTTCCGTCCTCCCCTAACCTTAGAGTAGCATATGATGCATTTTAAGATGGCTGGACCGCAAATACCAGTTTGCATTCCCACTGACTAATGTGACCTTTTAAGAAAATTCAATGGATCTATGCACTACATTCCTTTTCTATTTCATTTGTTACTTTGGAAATAACTGGTCCCTGGAGTCTCTGGACGAACTATTTGTATTCTTTCTGAATTACATGGTAAACTATTTCAATACTCACACAATCTTATGCTAGTAAATAACAAACTGTGATGATTTTTTTCAATCATATTTTCAGTACTTTCATTAATAATGATACTCATAAACTAGTTCGTTCTCATGATGACATACAACCAAGCAAGCTGAGTCTATCGAGCCACCAAAAGACCACATATCAAAGTATGAAACCTTTATAGCCATCACTGACTCTCTAAGGTATACTCTATCGCTAACTGCTAAGCTCCCTCTTGAATGTGAAGTCTCTCATGTTAACGCCCATACAAAGAGTTTCTTGACTTGTTCAACGCTGTTAACCTTACTTATTGAAAGCAACCAAGAGCTAACACTTCAACCATAAGCCCTATAGCTAGTAATGTAAGATGTAGGCGACGACATTAT
The DNA here is from genome assembly GCF_043159265.1 of Tasmannia lanceolata. NCBI lineage: Eukaryota > Viridiplantae > Streptophyta > Magnoliopsida > Canellales > Winteraceae > Tasmannia > Tasmannia lanceolata. The sequence continues at coordinate 19,550,081 of NW_027518685.1, forward strand.
TAAAACATCTCTAGAAGTAATGAAAATTAATCACATGCTTTCTTTATCTTTCGACGGGCCTTCTCCACATAAAAAGGATTCTAGTTAGGGGGCAAAAGGAAAATCTATTGTGCCGGCCAGCTCCTCCATGTTAAAATCAAATCTCTTATGCCTTCAGGAATGGAAGACGAATTTAAAGGCTGGCATCACGCCTTTAACGGAACAACTGTTACTTCAAATAGATGGAAGCCGCACACTGCTTGTCTCTCCACCTGAATTGATAGGTGGCCAACCAAATGTCATTGGGATAGAAGCAGTTTATGGGTAGAACTCGGAAAGTAAAATCTGGGCTGATCGAACAACGAATGAGCGAATGCACACATATGGCATGGAAGGCGGGTCAACATGAGATTATGAAGAATTTTTAATCTAGGTTCCTCATTAAAAAAAGAGTTCTAAGTTGGAAGAGCTTTGCTGGGAAATTGAAATTGTTAAATCAATTAACCTCTCCTTTATATCTCGTTGATTCTGCCATTGATTATGACTTTTGTCTCTGAGAGAGAGAGAGAGAGAGAGAGAGAGAGAGAGAGAGAGAGAAGGACATATAGCGTGCCCCCCCCCCCCCCCCCCCCCAAATAACCAATGCAGGCAAAGTGTAAATTAGTTAGGCCCCCCAAGTGTAAACTCCTGGCTCCGCCCCTGGGAGAGTACCTGTTGTCGATCAACTAGAGACTGGTGAGACATTACCCACGCAAAGTAGATGATTCTACAGATAGGATAAAAAAAAGCCTCTTGCCGCGCCCCGAGTCAATGCTTCCTGTTGAGAGATATCTCAATTGGATGGATCCCCCCAGTTTTGATTCTGAATGACAATAACAGGCTATCCACATCAAAATATGGAGAGGACTTGGGAATCCTTAACCACATACTTTAATGGATGCAATCTCTACCTTATCATCGGGCATCTCCTTGGATTCGAACCAGTTTTTGGAAACTCAGACTTGGGCAAGAACTCGGCCAAGCTAAAAGGGAGTTGACTCGGGCGGGTCAATGATCCATAGGGTCAATTTTTCTTCAACACGAGCATCTCAAAGTAGATTTGATTGACTTGGTCGGGTTGACCAAGGCAAAAGGGAGTCAACGTTGATGATTGGCTTAGGGAGCTTTTAAACAGTAATTCAAACACATTTTCTACTTTGGAGAGCCAAATGATGAATTCTTCCACATGCATTGTTGTTTGAATTTGGGTATCTTGAGAGTCGAGACTGGTGGTGATCGACACAATAAATTGTGTCGATCAACAAATTGTGAACAAGCTATTCCTTCTCAAACTGGTGGTGATTGACACGATAACGAACCAGAGAGCCACAAAAATACAGAGGCGTGTGCTGGGTATGAGCCTTTAGTGATTCCATCCTTGTTCCATATATTTTCATTCCCTGTATCTCCTCCACCAGTTGAGCACTCTGTCTGCTGATTGAGTCACTGCTCACTTAGTGTAGCACTTCCTCTATGCAGCCGAATCCTCTCATGAGGATAGGCCGGAACCTATGATCCCTTTCCAAGATCTACTTGCTCTGATACCAAAATGGTGTGATCAGGGTTGTAAAAGATTACAATCTCTTTCCTTTAATTGAGCACAGAGAATCCGGTACCCAGAATTTCTAGAAATAGAAAATTCTCCAGGCCAAAACTCTTCGAAGGTTCACTTCTGAAATCCAGAAAATTGCAGGAAGTTCGTAAGCTCTTGTACCGGGAAGTAATTAATCCCAGCCTTGAGAGCACAGCAACGGCATCCTGGTAAGTTTCTTCACCGGCATCCAAACAAAAGAGTACAACACTAGGGAAGCAGAAAACACTGGGAGAAACTAAGCAGCAGAAGGATGTTTCAACTTCCAAGTGGCTTCAACAAAGTATCTCTACAATTGCTCCTCCATCCATTATTTTTCCACACTTCTCTTGGAGCTTCCGGTGGCTATTCGAATCCATAGCTCTATTCTATACCACAAATTTGACCTTTTCCTTACGATATTGTAACTTGCTTTTCATTGAAAGATTATTTTTCGCATTTGCTTCCTAAGTTTTGCCGCTTTATGGTGTTTAAATTGTTGGGATTCTTTTTCACTCTTTAATATATCGAAGCGTGGCACGGCAATTATGTATGCCGTGTGCTTCGGGCTGTCATGTTGTTTACAACAAAGCCTCATGTTATTTGTTTTGTTAACATAATTTGTGTAAGTACTAGCTCACTGATACATTGTGCTCATTGCTTTATTGGATTGGCAGCACACTCCGCGAGTTAATGGCCAAATTCCTGATGTGAATGATGCAACCTTTGATCACGAACGACTCTCAGAAAGGTTGTGACACAAGCTTCTCTTATTTGAAATGTGTACGTGTTTTTTGGTGTACTTTGTGTTACAATTTTGCTAGACGAGTTGGTTGTTTGCCATGATTTTTCTTTATCCTATTTCATACAGAGTAGGTCTTTATCTTTGTTACAATTTGGAGCTATTCCCTCCTTGTCCTTTAGAAGCACTTAACTTCTTGAACTCTTGAAGAGCTGGTTTTATTTGCTTTTTTTTTTGCTACGGATCTCTTATGCTTCTTCTTTTTGCTTCAGAATAACATGAAATGAAATTGCAAGCTATTATTAAATCTTATCAACCAACTGTCGGTTACCATAGGTTCTCATTGCAATGAATTCACACCTTTTGATACCTGACATATTTATCAATAGAATATTAACTATCCATAATTTATCAATGAAATATTAACTACCCATAATTAACTACCCAGAGCAACAATGACCTCTTGTCTATTTTTATAGCGTACTATAAAACACACATAGTTACATGGCGAGGAAGCTTATCCCTTTCGCTAGTAGGAGGACAAATCAAACACTGCTTGACACATGAAATAAAGTGCAGTCAGGAAATTGACAATTTATCAGATGAGTAGTTGTAGGAGTTGTTTCACCCCGAATAAAATATGGTGCATGAGACTCAATAAGAGGAGTCCGAATATAATGTATGATACACCCATTCTTCCTTTTAGGAACACCATAACACCATTCTATTGATGATTTTGAGGGAAGCTCTTATGGGATAAGATCAAGGAAGCAGGATTCTTCCCTGGGAGCCTTCGATTCCCGCTTTGATTCCCATTCGATTCCCGCTCTGGCAACCTTGAGTAGGATTCTTCCCTGGGAGCCTTCGATTCCCACTTTCGATTCCCGGTCTGGCAACCTTGGATAAGATGCCTCTGCTCTTGTAGCAATTGCTGAAATTCATTGAGGAGGTTCTATCCCTCTAAATCAGGTCATAGGATCTTAATGACTGACTGAACTGGGTTTTCACCATCTGAAGGAAAGTACGGGATACATTTGCACTTCATATTTTTTATGTAGTACCAATATCTATGTATATCTAGAAAATTCATTTATAAACATAATGAAATTACAATAGCCCCTGAAGAGTTCAAATTGGTTCAGCTTCGCTTACATCACTATGTGCTAGTGCAAAGTAGAGGTGGACATGGTTCAGTTCGGTTCTGTGGTATACCCAGAACCGGACCACTTGCTATCGGTTCCCTGGAATTGGAACCAGACCCGAACTTGATCGGTTCGGTTCTGGGTTTACCCACCCTTACTTCAGAAGGTTCCAGCTACTATGCTCTCAATTCAATAGATGTTCGATCAAGCAAAAAAAAATTAAATGATGAAATCAGAAAAACATAGAGAAAACATGAAATCAAAAAAAAAAAACCAATAGAGAGAGAGAGAGAGAGAGAGAGAGAGAGAGAGTACCGACGAGAGCCGAGAAGAGGAGCTTGCGAGGTTGGTGAGTCGGAGACGACGGCGAGAGTGGCGAGAGTAGGGGAAAAGTAGAAAACTAGGGTTTCCACATTCCGATTGGTATTTTATTCATTTTTAAAAGGCAACCAAAAACGTTAGGAACTTACGATTAAAAGGCAAAGCAAAACGTTGAGGGGGGGGGGGGGGGGGGTGGAATGATCCCACTCGGTTCTCGGTAGCCCAAGCCCAAGCCCAGAACCGAACCGAATTGCCACGGTTCCAGGATCCCGGAACCGAACCGAACCAAAGTGTTCGGTTCGGTTCGGTTCCTTGGGTTGGACCCGAACCTTGTCCACCCCTAGTGCAAAGGGTGTTGTGGTAAACTGACGACTTTGGAAAAGATAATTTAACCAGTTTTGCTAAATGAAAAAAAAAAAATCATAAGTATAGAGAAAAGATACTCGAGAAACATCAAACTCTATTTGTAACTAAACTAGAATGCAACATAAATTTTAGCCTGTCTCCATGTGGATGACCTAAGCATCTATGCTACAGAGGCCATAATCTATACCCTAACTGAAAATCTATTGAGAACGGTAAAAATAAAAAAACTTATCAAATTCAAGAAAATAATATCATCCCTGCTTATCTCTATTCCCATCACCTTCGTGCGTAGTATACCACAACCATTAGAAAAAAATGTGATAGAACAATAATTCTCAACAAAATGCCCCACTAAAAGTGGATTTGTAGACAAAATGGGAACAAATTAAACACTGTTAAGAAATAATATAGGTGAAACAGAAAGGGAGACTAAACAAAAGCCGAAGATACGTAAGTGAATTTTCCAGTGACCCTTGTGCCTATGAGTAATTGAAAGGTTCTTGTGCACTCCAGTCATGTCATTAGAGGCACTAGATTGTAAACGCCATAATGGACGAGTGGGAGCTAATGAAGGATCAAAGTTACTTGAAAAACCAATAGTAGAGAGTTATATTGAAATGGCTCTAGGAATAGTTGCTACAACGGTTTTCTTGGCCATCTTTGAATATCATTAGTAGATGGATGAGTCGCATGCGCTGTCTGAGTGGTGCCCATATTAGGTCTAGTAACCTGATAGGCCCATTGAGCTCCACCTCCACCTCCTTGAGGAGAAACACGAGTACTTCCTCCCTGAGGGGTATCTTGCTATCCCTACTGTCTGCCACCTCCACGGGCCTCAGGTCATTGAAAGCACTCGGCAACAATAGGAAAGTTGTTAATTTCTTACAAGTCAATTCTAAGTGTCTAAATTCCTTAAACTCATGCCATTGAACTTTGCTTAGGTCATGTTTACTTTGCTTTCCCTTCTAATGCTGGGCAAATACCTTATCTTTAGTGGAAGGATTTCTCACATCAGTAGTGGCCTGTGTGCAGATCCAGTCTCATCCTCAAGAAATTTGGACGTAGCTGACATTAAGTGCGGAAGCTGTCCTTGATTGATGATATTGGATCATATTTTCGCAAAGGCCTATAAATCTGTAGTAATAGGGCTGTATGTTTTTACTGCCTCGTGAGATTGTTTGGGGTGTCCTAAACAATCTCACCTTGTTGACCTGCTGATGTATCTTTTGCCAGTAGTCTCACATCTCTTTAAATGCTTGATAAGGGCTGAGATTCAGGGCAATAAAGGGTTGATGGGGTTCAAGATCCATGGGATTAGTCGTGTACTTTTCATCCTTTGCTGGATCATCTCTATCTTAGACGAGGGTTTTGAATCAGGTCCATTTAACATTCGTGTCACTCCTTTTGCTTCAACAAATATCCGGAAACCACAGGGAATAGTTAGATCCATCAAACCTCACTGAGATGGAATCTGAGCTATCACTCATGGCATCCATGATGGATCACTTGAAACTCATCAAAACAACCCGTCTATTATCTTGAAAGGCACAATCGATTATGTCAAAGGACATCCCATTTATAGTCCCTAAGTCATCAACAGAATTCACAAACTATTTAATAGGTCTAAAGCATATAAATTAGTCACATAAGGTAATCCTGACTCACATAAGGAAACCCTCCATTCAGAAACCACTGGCAAAGTAGCATCTCATCAAGATACACGAATTAGAATCAATATGAAATCTTAATGGTGGAAAACTTCTCAACCAAACTCGTGTATAGAGGGAGGATATTTGAATGTGTTTTGGCTTGCAATCTTCATGAACACATCAAATCATGTCACTATCTGCGCGCACATTCTTTTCTTTGATTATTCTCCATTAAGTTCCACTCTTGGTTTTAATCAGATTGATCACATACGGCTTAGCTGAATTGCGAGTTGAAGGGGATGGAAATTGCCAGGTTCGTTGGATAAAGTTTTATATTTTGGATTTTCGCAATTTGTTATGGTTGGAATGCTGATATCTTGAAGGGGTAATACAACTGCTCTTATGTATCTCATAGCTTCAAACCGTATTCTAATAATTTATGAGCAGTTTCGAGCTTTAGCGGATCAGCTGTTCCGTAACCCTGACTATCACAAGCATGTGAGGAAGCAGGTTGTGAAGCAGGTATGTTTCTCCTTATGCATTCTCTATTTTATTCGCTCTTATTTTAAATATAATCCTCATATTTGCTGAAGATACAAAACAGTGCCAACATAGATCCAGAACCAAAGTTAATCAGGCTAATAGTTTAGCTCTGTTTTTTACCAATTGTTGAACTTTTAATACCCTTGGAGTTTGGAGTACCTTCCCACTCTTGTATTTCATGGTCTGATCTGGTGTCTGATGTGATGTCTTCCGCATTGAAAATCATTGACAAAACCTTTGAGCCAAAATCACTTCAAAATGAAGCTAAGGGGCATCTTGTTAATGTTTAGTCCTGTAACTGCTGCAACCACGCAGGCAGTATATCATAGTTCTGAACAATGGCTGTTCCTGTCACATTTGAATTTATGTGCTTCACTGATGGTTCAGTCCAAAATTTGATTGGATAGTAGTGTGGCCACTTTAAGGAGTTTCAAATTTGATTCAATATTAGTTAGGAAGGAATGATATCAGTTAAAAGATCTTTCAAATATTGGCTTTATACTATATCAGAGCCTGAATTTCATCATCATTTAGTGATTTGATGTTTGACAAAACTGAGCGCCTAGCATCTTTATATTTCGGTGGGGGGTGGGGGGGGGCGATTTTCATTTTCTTTTGTTAGTTTCAGTTTTTCATCTTTTCATGTCTTTTATTTGTAGAGAATCCTACAAGTTTATTAGAGAGAGAGAGAGAGAGAGAGAGAGAGAGAGAGAGAGAGAGAGAGAGAGAGAGAGAGAGAGAGAGAGAGAGAGAGATACATTTAGTGCTTGTGTATACACCATACTAAAGTAGTTGCTTGTATGTTATTTCTAACACCCCCTCAAGTTGTGCTAACACCCCTCAAGATGTGCTGTCTTTGAACGTGATCAGCTTGTCCGATAAATAGGAATGATGATCACTCGGAGGACCTTTAGTGAAGATCTTTGTTACCTTGTCTTTACATGAAAAATGAGTGAACTATCTCATCACTTTCTACTCTTTCTATAACAAATTGACAGTCAATTTCTATGTAATCATTCTAGCGTGAAAGACCAGATTTTATGATATCTTAATTGCACGTTGGTCATCATATTACTGTTTTGCTTGTCCTCTTGGGGGGGCATATGAATCTTCTGAAGTAGTTGCTTTAACCAAATCATTTCTGGCGTTGTATAAGCATGGCTCTATACTCTGCACTAGATCTTGCAAGCGTGTATGCTTCTTACTAACCCATGAAACCATACGATAATTTAGTACCACTTAGTAACCTGTAACTCACCTTCTAGTATCAAGATATCCTGCCCAGTTGGCGTTTGAGAATATAATCGAATTTACTCCTTCGTTTTAAACCAGTCCATATAACAAGCCAAGAATAAAGGTTCCTTTGGGATACCTCATGATTCTCTTAGCAGCTTGTAAGTGTTCTAAGGGAAGAAATTAGGGTTTGAATGGTTGTATGGGAGGAAAAGCATTTGGGGTTTTAAGATGTAAGAACTAGGGTTTTGGGGATTTCAAATGGAGATTTGATTAATAGATTTCGAATGGGGGAATTAGAGATTGGATTTTTGAGAGATTGGAATTAGAGTTTTGGATGTTCGAGTGATGCGAAATTTGATTAGGGGTTTGGGTTTTCGAGAGATGAGATTTTAGTTTTATGTTTTTGAATGGAGGAAATAGGTGTTATTATTTTTGACAGGATTGGATGGTAAGATTAGGGTTTTGAATGAGAAAGGAATAAGAGTAGGGTTCCGAATTGATTAAGATGGATATTTTGGGGTGTTTTAGTGTCTCAATGATAAGATCCTTGCTATACAACTCCGAGTGGAGAAGGCATGATATAAGAAGAAGAAAGAACATAAGCGAAGAATCAAAGGTTAATCTCTTGCTTGAATCTTCGATTGCCTTGTTCTTGGGGAACGGAAGATCAGTACTTTGAATCCTTTCTCCCCTAGTTTTGATATTATGTAACTAATCATACAAGGTTACAGGGAGAGGAGAATTTTCGTGGGAAGAGAGACGGGGGAAGCCACACAATTTATGGGGCTTGAAATTGTATTATGATTCATGTATTGTACTTCTTTAATTCCATCCATATCTAGAGAAATAAGTTGCATAATTACAAGACTGCCCTTAATGAAGAGGCTCCATTTGATGCTTGTGTATGCATTGTACTGAAATAATCACATGTGTTATTGTAACATTATTTTGTTGGCCACATCTTTGGCAACATCAGCTACTCTTCATGATTGCCATGTTTTGAAACCTTGATGGAATTTTAGCGTGAAGTTATTTTGATTTTTTTTACCAGAATATATTGCTGCTAAAAGGGAGGTTACATTCATGTTAGACTTATGATCGGTTACCATCTCATGGCTTATTCTGTTACCTTTTCAGCTTAAACATGGCAAAAAATCGTATGGGGGCTATGTTCCAATGAAGTACAAAACTTATCTGAAGAAAATGAAGAGGTATAATATTTTGATTTTCACATTGATTTTCTTTCATGCAATAAAAATAAAAGGTATCATATCTTTATTTACTTATATTGTTATCATAACCCCATAATATTTTTGGCGACCTCTTGATTATCCATTTGTTGTTTTTGTATTGTTATATGTCTAGGTCAGGAGAGTGGGGAGACCACATAACCCTACAAGCAGCTGCAGATCGGGTACAACTACAATTCCCTTGCGAATTGCATTACTGCAGTTATAACCTTCTAGTAACATGTTTTGGCATGATTTTTTTATTTACGCCTCTCGTTATTTCTCTGTAGAGGGGTATTGGAAATCTAATCAATATGGTGCTCCATGTTTTGATGGGATGTAGCTAGGCTTCTTTCTAATTTGCAGATTTACATATTCAGATGAAGTTAACGAATTCAAATGGTTATGAGCAACAAAAATAACTATGATGTTTAATAATTACGAATGCATAAGTTGAGGATAGACTATGGAGATACTCCTAACAAAAGTAACAAAAAAATATTAGTTCCATAGCTGTCTTCAATAAAGTGAACATTGTATTAGAAACCTAAGCCTAACCTTTTTCTCAATTGCATTTCACTCATAGCACTTCTAGTTGAGAAAGTCACTGATGGGGCTCCTCTGATGTAGATATTTGAGGATCTAATCGAGAAATGCAATTTTAGTTCTTAGATTCTGCCAAGAACAATGAATGGATTGAAAATATTTACTAAAAAACAGTCCTAAAGAAGCATGTTGCTACAAATTGCAGAAGATGAGCAGATAATGTGCCGAAAATGCTGGAAAAACACAAAATCATGCGCAAGAACATAAATGAACTGACTATTTATTGAATGCCAATGAAATGTAGCAGCAAAAGAAAATTTAGCTCAGTTTAAACCTCACAGCTGAGACGTAGATGAAGTGGAAGGCCTTCTTGAGCAGGAATTCCCTTCAAACAACCTCCAAAGCTCCTTTTACAAGTTGATTTCTCTCTCCTAAAGCTAATGCACTGATGCAGTATTTTTTTCACGGCGCATCAGCCTTATATCCGTGCACTGTATTAGTCTATCTTCTTGTAATTAGGCCATTAAGTGATGACTTTAGTAGTCTTATGTTCCATTAGGCGTAGTCTAAGAATTTAATGTTGTATTTGGGGCTGCCTATATAAGGCATCTTTCCCTTTCATTTGTAGAAGTTTTGGAATTGAAATTTTTGGAAAGATTCTCTTTGGAGAGAAATTTGAGATAGACTCTTCTCTTTATCTTTTACATTTTCTCTTGTGATTTTGGGATTTGGAGATTAGTGTTCTAATCTTTATTCCATATCTTCCATTTATCACTTTCTTGTTGAATGCAAGAAGAGGGTGAGCCTTGGCGCAACAGTAAGGTTGCTCCATTGTGACCTGGTGGTCACGGGTTCGAGTCACGGAAACAGCCTCTCTGCTTTGCAGGGGTAAGGCTGCGTACATCTAGCCCTCCCCAGACCCCGCAATGGCGGGAGCCTCGTGCGCTGGGCCGCCCTTTTTTGTTGAATGCAAGAATGTCATCATTTCAATTCGGCGATTGATAAAGCCCATGCGTCCCCTCACTCGTGGCGTAGATCAAGATTTATCCTTTCCTACAAAAAATAAAAAAAGAGGAATTTTTTTGAGATCTGTCTGATTTTCAAGATTGTTGTCGAATGCTTCTAGATCCAACTGCGTCATGCACATCCCTCCAAAATTAAAAAAAGAGAGGCTATTTATATGGTGCCCATTCCTAGACTACTCACATTACATGATGCCTTATTACATCTCTCAGATACATCAATGTCCTTCTATTAAAAGAAAACACATACACCCCTAGTACAAGAGAAAATTACAAATAAAACCACTACTAATGCCTCATTGCAACTATATCCTCCTTCAGTCCGAATGCTCTCTACAACTCAAAGTTGTAGGAAGACTCCTGTTCTTCATGTGACAATATGCTCCATTGGTTGAGCGGCCATCAGACATGACCGGCGGTGCCTGGATCAAAGGTAAAGCTCTCGCATAGAAGTACAGGGTTCCATGGATGAACCAAACATGCGTCATTGTCCTCAGTCGAACCTTATGTAGCCATTTGATTCTTTCTGGTGCTTGATCACCTTGTGACACATCTAGGCCTTCAAGTGTTCATCCTTAGGCTCACAAAAATACTTCTTTTGACAATGTTATTCTTCCACCCAATACTCCTCAATAACTCCTTGCTTGATGGATTTTGCATCTACAAAATCCGTTGTAAATTGTGGTAGGGGTCCCTTATACAAGTCGGCGTATACCGTTGCCAAACCCATAGGCATGGAATAGGTGGGAAAAGGTTCTTGCACCTGTTTTTTCTAGCTTGGCTTTAGCGAGACGGGCGACCTTTGATTTTGATATGGATGCACTTCCTTCCCCTCTCCAAGGCAATAGGACTATCTTATGTTGGCCAATATGGAAGGTATACATGTTATTCCTCCCATCATAAAGTACCTCTCCGCCAAACTGCTGTGGCCTGCTCAGTAGGACCTGGCATGCGTCCATCGATACAATGTTGAATCACTGTATTTGTCCTCCAATGTAAATGCCACTAAGGATTGCCCTGTCACCGATAGATCATCATGCTGATTCAGCCAAACTAGTGGGTACAACTCAGGGCGAGGCTCCTCGTGTCAAGCCAAGCTTCTTGAGGGCTTCGTCTAAGATAGCATTAGTGCTGTTGCTGCCATCAATAACTAAGATGCATACTCTGTCGCCAATGGCGCATCTGGGTATGAAGATGCTACGCCTCATCTCAGCCTCATCTGACCTGGGAGCATGGTTTTAAATTCCGGTTTTGGTTTCGGACTCAGCCGAAACCAAAATTTCGGCCGAAATTCGGTAAACAAATACGAAATTTCATTTTTTGGGCTGAAATTACCGCAAATCTGGCCGAAATTTGGTAAATTTCGGAAATTTCAGTTTTTGTACATTTCGGTTTCGGCCTTGACCGAAATCCGAAATTTCGGATTTTGCCCGAAATTTAAAACCATGCCTGGGAGTCTGACATATTCTCTTGCCAAGGTGACACTCACCAACAATGTTGTTAATAGAAATCTACTTAACGGTTTTCTCATTTGATGGCTCCTCTTGAGGACCCGGCTTCTCTGTATCATCCTGATTGAATAGTTGCTGTCGAGCCTTTGGACATTCATTGGAGTACTGCCCCATTCCCTGACACTTAACTCACTAGACGAATGTCTTTTTTGTCTGATGCTTATGTGGCATTTATCCAATTGTCTATGACCTTGTAAGAGGTCTATGTGCCATTGTGGTAGGAGTGGGAGCAACAGGCGTTGGAGGTGTGATAGCTGGAACTCGATCCTGCTTCTGAATATTGCAGTGCTGGAAACAGCTGTCAGCCCTCTCTGTTGGGCCTCTTAAATAGCACGAGCCTTGCTAAAGGTTTCTGATACGTCCCGTATGGTATGTTCAATCGTGGCACCCTGAATCGACTGTTTCAAACCACTAGTGTAGCGAGCCAATGACCGATCTCGTGTCTCTCGTAGGCTATTCAAGGCAACTAGGTGATGGAAATCCTCTGTGTGCTGAACCACTCACTGGGTCCCCTGCACCGGCTTATGGAGACAATGATATAGTACCTATGGAAGTTGAAGGGAATAAACTCCTTCGCATCTCTCTCTTCATCTCACCCCAAGTAGAGATAAAGGTTCATCTACTTGCCACCAAGCCAATGCTTGGCTCCTCCGTCTCGTGGCAACAAGAGAAACGATCTTATCCTCTGGGACTTCGTTGTACTCAAGTGTCTCATCAACTGTAGCCTCATAATCAAGGTAGTCCTCTGGCTCTAATCCACCCGTGAACTCTAGAATCTCTAGCTTTAATCCAGAATCCTGCCATGTATCTCTACGAGCTAGTGGACTCTCAGGTGGCTGGCACGAGCAATCTATATTGAGAGGGAGCTGGTCTCCTGCGCCTCACGTGAATCTGCTCATCATACACATCATCCTTGTCATACTGATGAAAGTCCTATTGTGGTGGAGATAGAGTCTGACGCTGAGTGGTCAAACCGATTGACTCTATCAATCAAAACCCCCATCACAGCCCCTAATTGAGCTTAGTGTTCGTCCATCTGGCCTGATTAAAGGCTTACTGCCTCGTAACATTGGCGAATGTGTATCTGCTGGTCAGAATCACCCATAGTGGCTCGCTTCGGTAGCATATCTGCTTGCACTATGCTGCCAGGAAGATCTGGATGCTTGTGTTTGCTGCAAGAATACTTAAATATGGTGGGTGGCTGGGCTGCACTTGTCTCCGGATCAATCTCACCTACTTGCTGCTCCAAGAGGCCAAAATCAACTATAGAAACTAGTTACTGCTGGTACTAGATGCAAACAACAACCTCAGCTCAAACAACACTGCAAAACTGCCCGAAATACAAGTTGCTCAGGTTTTGTGCAAATCCCCCACTGAAGCAGGTGTCTGGAAGCTGAGATCAACAATAGTAATGAACCCAATCATCATACATGTAGTAGTGGGTCTATGTCGTACCATGATTGTTTTTTTCTCATCATGTTTGGTTGGCAGGGAAGTGGTGGAAACTGGTAGAAAGGAAAACCTTTTCAAGTTTTTGCCAATTTCCTTTATTTGGTTGCACAAGGCTTTCCAAGGTGAAAAGACCTTTTCAAACACCCATTTTTTGTTTTAAAGTTTTCTGTCTTAAACGGCAGATGTGGCTTTCCTTTCTGTCTGAAAAGTAAATGTTAGGAAACATTTGGACACTTGGGGTCCCTTGGTTTTTGGCAAGAGACTCCGCAGTGACCTCACTGTTCAAGCTGCAACTCACCAAACTTCTGTTCCTGCTTTATGGAACATTCTACAAAATTGGTTTTCAAACCAAATGTTGCTGCAGCACGACCCTGTAGAACAGTTCAAGACTTCCAGGTAACATTGGCATGCACTTGATTAACAGACATGCACGACAACACATGCCACTGGGTGTTCGATGTTGTTAAACCATTCTGGATAGTTTACTTGCTTATGTGATGGTGTTTAAGTGCATACTTGTTCTTATTCTAGCATTTCCTGAAGTTCCATCTAAAAATTCTATCACTTGTATATGTTTGCATACGTTTTCGTGATTTTACAGGATTTATATCAAAATTTCAAACTGAAACCCAAATGTTTCTGTTTTCCTGACAATTGAAACTGAAACCAAAACCGAAATTTAAAACCTTTGTTTGTATCTACTCAATATGTGAGATCTAAAGATCAATTAGCGAACATATTTACAAAAGCTCTTGCACGCAGCCAATTTGGAAGTATCTGTTCTATCTGTTCTAAGATGGGAATGATATATCAATGCACTACCTTGTGGTGGAGTTGAAAAACTTCAGTGATATAGGGTTCATTAGCCCACTCACGGATCCTTTATACTTACGTAGACGTTAGAGCAAGTTTTTTATTTTTATTTTTATTTTTTTATATTAGTTTAATAGTGCCCATAACTTGATGGCCATAATGGCGTTCCTTGTAAATAATTTAAGTGAAATATTATACGTACAATACTTTTGTGGGGGTCAACCCCACACAGTTTCTTTCTCCCCACTTTTCTTTGCCTTCTTCCTCTCTTTTCTTCTACTTCTACCTACTCCACGAATTATATCAAGAGTTTAACAAGTAGATTTGAGTTATGATTGGAAAAAGTCAGTATAGTTTGGGCATTGTTAAAGTATAAAAGATTAAATACTGCCTTTGTCCAACAACTTAAGCTTTTGGAGACATTGGTAAGTTTCCACATGGTATTAGAGCTAAAGGTCTCGAGTTCAAACCTCCTTGTTATAAAAAAAAATTCACATGCAATGGTCAACCCAAGAAGTGGGGCCACGTGTGCCACGTGTTTTCCAAGTGGGCCACACGTGAGGGGGAGTGTTAAAGTATAAAATATTAAATACGGCCTTTCTCCAACAGCTTAAGCTTTTGGAGACATTGGTAAGTTTTCACAGGCATGATTTTAATGTTCCACCGACATCTATTGATTCTGGCCAACATGTGTCAACTTTCGTGGGATCGAAGACCCAATTTTGATTCCTTGTGATGCACCCACGTATCGAAGAAACCCCATATATCCAGGAAATATTAATGTCATTCCATTAATAAGATGAATAAGTTGAAAAGTAAAAGAAATTGCACAATTATCAACTTTCAACACATTTGAAATATGTATGTTTAGAATAAACCTTACTATTTCAGACACGCTTGATAATAAACGTCACTAGATTTTTTTGATCTTGCTAAACCATTATGGACCATCACACACTTATGTGATAGTTTCTAGGTGGCTATTTGTGCTTATTCTAGCATTTCTTGAAGTTTCATCATAGATTTCTATCGTTTTCATAGACTTTCATAAACTTCTATGATCTTTACAGGATTTCTGTGGACTTCCATAGACTTCCACGTCTGTGGGGACTTAAGTCCATACCGAAACCGACATTTGAAATCTTAAGTTATGGTTTAGCAAGGATTAGGAGAGTTGTCCATTATATAGCTTGTATAAATGAAGTTTACCGGGTGCTATAGGACAAATTTTCAGTTCTTCTGAAGTTGAATTTACTCCTGTTTGATTCTTCCTGCTTCACGAACGAGTAAAGCTCTATTCTACTTATGTATTTCGATTCTTCCTGCTTCACGAATAGGTAAAGCCTTATTCTAGTTATTTATTTCCTATTTTCTGTTTAATTTCTTCTGGTAAGGCTGCATCAGATCAGTTATGTTAGTGGTGAACTACTGATTTCTCATTGGCTAGAGATAACATAAAATTTCTCTATCTTTGGCTAGGCTAAAATTATTTAATGCTTTAGCTCTTTGCTGCATGGGTAACATGCTGATTGGGAACATATTTTCATGGATCCGTTTTTAGCATTATGATATGCAGTCTGTTATCTATCTCATCTCACTATTATGATGTGCATTTTTAGCATTATGATGCTCATTTTTTTTCTGTTATTTTATCTTTTTCATTTCCAATTTATCGTTGATTAATGTTTCCTTTTGTTTCTAACTGCCATTCACATTTCTCACAGTTTGGAGCCAAAATTTGTCTTCTTACATCATTTAGAGATACTTGCTTCATTGAAATTGTTCCCACGGACCAGAACCCGTCAAGAGGTAATGGAGATATTGACAAATATTCCAGCTTGAGACACTGACATATCGTTTATGTTGTCAAATGAGAATTTTTTTAACAGAATAATTGATATATAAAAATTATTAATTGAATGATTGACTTTTTGCACAGTTCTTTCTTATGCATAAAGCTGTTTGACACTTGGTTTAGCAATTTTAAATTTACTTTAAGTCATATTCACTGGAGACATGTTTACAAGTTGTTGATTTCCTTCCTCCTTGATTTTCCCTTCTCTGTATTGTTCTGATATCCATATGTACCTTTATTTGGGCCTTTGGCCCCTTTAATATATTATACTTACTATTTAAAAAAGGAATTTGCTAGCATCCATTGCAGAAGGCATTTCGCGGATGGTCTGTTGCATGTCAGAGCAGCCACTCAGGCTCACTTTTCACTTCAGCAGATTTTCTCCTCATTCACGAGATGGCTGCTCTGACCTGCAACAGAACATCCTTGAAATGCCTTCTGCGATGGACGCTAGCAAATCCCTAAAAACACATGTTTACAACTTGTTGGGTAAGTCCAAAATCCAAATTACCATCCATTCCCATGCTTTACTGTGGTTCCCCTTCAAGATCTTTACATGACTCATTGATTTCTTTCCCGGTTGTAATTTCACTGTGAGCTAACGGAAACCATAACACTAACTGTTGTCTTGTTCCATCTTTCAGTGTATTTATTTCATAAAATTTTACCTTTTGGCTTTTCTCTGTCTGTAATTTTCTGATTCTTTTATTTATTTTGATTGTTTTCAACAGATGTTCGTAGTCATGGCTTACAAAACTTTATATTCCTTTTGTTGAAAAGCACTAAAATCTTAACTTTGACCCTGAGTAAGTTTGATTAAGAGAAAATGGAAAATGAGCCAAACAGATAACTGCTTTAATTCTAAATTATGATCTAGTAGTGCTAGAGAAGCATATCAACCCGACATTATTTAATTTCTTTGTTGACATAGCTTAAATAACAAAATTTTGATGTAGTAGTGTTGGCTCAACGGTAAGGTTGCTCCATTGTGACCTGGTGGTCACGGGTTCGAGTCACGGAAACAGCCTCTCTGCAAAGCAGGGGTAAGGCTGCGTACATCTAGCCCTCCCCAAACCCCGAATGGCGGGAGCCTCGTGCACTGGGCCGCCCTTAGTGTTGGCTCAAGAGACTGGCATAAATTGTTATTGTTGCCAAAATAGAAAAACCATACAATTTACATAAATCCTCAAAATACAAGGAACTACAAGACTTTAGGAAAAAAAACAGAAAGGTCATTGGGGGCTTACAATAAATGATAAAGAACATCAATCACCTAACCAAGCTGTACTTGGTGAATGATTGGTGGATCGCTCTTGAATAATGAACTTGATGAATGGCCCTGCAACATGAAGTGGCAAGGAAACAATGGAAAGCACAACTATTTGAATTGTAAAATTTTGTGATGAAATAGCAACTCATTTCAATATGTTTAGCTTGTTAAATGGAATACACTATTGGATACAATCTGGATGACACTTATTATCACTGAATGACACATTATCATAAGAGGCATGCTTGAGAGTGCATAAATGAAGGAGCACATACAAGAGAAAGAACCTTGACAGCTCTGTTTCATTCATAGATTCGGTTTTCATTTATGAGCCTGCCTAATCTGCATACCTTCTACGGTCATGTGTCCCCTCTTGGCATATAGAACACCTTTTTGCCAGACTCTCCCTTAAGATATCTCAATATCCTCTTTCAAATGTGTAAACCGTTGTGAGTGCATATATAAGCTAACCATACTCACAGTATAGGCATTGTCTGGGCAGGTGATGGTATGTTAAATTAGTTACCCAACTAATCTCGTGTAGTCTCCTAGCTTTGTAACTCCCCCTATTGATTCTTCAATCTATGACTTGGTTCCATAGGGCATTCTGCAAATTTTGCCCCAACTATACCTATTTCTTTCAATAACTCAAGAGCATACTTTGTGCTTCTCTTTGATCTAGCTAGCTCAATCCCTAAGAAGTGTTTAAGAGTGTTAGAAATGGAGTTAGGGTTAGAAAGAGAGGAAGAAGAGGAGTGAGGGATGGAGAGCTCCACTCTAGTAAAAACCTTGGAAACCAGGCCCATATTCTTAGCATCCCAACAGTCAAACTCCTTCACCAATGCCAATTCCGAGGCCTTTCCAATTTTGATGATCTCACGGAGCCTCTCTAGCCCCCCCTAAATCGATAGATTCATCAAGCATGAAGCTAGCATCAACAGTACAATATCTGATGTCACAAGCGACAGCAAGATCCAAACATCGAACCTGCAGCGGCCTTGAATAGCTGCAAAGACTATCTTGCGGCACCGCTGAATCGCTAAGAATGCATCTTGCATCATCTCTTTCATGCCGGCATCCTCGGCGAGGGCGGTGATGACAGAACAGAAGTCAAGTCCATTGTTGAAAAGTACCACAGCGTGCACGGAGGGGTCTTTGTCCAGTGAGGCAAAGGCTCTTTCATGAAAAACTCAAGGCTGAGGCGGTTAATGATAAGGCAGACAACGACTTGTTCTTGTTCAACTTTTAGGGTTTGAAACTCCATCTTTATAAAAAGAGAGAAACCTGCGCACACAGTTTGGGGGCACAACGGTAAGGTTGCTCCATTGTGACATAGTGGTCATGGGTTCGAGTCACGAAAACAACCTCTCTGCAGTTGAATAATAGAAAGAGCATTGGTTCGCCGAGAAGAATCTATAATACACGTATTAACACCCTTCTCTCCGCCCTATTATTATCAAACCCCGGAGCCGCCGAAGAAGAAGAATAGGGGTTCGGCTCTCTCCATTTCTCCCACGTCGAAATCTCTCTCAAGGTGCATTTCAAAGAAATGGGGAGGGTTTGCTTGCTCACTCCGGTGAACCAATCTGATTCATGTTCCCCTTACTACTCATACGTCACTGTTGAGTCAAGTCAAGCTTGTTTTAGAGAGAAGAATTTCGCCTCTCTCATCGAAAGAAAGCGAATCTCCGCAATTATTGATAACATAACAGGCTCTGGAACGAGCAATTAGCTTCGCCAGGCTAATAATAAGATGGAGAAATAGATAGAAGAGAGGGTGATATGTTTCCGTGACTCGAACCTGTGACCACCGTGTCATAATGGAGCAACCTTACTGTTGTGCCCACAAATTGTGCGTGCGGGTTCTCTCCTTTTACGGAGATGGAGTTTCAAACCCTAAAAGTTGAACGAGAACAAGCCGTCGTCTGCTTTATCATTGACCGCCCCAGCCCTGAGTTTTTCATGGAATTCCCTAGAGCCTTTGCCTCAATGGACCAAGACCCCTCCGTGCATGCTGTGGTACTTTTCAACAACGGGCTTGACTTCTGTTCTGGCATCACCGCCCTCGCCGAGTAATCCTACAATGTCGGCATGAAAGAGATGATGCAAGATGTGTTCTCGGCGATTCAGCGGTGCCGCAAGATAGTCCTTGCGGCTATTCATGGCCGCTGCATGTTCAGGGGTTTGGATCTTGCTGTTACTTGCGACATCAGATATTGTACTGTTTCATGCTTGATGAATCTATCAATTTAGGGGGCTAGAGAGGCTTCGTAAGATCATCAGAATTGGAAAGGCCTCGGAATTGGCATTGATGAAGAAGGAGTTTGACTGTTGGGATGCTAAGACTATGGGCATGGTTTCCAAGGTTTTTACCAGTGGAGACTCTCCATCCTTCACTCCTCTTCTTCTTCTCTTTCTAACCCTAACTCCAGTTCTAACATGTTATCAGAGCCAAAGGTCTCGAGTTCAAACCTCCCGGATAGCAAAAATCCACATGCGATGGTCGGCCCAAAGTGGGACACATGTGGCACGTGTTTGCCAAGTGGGCCACACGTGTGGGGGAGTGTTAAAGTATAAAAGATAAATAATGCCTTTCTCCAACAGCTTAAGCTTTTGAAGAAGTTGGTAAGTTAACAGATGGAACCCAAGTCTTTTATGTCAAAGACACATCCAAGAAAATCCTTTAGATCTTGAATAGTCTTAGCATCATCACCTGTTAGAACTATGACATCCATGTACATGACTAGAATTTTGGGGTTCCTACTACCCCGTTTAATGAAAATGAAGTGATATGCACAAGATGAAATAAATCTGTCAAATCACACCTGAGATGACTGTTTCAGTAAATAGAGCACTTTCTTCATCTTACACACCTTGTGGTTCCCCTCCTTAGGATGAAATATTGATAATAGATTTGTGCAGACTTCTTCCAGAAGGTCTCCTATAGGGAAGAAGTTTTAACATCAGGCTGATGAAGAGGTCATTTTTAATGTCAAGCTGATAAAGGGTCCAATCTTTATTGGCAGCCATGATAGAGATACTCTTACGGAAATATGTTTGGAAATCAGAGAGAAGATCTCTTGGTAGTTGATCCATAGAGTTGAGTGAACTCTTTTGTTTTACTAAGAGGGGATTTGTACTGATCTATCGTCTCATTTTGTTTGTTCTTGACTGTTACACCCACTTACATCCAACCACATGTTTGCCTTTTTGTAACTCATCCAGTTCCCAAGTTTGATTCTTCTCTAGCGCTTGCACTTCTTCAAGCATTTTTTCTTTCCACTATTGATGATCTAAGACATTAAAATCTTTGTTAGGTAGAAAGACAAAGGTAATTGAAGATGGGCAAGCTTTGTAAGAGAGAGAAAGACTCATAGTAAACAAAGTTAGAAATAAAAAAGAGAATTACAACAACGCTTAACCTTGCATAAGGCAATATGTAAATCCGGTGATAAAACTCAAGAAGTACATGAAGGGGAACATGTATTTACTAAGAGGAACATTACCTGAATCCAAGGCTACTGATTAGTGAGTCTCCTGAGATGGTGGTAGCCGGTTTAGCTCCCTTCTTTCGCCGAGTATTCTCCTGGATTGATTTTGCACCATCCCTGGAGAGCACATCAATCGGTAAAGGTAGAGCGCTATTAAACTCAAGAAGTACATGAAGGGGAATGTTCTTCTCTGGAGTTTGTGTTTGAAAGGTTTTTCCAAGAGGTGAAAACTAGGAAATTCCTCATGAAGGTGACATTCATGGATACATACCTTTTCCTTGTCCCAGGAGAGTAATATTGATTGTCCTTTTAAGAATGCAAATAACCTAAAAGGATACATTTGATAGCTTGAGTCCCTAACTTGTCTCTACTTCGACCATGAATGTGAACAAAACAAATACATCCAAACACTCTGGGGTAGATAGATAACAACAGAGCACTAGGCTTGATAGCTTGGAATGGAGATTTCCTATCGAGCACACAGGAATGCATACGATTTATCAGATATGATGCAATCAAAACAGCCTCATGCCAATAAGATTTTGGAATGTTCGTTCTTAGAAGTAAAGACATTGTGACTTCAAGGATATAGCGATTTTTCCTCTCCCCATCTTCATTTTTTTGTGGGTTTTAGGGACATGAACTGTGAAATTCAATATCATTCTCCACTAGACAATTCTGAAGGTCATGAGAGGTATACTTACCACCATTATCAGAGCATAATCATAATATTTGTTCAAAATGATTTTGAATCATCTTATGAAAGATTTTAAAGTTGTTGAAAACCTCATCTCTATTTTTCATAAGATAAATTCAATTAGATCTGGAGAAATCATCAATGAAGGAAACAAATTATCAAAAAATAAAAAATGAAAGAACAGAGATCTGAGTGCCATAGTATCACTTGATCTTTTTTATTGACTAACGTAGAATGGAGAGTTGTGGACGTATCCAACTCGGTCTAGAAGGTACAAGCCACTACTCTCACGACCACCACCATTCATCGTCTTTGTTTTTTGGTCCTAAAGGACACAACAGGAAAGAAAGAATGCTACAAAGTTGAATAAAAAATACCTTGAAGATGATTTTGACCCACTGCTCAGCACTTGTTTCAAATATGGGATGAGATATGTTGTACCACTGATAGGGTGAGTTCTACAAAGGGTTCTGGTCCTTGTCCCTTCTAAATGGCTCCTCTTTCACTGCTTGTTGTGGTTTGAAGAGGTGAAGGAGTCGGATCTAGGAATAAGTGGCTAGTCCCGCTCTGATACCATGTAGAAATAGAACCTTGCTGATCGTAAGGAGAAGTTGTAGAAGAAAAAAAGGTTTTTATGGGAATGAGGGTATGTTCCCTTCGTGGGGCATGCCTTATTTTATTAACTTAAAAGAAATATTACATAATGACAATAATACCCATAAGCTTAAAATATGGACGCACCATATAAAACGACACATTATACTCAAGAAACATGTAACTAGTCTCTTTCAACACGATGAACATGAAAAATGTGCCGGAGCCTTGATAAGCTGACATGTTATTATTACATAAACAAAATGAATATCCATTTCGGTATTTTTTGGACTCGCAAGTGCTGAATTTTGAGGCATATATACAACACTTTTATTAAAACATTTTCTTTTTTATTGGCTCCTTTTGCGTTGTCAAGAAGAAATAAATGGCTTTTTTATTTTTATGAGAGACTTCCAACTACAGGAGGGTAAGGAAATACGAGAGAGAAGGGGTCACTGTAATACTATGGGAGATTATGAGAAAGAAGGTTGCTGCCTCACAAATTTGTGAGTGCCCACAGTAATATGTTTTTCGAGGGTTTGGACATGGTGACAATGTGGAATTGGGCCTGGGAATTACCCTGTCAAAATGGTGAAATTGCACTTGACCTTTTCCTATTACTAGAGACAGTAACAGTGAAGTTGCGAGAGGAGAGTGAAGTGGGATTAAGGGTTTGGATGGACGAGATTTGCAAATGTTGTTGAGGGGTTTGTGGAAGGAGAAAGTTGTTGCATTTTTGAAAGCTATGAACTCCACCTTCCTCGCGATGGTGGCAGCAGTTTTGTGATGAATAGGAGAGGCTTTTGAGAGGGGAATGGGAGCTGAGGAAGGATGGGAGAAGAACAGAAAGAAATGAGATACAAGAGAAGACAATTGGATGAGGGCTTTGTGGACATTTAAAAAAGAAAAAGAGAACCCGTACGGGGTTGGCATGTCGGCTAGCATTGTGGGTTTGCTCCCCATAGACGTGAGTTCGAGTCCCCTCGGAGTTACCCGATACACGTGTGATTACGTGCATCCATAGGGATTAGTCCTGCCTTAAAATGGGGGTGGGGATACCCTATGTCAAAAAAAATATGAAAAAGAGAACAAATAATTATGGGCTGCAACTATCATAAATGTGGAGCGAGTGTGGATTTCGCTTCCCTATGTGAGAGATGTGGGTGTGAGGTGAGGAAGGATGAGAAAGGAAAGAAGAAAAGACAGGAGGAGAAAGGGATGCAGTATCATAAATAGGAAGTGAGAGAATGGATATCAGTTCTCCCCACACACAGATATCTGTGCGTTGGGTGGGGTGGGGATGATGTTCACATTCCCATATTTGATAATAGCAGTCTCTTTATTTTATGTTTTTCTAGTTAGCTATTCAAGGTTAGTTACAATTTCACATAAAGCTATCAACTTCAAATCATGAAACGGCTTAAGAAAGGGAGGAGTGTGGATATCATTTCCGTATCTCTAAGCAAGATCTTATGTTGAACTTGAACAACTGTATCTTTTCTGTCAACTAGTCTTCTTCCATCGCCACCTCCTTTCCTTAGCTCTTGCCTCCATCTCCCACAATGACCTCATTGCTCTTTTCTTCATAGATATCACTGCATCTCTGATGCAATCTTTGTTGTTTTCTTCTTCCTATCTCTGTTTCTCTCATACACATGCTACATTAAGTATCTGCTTCTGTTAGCTCTGTTTTTTATAACCTTTCCTACACACATAATTTTGCAATATGTTGCAGATGATTCACACCGTTATCAGTAAATGGGGTTCTTTTGGGAGGTTTCTATTAACTATTTTTATATCTTGTGCGTGGTTCACTGCATCTTAATCTGTAACTCGTAAGGGTTATCTCAAGGCTGATTACAAAGAAGCATGAACATACTTTTTGATACCGTCAGCCCATAAAACCCTCTGTAATTGGTCTTTTAGAGGGCTGCCAAGATGACAAGGCTCAAAATACCACAACAGAGACAAAATATCCAAAAGAACGGATGAAAAATGAAACACCTTTTACTTCCTGTTCAAACCCAAATTGGCGCAGCTGCATCACGCATGATTTAGTTGATACTTGTGTCTCCGGTGACAAATTGAAAGCTTCAACTGTTTCATCCTGAGGCATCGTGATTTTAGCTGATATGACAAGTAAATGGGTCCCTGTCACATAAAATGGGCTTGACTTGGACAAGGTCACTTGATAGTTGGGCTCAGTGTTTAAAAACACGACTGCAGCACGGAACGCGGCCGAAAAAAATCCTAGTTGACTCGGCATGGCTCGGTTAAGTACTTGGTTGACGCTGCTGAGTACTCGATTGACGCGGCCATAATTCAGGAGAGCCAAATGAGTTTTTATTGACTCTGTAGGGAAAAGCGAGGAACACGGCCAAGGTAAAAGGGAGTCGACGCAGGGGAGTCCACGATGACACGAGGGAGTTTTAAAACTAGGCTCATGGAAGGACTAGGTGGCAGAGGTGGAGCCTGATCCTCTTGTCGGTGTATGAAACAAAGGTTGGTCTAAGCAAGGTTTTAAATTTCGGTCCTATCCAAAACCAAAATTTTAGCCGAAATCCCAAAACTGCAGCCGGAATTCGGTAATGGGCGCTCGAAATGTCGTTTTGGGCCCAAAGTTTCGGTAATTTCGGCCACCGAAATCGTGAAGGAATAAAAAATTAATATTTTATTTTAAATTTCGCCGAAATTTTGACCGAAATTTGGTACGTCTCGGGAATTTCGGTTTCGGAATGTGGTTTTGGTGTTGACCGAAATTTAAAACCTTGGGTCTAAGCTACGCTTCCATCGTCATGCCATCTAGTTTTCTACTGGGCTTTCAATTGACTTGGTATAGGGCCAAAACTGAGTCGAGTCGGGGGAGTCAATGATTGACTCAAGGAGGTTTTTTTTTTTTTAATGGTGGACTTCAAGAGTTTTTTTGAACAGATATTGTCAGTGAACACAGTTTTCTCTATCTATTATGCTTTGTTCATATATTCTAAACTGGCCCATTTAGCTTACATGTCTCATATGTTGCAGAGCTTTGGCTGAGCTTTTGGAGTGAAGTACATTACAACTCCTTGTACGAGATCGGATGTAATAAACTCTTTGATGGTCATTTGTCATTTTCATGCATGTGTATGTATATTGTTGGGGCAAAGATATGACTAGTGTTGCTTTTGTATTTGCAGACGTTCCTACTCGAGTACCCACAAAGAAGCATTGGCTTTTCTAGAGGATACTAGTTAACGATCTTTATGTGGAGGTTCATTCAGTTACCATTCCTTCAGTCTGTATAAAATCACTTAGATACTATTTAACGATCTTTATTTGGATCGACACAGGAGACTTGCTATATTTCTGTACAGATTCTCGTAGTAAATTTGCATAAAATTGAAACCCATGTAATTTTTACATTCCATCTTTGAATATAGTTTTTCATTTTCTTGATTTTACCCAGTAACCGTTGAATTACCTTTTCTCTGAATTTGAACTGTTTGAGCAGGAAAGTAGAGAAAATACTGATTCCTTAAAAAACTAGGTTACATTGGTTTGGTCATCCAAGTCATTTATCTGCTATGCCCTACAATAGATGGCCTCCATGTCGAAAATCTCAACAATCAGATTACCCTAACCTTCCTATTTGTGGAGAATTTTGATTTCATTTCCTTCTTACCTTTTTAGCTATTTTACAAAACTCAAGCTCTAGGGCTAGGACCTTTCAATTGAGATGATTTTTGGGGCATTGCCTCTCTTCAGTGTGGACCAACTAAATGAATAGTTTGGATTGTTGAACACCTCACATTTTTTAAGTTTGCCTGCCCTTGTTTTCCATTGGAAGAATAGGGCCTGATACTAAATAATTTCTCTACTTTTATTTTCCCACAAGAACACTGGGTGCTGATATTTCAAAAAAAAGGAGGGTATCTATATGGCTATCTATCTACATATGGCAGGATGAAAATTCAGCGATTTTATTTATTTATTTTTTTGTTTTATCCGGCCTGTAAACTCTCTACTTCCTCTTTCTTCAGATTGAGAGATGAACTATCTTGCATTGAAGTATCTTGCTCACTAGGTTCACAACACTGTGTTGATGTTTATAGAAGTTCTTAATATATTAAGAATTTTTTTTACAATGCACCACATTAGGTAAACTTTGTAATTGACCTCATATATTTTCTAATGAGAAGAAGTAGTGAAGAACCATAGTTGCCAAAGAGAGAATCAAGTGTGAGAAGCGATGTGGGAGGCGGTGAATCTAGAACAGAGAAAAAAATGAAAAATTTCAAATAAAGATAAAGCATATACAAAGTGTAATTGAAATCCAGCATGAAGTATGTGATTCGCCTCATTGGAAGCTAACAAGTACTGTATACAAAGAGATATTAGAAAGGGAGGAAGTGTTAATGTAAGTTAGGGGTTACAAATAGTAAAGAGGAGTTAGCAGCTAATTAGAATTACATTTTTTAGAAATTTATAACTTTGAATGTTTTATTAATGCAGATTTAATGTTAATTTTTGAATAAAGATTTACATAAGTTTTATTTTGAACTTAAGATGAGTATTAAATTTTTAAACACATTCTTTTGACATTATCAAAAGTTCATGACAAAATAGTCACCCAAATAGAAAGTGTACTCTTAATTAAGAGGAAGCATGTGAGAAATGTGATTTTCCTGAATTTGGGAATCCCCCTAGAAAACTTTCAGTAATTATGGGAGGACGATCTCTATCAATCGAATCTAGGCTGCTTGCAACCATTTGCATGGTAATCAAAGCTTTTGATCCTGTGCTCCTCTGAGATTAGTATCCCTCTAATAATAATAATAATAAGAGTTAAGTGAAGCTACACATACGTGTAGCCAACTTAGCTACACCGACGGCTTAAAATACAGTGGGCGCACATTGTTTGGGTGATCCGAACCATTCATTTGATAGGCCCTCATATTTATAGGGTGTGCTAAAAAAATCAGCTCCATTGGATGATCCCAACCCTTCAAACTATGGAGGTAAAATGGACAGATTTGTGAAGGTTTTTACACGTCCATTTGTGCCTTCACAAATCGTAGGGTTGGGATGATCCTATGGAGCTGATTTTTTGGTCACACCTAGACCTGGCAAACGGGTGGGCCGGGCCGGATTTGACCCGGCCCGTACGGGTCCGGGTCAAAGTGACCCGGAAAATTCTACGGGTCATTGACATTGGACCCGCACCCGGCCCGTACGGGCCGGGTCGACCCGCGGGTCACCCGGATTTTTGACGTATTTTTTAAGAGTTTTTTTTTTTATTTAGGGATTTGCTAGCCACCTTCTCCTGGGCTATTTTTTGGCTTGTAGCCCCTCCTTTGCTGCAAAGATTGGGTGAAGTACGGTCTGGGGCAAAGGTTGCTAGCAACAAAAGAATAAAGAGAAGTAATCATTACGGATTTTTGAAATATTCTCAGAATTTCTAAGTTTGAAATGAAAAATGACCGTAAAAAGGTCAAAAGTAAAAAAATTACATATAAAATATGACAATTATCGAGAAAACTACGGAAAAAATAAAAAAAACCGTCTTTTGCACTTTTTTACGGGCACCCGCGGGTCCACCCGACCCGGCCCACTTTTGACGGGCCGGGTGGACCCGCGAGTCAATTTCTAACGGGTCACCAACAGGTGACCCGGACCCGTAAATTTACGTGCGGGCCGGGTGGACCCACGGGTCCGGGTCACTTTTTGCCAGGTCTAGTCACACCCTATCTATGTGAGAGCCCATCAAATGACTGGTTTGCATCACCCAAACAATGTGGGGCCCACTGTATTTTAAGCTGTCGGTGTAGCTAAGTTAGCTACACGTATGTGTAGCTTCACTTTTCTCGAATGATAATAATAATAATAATAATAATGAGAAAATGTCACGGCAATTTCGCGGAAAGCCATTTCTTGTCCTGAGGACACCAGTACCCTATTATAGTATTAATAACAGTAATATATAATAATAAGATGAAATCAACATGAGTGTTGAATTGTTGATAACTTGATATTATGTTTTAAAATCAAATTCTCAACAGTCTTTGTCATATGCACGCAACCCAAATCTATGTTAGTAGTAAACTTCATCATATCAAAGTAATCGGGATCCTCACCATCCTCATAGTCTTATCTTAATCAACACATCGTATTATATCTTTTGACTTGTATAGAAATCAACGATCTTGAGAATAAGCCAAGGTCACGAAATCAGTCATGTTCCATTGCAAAATTTTAGGCTTTAATTCCGGTGTCTTTCAAGCACATGAAAATTTTAATACTCTCTAACCATAGCTGACCTAAACCAAGAAAAGATTGTCTTCTCATCATGAGATTTTCAGCCCCACTTTGTAGAGGTTTAATTCATCCACCAAACATGACTAACTGCAACTTAGACCACACTTAACACCCTCTATCACAACCCTTTCCACACCAAAACTCTTTGTTAGACCATGATACTTGTGCTTTAAGGTTGGTTGGCTGGCTTGGTTGGTTTTGGTTTTCTTGGTCACAAATTTCCTTCAAGTTTGAATGTTGCCCATTAAATGCTAAGTTCTTCATATTTGTGCCCGTTAGGGTTTCTAGTTTTTTCCATTTACACCAAAACCCATTGTATATCCCATCTCAACCATCCAAACCGGGCACATGCTCATTGATCTCGATGTGAATAACCCCATTATTGCACTGATCGGTGAGAGTTTTACTCTATGACCCATCAAAGAGAGGACCTAATTGATTGAAGGGTGAGATAGACACAATCGTACAGCAATTCAATGGTATATAGACTATACACTAATCAATATATGTATAGCTTATAGGCAGGGAATATTATTACAGCGACTAAGGAGAGAATAAAAGAAAATCAATTTCATAATCAATAGTAAAGGCAAGTATTGGGTCCCACAATGGGGTGGGGTGCATAGGGAAGCATGAATGTGAAATCAGGACCGTTGATCTTGTAGAATGCCATGAGTTTTACTCCCATCCAATTCAGACATCTCATGGAAATGCGGCTGACAAGGTTAAAGAACATGACCTTAGCTTTTCTTGGTAGAATCCTAAAAAGCCCTGATGAATCAGGGCCATTAGATCATCTGATCAGGGTGTTCTCAGTAGCATTTGGCCTCGAGACTTATAGTTATGGTTACCCATTGGATCAACAGAAGTGGGAACCCTCATGTTTCATTTATTAAGGAACATAGCAGTGACTTTTTTTAAGCATTGGGTCCAAGTAGTTGAAAGGGAAAACATAATCATTAATCACTACACTTAAGAAAATGGCAAAGCTAGGTCACACACGCTTACATTACGCTAAAAAAATAATGAAAACAGGAAGGAAAGTGAACCCCCACAACCTCTGAAGGAACCTTTTGTTTTTTTGGGTACTCAACGGTCAAAATTAGGCATTGATTAAAATGAAAGCTTTTAAGGGTTCAGAGGACAAGTAAGGTATGTTTCCAATACACGAAATAATAATGACATAGGGGACCGAAAACTATGGTAGTAAGTTGTCACAACAACTTTGTAAAGGAAGAAGTGGGGGGGAACCTTACTCTGCTTTGGTCAGAGAATACAAGCAAGCAACACCCTTTGAATATGCTATCTTGAAATGAGATTTTGACATACAAGAGAAGGATAAAATTATATAAAAGGGGAAGTGAAAGAGGGGATAGTGAGATTCTTTTCAAATGGAGTGGAAATATCAAATTCAAAAAAGGAGAGGGCCAAAGCACATGTGTATACTAGAAAAACAAGCTTTAAGTTGAAAATGAGTAAAAGAAAAAGGGGAGTGGTGGGGTAAAGCCACAAGTCAAGGTGCATCCCCTTCTATTCCCCTGAAAAGGGGGAAGCAAAAACACAAATGATCTCTCTCTCCACCTTTTTTCTCTTTGTTTTAATGATGTTGTGATTTGGGTGGCTAAACAAAGGTGTTTTATGATACTTTGTTGTGTGGATGGGAACAATAATAGAGAGGACAGAGGGTATAATGAGAAGGGGAATCAATTTTCATCCATTCACTCATCCTACTGTTGTTCCTCTTTGATGATGGAATTTTCTTTTCCTTTCTCCTTTTCCTTTTCTTTCTTTTGCTTTTTGGGTCCGCAGAATATGAAAGCAGACCCATAAAGATGATACCAGGGATCATGAAAAGTGATCCCAAGCGTATCTAGGACGGACTGGGGGTGCCTGTCGCATTTGAATGGGCCATGATCTCGTGTTCTTACCCCCCTCACTACTCATCGTGCTTTCAATAACTTAAATTTAATATATTAACCACTATCGAGAATATAATGTCATTTTAGTGGTTTACACAGTCTCCATTTCCTTGCATGTAGTTTGTTTATCAATGTATAAACAAATACAATCCACACTAATTCACAACTAAATGTGAGAAATACAACATATCTCTATTTAGATTTTTTTAGTGCGCTTAAGTTGTTATAACGCCTAGTGTGTTGGGGGGAGGATTTGGTAGGCTATTTAGCTTAAAGATATTTCGTGGCTCACTTTAGTCGGAGAAAACATTCAGAGAGGCTCACTTTTTTTAGCAGATTTTGTCTTATTCAGTTAATTCATCAGAGGTGGGTGGGTGTTCTGTCCTGCAAAAGTGAGCGGTCTTTTCACGAAATTGGCTAGCAAATCCCATAAATATACGAAAACGATATATGTGCTATACCTAATTTTAATAATAACACTCGTGTCTGCAGTTTATAATATTCTAATTAGTAGTTAAAGGCTGTTATCATTATTTTTTGAATGGTTTAAAGGGTGTTATTATTAGAAAAAAAAAGTTTTCACTACCTAACCTTAAAAAGTTTTAAATATAGTAAAAGTGTCATCATCAAAAGATAAGATTATGGTTATCATTTGGTAATATAGAAAGTATTTTCCATGACCCCCTAATTTCATGAGATGCTAAGACCCCACTATTATATTGTCAATTCAAAAGGCCATACTTGGAATTATGCCATTTCTTCTCAAAATGGCCCCCACCCCTATAGAATTGAAAATATGAAAATCCTCAGAAGTCTCCATACCCCCTGTTTCGAACCATGTGTGATGTCTCCACCCTATTTTCTCGAATTGCCCCCTCACATCACTGGGGGTAAATATTTTACCATTCCTAATTCATGCATCCTGCGTGCCTTCTACGTCTTTTTCCTTCTTAAAATACCCCACCCAATTCCAACTCTACTCAACTTTCTATATTCCTTTTATTACATCAAAAAAATAAAAATAAAAATATTCCTCTTTATTTAAACAAATCACGTACGAAAGGAATTTAATTCTAAAAAATGAAAATAACTTCTCCTAGTGGGGCCCAACTTGAATTGGCACACTGCAGTTGCTGCTAGATTCCACAATCCCAACCGTCCAATGGACATATAGAGAGATTGAAACCTGTGGGCCAGAGTAGATGAAAGGTGATTCTTATTAAGGGAAAAACGAAAGAAAAAAAGAAAAAAAGGGAGGGGGGTTCAAAAAGAAGAGATTGAAGGAAAATGCCAGGAAATTGAGACCACGAACAAACAGTGGGACCCACACGTAGATGCTAAACGTGGCGACTGCTGCATTGCCCGTTCCTGGTGGTCCCCACCCGTGCAGGTGCGGGCCCCACACTTGGCTTTCCTCTTTCACGTTCCTAAAGACAGGAATAATGGGGTTTGGAATTGAGTGGGGACCTACGTGGCAGTTTCCCGATCGTTAGGTGCTACGTGTCAAAGTCTAGAATTATCAGTTTCAGATTTGTCATTTTTTTTCCATATTATAACGTCCCTCTTTTTCCGACACAGAAAATTTCTAAATAAACCCTCGAACTTCGCCTGATTTACATTTTTTTCCGGAAAACAACGCCTTCATTTTCTTGAATTTCCAAAACTCTCCCCTCAAGCCACGGGATCTTCTTTCAAGTTTCAACTCAATACAGGCCCAATATTGGAAATTGAAATCTCTATCAGTTATTTTTAAAAAGCTTCTCAAAATACACTCAAACTTCTCAAGAATATATCCTCCTATTATAAATAGAAAATCCAATCAAACTCACACCGATTTTCTCTCCCTCCCTCCCTCTCTCTCATAGACCAAACCCTAATAAACCCTCTCTTTCCTCACTTTTATTGCATGTTTGCTTTCTCTTCCCTTCTTCTTCTTCTTATAAAACAAAGAACTCATTTTTCATGGCCGTTGAAGCTCACCATCTGCACCTCTTTCCAACCCAACTGATCAACAATCGGTAATTTCTTTCCTTCCAACTTTCTAATTCTTCTTTTCTATATATGGGTTTTCTTTTCATTCTGTTCTCTGTTCTTATATAAGTGAACGTTTTGTGCAGAGAAATAATAAACGCTGTTGAAAACAATAGCAATCTGTATAACACCCAGATGGGTTTCGGTTTCGGAATCCCAATTCCGGATAATCTAATTCCGTTCTACAATTCACCCATTGCTGATTCCTTTCCAGCACTTACAATCAATAATCCCTTCTCCTTCTTAGGCGAAGATCTTTCATTACAAATCCAACGGCAGCAATTAGAGATTGATCGTTTGATTGCCCACCATGTAATTCTCCTCAATTTCATTCTCAAATCTCTTTTACTTTATTATTAATTTCAATTGGGTTTCTGAATTATCAATCTAATTGCAGACTGAGAAGGTGAGATTAGAGCTGGGTGAGAAGAGGAGGAGGCATTCGAGGCGAATTTTTGAAGTTGTTGAACAGGGGATGATTAAGAGATTGAAGGCTAAGGAAGAAGAGATTGAGAAAATTGGGAAATTGAATTGGGTTTTGGAAGAAAAGGTTAAGAGTCTCTATATGGAGAATCAGATATGGAGGGAACTTGCTCGTAATAACGAGGCCACGGCAAATGCGTTGCGTAGCAATATTGAGCAGGTTTTGGCGCATGTTAGTGAAGAGCACGTTCAGGGGCTAAGTTGCGCTGGTGGTGAAGGATACGTAGCGGAGGATGCCGAATCGTGTTGTGATAGTAATGAGGAAGAGAAGGGGAAAGAGGGGCGCATGTTAGATGAAGTGGTGAAGGATAAGGGGGAATACAACAATAGGTGTAGGAATTGTGGGGAGGGAGAATCGTGTGTACTCTTTTTGCCGTGTAGACATCTTTGTCTCTGCACGGGGTGTGGGTCCACGCTCCATATCTGCCCCATTTGTAGATCAAACAAGAACGCGAGTGTACATATCAATATGTCATGATCTGAAAAAAGACCAAGAAAAAAAAAACAAAACTTTTTTTTGTGTTTATTGGTTATATTTCATGGGTTTTTTTAGTTCTTGTTTATTTATTTGGCAATGATATTTTCACCCCCCCTACAGTACGCATTCGCTCCCCTTTTAACGTGATTTGACGTCAAAAAGGCGAATGCGTACTGCAGGGGAGTGAAAATATCATCGCCTTTAAGTAACTGAATATATGGTCGAGATTGTGAAAAAGTCCGTAACGTTACCGACTATGGGGGAGAAATAAAATCATATTTTGTTACGTAGTTTTGGACAAAATTGAAGGCCTGTTTGGGAGGTAGACTTTTGAATGACACGAGGGTGGGCCCAGATGCCACCTGTCACGGATAACTGACACGTAAGACACATGCAAGTATCAGGTACTGGGCCCCACGTAAAAATAGTAAAATAGGGTGAAATAGAGTTGCGTGAAATGCGCGCCCGTGCGTCTTTTAGCCTGACATTAATCACAAAAAGCCGTGAAAATCGTGGGTCGAGAGATTTTAGAGGACTTTGGCGTACGTTAGTGGCGTAATCAAAAGGTTGGTGTACCTTAAAGTCGTGAATAGGGACAAAAATGGGAAGGTCCATGTGAATAGATGGTAGAGACCAGGTGGGCTCCACGTGAGCATTCGTCTTTTTCTTTCATGAATCATGACGTGGGAGTATTTTTAGAAACAGAAACGTGGGATTTTTCCAACTGTTTCTGTTTTCGAGTCACGACATTGCCGTGGGGATAACGCCGAGTTTTAATTAGCAACTACCCTACCCCTAGGGGTGTAAATGGATATTCGGAAATTCGATTACCGTCCGCATCCGAATCCGTTTAAAGCGAATATTATCCGAATCCGTTTCAAGCGGATATTATTCGAATCCGTTTATGAGATATCCGGCTCTTAGCGGATGCGAATCTGGTAAATGGTATATTCGATCCCTTTAACATCCGAATCCGAGAAGTAAATTCTTTTTATTTATTATTAATAATATCATTAATATTTATTTTTAGTAATGACACACTATCTTTTGTTTCTATAAGAAAAGTGAATGTTCTTTTTAGAAAAATAAAAATAAAAACAAAAATAGCCCAAACCCATTCCATCATATACAAAAAAAAAGAAAAAACCCAAAGACCACTACCAACACTATCATACATCCCCATCCCCATCCCCATCGCCTCCCTCTCTGCCTTTGTTTTAAAAGGAAGAAGATGATCTCATATATTTTAAGGTTTGAGAGTTAATTTTGTGAAGAGAATGTAGAGGTCTAGTTTTAGGATTTGAAAAATTCATTCGAGTAAGTAGGAGAAAAAAGATAAAGTGCTGCAATAAAATGTTCGAATTTACCGAATAAACGGATACGGATAATATCCGAATTCGAACAATATCCGACGGATACGAATTCGGTAATAGATATTAAATATCCGTCGAATCCGAATCCGAATTCGGATAGTGTATACTGTAATCGAATTCGGATATAGCCATATCCGCTCCGAATTCGACCCGTTTACACCCCTACCTACCCCAAAGCAACATCGAGTTTAGGAAAGTTTTATTTAATATAAATTCATGTTCCCAATAGTAATTAATTGCCTCTTATCGAGCCCTTAGGGCACTGTTAGGAAAACTCATTAAGAAGAAAGATATACATATAGCTACTGTGTAGGTGCGTAGGATTTTGTATTATTTTTCTGCATGAGTTTGAGACTCACAATGTCTAGAATATAGAGAGCAAGGGTGCAACTAGCATGAGGTTGGCTAGGGTTGAGGTAGAGATCCAACCTAATACAAAGCCTCATGTAGAGGAGTTAGCCCTGACCCAATCAACTACCTTTAAATCTGATTGATGGTGGAAGCAAACTTCAAAAAATTATCACCTTTGAATATTCTACTGAAAGTCCACACCAATGTCTAACAAAATCACTCAATCCCAACCCAACTTGTCTAACCCAATTTCTCAAAGTAGGCCAAGTTGGGTCGTTGGTCCAAGGCTAAACATTTTAAAATACAAAAAAAATAAAAATAAAAATAAAAATAAAATTTAGTGATGAGATTTTGAAATTCTTAATTGAATTACGATAAAATTAGGAGGATGGGTAGGGTTCGAATCCGGTCTTGTTGCTCAAGGACTCGACCCTAACCCAACTCAAGATTTAAGACTTGTTTTTCAAGGCCTCAACCCTATAACTCGATCCGAAATTAAATCAAGTCGGCCTTTCCCCAATATTAACCAAGCCCAATCAAAGGAAATGCCAGCCAAACCCGAGCCGAAATCAGGTTGACCCCGTCAATTTTGTTTTGAGCGCAGCCCAAAAGTCGCACCTGTATACTAGCTAGAGAGCCCATCAAGCTATCATGTGTGCCCCACGACACTATCACTTGTATTACTCAAAATTGTTCAATGTATATAGAGAGTGAGAGACTCGGACAAGCTAAGATGGACGTCATGCCTAAGTTTAAGGGTGTTTATATCAGTCCCATACCTTATGAATCATAACTAAATTGCAGGTGATGAGAATGCTTTATTTTATTGGTGAGAAGAGAAGAGAAGAGAAGAAAAGAAAAAAAGCAATGAGGTGAGAGAAGAGAGGTTGTGTTGTCACCTCATCTAAACACCACAAAATCCAACCATGTCTAGAAAAATATAAATATTTTTTTTGGGTCTCCTACCCATATTGCTCTCCCACGAGCTATGCACGTGACAGTTACAATTTTAAGATAACTCTGATCGCCCATAGATCTTTTGTATCTTTTTGACCTTGAAATGCATGAACTTACTTAGAAAAAATAAGAGTAAGATCACTTTCCTTACAGCTAATAAGATGCCCAAATTTCATATTTTTTTATATGTTGAAAGATTCAGATTTGTCGTGGATTTGTCTCTCCATATGGGGCATCCTAATCTTACACATGCATGCGTTTAAAAGAAAGTCATGAGAGGGAACTCATTTTTATTTATTTTATAGGAAATATTAAATGGATTCACTTCGGATCCAACAACTGATCTACCTAATTCTTGGTCATTATCTTATATTCAGATTTCTCATTGGTTAGTTCCTTTTCGGAATATTTTTCAAATAGGTCATGTTCCAATTCAAATCCGACTATTCATTCAAG
This sequence comes from Tasmannia lanceolata, assembly GCF_043159265.1. Classification (NCBI taxonomy): domain Eukaryota; kingdom Viridiplantae; phylum Streptophyta; class Magnoliopsida; order Canellales; family Winteraceae; genus Tasmannia; species Tasmannia lanceolata. Next base: position 19,586,490 of record NW_027518685.1, read on the forward strand.
TGTACCTAGGTCGGTCTTATGTTTTTTACACAACATAAAACAAATTTTATGTCCATTTTTAGGTCGAAAGTTTGAAACAAACAAATACAAAAGCTTAACCTTTTGGAGAAGGTGTTACTTAATTTTTTATACTTTAACACTCCCTCACGTGTGAACACTCCTTTTTTAGGGGTTGGCCTACACATACGGCACATGTGGCCCCTCTTTTGAGTTGGTCATTACATGTGGATTTTTAATCTCAAAGGGTTTTGAACGCAGGACCTTTGCTCTGATACCATGTGAAAAAACAATTACTCCAAAAGCTTGAGAAGTTGTTATTTAATCTTTTCTACTTTAACATAAAGAAAAAGATCCAAATGAAAAGCTGGAAATTAAATGTTTGTTGAAATTTTGAGTCATGTTTTTTTAATATTACAAAAACATCCCTCATAGTTAATACACGTGGTTCATTTATTTATTTATTGCAAATTTGATAGGGGGATTTGGGGAATCGTTCTTGGTAAAATCGGCATTTGTTGGGTTTCCCTGAAAATCTCATTGATGTCCTTTATGGGTGGTCGGTGGCTCCGTGGAGAAAAAAAAGGAATAGTCCTTTATGGAATGTAGCTTTCATGGTAGTAATATGGGCATTATGGAAGGAAAGAAATGCTAGAATTTTTAATGGAACCTCTAGAAGCGCCGCTTTCATCTTTGTCAAAGTGTTAGCCATGTCGATATATGGGAAAGGTGGAGTGAAGTGTGTAGTAGTGTGGAGATAAATCTAAAAATAGTTCAAGAATGGACTCCCCCCGTGCCTGGTTTTTTTTTAGCTCAATTTTGATGGCTCTAGCTTGGGGAATCCCGGGCCTGCCGGAGTTGGGGGCGTTCTGAGGGATAAGTTGGGGGAGGTTATTTGGGTGTTTGCGATCCCTTTAGGAAGCAGAAGTAAGTGCGGCTAACCAAGTAGTTAAATTGGTGGCCAGAGATCATCTAAGCAACTTGATAGTAGAAGGGGACTCTTGGATTGTCATTCGATGGCTTAATGAATCCCAAAAGCCCCCTTGGAGATTTGACAAAATGTTTGATTGGATGAGATCGCCTTTTTTTGTGTTTAATCATGTCCATCATTCTGCTAATACGGTGGCGGATGGTCTAGCAAGAGAGGGTGTCTCCAAGGAAGATATTTGGCGCTTTTCAACTCCTTCTCGCCTTAATTGTTGTGCTATTGTAGTGCTCCTTTTACTATCCTATACTTTATTTTCTATATCTCGACCATCTCGGTCTTTGTTATTAATAAATTGGCTACCATTTTCAAAATAAAATTATTACACGTGGATAAACAAAAATATGAAGGGTATTTTTGTACATTAGTAGAACCTTCCATTCAGAACTAGGACCTGGCCTCCATCAGATTTTGCATTTGCGTTTGGGTCACGATGTCACGATAATTTTGATGCTTAGGATAAAAATTCGAGGGATTTTTGTTGATTAGTCCCTACATGGCAAAATAATTACTTATTAGTCCCTACGAAAAGCATATTAGCTGTATAGTCCTACTTTTAGAAAATATTTGCTAAAAGGTCCCTAAAACTCACGAACTTCAATTTTCTCCATTTAAAATTTTAAAATGGCAAAGTTACCCCCAACCCATTTAATTAGTTTTAGCGTTTTTTATTTCCCTTGGAAAATAACTAGGAAATAAGCAACAATATTATCTCTTCCAATATTCTCGTAAAAAAACCTTCAACAAAAAATCATTTTAGGAATTAAATAAATTGAAAATCCCTCTAAAATAAATTAAATAGGGTTGGTTTGAATTATCTTTTCTTCGTAGATAAATAAAGTAAGAAATTTTAGGAATATTTTTCGTTTCTAACTTTTCTAAGAAATTCCTATCTTGGTTGGATTGCAAGAAAATATCTCTGATGGAAAATTATTTATATGGAAATTATTTTTCATTGAGGAATTATGTCTGATTAATTTAGAGGGATAACATCATAAACCGAAGGTCCCTAACTGAAAAATTGAATAGGGTTGATTTACCTTATCTTTTTTATGTGTAAGAAATAAGAAATTTTAGATTTTTTTTTCCTTTCCCAACTTTTGTGGTTTGGCTTCTAATCTAAAGAGAAAAAGAAGGGAGAATGTCAAAAGGAAAGTCAATTTTGGAAGAGATAATATTGTTGCTTATTTCTTAGTTTTTTTTCCAAAAATATTGGAAGGGAAATCAAAAAACGCTAAAACGGATTAAATGGGTTGGGGTTAAATTTGCCATTTTAAAATTTTAAAACAAGAAAATTGAAGTTGGTGAGTTTTAGGGACCTTTTAGCAAATATTTTCTAAAAGCAGGACTGTTCAGCTAATATGCTTTCCTTAGGGATTAATAAGCAATTATTTTGCTATGTAGGGACTAATCAGCAAAAATCCCAAAATTTAATATTCACCGTTCGAATTCAGTTGTCGTGCCCAAATCATATTCATTAGCGTTAGGATCCTTTGGACATAATTGGACTGAGTGAGTCCATTGACATCCCCAATAGGGAATGCTCTGTAAGAACACACCCATATGAGATAATCAATGAGGGAAGCATGATTTTGACCCTTCATTTAGCGGGCCACAATTTGGAGATGCATTCAGAACGAGAACCACAAATATCAGATAACCCTACCCCACGTATCCCCATCAGAGGACTCGAATACGTACCATTTCTCCACCTTTCATTCATCATGGAAAGATGTGTTTGCTTTTTCGTTTTTTTAACAATGATTTTTGTTTATAAGGAGAGGGACCCATGATTCTTTTGCCCAGGAATCTTTCATAGAAAACAAAATGCTTCTTTATTTTGTCATGTCACCCTTCGATAGAGACCTAGCTATCATACATGACAACTTGTGTATAAGCCATCACAGATATCCAATCAGCCGCAGATGACTTATCAATTCATACAATCCAATGGTTGCTCTACCTCTTTTAGTGGGCCCATACCCCAAAAATTTACAGGTCGATTAGCGAGGACTAGTTACAAGGTAGAGTCGCTATACACCTAACTTTGGTATATATCACTGCATGGTTGGTCTTGTGCTTAAAGATGGTGTAGAGAACTGCATTTCTTTCATAATTGGAAACACCAGATGAACTCCTAATGGAGTGTTTTGTTGGGTGTTTCAATCCACATCGGACCCCTTTTCAGTGCTTGCTCAAATCATCACAAAAACACACAAAGTAAAAAGGAAAGATGTGTGAATAAGCATTCAACTTTGTGGCCATAGAATCACAAATCCATGTGGACCATTTCTCCCACCTTCTGTACACTTTCCTAGCAATCATGGTTTTAAATTTAGACCGAAATCCGAAATTTCAGACTGAAATTTCGGATTTTGGTCAACCCCAAAACCGAAATGTACAGTACCCGAAACGTTACAGGATTTCGGCCGAAAATTCATTTTTCCGAAATTTAAGAACATTCAACCAAAAAACTTGATTTTTTAATTATTTAATATTTTTCCAAAATTTCAGCTGAAATTTGGTACAAAATAAAATAGTATTTTTAACGGTGCGTCGGATTTTGGCCGAAATTTCAGTTTCGGTGAGGACCGAAACACATTCTGAAATCAAAATTTGAAACCATGTTAGCAATACATTAATTCAAATCACCTTCCCCACCCACACATCCTAATCATATGGGGAGGAAAAAATAGAAAGGTGATTGTTACAAAACAAAAGGAGAGAGGGTCATAAATATCCATGAATCCTCCCCCACTTAGTCCACTGAACCAACTGTGAGCTAGCATTCATGATTAAGTGCACCGTCTCTTTTCAGACGTAGACGCCACGCACTCTGCCGACGCATTACCCGTGACAAGGTGGACAATGACACGAACCAAAGGCTTTTTTCACCTGGGCCCCCGGAAAATCCCAGTATCCCCAGGTCCATATATGCCTATACGTTTTTGTAATTGTGTGTCTGCATAAAGGGTTGGAAACGTGTGTCACATAGCCTGTCAACTTTGGATATAATCTTATATTCCATGCACTTGGGTGACTTGGGAAGATGGCCTAGGGAAAGCATATAGAAATTGGATTCTATCAGACACATGGGGCCATTGATGGGAACCCAAACTTTCTCCTTGGTGAAGGGTGTTGTTTCTTCCTTTGTTCTCTATATATTCTCTTTAAAAAAATGAGGCCCCATGCTTGTATATGACAACTCACTTATCCATCTTTTCTACTCTAGACAGGAGTGTATTTGTCTTTTACTTATGTATAGAAGGCTCAAGATAAGAATCTACAGTCCCTAAACTATTTCACCTGGAAATGATATCACACACCCCACACTTGCTCCAATGCATCTTTCTTTATGTGGGAATTTCAATGACTGCCATGAGTTTACTTTCCATGGGATGGATTTGGTAGGGATATGGAGTAGGGCTAAAGTAAGGCATTTATTTATTTCATAGTTGAAGCAAAACCCAATAAAGAGATGGACATAGACAAAGGGAAAATTATTCTAATAGAGTTAAGACAGATTGGTGCAAACATCACTTTCCCCCACTTGCACAATTCCATGTGCAAAGTCCACAGCACCCCATCACTCCATTTATAAGATGTGGAGATTGAAAAATCAGAACTAGTGATTGTAAAACCAACTTCCCATCTTAGGCAGAATCATTATGTCATGCTTTGGTTGGACATGATTTTGGAGTACAAAATTAAAATAAAATTTAATACCCAAATCCTGGATGGCCCAACTACCCAACAAAGAAATGATTTAGTGGTAGCTTTCTGAATGGTGCTCATGTGGACAATTGCACAACTGAACAAAATAATAAAGGAGGCCTGTGCTGGTGACATTACTAACTATAGATTCTCTTTACATGTGGATGGATAGAAACTAATGAAATTTTATGGGACTCACGGAGTAGCTTAAAATAAGGGTGTGATTAAGGGTAATTGCCCCATCAAGCTTCTAGGGAGTACGAATATCTTTTCTGTTAGAAATTTTAGAAGAAAAATTAAGTTGAAAAGTCATAGATGCCTTTTCCTTTGGGTTTAAAATTTGGAGGGAAGATTCAAATTAAAGTTTTCCCCTTATTTTGAAAGCAAATGTATTTTGATTGAATGGGGACTTGAACCCAAAACCTTGGAGTGTGTGTATGCATGTTGTGCTCTCAAAACTAAAGGCAAATTAATAGTCCCACATTGCTTTGGAAGAAATTTCATCTCATCCATATAAGATGGAGAGTTGGAGAAAGGCTTGGGCCTTCAAGGGGCTTTAGAATTTGTTGGGCCTTGGGCTTTTAGAAGCGCACAAGCAAATGTGTAAACAAAGTTTCATATCCAACAATCATATTTGTGACTGTTGTGAGAGAAACGTTTAAGACACTAATGGTGGTGATTAATCTCTTCCAACGGTTACTTCCTCATCATCTATAAAAAGGAGAGAACAATACCGTTTGGAATACAGATCTATGTACACGAATTCTGATTTTTAAAGGCAACTTTTGTTCTGTTTTTATCATCTTCTTCCTCCGATCTTTCTGTGTTTGAGCACTATTCCAAGGTGGTTATGGGTGGACCAGTCAGCGAGTGCATGTAGACTGGAGCCAACTTTGGCTGTTTTATCTTAGAGCATCGGTTCGCGGATCCCGGTTGCATCGGTAGGGGGCGGATACGATTCATAAGGAGAGTAACCATTGGCACGACTAAGCCTTCTTCTTAAATCTGTTTTTCTAGAAACGTTTTCTACAAAAGAGATAAGTACTGGTTTATTTAGATTTCTAATTTTCAACAGAAAAAAGTTCTCGTTTCAAGTAACAGTTTTTAGCTTCAAGTTGTACCTTTTGGGTCCGATTAAGTCATATATCAGACCATTAATTCCAACATTTTCTCTTTGGCTTCTTTTCTACTTCCATGGTGAAAAAGGTGCTGATTCTTACAATAGACAATGAAAATACAAGACGTACCAAACATGACTCCTAGTGCAACCTATCTTAAAAGTTCTTAATCTTCTAGATGCAGGATATTATCGTCTCCCTTGAAAAATGGGCTTTCAAGGCCCAACCAATTGCAGTTTAAGGTAGAATTGTGATGAAAGATAGAACATATATTTGCTAAAGGAGATGAAATACTCTTGTTTTGGCAATCCACTCTCCTCTTTAGTTTATATTTCTCCAATTAGCTGTTAATGGCTGCATAGTAACAAGGTTCAGATTTAGAAATAACCAGCGAGAGACGAATATGTTTGAAAAGTATGGAAAATGATTAGGATGAGTTTGAGAAAAAATTCTAGAAAAAAGTTTTGATATGCATAACGTGTACATTTACCATATCTACTATGAGAATGGCATAGAGTACTTACGCTTATGATCAATGGTAAATGGTAATTTTTGGGTTGTATGACTAGCTGAATACGCATAAGAGCTTCATTTATTAGCCTCGGTAGTTTTCAGCAGTTGAAAATTAATAGGTTTCTCTCTAATTATATAAAGGGACTTGGTAAGCAATTTTGCATAAAGCCATTTCGCGGCTCAATTTTTTCAGAAGAGAACAACCACCTCGTAACAGTTTTGTCATATTCATTTAATTCATGCGAGGTGAGCCGGAACATGGCTTTCTGTGAACAGGAATTTCCCAAAAAAACCATTTAGCAGATCACTTTTTCAGGAGAGAACAGCCATCTAGTACTAGATGTTGTCTTATTCATTTAATTCATCTGAGGTGGCTGTTCTCTCCTGGAAAGTGAGTTGCCAAATGGCTTTCTAGGAAATTGCCTAGCAAATCCATATAGATAAGTCATTCCTCAAAATCTTCCTAACCCTCCGGACTGATTTTCAGGAGACTCCCAGACAAAATTTTCACTAGCATGGTTACATGTAACGATTAAATTTTGATTGGATTTCAGACATTAAAAAACAAAGTAGAACAAAGCATGCTGAGAATCACCCACCAATATCACTCTTATTAGCATTAATATTGTGCATGTACGGGGTCACAATAGATAAGAGTTTCATTCAGAAAGGAATACAATGTCAAAATGAAACCCAAGAACCTTATTTTAGAACATAAATTAGAGGATTGCCTTGGGAACTGATTTTTGGTATATAAACATCTCAACATTTAGCAATGGACTTGCTTTGTATTTCTCTGTTGTCTGGTAAAAGAAAAATGTCCACTCATTATATGCAGTTAAATGTCAAAATTTTGGAATCAGGGGATAACTAGATGTTATCCCGTGGCAGGCAAAGTTAGTGTCAATCATCACAAGTTATTGGAAAATAATTGTGTATTGAGAAGCATTCAAACATAAAAGGATTAATATCTACACAAGTCTAGTCTTTCCTAGTATTGATTTGCTAAACTGCATATAAATAATTGTAATTACCATTAACCCATGGATCAGAGAGCCTAATATAGAGAAAATAGTGTTAATAAGTACCAGGTGTAAATATACTCCTCATTGCAGCATAAGTAACAATGCATGGTAATATAAGTAGATTATGTAAAGGGCCATCATCCTAGAGAACATTGATATTATGCAAGATTGGGTAGAAGCGGATGATCATGTTGTTTTTGGTTGGCAATTTGTGAGTCAATCTAGTGTTGTTGTAGAGTACTACGACATCGATGAGAAATAGAAGAGCAGATGAACTGATTTGAGATCTAGGTAATGTCTGTCCGAGAGTTTTCTAATTGCTGGCATACAAATCCCCCGACGAGCCTGAATACCTTCACAAATCAGTGTGTCTGTGGTTCCAGCCTTACTGGGTGGCTCCAACTTTTCTAGATCTTGTAGAAAGTGGATACTCAGCTCAGGAAGCTATCTATACGACTGGAGTCTTTAACAGTTGTTGCCGGAGATCTTTGTTTTTGATAAGTCAAGGGGGGAGTAGAGAGAGATCACCATGGCGCTGTAGACACCCCATTTTGACCAGACCCAAGTTTGCGTTGTCTGTGCGAGTCTCGTCAAATCAGTGAGTTAGGATCCCGAATTGCACCCTAAGCTAGGTTAGGGTCCCCCATAGGTCCCCGTAAAATTTCATCAAGATCCGAGCTGATTTGTCAAATAAGACGAGCCGGGAGAGGGTGCATAGTACAAATCCAAAGGGGGGTGAATTATCTGAAGAATGGGATATCCAGTTGAAGAGGGGGGTGAGTTATCCTGTGATGGTCACGCCCAGGCCGAATAAGACAAAAATGGCGGGCGCGACTCATCCATTTTTGTGCGCCCATCAAATGGGGGTGCGGATATCAACAGGTTATTTTAACATATAAAAAAAAAATCAAAACGAAAGGGGAGGGGGGGAGCTCATTGGTAAAAGACAAAAAAAGATAGAGAGAGAGAGCTTCTCCTCCGGCAACGGTGCCGGAGCTCCGATCGGATCGGCCACCACCTCATCTTTGCCTCCATCCTATTTCTGCAACCCAACTCCTCCGACCACATCCCACCGGAGCCGCCCATATTTTCCCTCATCACCACCTCCGATCGAGCTTTCACCCAATCACAACCACCAACAGCCACCACCTCCATTGATTCCGGCAAGCTTGCCGGAATCCGATCACCACCGTCGAACCATCTCCACCTTCTCCTTCATTTTCCCCTTTTCTCCTCTGCAAAACCCAAACCACCACTATTCGGCCATTTCCAGCCCTACCACCATCTCCTCCACCCCACTTCCAACTTCTTCTTCTTCATTTTATTTTATTTTTTTTTTTATTTTTAAAAAAAAGAAAAGAAAAAAAAAAGAAGGAGAGATCTGCAGAGAGAAAAGAGAGAGAGAGAGAAGGATCTTCTTCTCCGACAGAAATTTCGTCGGAGTCCGATCATCACCACCTCCGACCGGCTGTGCCGGAATCCGGCCCCAACTCCGGCCACCCTTACGCTCAGGTATTTTCATTTTTTATGTTTATTTATTTATTTATTTTTAATTTTTTTTTGTCGTTTCATCATTGCATGTTTGACTGTTCGTTGATTATTAATATTAAATTATCGAGAATAGTAACAGCTGTTTGAATAGTAATAGGATTAAATTTTTATTTTCGTGAATAGTAAAGGTTGCGTGAACAGTACCAGGTCGATTAATATTATTAAATTATTATTTTCGTCGATTAATATTATTAAATTATTATTTTTGTCGGTGAGTAATTATTGTTTTTTTGACCGTAATGATTATTTTATTTAAATTATTATTTTTGTCGGTTATTAATATTATTAAATTATTAATTTTTTTGACCGAGATGATTACTATTAATTAAGTATTATTATTTTTCTTTCGGTGGAATATTTAATTGTTATTTCGTTTCCAATTACCGAGGGACCCGCTGATGTGGGACCCGCTGATGTGGGACCCGCTGATGTGGGGCCCGCCGATGTGGGACCGCTTGTGTGGGGCCCGCTTGTGTGGGGCCCGCCGATGTGAGACCCGCCGATGTGGGACCCGCTTGTGTGGGACCCGCTTGTGTGGGGCCCGCCGATGTATGAATAGTACTTGGTAGGTCCTACTGTGAATAGTAGTTTTGAATAGTAGTTTTGAATAGTAGTTTTGAATAGTAGTTTTGAATAGTAGTTTTGAATAGTAGTTTTGAATAGTAGCTTTGAATAGTACTTATAAATAGTAGCTTTGAATAGTAGTTTTGAATAGTAGTTTTGAATAGTACTTATAAATAGTAATTATGAATAGTATTTTTGAATAGTAATTATGAATAGTAATCTTGTATAGTAATTATAAATAGTAATTATAACAGTCTTCAGCACAGGAGTCAGTCATTCAGTCAGTCCAGGAGTTTTTCCTATCATCATAGGGGTTAGGATTCTGTCCATCCTCTCATCAAGTCGTGATCTTTACCCGCTCCGGCAAGGTATAGGATGCTGTCCAACCCTTGCCGAGTTATTTTCCTGTTCGTTCCCCCGCAAAGCATAGGATGCTATCCAACCTTTGCGGGATTCCAGAAGTCTCCCTACCCGTATGATGATAGGATTTTATTCTCTGGTGTCAAAAAACAATAAAAACATTTCAAAAATACTTGAAAACAACAAAAACATTCCAAAAAACACTTGAAAATTCAAAAACATCTCAAAAACAATTCAAAATCCAAAAACATTTTAAAAATCAAAATTTCAAAAAAAATCTTGAGTCATGTGCAGAGTAGTTAGGAATTCTGTTCCGAACTACGGATGGCTTGATCCCTAGCTGAGGGGTACGTAGGCAGCTCAGGCGTGCTGCTGGCACCCTGAGTTCAGTCACCATTTTTACACCCTTTCACCATTTTTAGACACCATTTTTGTAAATATTTCTCACAACTTTCACCATTTTTCATAACTTCAAAACCTCAAAAAAATACAAAAAACTTCAAAACCTTTTCAAAAAGATCTTCCCCTAGAGTTAGGAGTCTGTCCTAGATATTTAGGGTGTTTTAGAGTTAGGAGTCGGTCCTGATTTGTATTGATATGGTGTGTCCTGTCGTGTGAGTGTCCCTAGAGTTAGGAGGCCTCAAGTCAATCGGTTAGACATTTAGTCGAACCGATGGCTAGACTAGGAAGCATATAGTCAACCCATGGTTTTCCTTAGAATGCACAGCCTAGGTACACATAGGATGTAGGGCCCACCTGCATTAGCCTAAGGCTAATCAACTTGCATTAGTTAGGGCATATAGAGTCCTAAAAATTACAATCCACTTGAATTTAAGCAATCGCACAAAAAGCTTTAAAAATCAGTCGAGTCTAGTGGATCGAGTCTAGGATAGCGGTCCTAGAGTTTTAGGCATCGTAGTTTAGAATAGGGCACCGAACTACGTTGGCTCTGATTCTTCCCGAGGCCGGGATACGTAGTGCAGCTAGGATGGATGGCCATTCTGGTCCGAGTCAAGTATTGCATTAGAGTCTAGGGTTTGTCGTGTCGGGTCGTGTGTCGAGTCGTGTTGTGTTGTGTGTTTTGCTGTGTTTTCTTATTTTTATGTACAGATCTTATACCTTTAGCTGTAACATGCATGTGCTTGTCCACCAGAACTTAGACACCAATTAGGCATGGCACTCATAACCTAGCTATTCTTAGGCGACATATCTTTCATTTCTTTTGTGTGTGCTTCTTATTCATCTCCGAGACATGCATGATTAGCTAGACGTTATCTCGGAGATATTCGTTCTCATTTCGCATGATTTTCGCCCAAAACTCTTCAAAATTAATAATAAATGGCATAAGAGACCAGGTGCTAGCACTTGGGCGAATTGGGGGCGCCTAATCCCTTCCTCATTCGTCATCAGGCACGAACCCTATTTTATATCTCTGGTTATCCGTTGCAACAGAGCACAGCATGGGATCCAGGGCCCACTTCCTTGGATGGCGACTCTTTCTTTGTTCGAGGTGCGTCTCGAATCCGGGCTAGTCCCCGAATCGAGAGGTATCTCACTTTACATCGCCGCTCATGCTGTGAGGGGCACTCTTTCGAGGGTTCCTTGGTGGGGCTCTCCTTCACGTGGACGATCTAGAGAGACTCGCGCGGGGGCCCGTCCCCTCACGCCCGTCCTCGGATCTGGTTCCACAGGCTGGCGACTCTGCTGGGGATTTCTTGAAACATTGCCTAACTCTGTAAAAATGCCATTGTTACTAATTTTGAGGAAATTTGGGCCAAAATCGAGTTAAATGGGAACTTTATCGTTAGAAATCCAGGGGCACCAAGTAGGCGCGTAAATAAAACAAGGGATTCACACATCGCACATCATACATTGTCATATTCTTTATTTCTTTCATCATTTTCATTATTGGCCTCAGGGAATAGATATGACGCGTACCAGATGGGAACCGTTGTATCTATTTCCGAGCTATGCGCCGGAGCTGCAGCCGTAGACACTGGGTGTGCTGGTGTTCTACAGCAGCCGATGAGCAATGAACATACTTTGTATAATGCTGGGTGTGCTGGCGTTATACATCAAGGGTATGGTCATAAGCATAGTACCCTGCAGAAATGCCCGGGCCCTACTTTTATTTCATTATATTATGTATATATATTAGTTTCTCCCTTTAGAACCAAAATTAGGGAACCCTTGCTAGGACACTATATATATGTACTCATATAGGACGAACATGTGCGACTAGCATATGTAAGCCTAGGATAGAAGTCAGCCTACCCATGTAGTGTAGAAGGGTAAGTCACACCGTGGTTACCCGCCGCGTTATCTAGTACACTCACAGACACTTCTGGGTCAAGATTTTCTCGACTCCGCTAGTTAGACTAGGGTTGGTGCCCCTGGTTAGGATGTATATATATATATATATATATGTATATATTTATTATTAGATTAGGGCTTGCTTCTTAGTTAGGTTTCCTTCTAATCTAATCAATTTTTCCCCATCTATCCATTCTGTGGATTATCATCAGATTCTTGGCTCTTTTAGTCATGATCTGTCTTCCGTGAGCTTGATCATTTGATTGATCCTGATCAGACCGTGTTCCACATGTCGATTGTGAGTCTATCTTGCCATTATCATTATCGGAGTGTGTGTTCTTGCTGAGAGCCCTGCTTTATCTTGATCATGACGGCATACTCTTCATGTTTAGTTGCTGAGACCCTCCTAGTATAGCCGTCATGCTGCTGATTCTTTTCAGAACCCTTGAACGTAATCATTATCCTTTTGGGTTCATTGACAAACTATGTGCTTACCTTACCACATCTCCTGGTATAGCCGTTATGCTGTCGAATTTTCTCCAAATACCTTGAGTGTGATCATCATCCTTTTTGGCTTGTTGACAAACCATGTACTTGCCGTACCACATCTTTATGTACAGTTGTTATGCTGTCGGATTTTACCCAACGGAAGGATGTATTGGTGCTACCTTTTGTCTCAACTTGCGCATTACATTGTCATGCGATTAATTCTCATTGAGCCTAGTGTTTATGGTGTCCATGACAGGAGTCTTAGTCACTCGTCTACCATCAACCCCAAAAAAGCTTTCATCTCTAAACTCGCTTGGTCTAGCCCACTATACCTTTTTCCTCTCACATTGCCCAGATGGCTGAGTATGCTGAAAGTCTCGTCCTGAGAGAAATGAGAGAGATGGTGATGACATCCATGACCTGATAGACAGGGATCCCCTCATTCTTCTTGAACTCAAATGCTTCTGAGAACCCTGCACATAACCGTGTTGCACCTCCTACACCCACCATGGGAACCACTCTACCCTTTCAACCCTTCATAGATCTTACCACCTCTACCTATACCACCTCTGGGCTGGAAAATGATTAGGAAGGGAAAAGAAAAATGTCAGAGCTTGAACTCCTTGAAAACATTATACCAGAGAAAGCCTTGCCATTGTCAGGTGCTAAAGAACAATTTGAGAGGCCCTCCCTTCTGAGATTCTAACTCCAGGATTGCTCTCTCCAATCATCATCATCATTAATGAAGGCACGTTGTCCTTGAACTTTCAGCGCCAATCCGTTGCCTCTGATGAAGTGTCACATCTTTGAAATTTGTTTTGAAGTGTGTATACCAACCCTCCTGTCAAAGTTGGTAAGTCTAACCATGTCAATATCAATTCTAACTATGTTGTGTTTATTGGTCTCTCTCATTGTAAGCCAATATCCAATCTTTTGTTGAATTTGATGGAGAGCCTATCGTGGCGCGTCAAGAATCATTGTATGTACTTCAAACATTCAATGCAACGAACATTTGATTCCAGTGTCGTCAGTATTCTTGTATATGTTCACTCTTGGATCTAATGTTAATAAACAAATTAAGACACCCTCCTCGGACGAGGATGCCGATGAAATTCTCCTCGAGATTTGAAAGATGATCAAACGAGAGGAAGAGTGTTGAGCAAAGCCACTTGAAGATGAAATCGATACCGTGGATAGTGTTATCGAAATCCGAAACTCGAGAAATAAGGATTAGCAAAATCTCCTGAAGAGCGCAAAGAGTCGATAAACCTATTTAGAGGGTTCAAGGAAGTGTTGCTTGGTCCTATGAGGATAAATCAGAAGCGTGCCTTAGCACTGTTCAACGTGAGTCACCCTCAGCTTCAGACATCAGGTCGAAAGAGCAAAAATTTCGAATGAAGGATACCCAACATCAAATGCAGTGAATGAAAAATTGAGAGAAGACTTTCGGACAACAAAGTCATGAGCATAGAGCATGAACCCCAAAAAGAATACTTGGGCTATACATTGCGATGGAATTTCAAGTTAAAGCATTCAAGGCGTAGGGGCATTCCCCACATCCAAGCAAAAAAAAAAAAATCGGAATGAACAAAGAAAAAATAGAATCCAGAGAAGAAAGGAGAAGGGAGCATGCCCCGCGTCAACTTCTCAAGAAAGTCAGAATCGCAGGAAGCGGAGTCGATAAGTAGATTGAAAATTTCAAAATCTTCAGCATTCAGAGAAGACCCAGAGTCGTAGAATCCCGAATATCAGTGCAAGATCCTAAAGACAAGGTGGGAATTCAATCAGTCTAGCTTGCACAGTGCAGATGAAGTCTTGCCAGGAAATGCCGCCAGACTCCTAAAAAAAAAAAAAGTTCAAAGCCATTGAACCTTAGCCATTCAAGAAGCTTGTATGCCAAAACATCAGAAGGCCATCCTTGGACGCCAGAGCCTTAAACGCCAAAAATCCCAAGTTTGAAGAATCCTTTTACAAACACCTTTGAGCCTCAACCGAATCAAACATTCTTTTCAAACACCCGCAAACCAGGGGCATTTCGACCCGAACTACGCGGACCTGATCCCCAACTCTTCGGGGGTACGTAGGCAACTTGATCAATTCAGGTTCGGTCAAATCCTTGGGGATAAAAACTAAATCATCCCCTTTTCAAACTTTTGAAGCTAAAAAGCTAAACCATTCTTTGTTAAACCCAAAGCGAACTACGCGGATCTGATCCTCCATTTTTGGGGTACGTAGGTAGTCTGGCGAGACCAGATTCGATCCAAATCGTTTGAACTTCCGATATCTAACCCTTTTGAACCCAAGCCCGCCTAGAAAGTCCTTCTGGTGAACAAGCAGTGGTTCAAAGTCAAGAAGAAAAAATGATGGAGTTTGAAGACCCGCTAGGCTGAAAACCCGAGAGGGCGGTCTAGGCAAAATTTAGGGTCATTCACCCGCTAAGTTGACAACTGAAAAGTCGGGTTAGGCAAAAGTTAGGGTATCGAGCCCGCTGGATTGAAAACCCGAAAGGGCGAACCAGGCAAAAGTTAGGGCAAGCGGTCCGTCAGATTGAAAACCTGAAAAGGCAATCTGATCAATGGCAATGACTTCCAACAAAAAAGCGAATCATTGAGATGGAGAAACAGCCTTCAACCAGCGTAAAATCTCGGGGTCCAAGTAGTGCCAGCAAGCTTACTTTAACATTCCTCTAAACTGGGGCATTGAAACCGAGCAATCCAAAAGGGATAATAACCATGACCTAAACACCGAAAAAGGAGAGTAGTGCCTCTTGACACGGTCTTCGAAATACTCTAAGAGTGACTAAGCCATACCCTTAAAAAATGACACATCAGATCCAAGAGCGAAGTCGAAAGCGAGTCGAGTCCTTCGAGCAATAAGAGTCTTCTTTGATTGAGTCCTTGGAAATCTGTTCCTCCTTCATATTTGTGTTCCCTTTCCTTGCAAAGTCCAAACTGTCAGGTGCTGGAAGAATGGGAGTGTGTCCTCCAAAATGCGAAGAAAATTCAGAGTAAATCCTGGTTTAGGTATCAGAAGGGGCGGGAGACATCTTGTTCAAACCTACCCGAGACCTTAAGCCTCCAAAAGTGAGCCATGCGAAAGAAGAGATTTTCAGACTCAGCCATCATGGTTATTGTCCTATTCTCTCCATACAAAAAAAAAAAAAAAAAAAACTTTGCATCCTCAAGCCTTCATGAAACGAAACATCTTTTCTTCAACCATCATTGTCTTGCCTTCTTAAAACTCCTGTCATGGAAACACAATATACTAGGGGCATCTTTTATGACTTGCGTCATAAAAGATGTCAAGCGCACAAAGGCAATCAGTAACAATGTCTCAAGCAAGTAAGGATAAGAGGGGTACAAGCACATCTCAAGCCTAACCTCTAAACTCCTCAGTTGAGTCCTCTCTTCAGAAGAGTCAATTCTCTAAGAAAATCAGTTTCCCAAGCGGAGTCTAGAATTTGCTCGCGCAGCCTTCAATCCCCGGCAAAATCAGAAAAAATGGTCAATATCCAAATCCCTGCAAGTTATCTGAGTCCAATTCTCAGCAATATCACTGTCCTTCCAAGGCTCTTCGTGGTTTGCCAGGCAGGCACATCATGGACCCTTGCTTCCTGAATGGCTCTTCGTGATCTGTCCTTTAGGATATATCATGGACCCGCTCTCCATGCTCATTTCATTCATCTCCATTACTTGTTATTCTTGTTGGGCTCTTCGTGGCTTATTGTCATGGACCCCAAATTTCATTCTAGGCTCTTCGTGGCTTATTGCCATGGACCTTAGATTCATTGCGTGGCTCTTCACGGTTTGTTGCCGTGGACCCTCGATTACTTCTTGGCTCATCATTGTCTACCATTCAGGTATACTATGGACCCATGCTCCCCGATTGGCTCTTCGTGATATGTCCTTCCAGAAATATCATGGACCCACCATTCATAGTCATTCCATTCATATCTTTTACATGTCATTTGTTTCTGCATGTTGGGCTCTTCATGGCTTATTGTCATGGACCCCAAATTCAATGTTTGGCTCTTCACGGAGTATTGCCGTGGACCCTTGATTCCTTTCTGCTGGGCTCTTCATGGTTTCTTGCCATGGACCTTAGATTCATTGCGTGGCTCTTCACGGTTTGTTGCCGTGGACCCTCGATTACTTCTTGGCTCTTCATGGTCTACCATTCAGGTATACTATGGACCCATGCTCCCCGATTGGCTCTTCGTGATATGTCCTTCCAGAAATATCACGGACCCACTATTCATAGTCATTCCATTCATATCTTTTACATGTCATTTGTTTCTGCATGTTGGGCTCTTCATGGCTTATTGTCATGGACCCCAAATTCAATGTTTGGCTCTTCACGGAGTATTGTCGTGGACCCTTGATTCCTTTCTGCTGGGCTCTTCATGGTTTCTTGCCATGGACCCTAGATTCATTGCGTGGCTCTTCACGGCTGGTCACCGTGGACCCTCGATTACTTCTTGGCTCTTCATAGCTTATGGCTATGAACCCTTGATTCTCAGTTTTTCTAATCCATTAATCACTCAATATCTTTCTTGCAAGGTTCTTCGTGGCTTATTACCACGGACCCCGGATTATGGCTTGGCTCTTCGCGGTTTGTTGCCGTGGACCCTCGATTTCTAGTTTCCTAAAAATAAAAAAAATATAAATAAATTTCGTTCCGCGAGGCTCTTCGTGGCTTACTACCATGGACCCTCGATTCCCGTTTGCTTGGCTCTTCACGGTTCACCACCGTGGACCCTCGTTTTCTGCAAGGCTCTTCATGGCTTATTACCATGGACCCCTGATCAAAATTTTCATTCAACTGTTGTTCTTCCTTGTCTAATTTGGTGAAAAGCTGGACAACAACTCTCTCTAGTTATTTTGTTGTCAAGTCATGGTCCGTCGTTCCACAGTGTGCCGTCACCCAAGTGCGGAGTCAGGAATACCTGTGTGACCGATGTGTTACTCGAGTGTGACCGATGTGTTACTCGAGTTATTTCTCTGGTGGGAGGCTATCTCACCAATATGTTTTGAATGCTGAGTTATGTGTCCCGCCTTTTACCAAATTACTCATAAGTCATGTTGAGTGTTGAATTTCAAAACCAAAATCCATTTTATCCTTGTAAGTATCGTTCTTAGAACCGAAAAATCCCAAAAAAATTTTTCTTTTGTTTTCGGGTCGATCAAAATGCGTTGTCTGTTCAGCTTTGCCATTCGCGTGTTACACACGCTCTGCCAAAGAGGGGCATCTGTAGACACCCCATTTTGACCAGACCCAAGTTTGCGTTGTCTGTGCGAGTCTCGTCAAATCAGTGAGTTAGGATCCCGAATTGCACCCTAAGCTAGGTTAGGGTCCCCCATAGGTCCCCGTAAAATTTCATCAAGATCCGAGCTGATTTGTCAAATAAGACGAGCCGGGAGAGGGTGCATAGTACAAATCCAAAGGGGGGTGAATTATCTGAAGAATGGGATATCCAGTTGAAGAGGGGGGTGAGTTATCCTGTGATGGTCACGCCCAGGCCGAATAAGACAAAAATGGCGGGCGCGACTCATCCATTTTTGTGCGCCCATCAAATGGGGGTGCGGATATCAACAGGTTATTTTAACATATAAAAAAAAAATCAAAACGAAAGGGGAGGGGGGGAGCTCATTGGTAAAAGACAAAAAAAGATAGAGAGAGAGAGCTTCTCCTCCGGCAACGGTGCCGGAGCTCCGATCGGATCGGCCACCACCTCATCTTTGCCTCCATCCTATTTCTGCAACCCAACTCCTCCGACCACATCCCACCGGAGCCGCCCATATTTTCCCTCATCACCACCTCCGATCGAGCTTTCACCCAATCACAACCACCAACAGCCACCACCTCCATTGATTCCGGCAAGCTTGCCGGAATCCGATCACCACCGTCGAACCATCTCCACCTTCTCCTTCATTTTCCCCTTTTCTCCTCTGCAAAACCCAAACCACCACTATTCGGCCATTTCCAGCCCTACCACCATCTCCTCCACCCCACTTCCAACTTCTTCTTCTTCATTTTATTTTATTTTTTTTTTTATTTTTAAAAAAAAGAAAAGAAAAAAAAAAGAAGGAGAGATCTGCAGAGAGAAAAGAGAGAGAGAGAGAAGGATCTTCTTCTCCGACAGAAATTTCGTCGGAGTCCGATCATCACCACCTCCGACCGGCTGTGCCGGAATCCGGCCCCAACTCCGGCCACCCTTACGCTCAGGTATTTTCATTTTTTATGTTTATTTATTTATTTATTTTTAATTTTTTTTTGTCGTTTCATCATTGCATGTTTGACTGTTCGTTGATTATTAATATTAAATTATCGAGAATAGTAACAGCTGTTTGAATAGTAATAGGATTAAATTTTTATTTTCGTGAATAGTAAAGGTTGCGTGAACAGTACCAGGTCGATTAATATTATTAAATTATTATTTTCGTCGATTAATATTATTAAATTATTATTTTTGTCGGTGAGTAATTATTGTTTTTTTGACCGTAATGATTATTTTATTTAAATTATTATTTTTGTCGGTTATTAATATTATTAAATTATTAATTTTTTTGACCGAGATGATTACTATTAATTAAGTATTATTATTTTTCTTTCGGTGGAATATTTAATTGTTATTTCGTTTCCAATTACCGAGGGACCCGCTGATGTGGGACCCGCTGATGTGGGACCCGCTGATGTGGGGCCCGCCGATGTGGGACCGCTTGTGTGGGGCCCGCTTGTGTGGGGCCCGCCGATGTGAGACCCGCCGATGTGGGACCCGCTTGTGTGGGACCCGCTTGTGTGGGACCCGCTTGTGTGGGGCCCGCCGATGTATGAATAGTACTTGGTAGGTCCTACTGTGAATAGTAGTTTTGAATAGTAGTTTTGAATAGTAGTTTTGAATAGTAGTTTTGAATAGTAGTTTTGAATAGTAGTTTTGAATAGTAGCTTTGAATAGTACTTATAAATAGTAGCTTTGAATAGTAGTTTTGAATAGTAGTTTTGAATAGTACTTATAAATAGTAATTATGAATAGTATTTTTGAATAGTAATTATGAATAGTAATCTTGTATAGTAATTATAAATAGTAATTATAACAGTCTTCAGCACAGGAGTCAGTCATTCAGTCAGTCCAGGAGTTTTTCCTATCATCATAGGGGTTAGGATTCTGTCCATCCTCTCATCAAGTCGTGATCTTTACCCGCTCCGGCAAGGTATAGGATGCTGTCCAACCCTTGCCGAGTTATTTTCCTGTTCGTTCCCCCGCAAAGCATAGGATGCTATCCAACCTTTGCGGGATTCCAGAAGTCTCCCTACCCGTATGATGATAGGATTTTATTCTCTGGTGTCAAAAAACAATAAAAACATTTCAAAAATACTTGAAAACAACAAAAACATTCCAAAAAACACTTGAAAATTCAAAAACATCTCAAAAACAATTCAAAATCCAAAAACATTTTAAAAATCAAAATTTCAAAAAAAATCTTGAGTCATGTGCAGAGTAGTTAGGAATTCTGTTCCGAACTACGGATGGCTTGATCCCTAGCTGAGGGGTACGTAGGCAGCTCAGGCGTGCTGCTGGCACCCTGAGTTCAGTCACCATTTTTACACCCTTTCACCATTTTTAGACACCATTTTTGTAAATATTTCTCACAACTTTCACCATTTTTCATAACTTCAAAACCTCAAAAAAATACAAAAAACTTCAAAACCTTTTCAAAAAGATCTTCCCCTAGAGTTAGGAGTCTGTCCTAGATATTTAGGGTGTTTTAGAGTTAGGAGTCGGTCCTGATTTGTATTGATATGGTGTGTCCTGTCGTGTGAGTGTCCCTAGAGTTAGGAGGCCTCAAGTCAATCGGTTAGACATTTAGTCGAACCGATGGCTAGACTAGGAAGCATATAGTCAACCCATGGTTTTCCTTAGAATGCACAGCCTAGGTACACATAGGATGTAGGGCCCACCTGCATTAGCCTAAGGCTAATCAACTTGCATTAGTTAGGGCATATAGAGTCCTAAAAATTACAATCCACTTGAATTTAAGCAATCGCACAAAAAGCTTTAAAAATCAGTCGAGTCTAGTGGATCGAGTCTAGGATAGCGGTCCTAGAGTTTTAGGCATCGTAGTTTAGAATAGGGCACCGAACTACGTTGGCTCTGATTCTTCCCGAGGCCGGGATACGTAGTGCAGCTAGGATGGATGGCCATTCTGGTCCGAGTCAAGTATTGCATTAGAGTCTAGGGTTTGTCGTGTCGGGTCGTGTGTCGAGTCGTGTTGTGTTGTGTGTTTTGCTGTGTTTTCTTATTTTTATGTACAGATCTTATACCTTTAGCTGTAACATGCATGTGCTTGTCCACCAGAACTTAGACACCAATTAGGCATGGCACTCATAACCTAGCTATTCTTAGGCGACATATCTTTCATTTCTTTTGTGTGTGCTTCTTATTCATCTCCGAGACATGCATGATTAGCTAGACGTTATCTCGGAGATATTCGTTCTCATTTCGCATGATTTTCGCCCAAAACTCTTCAAAATTAATAATAAATGGCATAAGAGACCAGGTGCTAGCACTTGGGCGAATTGGGGGCGCCTAATCCCTTCCTCATTCGTCATCAGGCACGAACCCTATTTTATATCTCTGGTTATCCGTTGCAACAGAGCACAGCATGGGATCCAGGGCCCACTTCCTTGGATGGCGACTCTTTCTTTGTTCGAGGTGCGTCTCGAATCCGGGCTAGTCCCCGAATCGAGAGGTATCTCACTTTACATCGCCGCTCATGCTGTGAGGGGCACTCTTTCGAGGGTTCCTTGGTGGGGCTCTCCTTCACGTGGACGATCTAGAGAGACTCGCGCGGGGGCCCGTCCCCTCACGCCCGTCCTCGGATCTGGTTCCACAGGCGCCCCCCCAGATCTTTTCCTCGATCGAAGACATGATGACAAGAAGGTTTGAATTTAGAAATGGATCTGTTCGAGGAAGGCGAAGTATTCCAAATTGGAAGTGTATGAAGTGCAGCTACAACAACTATGGCACACGCCGTATTTGCAGAAAATGCTTGGGGCCGAAGTATAGCAACAAGGCAGAGGTCGTTAATTCGTGGATACCTAAGACGCCCCCCAAGGAGATCCATACACCTAGAGTGGATGAAAAAACCCCCGTGTTCACTATCCCAATCGAATTGATCAATGATAGGAAGAAGACTCTAAAAAGTTGCTTGATAGGTACTTTGAGAAACAGGTCCCTGTTGGAAGAAGTTTGGACCTGGGCGAAAAGAAAATGGGCCTTGCCGCTTCTCAGCAAACCATTATGCATTAGTCCCTCAATGGTGCTTTTTTGCTTTAAGTCTCAGAGTCAGGTTACTTCCATCCTACGGTGGGGAGGTGATGCTTTGGGTGGATACCTTGTTTCCCTTCAACCGTGGTCCCCTGCTTTAAATACTGGTGCAAGAATAAGGAGACTTAGGTTTTTTAATATTCTACTTCATGACTGGTCTCTTTCTACGGTGGAGATTTTGGGTCAGCATTTTGGACAAGTTTTGGAAACACAGATATCGGGCAGTCATAACCACTGCCTGGAATTAGCTTCTGTCAAGGTCTTAACTTCGTTGTGGAATTGTTTACCATCTTTCATAAATCTTATGGTAGACTCCATGATTTATCCAGCTGGAGTTAAGATGGTGGATGAGGCTTTAATGTCTTTAAAGATCCTTTGGAAGAGGGGGATTCCGCTCCTTTAGTCCCTGCTTTAGATGTCTCTGTTGATCCACCGTCAGTGGTTGACCCGCCTGTAGTTGGGTCTCTACCGGCGTTCCCTGGGGGTAAATCTGTCATATCCAAGTTAAAAGAGACGTTGGACAAATCTGTCACAGATTTTGAATTATCCTCTACTTTAGGAATGGAGAAACCGGCAGATACACTAAAAAGTTTCGTCCCATCATTGAAAGGGAAATCGGTCAGTCCTGAGAAAGGACTGTGTCAGAAGTCATTAAAAGCTAAATCTAGTATTTTCACCGGAAAAGCTTTCAGAAAAGAAATTTCCGACTGTCGCAATCTACAACCAGTGTCAGTAGAAAAGGCGGTAAGGATTAAAAACCGCTTTTTTAGAAGCAAAACGAATAAAAGAAGTTCAAAAGTCTTGAATGATATCAACAGTCACATCAAAAGGTTTCGTGTTAATCCCTCCAAAAAAGGCACTCTGTTTCAGAAAGAAAAAATAGGTCAGAAGGAGCGGGGCGTGTGCCTCGAGAACTATTTATTAGCTACAAAAGGAGGTATTTCTCTATTTAAAAGAAACCTATTGGGTTTTCGGAGAAAAGAAGAACCAAGAAAAAACTAACTTAGCTTCCAAGTTTAGCCTCCTTCTTAAAGACTTTGATAAACCCTTCAAAGCCTTCTCATCTACCATGTCGTCCGACTCTGGTTCCTTATCTAGGAAGAGGAAGGCGGTTACGTTCAAGGAAGATGATTTACAGTTTCTTAGGGATCTGGAATATGATGAAGCAATGGCGGCAGAAGAATGTTCTACGCCTAGGAAAATTACCATGGGAATTTGGAAGAGACAATGGAAACAATTTAAGATGGATGCTCTGGCTAACAAGGACTGTTTTCTAGAGGTTTCGGGGAAGACTGACCCGAAGGAGGCTTTTGTCAGAGTTTATAAACTTCCATACTTTAAGGAAGCTCTAGAATAGGAGCGAAGAGCTCGCCGTTAGCGTTGGGAGGAGGTTAAAGCAGCAGAGATTGAGCGATTGGAAAAATTGATGGGTACCCCATTAGACGTATCTCAGGAGTCAAGGGATTCCCTAGACCGGGAAGTCATCATGGAGGTCTGGACTCGGATGGGAGTGGATGTGGAAGGACAAGAGGCGGACTCAAGGTTGATGGATTTTCTGGAATCAGAAGAAAGTAAAGTTGTTTCCTCTGAGGAAATGGATGAGCTGTTGGCTATAGGGGATGTCTTTGGAATAGGTTTTGAGGATGATATGGAAGCCACTAAAAATTTGTTTCAGCCTATGGCTATTAGGGATTTGAAAGAGCGAAGGGAGGTTGGACTTGAGAAGGATGATGGTGGAAAGGGGGCCGAGGGTAGCAATCCTCAATGAAAGGCCTTCCGGCCCTAGAAAAAAAAAAGTGAGGAAAGAAAAGAGAAGGGGAGAAGAAAAAGGACAAATGGAGAAGGAAGAGGAAAAAGAGGGAAGGAAAAAAAGAGAAAAGAAAATGAATAGATAGAGAAATGAAGGAGAAAGGAAAATAGAATTCAGTGAGAAAATTGAAGGCCGGACTATAAGAAAGAGATAGGTGTTTTGGGATGGCTTCACTAGAAGCATTTTCTTCCGTGGGATGCTCTTCCCCATAGGTTTGAGAATCCCTCAGTCCAGTGCCTTTTGGTGGTAGATAGGTTCGTTTCTAATCTGATGGTTTTTTAATGGAGTTTCAGAATTTGGAACTGTATGTCGTTAAAGGGTAAATCCCTTTCAAAATCTTCCAGGATACCTATCGTTTAATAGCACTGTGAATTGCTTGTCGTTATCCAGAAGTTGTCATTTTTCCATAGCCATAGCTTGAGAGATTCATTCTTTCGCTTAAGTTTTCCTGTCTGGATATTTTAACTTTGCTATACCTTCTTGGAATTTTACATCAGATCTGGAGTTTAAGAGTTTCAGGAGGCAGGTTTGGTAGTTTCAGATGAATCAGTCAGCTTGAAGTTTCAAGAGGTTTTTGTTTAGGAGATCTACAATTATACGCAATCTAAAAAAGGTACAGTTGACGGGTTTAAAAGACTGCTATGAAAGATGTAAAGAACACATACTACAGAATAGACGAAAGGAATGCTTAGTTTCTATTGCAATTTTTGGTTACTTTTGAATTGGTCTTGGGTATGCCCGTGCGAATTCACCTTAATATTTTGTATTGCAGGATGAGACTCCTAGTCCCGAATGCTATCTGAATATTAATGAAATATGTCACTTTTCAAAAAAAAAGAAAAAAAGTAGATTATGTATAGTATTCAAAACACTTTCCCCCCTACCAGGGGATTTGAAATTAGATGGTATCTATCTGAAAGATAGAAACCAGTCACCCAGCAGACCGCCACCATGGAGCCACCATAGCCAAGAGATAACTGATCAGACAATCCTGATCATGCAGCCAGAGGGCTTTTGAGGACTGTAGAAGGATGGTTAAAAAGAATTGACTCATGGTCGACAGTCAACTGGTAAAAGTCCCCAAGGTGGATAAGGATTCTCCCGTCAATGATCATTTTTTGGCTAAGGCCAAAATCCAATGGCAAGTCCCGCCTGATGAACAGTCCTGACCTTGAAAAAGGCTTCACATCTATTAGCTTAGATTCAGTAATAAGGAGGGAAAAATTGCTTTACTATTGAATCATGCTATGTAGAACCACACCCATACATTTAATATGGTAAAATGAAGAACTATATAATAGTTTTAGTAAAACCGTATGCATGACAATTCTTCAAAACAAATGTCATTTTTTAACTTCATAATCCACTATACCTCAAAGAGAATCGCGATACTTCTAAATATTTTCTTTAAAACCTACCCCAAGTACGGCCTCAATTGCGTGACAGCTATGATTTGTGGACACGGACACGAGTGTCGCGTATCGACACGGACACGGAGTGTCGGACACAGCGAGCTTACAAAATCTAGAACGGAGACACGGCTAAAATATAAAGTATATATAATCTTGATTTGTGGATATAGATTTGTGTGCCGAGTTTCAACGCAGATATGGGGTGTTTGACATGTCAACCCCTAAAAATCTAGAAATAGTGGCATGCCCATACGCGTACATACATATAAAGTTACCGGCACTTACTAGCGGACATTTAAAAGTGTTGAAAAGAGTGTCGACACATGTGGAAATGGGTGTTGTGTCGGACACGACACGACACGTGTGTCAACAATAAATTCAAAGTGTCGGCCAAATCATAGGGTGACAGTAATAACCATGAGTTCGACTAGGAAAGAGTTACCATCTGAATGGACATAGACTCATAACCCACCTCCATACATAGATCACATGCTTGGTGATTGTAAATGTTGGTCACTTGGGCTACAACTAAGTGACACATTAGACAGTCTGATGAGATCCAGCATGCAAAGAAGTCAAACAGCTTTGCAAAAACTAATAAAGGACACCTTTTTTCACCATAATTGAGTCATGATACAAGATCAAGGACCCATATAAACACTGAAGATGCCAGAACCAAAATCCAAGTGTAGAGAGAGAAGACCACATAAACACTGAAGATGCTAGACCTCAAAATACACCCGTGTCTCAAATCTAAATGACTGAGATACCATAACTGACAATTTCTTGTTTACCTTTTGTAGACAACAGAAACAGTACACGTGAACGTAGGGATACTGGACTACCAAATCTCATCTCAAGGCAAAAAATAAAATTCTCATCTCAAGCCTTTCTCATTTCAAATCAAACACCAAAATGTTCAAATAGAATTTGTTTGTCAATGTCATTATTAATTTTAACTGTTTTGGTTGTTGAGAGAGAATAAACAGTGCACGTGGATGTGGGGTTAGTGGATCACCAAATCTCATCTCAGGACTCTCTCTCATTTCTTTTTATTCTCGAACTCTTTGTGCTCTCATGCATTGATCTTGGCATCTGGTATGTTGTTTATTTGTTCATATTCATTACTGGTTCATTGGTATCTCTGTCTTACTATGCCCATTCTATCGTAATAGGTGACATACTAACATCCTAGTTCCTAGAATTAAAGAAAATGGAAGATCCCAGATAAATGAATAACATAAGAATGCAAATGTGCAATGTCTGTAACAGACGAAAATGTGCAAATGGGACTATTTGTAATTTTCTAGGATCATGAGAAATGACTAAATCAAATGATTATGGAAATAACCAAATCATTACCATACTCGTCCTTGTGAGACCCCCACAGACACCCCAAAGGAGGTTTAACGTATTGTTATTCAAATGCTAAAAGTTGAAACTAACATATGGATAACAGTAGAAAATTAGCACTAGAGTTAAAAATAAACATCAGAAATAAACCACTGCCTTTGAAGGAATCTTGCAAAATATTCACATGGACTATAAGGTCCTCCTTTTCTTTTGTAGCAACCAACTCTTTTTTGTACAGCATCCTTCCGTTTAGCTTGAGCATCAGCCTCTGAAACCCTGGCCCTCTCTTCAGCTCTAACAACAGCTGCTTTTAATATCACAACACGTTCTCTAGCTTTTGCAAGCTCAGAACACCATAGATGTGCCTCTTGGAAGGCAGAGTCTTTTTGCTTCAATAGCTGATCTCTCTCTTTCCTTAGAACCACAAGTTCTTCTTCAGATGCTCTCAACTGTAACGTTAATTAGTGAAAGCAAACTAAATCAGTAAAGGTCAAAGGAAATCTCACTGAGTCCAATAACACAATGCATCCGACTAGAAATGCTATTTATGTTGATGGAAGCTAACATATTGAATTGTTCTCTACACTGATGAACAATTGCAGTTATCACTCTGGCCTGTTTCTTTAGAAAAAAAATGAACAGATCTGTATACATGTTAATGCTATTTGAAGTATGTAGACGATTATTTGTATGTACACATCTCTCTGCAACTATATCTTTAGATTATACTTTACCAAAACCTTTGGAAATTTGTGTGGTGATTGTGGAACAGAGCAGACTGATGTTGTTGCCCGTGGACAAGGAAGCATCAATTGTGCTGCTAGCACAGTACCTTCGAAGAAAACGGGTGATAATGCATATGGGGTTTAATTACCCAGTGACTTGGAACTCTACCGAACATTTGGGGGCCGTTTGGATACGCAGCTTTTAGAATCCTTGTTTTCTTCAAAATTGTAGGTGGGAGACGAGAGAAGAAAGAGACCAGCCGTCGTATTCTGATTTCTCCCCTTTATTTTCGACAGCAAGAGAGTAGCAGATCATCTCATGTTTCCAGGTTTTTAGAAATCTCAGGATGTGGGAGAGATTACTAAAATCTGGATTTCTTACTTAAAATCCAAGAAACACTGTCAGGACAGCATACGGCAGCTTGATCATGAACCCTCTTTTACACTGTTTTCAAACAAAAAAACCTGGATTCTAAAATCCACGTATCCAAACGGCCCCTAGATGTCTCTGACATCTAGTGATGACTTGGGATATTTCTGACTCTAGCGATAAAATGGAGAACATGGTGGAACACTTGCATGACCACCATATTGACACTATCAAGAAACTTGAACCCACTCTTGCCAACTAAAAGATTGAAGTTGACAAGCACAGCAGTGAGAAAAAAAAAATCTTATTTTCAAGTGGGTGATCCCCCCAGCTGCACCCTAGTTTTGTAGGCATGATTAAAGTCCAGGTTGACCATCTCAGTAGTGGGAGGAGACCAATGTGGAGAAGCATAGTTAGAAGCCTCCTTGCAACCCTTGCTACTGCAAATCCTGGGCCAGAAGGTCAAATCCGTGTAAAAAAAGTAAAAGAAAGTGGGACTACATGACTCTTAGTGCGTGTTTGGCGTACCGTTTAAAACACCGTTTGGCGTTTGAAACACCATTTTGAGGCCAAACGGCCGTTTGGGAGTGTTTGGGTGCGCAACCACCGTTTGAAACACCGTTTTGAACCCTCAAAACGGCGTTTTGCAAACGGAGGGGGGGAGGTCAGTTTGCAAAACGCTGTTTTGAACGAAGTTTTTGGGCAGTGAGTTTTTACGTGTTTGCCCTCACCAAAACCCATTTTTACATATATGCGTGCGACTTTATGTGTTACGTCAAATACCAAAAAAGTGAGGGTATTAATATCATTCTTGAGGACACAAATTTGTTAAATTGTTAATATTTAATTCAAAACAATGGGGCTGCTGATATCATTATATGATCGCTTAATTTTGATTTTTTAAAGACAAGAATTAAAAGAAACCCTAGTTTCTTACTTTCTTCATCTACTTTACAAAGTTGCAAACCCACTCGTCTGCCTCACTGCCTCAGCGCCTCCACTCATTCGTCAAATCCGGCCGTTAAGAAGAAGAAGGAGAAGAACC
Organism: Tasmannia lanceolata; assembly: GCF_043159265.1. Classification (NCBI taxonomy): domain Eukaryota; kingdom Viridiplantae; phylum Streptophyta; class Magnoliopsida; order Canellales; family Winteraceae; genus Tasmannia; species Tasmannia lanceolata. Next base: position 19,615,162 of record NW_027518685.1, read on the forward strand.
CCAAAGGTATAGCCATTTTTTTTTTTTTTTTTTGGCAATGATGTTTAATTTTAATAGTGTTTGAATAAGATCCTAATGGCCTTTTAATATTGGGCCTAATGAGAGAGTAGTTGAGTTACATTGAGGCCAACTAAACAATGCCCTTTTTGGTCATTTTACCACTAAAACTTCGTTTTGGGGCATTTGCAACCAAACACACAATACCTCCGTTTGCCGTTTAAATGCTGTTTTGAACCAAAACACCGTTTTGTAAAACGGCGTTTTAAACGCTATTTCAAACGGTATGCCAAACACACCCTTAGTCTTATGCTCCCGTACCCCCTTACTAATAGGGCCCTGTGCTCCCGCATTCTGATTGATCTTGTAATGTTGTAATCTTTTTGTTCCTTCATCTCGTGCTCTACAGCTGCAGGGGATTTGGTCATATTTTGAGGCAAGTCTTGAAGAAGATTAAAAAATTCTCCTAAAATATGGGAGACCTCCCGGCCAATGCACCCTGGTCAATAGACTTTGAAAAATAGAAAACCCTGTAGATTTACATTTTGAAACACGCCTGTTCCTTTGTTTTCAGATTACACAATTTGTTGTTGAACATAGATAGTCGAAAGCTATATGACCAAGTGCCGCATACTTTAAAAAATACACTATAGCTTACCTTGTTCGAAGATCCAAGCAGTTCATTTGTTGGCCCCAACATAAATAGGCCTTGCCCTAAAATTCGTCTCCATAGGAAGATCCTAAGATTTCGATATGGAGAGAATTACGTATGGTGTAGTCCGTCTCCATATCAGAGTGGGTTAAGATCATCCAATAGAGATGATTTTTGGGGCACAACCAAAGCGTCCAAGGGGAGAGGCCCTTCGATTGACCCGAGCCAGATTCGAGCAGCAACATCCTCCAAGGGAATTAGCTTCTAGTGTCAAAACAGGCAAAATGGAGGCAGAAAATCAAGGTGAAATTTTGGTGAGTCTAATCATCTTCATCCCATGCAGAAGGCATTTACTGAACAGCAACCAACCAATGACCTTCATCCTCTTACTACTTCCTTAAATGTGATACCCACCCCAAACCTTTCCTATCCTAATCAAGTAAAATCTTCTAAATGCTTTAGCTGGCTCCCCTACTAACCAAAACATACCAATTGACATTCCTTTCAACAGTAAATGTAAAATTTCCATAACTAAACCAAAAGAAAAAAGAAAATCAAGTCCTAGAAAGCCTGCCAACTTTTAGTCCTAATCCAATCCCAACATCAAATAGCCCAACATCAAAAGCCAACTTCTCCCACAGTCCATAGTCCAACAACTCACCCCACATAATGTTAGCCGGAGAATCATATCTAGAGCCCTCAAAAGAGACTTGCCATCTGGAAGAGATAAAAACATACCGAGCTATTCCTCCACAAGATGCAGAAACTATCAATGTTCACAATATTGTCACCCTATCTTTCACCCAAATCCAATGCACTTCACTGTATTATTCATAACCACCCGCATACAATAAAAACCAACATCTTTCATAAGATATGACACCTAAAGATGTTCCTTTTTTATCTAAGGATTTCTAGAGGGGTGGTCACTCCAAATTCCAAAACAACAAACATGTACAAAATCGTGGAAGAAAGATAAGATGATTGATAAATAATGTATTAAACATGTTTTGTACATTAATAAGTAAATAATAAAACATGAAATCGGTATAAATAGTATGTGATAAAGTATGTGAGTATGTGTGTTCCTGAGAGGATGAAATTGATTGATCAATCAAGACACAATTCATTAGGTAAAAGGCCATAATCTTTCAAGGTGTCTCAAGTAACCCATCACAAGTGTCATTCTACGTCATCCCTACCACATTACGTCGAGAGTGAATATAAAATCAAATTATGGGAAGATCCATCAGATACTAGTCAACGAAAAGAGAGTGTAAACTAGATATGTTTGGAACAAGTTAGTCATAGCTACCTCCCATGCTTAACCCCAGATATAAAACCAGTGACAATTCGAATATAAACCCAATCGACAATGAGAAAACTGTTGGTGAGCTTAAGCGCACCATTTTTTGGTGCGCCTAAGTTGTTATAACGCCTCCCATTGGTGTGCTTAAGCGGGACCCAAACATTTAAACGAATGGGAGGCGTTATAACAACTTAAGCGCACCAAAAAAATGGTGGGCTTAAGCGCACCAACAGTTTTCTCATAGACAATAAAAATAAATAAACTTCTACAAAAAAAAAAAAAAAAAAAAAAAAAAAAACACCATTTGAGTTCAATAAGATTGGCAATAGCATACAGATTAATAAAAAACAAAACCCAAATAAGAAATGAAGAACAAAAATTCGAATCAATATACTGATCTCGAAATGCCTTACTTGAGGAACTCCTTCTTACGCCTATGTCAGTTAGTCTTTGCCATGACAAGGTAAGTGAATTATTTGGCTCGTTTTATTTCCCGGGTGACCCCATCTAGTGTATTTATGACTTATGAGTATGATGACTGGGGGTGAGTGGGGAATAAAAGGGGGCCAAATATATCATTTCTCTTTGTAAACCTTTTTTGTCCGTTGATCTCTTTCGTTGTTGCCTTCGCCAAGGGTTAGGATCATTGATCACGGCTAGATTGGTGCGATGAATGGCCTCGAGGATCAAAAAAGTGAAGTTTAGATAGAAAAAGTGGTAATTTGGTACGCAGAGCATGTGCCCGAAATAAGGGGCCTGCTCCAAACAAGAGTCTCCCCTCGGACAATCCTACGCACGCAAATGCCTTCTCTTAACAGTGAAATTACCATATTGGTACTGAGAGGAACGAATATTATTGTTCTTATCACACGAGATTCTTCGCTATTTTTTACCAAGTAAGGAAACAATAAAGAGATGGGACCCACCTAAGTAAGACAGTTTGGAGAGCCCTCACAAATTTATGGCAGGGACGACGCCGGAACTTCTTCGAATTGCGAACTATCTGGGTCCACCGCCAAGTGCTATAACGAGCCCTCCGCCCTACGTCTCAAGTTCATAGCCATATGTTCCATCCTAGTCACTAGCATGTTAGGTGTATATCTCCCTCTCTTCGTGTGGTAGGTCCCCGCCCTTGGACCTGATCGAGATCGATTTGTCATAGTCAAGTCATTTGCTTCCAGTGTAATTCTCGCGACTGGGTACATGCACGTAATGCCAGACTCCTTCGCTTGCCTGAGAAAGTCCATGGAGGAAGTTCCCGTTCAGAACATTCGTCGTCATGTTATCGGCTATAGCAACACTAATGGTGGATTCTTTTGCAATGTATTTTTATAACAAGGGTAATTCAGGCGGCACCATGTTGGTAGAAGACAACGGTCTGGGTGGCGACTCGGAGAAGGTCATGAACAGCCATGAACAGCCATGAATAAAGATGGCATGATCTTGCGACGATATCGGGTCGTGGCTCAGGTTCACCTTCTGTTTCTGACGAGGAATTTAGATTTCATATTTTGGAAGCACTTCTTTTTCTGTTTGGATTATAGGGAAACAAATTTATGGCAAAAGTAGTATCATTTTCCAATGGGGGATAAAATTTAGGTGGAATTATCAATAGGACCCATGCTTTTCAGAAATTATTAACGAGGGACAAAAGAGGTATTGTCATTAAAAGCTGGACGAAAATGCCCTTTTCTTAAGCAACACGTTTTGCTTTTCCACTTTTCCCTCTTCTCTCTTCTTTCCCTCTTTTTTTTTTTACTTTTTCATTTTCAACTTTGTTTTTTTAACCTTACCAGTCATCTTCTACATCATTTAGCCACCATTGGAGGCGGGAAAACTCAAAATTTTGAAACGTGAGTTCATTCCCATCTATCTCTCAATATCTTGGTTTTGTTTTTCATTTGTTTTAGCGTTTTGCATTTCTCCTTCTCCCTTTCAATGGAGGATGAGGAAGTTGAATCGTAGGGTAGAAAGAAAAAACCGTGACAATGAACAAGTAAAAAAAAAAAACAGGAAGTAAAAACGTGTTCATAAGGGACTTGATAAGCCCATTCGGAATTTGGTAACCCCATTTTGATACTGGATAACCCCAACCCCAGAGACTTGAAAACCCCCTTCCAAAACTCTAGTACCTTTGGGCAATTTTAAGGGACTTGATAAGCCCATTTGTAAATTGGTAACCCCATTTTGATACTAGATAACCCCAATCCCGAATACTTGAAAACCCCCTTCCAAAACTCTAGTACCCTCCACCAATTTTCAGGGACTTGATAAGCCCATTCGGAAATTCGTAACCCCATTTTGATACTTGATAACCCCAATCCGAGAGACTTGAAAACCTCCTTCCAAAACTCTAGTACCCTCGGCCAATTTTCAAGGACTTGATAAGCCCATTCAGAAATTGGTAGCCCCATTTTTTATACTAGATAACCCCCTTCCAAAACTCTAGTACCCTTGGCCAATTTTCAGGGACTTGATCACCCCATTCGGAAATTGGTAACCCCATTTTTTATACTAGATAACCCCAATCCTAGAGACTTGAAAACCCCCTTCCAAAACTTCCAGTATCCTCGGCCAATTTTCAAGCACTTGATAAGCCCATTTGAAAATTGGTTACCCTACTTTTGAGAGTTACTAACCCCCTTCCAGAGAGTTGATAAACCCCTTATGCTACAAAACCCTCTGCTTATATCAACTCTTCTAATGGCATTACAATTCTATTCATGATAGAAATAACAACAGAAATGGATGTTGTTTTCATTAAATGTGCTTCATGTATTATATCCAAATTTGTGTATTACAAAAAAAAAAAAAAAAAAGTAAATCAAAAAATGTGTAGCCATCCATTCATGTATTACATCAACTTTTTTTTTTATACAACCACTTGTCTTCCAAAAAAGTGAGTGAAGCCATCCATGCATTATCTCTAAAACTCACCCTAAAATACAAATCGCTTAAACCCTAAACAAGATAAATCAGAAATAGAGGAATGAAAAATAATGCAAAACCCTAAAAAAAAAAAAAAAAAAACCTAAATACAAAGAGACAGATGGTAAGAACTCAACATTCAAGTTTTCAAGATTTGGCCGTAACAATGGTGGCTGAACAAGGAGGAAGACGACTAGTAGGGTAAAAAAATCAAAAAGGTGATAATGGAAAAGTAAAAGAAGAGGAAAGAAGGAAAAAACAAGGTCAAAATGTGTTGTAAATGCCAAAGGGCATTTCCGTCCAGCTTTTATTGATAAGACCTCTTTTGTCCCTTGTTGATAATTTTTGAAAAGCATAGGTCCTGTTGATAATTTTGCCTAATGTTTGTCCCCCATTGGTAATTGTTCCTTTAATAAATAGAGTGTTGCGTTGGAAACCGGCTGCCTAACTTTAAGGGAAAAAAAAAAAAGGAATGAAAAGAAACTAAGATGAAGGTAAGTGTAGTTGTCAACATGTTAAGAGGCTAGGGACTGCTGGTTCCAGGTTCCCAATTCGGTGTCCGTATCATGATTGTAATAAGTATACACTTATATGGTATAAGCTTTTTTTGGCCTACCAACACTTTCTATATTAGAAAGTCTACAGTAAAGAAAGTGTGTGGCAGAGAAAAAAAAGGTGTATACTATAGAAAGTGTATACTTGTACTATGTTTCCATTTGTTCTTTTTTATCTACCGGATAAGATCACCCCTTTTACTTTGCTTTAGATTGCACACCATTTTAGATCATGTATGATAGTCAACAAAATTTCTGCTTTCTACTACATGCAGGTATTGGAACTAGGCATTGTAGTCCATTCAGTAATGATTGGGCTCTCTCTAGGAGCTTCCCAGAACCCTTGCACTATCAGGCTTCTAGTAGCTGCCCTTTGCTTCCATCAGCGATTTGAAGGAATGGGTCTTGGTGGATGTATTCTTCAGGTAAATTTCTCCCAATTTTCAGGATCTCTACTTCTCTATCACATCTGTTGTACCCAGCTTTTGCTCATTTTCATAATTTTTTTGGTGGTATTGGTGAGGAAAATTTAGGCAGAATATGCAACCAAGATGAAAGCTACTTCTCTTTCACAACCCCATTTGGGATTGCACTTGGCATCGGATTATCGAATGTGTACAGCGATAACAGCCCGGAGGCTCTCATCGTTGTAGGACTACTGAATGCATCATCAGCTGAGCTCTTGAATTACATGGCCTTGGTTGATCTACTTGCAGAGGACTTCATGGGTCCAAAGCTGCAAAGCTTGTTAGGTCAAGCAAGAGGTTGCTGAAGCATTACACCCAAGGTATCTAGTTTGGAATACCTAGTTTGTTGCCTTCAGCCCCCCTATATAGAGAGATACACTAGGGTTATTGACTGGTTAATGGACTCTAGCCCATGCAGGCCCACTACACCGGTCCATTATCTTATTGGGCTTATATTAGAACATATATGGGTTATATTATAAACCCAACAATCCCTTCCTATGTTCTACATATAGCACAATCCAATAGATAGATAATGTGATGTCCAAACAAAATATTGAATCATCCATATCACCATATCAAAAAAGATCTGTAATCCAACTAAAAACAAGAATACTTCTAAGAATAACCAAGAGTTTTAGAAATAATTTAAACTCAAATAAAAGCATATAAGTGAACTATTCATTCAACTGAAAAGAAAATAATAGTCCCCACTGCTCTATAAGGATTCACTCATCAAGTAAGTCATCCTCATCAAAATCCAAATCGAGGCAAGCTCATCCATTTTTGCCAATTCCTGTAAATTACCAAATATGAATTTCATGAAAATAATTCCAATCATTTGTGTAAAATGCTAAAGTATCTAGTTATACCAGAAGAACTTAGTACAATTTCATAATTGTTGAAAAACAAATATCAATAAGCATCAACGTCAAGTTTCAATCAAGAACAAGACCTAAATAGTTTCTTTTGCAAAGAACCATTTCATGTTTCAATTTGAAATGTTATAGCCATCATATCCAAATTGAGTTAAGTTGTATCATCAAGTTTGGAATGAAACAATCTTCCCCAAGAAGGACATGTCATCAAATGTGGAATGACGTAAAGACAACTGTAAACATCATTGAAACATATCAAGTGCTTATCTTGGCCAAGATAGGGAGATTCGAAAAATTCAAAATAACATGGATGTAGGTTAAGACATGTCTACATAGTCTTTAACCCCTAACAATCTTGAAGTATTACACCCAAGGTATCTAGTTTGGAATTCCTAGTTTGTTGCCTCCAGCCCCTATATATAGAGATACACTAGGGTAATTGACTGGTTAATGGACTCTGGCCCATGTAGGCCCACTACACCGGTTCATTATCTTATTGGGCTTATATTAGAACATATATGGGTTATATTATATACCCAACAAAGCTCTCCAAAGCTTCAAGGATGGTCATATATTGCTGTTCTTTTAGGCAATGGCGGCATGTCACTAATGGTGAAATGGGCCTGAGAGAGCAATGGTGAAGCTAAAGTTCTGAAAAGAAACCTTGGTTCTACGGATTCTAAATTGAGATGGAACCAGTTTTGGTGATTGTTAAATTTTACTTCCATTCATTTGCTTTGCTTTCTTGGCTTGGAGAATCATAAATTTTCTTTTAGATTGACTGTTCATTAAGTATCTAAAACGGTTTCCGTTTGAATTTCGAGTTTGATTGAGTGCTAATAAAGTGAAAGGACTCTCTAATGAAGTAAAATGACTCTCTCTCTCTCTCTCGTCCCCTTACAAAATCTTCGTGATTAGGTTAGCCATACACGTTTCTAGCGATTCATTCACATGGGATCATCAAATGATAAGTCTTATATAAGAATCTAGAATGCCCTTGTTGACAGCATCTAAGGCTCCTCGGAAAATATGATTTCTCACACCAGATAAATCTTAAATCCTCGCCCCTTACTAAGACTACAGAATATTCTTGTGAATCATGGCCAACACTAGGTATATAAGCAGTGCTCTTTGGATCAAAGTGTCAAAGTACATAGCTCCTATGATCACGCATTGTGATTTGCTTTGTTCACATCGCATATCCGTAGCGGTGTTGTTGAAGCATTCCAACAACATGTTTAGCCAATCACAGCTTTGAAAGCCAGCACCCAATGTCACCAGGTGACCCTCTCTGTTGTGATATTGTGGGCATGATATTGGAGCCCAACCATGAATCATCACAATAGACTAAAGTTGCCATTGCCATTAAACGCTAGAGTTTGACTATTTGAAGAAGCCCTGTTGGGATCAATCGCAGCCATCAACATTGGGTCCAACATGATGACATTTGTATGTAGTCAAGACAGTGATTTAGAAGCCCATCATGAGTCCGCCCACACTGTCTTGGTTCAATGCTGAATGGACATCCCATCCGTAAGATAAAGGCTGGCAAAAATATCAACACCTCAGCTTCTCTTCTCTTCCCTGAATCATAAACAGGACCTAATATATAAGAGTAGGAACATCTGATATAGTGGGGCCAACAGTATTGGGTTAGTCGGGCATGTGTTTGTCAGTTGGATCAATGGACCCGATCACATCCACATGACACACGAGGGGCCCAAAAAAAGTATCGTCAAGAAAAGAACCAAATGGTCAGTGTTTTCAGCATTTTCCCCTAAAACTTGTAGTAGGTAATGATCTGCTGTGTAAAACTTTCACAGGACAATTGTGAAATGACATGCTGTTGAGCCACTCATTCATCATCACCATGATCAGTACCATTCATCCAGTGGAACCCATTGTGGAGATGAAAACCTAGAAACCACAATCATCACATGATCCCGACGATCCGATCGAAGAAATGAACATGGATCGTTGCTTCTTTGTCCTTAGTGGGCCCAAGTGGGCCTAATACAAGTATCTCATCTAAGTGCATCTGATACTACCATTCCCCATCGTGGGCCTAAGATCTCAGATGGGTGTATCTTTAGGCATCATTCCCTCCAAATAGTCGAATATAAAGTGCAAAAGAGGGAGCGCTTCAAGCTTTCATTAGAGAAAAAATACCGTAAAAAAAGCATAAAGAAAGAAAATGATGTTCTCCACATTAAGCATCTGTTTTTCAGGATTCTTGTTGGATTTTATCACTCAAAACTACGGAAATCAACATGACAAGAACCATAACCTTAAGAAGTTATCTGCATTTCTAAAAAGTACTCCAATTTTTTCTAACCATTTTAACATAGCTTTGAATTTCTGTTGTAGTCTCAAAGTATACCATCTATTGGAATGGACTGCAGAAGGAACAACAGTTACTTTTTCATACCAATCTCAGATGCTGGAAGCTGGAACTAAATAGAAATGCATCACCAGCATGATCAATATTAAAAATCATTAATCTGTTTACATTGACTGAATACAAGCTGCTTCTCTAAAAACAGAACTTATTCCAGACAGTATTATCTACAATATGCTCCAATATACTGAAAGTTTTGGCAGTTCAAAATGTAGTTGACTTGCACTATATCTTACATTTAATAGTTTTAGGCATTTGAAGTATGAAAGAAAAGTTAGGAGAAGATACTATTTGAACCAAAATCAGAAAACAGCAGCGCTTGAAGTTACAACCATGACCTTGAAACTGAGCTCAAATATAGCATGCCTATCATCCATATATGTGGTTCATCAAGTTTACCAAGAACATGATATGTAAGTAAAAATGTATTTCACAAGTTCTCAAAAAAAAGATTGATCAATTCATATCTTCTTGGCCGTATTTGTGAACACTGCAGTAGCTACATAAACTGTAGGGCAGAGAAGACAATCAGAGACGAGGATGGTAAACTTATGAAGTTTTGATACGTGTTTTCTTTTTTAGAAACACACCAAAATAAAGAATGAAAACAAAAACAAACAAGAGAGATCAAGGAGTATAAAAAATCTCCAATATCGTCCTACTAATTGTGCCTCTCCATTAGCTGATCTCATAATACGCTGAAAGAGAATTGGGAGAGCCTCCACAGGTGAGGCTGAGAACCAATCATTCATTTAATAATATTGAAGGAATCTTCCTCCACTATAAGACTGTCTAAATCATTACTGTCAATGATCTTGATCCTCTGCAACATCACTCTCACTTCTTCCTCATTAGGAATCTTCCCCCAAGAGGCTGTTTGGATACGTGGATTTTAGAATCCAGGTTTTAGTTTGAAAGCGGTGTAAAATTCTGGATTTTACAATCAATTATCTTGGATTTTAAGTAAGAAATCCAGGTTTTAGAAATCTCTCCTCCATCCTGAGATTTCCAAAATCTGGAAACATGGGACGATCTCCTACTCTCTTGCTCGACGGAAAGAAGGGCGAGAAATTAGAAATCGACAGAAGGTCTCCTTCTTCTCTGTCTCCCATCCAGGATTTTGAGGAAATCAAAGTCCCTAAAATCTGCGTATCCAAAAGGTCCCATTGGAGCCTGAAAATGGCAATCTAATCAAGCTGAACTCCTCTCTGAGGAACCACCCAACACCATCTGCCCCGGGATTACTAATACTATATCCATCAAAATTAAGCTTCAGCCATCCTGGATCTGGAGGGGTCCATCTATGAGAACCCGTCTCCACCCTCTTTGACTCAAACAGATCTCTGGGATTGTATCGAGGACCAAAATCTTTATAAAAATTCAGAATCAGACCATGATGATACAGAAGCAATAAAATGAAGATAAAGCAGTATGGTAGATGAAGGACACGGACTTTGAAACCAATTTTAAGCAAATTAGTATGTAAACTTCAGCAAATCAATCAAAGCAGAGCATACAAATTAAAACATCAAAGAGCGTTCACTTTCTAGCGGACAATTTACATATCAAATAAGAGGCACAAATATCATAAAAAGAGTCAATGCCTCGTAAACTAATCAATACATTTTGGAGTCAATAAAACTGAAGTATGAGAACCTGTAATGATGCTATGAGATGCACTTTCACAAGAGTTCCCATGAGATGCTGCCATTGGTCCCATCCACATGACATACAGCATGATCTGGACCGTTCATCTGGTGACCCCACCATGCAGACACCATATCCCAAAAGTCACTCTTCCAAATCCTAACCATTCCATAGGAGGAATTTTTTCCCCCTTGAGTCTGGACCTTTGTTCTATCTTTCTTTAACCATCAATTGGAAGGTTACTGACAAATGGTTATGGCATCTTCATGATAGGGCCAAATATATGAATAGCCAGGAGCATGTTGACATTATTTGGGGGGAGTCACTGCCCTTCACAAGAGCACTTACACAAGTTCATCTTATTGTATCATCTTCTCTAATATAATACCATCCATTCTTGTGGTAAAACATTTTAAAAGAAATTATATTTAAATCACGTGCATTTTCCACAAAAAATGCAAGAATGTTGCCATCAGAATCACAATATGCTAAATATATCAAATTAGACACCAATAGACATCGCAGAAAAAAAATCAACACATACAAAATTGTATAATTCTATGGTACCTGATTCCATCACAAGTATGATACCAATTTACATAGATATGCCCACTTTCTGATGGAGGTGTTCTAATGGCATTAACATTTCGCAATCACGAGTGCCAATGAACCCTTCTATTGCTGTTGAAAGCTAGTACATGTTAGGAAAGTAATCCATATCCACCGGAAAATTCAAAAGGTTCCGAAAAGAATAGAAGAATCTGTTTACAAATGCTGCCATGCTTCTTTTCTCAACAACAAGCTATGTCAGAAGAACAAAATGTTTGGTGGCGTAGCACAAGTTGCTGAAGGCAGTTTGGTGGATATCCGAGCAATAATTCCACCGAAGAGCAGAGCCAAAAGATTCCAAATAACAAAAGAATTGCTCAGAAAGTTTCAATCCAAAACAACAATTAGCAAGAGATCTTATTAGAGCCATAGCTGATTGCATTAAGGCTCGAGTCAGACATATCAGTCATCCATCTCTGTGGCCCCCCAAATGCTCCTAAAATATTGTATGCATAAGAACTCCACCTTAAACCACAAGACCTTGAACCACCCATTGCAATCAACTTCTGTGTTCTTTCGAGCGCTATAAGGCTTGAAAATGTAGAAAAACTATTACCCACAAAAATATCTGCCCTCAGGCAAACTTCATAATCAATCGCAGATTTTATAAGGTAAGGATATTTATTGTAAATATCCCAAACCCCCAACTTCTTCTTCTCAAAAGGGAAAAAACCATCCGGCCAACCACTCAAAACCGATGCATCTTCCAGAAGGCTATCGGCAACTGCAAGAAAAAGAATGATCGGCTTTGTTAGCCCCCTTATGTGGGCCACTCTGTCCATAATCTCCTCCTTACTACTGCAGATTTGGCTGATGTTAGACCTCTGCTCGAGCTTCTTACAGTGAATCATCCAATCCTTCTCGATCCTCATGTGAACAGCAACATAAGGTGTATGCTCTTTAGAAGAACTGATATTCTGTTGTAGCGTCTCAGTTTTACTTCTCAAATTACTCCCCATCTCTCTAATTTTCGACACAACTTTTGTTGCTTCATCTGCTATCTCATCAATTAAAACCAAACATTCAAAGATCTTCGCATAATCCTTAACAGGCCAATGATCATGCCAAAGAAAGGGGTTCTTTCCAACAATCCGAATGGACTCGTACTCGTCAATTGGGTTTTCCCTGCACTGTTTCAATTGATCCAAATCCCTTTCCACAGTCCACTTCCTCCCACTTCCCTTCTGTAGCTCAAATGGAACAGTTCGATTGGAAAGATCAGAATATCGACTCAACCGAACAAACCCATTACAGAGGGAATTGAATCTTTCAAATTGGAAAATCTTATCAAAAGAGATGGGTTGCAATAGTTCAAGTTCTTTGTAAAACAAAGAAGCACTCAAGCTAGGCATTAACAAAGTCCGATTCAGCATTCTCGAAGTCAAACAGGCTCTGGCAAATGAAATTTTCTGATTGTTTAATCCCCAAACAATCTGAGGAACCTCCAAGAACTTATCTTTTCTAACACCATATTGAGTATTGGAAACAGAAGAACTATGCACCCAGTAGAAACTATTCTCCCTTAAGACACCAACACCAGGAAAAGGATAAAGGAAAACAGCTCTGAATATAAGAGCAATACACACCAAAGAGAGGCATTTGCAAAAAATAGAATTCCTTTGGAAGCCCAAGAATATAAGACGCTTACATGTCATCCAGGCCATTGCAAGGATCCTTGCAATGTTTCTTCCCAATTCCTCCTCTGAGGGCATCACAAGTCACAAAATTGCCAGAATTACAGTTCTGCAAAAAAACTAATAAGAAGATGGAAAGAAATAAACTTTGCTTAAAATTTCAATATCTCCAAAAAAATCCCCCATAAATCATGTGTGAAACGCATGATAAACGTATGCAACACTCGTAGAAAACACATGTGAAATGTGTCGGAAACATTTGTGGAACTTTCGAAAATCATTTTGGAAAAAAACAGTAAAAAATTGTGGAATAGATATTAAAAAAGAAAACAATAGCATATATTGTAATAAAAATAAAAATAAGAAAAATTCAAATGGAAATATGAAATTAACAAAATTTAAATCTACAAAACCACATATTTCGTGTTTTCCTTGTGTTTCATGTGTCTTCAATCGTCCATTTCTTTGTAATTGCATAAGAGCAAAAATCTCTAAGAGGACTTCAAAAAGGACTCCTAATTGAAGCAACTATTAAAACCACCAATCAAAAGGAAACTAAAGAAATCCTAAACTACTAAATATTAGGTAAAAAGATAAGGATTATATTAGAAAACAAAATCTGTTAAAGTATAAAAGATTAAATAACGCCTTCTCCAACAGCTTAAGCTTTTGGAGTAACTGGTTGTTTCACATGGTATCAGAGCAAATGGTATCAGAGCAAAGGTCTTGAGTTCAAACCTCCTTGATAGCAAAAGTCCACATGCAATGGCCAAACCCAAAAGAGGGGCCACATGTGCCACGTGTAGGCCAACCCTAGAAAGAGGGGCCCACGTGAGGAGGAGTGTTAAAGTATAAAAGATTAAATAACGCCCTTCTCCAACAGCTTAAGCTTTTGGAGTAACTGGTTGTTTCACAAAATCCTTCAAATGGGGTTTTTAACGCCTCTTATTTTTGGCTGAAATTTCGGCAAAGTGCCGTCTGCATCAGCTTTAGTGTAGGGGGGAAAACAAAGAAATGAGAAAAAAGAGAACAGAAATAAGCTTTAAAGATCTTTTCTCAAAACTTAACACCTAAAAAGCCTGAAGAAAATTACCATTTCTAAAACTGTGGTATCTCAATAAAAGGAACAGAAAGACTCAAAATCTTATTTCACTCATACCCAATTGCTAATTTAAATCCAAGAGTAAAAATAAACACAAATTAAAACACTGCCCTCATAAGAAATCATCAGAATATGACCATATAAGAATAAAGATTAAAACCCATGAAAATTCCCATTTCTCACCTCAAATCTGAGAATAATACAATAAAAGCTCCAATCAAACATCAAAGAGAAAACAACAGAACCTCCAAAATCAGAACAAACCCATTTAACCTATCCATCCGGCCTCAATTATTAGGAAAAAAAAACAAATACCCACCAAAGAGAAAACAAACCAGAGGAGAACCCATGAAAATACCAGTTTCTCAGTAAAATTTCACCCACACCCATCAAGAAAAAAAAAATCGAATAAAACCCAAAAGAAGCCAAGAAACAAAAAGGGGAATGATATTTTCCAAGGGATAAAATCCCCCCTCTAACGTTATCCGTTAAGTTTTAAAGGTAGGGGGGGGTGAATTTATCCTCAAGCAGAGAAGAGACCGTTACAGGGGGGAAAATATCATTTCCCAACAAAAAAATGGAGATTAAAAGAATCTGACAGGAATGGGTAGAGACCAGATGAAAGAATCCAGAACTACAGAGGCTGCAGTGATAAGCTGTAAAATGAGGAATGAATAAATAAAGTACCTGCCATTTTTTGTTCAGTTGGATCCCTTTCTGTACCCCAGAGAAATCTGAGCAAGGTGGTATCATGTAAAAGTAATGAAATCCACCATTAAAGAAGTCCACTTTTAGAAACATTACTAAAATACCCTTTAAGTTTTTAGTTTTTCTTAAAAAATGTCCCCGATATGCAAATCAGAGACAGTCACGTATCGGGTTTTCTTGTTGGGAAACATTCCACGTGGCGGGACCCCGCTAAATTGCGCCGGGGTGGGGTGAAATTTCTTTTCCTTGGTTCTATTTATTTCATGTAAATCTCTCTCTCTCTCTGTGAGCACATGCTTTTAGAAAGGTTAGACAGGTTAGAAAGAGTGGGTGTGGGTGCTACGTTCAAGAGAAAAAGGGCGGTTCAAGATGTGGGTGTTCTGCTTAAACTATTAAACTAGGAGGAGATGAAGTCTGTTTTGAAACAAGATTAAGGAGGGCAATTAATCGAAGATGGGTAAATATGAGCTTAAATCTGTTGCTTTTGGAGAGGATATTTAGGAGAAAAGGGTGAAGTTAATGGCAGCAATAGGATGGTTGAACGGGTAAAACATGCCTAGACTAAGATGATCGATTGTGGCAAGCAGCAGGTGGCTTGTTCATGTAACAGCAGCAGATGGCTGAGTATTTTCCGGGACAAATCCGAGGGACAACCGAGGGACCAAAAATAAAATTTTATTCATAAAGTTGTGAATCGTCTACAAGGGATAGACTTTTATAGACTTTTCATGGCCAAGATCCTAGCTATTCTAAGATTCCTAAAAGCACCGTTTGGGTACGCTGATTTTAGAATCTGGGATTTCTTCAAAATTGTAGCTAATAGACGAAGACGGGCCGTTGTTTTTTACTTCTCACCCTTCTTTCCGACAGCAAGAGAGTAGAAGATCCTCCCATATTTCATGCAGAAGAGATTTTTAAAACTTGAAATTCTAACTCAAAATCTAAGAAATCCTGTCAAGACAGCATACATCAGCTTGATCATTAAGCCACTTTTACACTGTTTTCAAACTAAAGACCTGAATTTTATATTTTGTGTATCCAAATGGCCTAATAATGAGAAAAACGTCTACTACTGCTACTAGAACTCCTAAATATTCTCTAAAACAAATCCTAATAGACACCAAAATTGTCCAACTCAATCTTCTCCTACAATTTCTCAAAGATCAAATCCTACTCTAAAAAAGAATCTCGACTAACTCCTAGGAAATTAAAATTCAAATAAAAAAAGGCCTAATAAATCAAAGGTTAGCGATCAACGTGGGCCATTGATTTAAACGCCGCCTGATATCTATTGATCAAAGGGTCCTCGACGATCCGATTGAGGGTCCGATGATCTTGACTGTTTATCTTGTGATAGCGCAAGATGCACCTCTCGTGATAGTGCACGATGCACATGTATCAATTCCCTGCGTGGGGATGCAAATGAACGGAGCCTAAGGTTATCTATCGGATAGTTTTTTGGGGCTTGAAAAAATACAGGAAATCAGTCCCCACCGAAAATTGAGATTGTTTAATGAGAAAGTAAACTCGATATTGGGAATTGTCATGAATGGATAAACTCGTTTGTTATACAAAACTCAGTTATAAGGTAACATGGGTTTGGACTTTTAAATAAACAAGCCTCGTCCCCTTTCCTTTGTTTGTTTAGTTCTAGGAAAAAATAATGAAAAGAAAAATCAGTCTTGTATGGTTGAAGTTTTCCTAGAAATTGGAGATTTTCTTTTAATGCTTAAAACAAATCACAAAAAACAATTTAGACAAACTTTGGAGAACTCATTTTTCAAGATTTACAAAAAACAGTTTTGTGTTGCTCAGATTTGGCAATGGTCTATTTATAAGTACAGATGACATATTGGACGGATATCTTGAGACATGCACAGATTCATACAAGGCATTAGATTCAGAGTTTACTCGGGTGACATGGTTCAATTCTGACGTGACAAATGGTGCTCAGAGATCACTTCGTATGGACATATTCTCAGTCTTTTTACAGTGTCTTTGAGGAAAGAAGTCTTCGTTCACGATTGTTTCACAAGGAAAGGACACAATGTCTCATGGAAATTTGAGTTTAGGCGGAACTTCTTCGATTGGGAGGATGATAAGGTTGTCATCTACATTGGGAAGGCTAGAAGTGACAAAGGGTTTCGTTGCTAGACTCCTCTAGTCTCTTTAACGGTGAAGTTGTTCTACTACCATTTCACTTCCAGCCCTCTCCATTGACGTTATCCAGAATTTGGAGTGTTCCAGCCCCCACCTAAAGTCTGCGTGTCCGGATGAATAGCATTTCAAAATCCAAACAGTTGACCATCTTTGCCGTTACATGTTCATCATAGATCAATGTGCCCTATGCATGCGGGCAGGTGAATCCGTGGAACATATACTTCTCCATTGTAAGTACTCTGGACCTGTGTGAGCTAAAATACTGGTATTGTTCAGGTTTTCTTGGGTCTTTCCAACTCATCTCTCTGATCTTCTCAACTCATTGTTCTTTGCGTCTTCCTAGGAAGGGATGATTCTTTGGAAGCTAGTCTTGTTGGCCACTATTTGGGCTTTATGGAAAGAAAGGAGCACTCGGTCCTTTAAGAATGTAATCGACCAACAAATTCTTGGGCTAGGATTCTCCCTTGCTTCAATATGTATTCGACTACAGATACCATATGTTGGTGAAGGGAGATTTGTGCAAGTAAGGATCGAGAGGTGGTCTTGGCCCTTAGATAGACCCTACCTGACCCTTGTTGGTTGAAGCTAAACATCAACGGTTCCAGCTTCGACAACCCCGAAATGTGTACATACGGCGGACGTGATATTAGGGTCCCACCAAATGAATGGTCTATGGGTGTGCTACATATCCAGCTTTACATTGAGGGCCCACTGATTAAAATTGTCAGATTTACACATCTCAAGAGAAAGTTGAGAAACAGAGGCCTCTTCTGCCAAAGAGTGATGGCCTAAACAAAAACATTGAGGATAATGTAGTCTTTTAAGAAGGGGCCTGAGAGCCGAGAGCTGAAAAAGGTTATTCACTTTGGGTGGTATCTGCTTTTTATCATCTGTACCCTGTAGGACCAAATTTTGTCAGGTATGTTTTTGGAGGAAAGAAAGTAAGAAACTGGCATAGTTAGAGAACCAAAAATAGGTTGTGAAACATATTAGGAAGTGGTACCCACCTCCCCCTGTTTTGTACTTGGGAGAGGCCTCTCTGGTGTATTTCTGACTACTGTTTTATAGTAGATGGGGCTGTCCCAAGTAAAAACGAAGGGGGCAACATAGCATTTCCCTTATATTAAGACAAAGAGGGGGGTGTAAAGATCTCTACTATCCAATATCCATCACGTGTGATTCAAACCATTGATTTGGTGGGTCCGCGTGATAGGACCTGACGTGATTTTGGTAGTATGTGATCAAGGTTCTCAGATCATCCAATTATGGTGGGACCGTCTTCTTTGCTTTATTTGCACAAATAGTCTGACAATTTGCAAATAGAGTTATCACATTTAATTTGATAGAATTTTGCAAATCAGGTCATGCCATAATTTTGTGACCAAACAACCCATGGCAGATTTTTTTTTTACTCGTGAAAGACCAAAATGTCTATAATATATCTGAAAAGATGAAAATTACCTTTTGAAAGATAAGAATACTTTCGACGCTCCATGAAAGCCCGAGATGTAAAATAGTGGGCCCCTCCCTATGCATAGGCTTGGATGGATATTGTGGGACCTACCCCATCGAAACATGAGGCAAAATGATGGCCCCCACCTGAGTGATTCACGGGTTTGAGTTAAGTTGGTAGGACCCAACCTATCAAAACTTTGAAGTCCCCACCCCATCAAAACATGAGGTGTAAAATGGTGGCCCCACCCTATGCACGGTTTGAGTTGAGTCGGTGGGACCCACCCCATCAAAACAGATCATTGAGTGTGTCACGAGTAATTTAAGATAAATTTCATCTTTTCACATATGCAAGATTCACTCAAATATGATGAGCCTATTTGCAAATTGAAAAACTAGAAGGCTCTTTTTGCAAATAAAGTAGAAGACTTCTTTTGCAAAACTCTTAAAAAAGAGGAATGATAGATGCAAGGGCTAAAGAAGAAGGGCCCTTGGATAGATCCACGTCATTTTTTCCTTTCTTTCTTCACCTATGATGTGGGTCTGTATTTCACCACATCAAAGCGCTGGGCGGGATCTCGACATGGAAATCTCTAACCAATTACTTACAAATCTCTTATGATAACTAGGGCTGCAACTCGGGTCGGGCGGGTCGGGTTTTGGAGAACCCAACCCTACCCGAGAAATATCTCGGGTCGGGTCGGGTCGGGTTTTTTTTCGGAAAACCCACGATTCCCAAACCCGGCCCTACCCATGATAAATCTCGGGTCGGTTCAGGTCGGGTCGGGTTTTTTCACGTTGACGCAATTTTTAAGGAAAATTCTTGTTTGGCAAGGCAACTCAACTCATAGAAGCAGAAATTACCCTCACATTACACTTGAATCAAACAATGATGTAATTACACTCACATCACACTTGAATCAAACAATGTTGTAATTAAACAATGTTGTAATTACAATCAAACAATGCTTAATCAAACACTTGAATCAACTCAACTCATAGAAGCAGAAATTACACTCACATACAGTAACAGTGGGTGCGTGGGTTTTCACTTTTAACTTTTAACTAACAATAGAAAAAAATGTACACACTATAACTTATGTAACTCAGGTCGCGTCGGGTCGGGCCCCTTCAAACCCGGCTCGACCTGAGATTCATGCGGGCTTTTGAATGCTCAACCCGGCTCGACCCGAAACCCATGAAACCTGAACCCAACCCAGGCTATTTTCGGGTCGGGTAAAACCCAGCTCGAGTTGCAGCCCTAATCTCTATATAATCTCATAAATGAGATTTTATATGACATTTGGGTGTATTTCACCACAAGAAGGTAAAGTGGGTCCACTTTTTTGTTCCCCGTGCCGCAAAAAAATATTCTCCACAGGATGAACGTGACTCTAGGTTTTATACTGTCAATATTTTTTAAAAACTTTCTATTTTACATCAAATACATCCGACGGTTAGGATCATCCTATATAGAAGATCTTTGAGGCAAGGCCTATCAACGGTGCGGACCAACCATTAAACGGCATAGATCATCTAAATAGGTGGCCCCACTTTACTTTTGACTGAGGGCATGTAATTCGACCGAAACATTAGGATTTATGTTTATGAAAAGGGCGATGATAAATTCGGAGTCGCACCCCTGATAACGTGTATTGTGGCACACTTTAAACGTTTTTTCACGCCAAATCATGTTAAAAGGAGAGCAAATTATCCTACAAGAGGTGCGAATTTATCATTACCCTTAAGAAAATCTCAGAACAATACCATTCGGACCTCTTCAATTTTCTAAAATTGCTCACATTTTGGTCAACCATTCCTATCTAGAACTAATGACCGACACTGGTGGAATTCTTTATCCAATTCTGCCGGCCATGGATAAGCTCAAATCCCTTTTTTAAAATCATAAGAAGCCAAATACATATATCAATAAAAACTTGACTCTAACAATATACACAACAGAAGTCTTTTGAGTTTAGAGGGAGAGATTAGAGAAATGGATCATAAAACAGGTCCAATGATCATAGCCATGAAGGGTCACCCTGGCACGGGCAAGAGCACCCTCGCACGTGCCATCGCGGCCCACATCGGATGCCCTCTCCTCGACAAAGACGATGTTCGGGACTGCACTCAACCCCTCCAACAATCCTTCTCTTCTAATCCCCATGTTTCCTCATTGCTCAACGACCTCTCATACGTGGTCTTATGGCGTATAGCCAAGACCCAACTCCAATTGGGCATCACCCTTATCCTCGACTCACCGCTATCCCGACGCGCCCACCTTGATAGCTTACTAGAATTGGCCAATTCTAGTATGGCCCCTATCCTTATTGTTGAGTGTAGGTCCTGTAATGAGGCCATGTGGAGGCAGAGACTCGAAGAGAGGGCCGTGGCTAGTGGTAGTGTCAATTGGCATAAGCCTGCGAGTTGGGAGGAGCTACAGAGGTTGGTGGAGGGGTACAGAGGGTGCAACGACTATGACACCGGTGATGTGCCGAAGATCATCGTCGACACCACGGGGAATTCTGATGTGAATCAGCTTGTGGGGATGGTGTTGGAGTTTATCAGCACCAAGGTTCTACAGAAACGGGACACAATGGGACGTCAACAAGTAGACCCAATGAGACATTGACAAGTGTGTGCTCTTAGGGATGTTTACATGGTTTTTGTCTACCTTATCCTGTGAAAAATATAGATAATTTAAGTGTAGATAAGCTTATCTAAATGTACGAATTTGGACCATTTCTCGATTTGTGCATGTCATTCTTTATGCTAATGTTATCTGTATTATTACGAAGGGGTTGTATCTTCATTGGATACCCCCATTCTAAAAAGGTTACAAGGTCTTTGATCTTGATTCCAAAAGGATGTTCACAAACAGTGATGTAGTTTTTCATCAACATATAACCCCTTTGCCTCAAATGCCCATAAAAGTCACCCATATGTTCTACCTTTATCTCTACCCGAAGACCCTCATCTTTCGACTATATCCACCATCACCGACATTCACCCAAACCCTGAAACCCCACTACTATATCTATCGTCCTCATTCACCGTCACACCCCACTGACCCACCACCATCATCATCTACCATTCCACCAATTCTAATCCAACCATCTCCTATACCACCAATTCTGATTTAATCGAGACAGACAAAAGCCCAGATACCTCCAAGATTACCATTGTTCATTGGCCATAAGTACCTCCTCCCCAGGTTCTACATCAACTTCGATGACCGGTCAGGTTCCACAGTATCCTTTGAAGGAAGTTTTGCCCTACAACTGTTTATCCCTAGGATGCAAACCATTTGTTGCCACTATTTCAAGCATTATTCAACCAACTTCCTTTAAACAAGATGGAAATAATCTAAAAAGATGTGAGACTATGAGCAGAGAAATTTCTGCCCTTGAAGAAAATCATATTTGGACTTTAGTTCCTTGACCTGTTAGAAAAGTACCCTTGGTTGCCGATTGATCCATTGAGCGCTACAAGCACGGCTTGCTGCAAACGGTTTCAACCAGAACGAAGGCATTCACTACCATGAAATCTTTGCACCAATCGCTAAACTCACCACTGTTCAATGCCTACTCGCTCTAGCTATCGCCAAAAATAGGTCTTTACATCAATTGGATATTCAGAACTCCTTTTTACATGGGGATTTAAATGAAGAAGTTTTTATGTAAATTCCACCTGGGTTCACAAGAAAGGGGGAGAAACGTGTTTGTTGCCTGAATAAATTACTTTATGGGCTTAAACAAGCCACTTGACAGTAATTTCCTAAGTTTTTTAATGCCTTAATTACATGTGGGTTTTCACAATCAAAGGCTGATTATTCTCTCTTTACTAAATTATCCGGTAGCAAATACACTTATATTTTGGTTTATGTTGATGGCAATGTGATAACTAGGCATGAGCGAAATCTGTAATCTAAAGAATTTTTTCAAACCTCAGTTCCACATTAAGGATTTAGGTCCTTTGACTTATTTCTTGGGACTTGAGGTCTTTCTTTCCAAATGAGGCATTGTTCTCACAACGCAAATATGTCCTTGAAATATTACAAGATATGGGAATATTAGCATGCAAACCAGTGGCCTTTCCTATGGAGTAGCATATCAAATTGAAGAACCAAGATGATCAAATCTTTTATCCAACTCCATTTCGACGATTAATAGGACGACTTATTTATTTGAGGACGACTTATTTATTTCAATATCAATTCTTCTAAAGGGCATACACCTTGTGAGGATTGAGAAGGATTGGATGATTCATTGTAAGAAGCTGGAGCAGAGGTCTAACATCAGCTAAATCTGCATTAGTGAGAAGGAGATTATGGACATAATGGCCCATATAAGGGGCCTAAGAAATCCGACCATTCTTTATCTTGCAGTTGCCGATAGCCTTCTGGAAGATGCATCGGTTTTGAGTGGTTGGCAGGATGGTTTTTTCCCTTTTCGGATGAAATTGGGGGTTTGGGATATCTACAACAACTATCCTTATCTCATAAAATCTGCAATTGATTATGAAGTTTGTCTGAGGGCAGATGATTTTGTGGGTAATAGTTTTTCAACACTTTCAATCCTTATGGCACTCGAAAGAAAAGAAATTGATTGGAATGGGTGGTACAAGGTCTTCTAGTGTAAGGTGGAGTTCTTATGCATACAATATTTAGGAGAATTTGGGGGCCACAGAGATGGATGACTGATATGTCTGACTCAAGCCTTAATGAGATCAGCTATGGCTCTAATAAGATCTCTTGCTAATTGTGGTTTTGGATTGAAACTTTCTGAGCAATTCTTTTGTTATTTGGAGATCTTTTGGCTCTGCTCTTCAGTGGAATTATAGCTCAGATAACCACCAAACTGCCTTCAGCAACTTGTGCTATGCCTCCCAACATTTTGTTCTCCTGACATAGCATGTTTTTGTGAAAAGAAGCATGGCAGCATTGGTAAACAGATTCTGCCTAAATTTTCCTCACCAATATCCCAAAAATAAAATTCAGAAAATGAGCAAAAGCTGAGTAGAACATATGTAATAGAGATCCTGAAAATTGGGAGAAATTTACCTGAAGAATACATCCACCAAGACCCATTCCTTCAAATAGCTGATGGAAGCACAGAGCAGCTACTAGAGGCCTGATTGTGCAAGGGTTTCTGGGAAGCTCCTAGAGAAAGCCCAATTACTACTGAATGGACTACAATGCCTAGTTCCAATACCTGCATGTAGTAGAAAGCAGAAAATTTGTTGACTATCATACATGAGCTAAAATGGTGTTATAATGTGCAATCTAAAGCAAAGTAAAAGGTGTGATCTTATCCGGTAGATAAAAAAGAACTAATGGAAACATAGTACCAAGTATACACTTTCTATAGTATACACCTTTTTTTCCTCTGCCACACACTTTCTTTACTATAGACTTTCTAATATAGAAAATGTTTAGCTGTTTGGTAGGCCAACAAAGCTTATACCATACCAAGTGTATACTTATTAGAATCATGATAGGGACACCGAATTGGGAACCTGGAACCAGCAGTAGTTTCTTTTCATTCCATTTTCCGTTTGGATGCCAGAATTATTTTGGTTATTGGGACTTTTGTGGAACAAAAAACTTCCTGGGAGATTGGTGGGAAAAAGATTGGTGGGAAAAAAAACTCCCTGGAAATATCCCGTTAAAATAAAAATCCCATGTTTGGTTGACCGGACTATGGTGGGAAAAAAAAATCCCGGTAAAATATATCCTTGTTTGGTTGCTTGAACTGTTGGGAAGAAAAAAGTTCTTCTTTCGGTTATTTTGGTTCCTCGGATTTCGTGCGAGATTATTTTGGTTCCTGTGATTTTTTTTTTCCTGCTTTGGGTTTCGTGCGGGGTTATTTTGGTTTGTAGGATTCTTTTTTGCCCACTATATAACTAGCAACCAAACGTGGGTTTCCTGCGGAAATTCCACAAAAGCCCAAGAACCGAAAAAATTCTGGCATCCAAACGGGTTACGGAGCGTTTGGATTGCGGTAATTGGAAACAAGAATGGGTATCCCATTCGGTCTTCCCCATTTCACGCGTTTGGATGGCGATTAGTAATTGGAATGACGACTCCGGGCGGAATTAAAGGGGGATTATTGGGCGGATTACGATACCCACCAAGAGAGGTGGTATTCTGATTCCCAACGTTTTCTAACTCATATCCCGAGAATCTCTCCCTCTCTCTCTCTCTCTCTCCCTCTCTCTCTTATCCGTCTCTAGTGGGTTTTTTAATCGACAAAGCCATTACAAACTTGTTCTCAAGCAACTCTAACGACCATTAAAATCTGATTTTTTTACTTGCATGAAAAAAAACAAGATCCAACATTTTTAGCTCTCTTTCATCTCCCTCTGTGGTGCTTTTTTTCCTACTTTTTTTTCATGAAACAAGAAACCATCTGTTTTTTATGCAGGCAGGAAAACGGTGCTTTTTTCCCCTCGATCCGGGCATTTTCACCTGGTTTTTTCTCTAGATCTGACATAGAACTAGAAACCATCTATTTTTCTTTTATCATGCGTCACCATGTCACCAGGTACCATGGCCCCAGCAGAGACGAGTACAAAAATACCTTCTTTTCCTCCTCTTTCTTTACAGAAAACAGAAATTTAAAAGGGATAGTTAATAGATTATTTTGGTTTCTTGATTTCAGATGTCGAGAGAGAAAAGCTTT
This sequence comes from Tasmannia lanceolata, assembly GCF_043159265.1. NCBI lineage: Eukaryota > Viridiplantae > Streptophyta > Magnoliopsida > Canellales > Winteraceae > Tasmannia > Tasmannia lanceolata. Next base: position 19,640,340 of record NW_027518685.1, read on the forward strand.
TGAACATCTTAAAGCCAATCAACCATAAAAGCTTAAGTTATTTCATTCAATTGCTCAATTTTCTTTCATGGCATTTTCTTTGAAGCCGGTCAAAGAATTTGTAGTTGGATTAATAGACCACGTAATGATAGATCCCTCCTGATTCTGATGCTTCCCCAAACATCCAAATCGGAATCGACATTCCCATTAGCAAGAGAATCGGTATGGGAAAGCAATGGAATGCATATTCCCATTCTTGATTCCGGCAATCCAAACGCACCTTAGGCAGCCGGTTTCCAAAGCAACACTCTATTTATTAAAGAGGAAAGTGTTGGTGCGCTCGGGCGCACCTAAGCTTATATGCGCTCGAGTGCCCAATCACATGGGTCCTACATTTTTTGTGGTGATTAGGGATGCAACTCGGGTCGGGCTCAACCCGAACCCTACTGGTTCAACCCGATTTTGGCTTAGGTTGGGTTGGCATTTTCTTGGGCCTTTTTTGCCGGTTTTTTTGGTCGGTTTCTTGGGTTGAGTTGTGTTAGGGTTGAGCACGATTTAATTTCGGGTGGGTTTTTTTGGCCGGTCGATTTCTTGGGTTGTGTTGTGCCCGATTTAATTTCGGGTGTTAGGGTTGAGGCCTTGGCAACCCGAACCTGACCTCCGTCCTTTAATTTTATCATGATTTTCTTAGATTATTTTTTTTGAAAGATGACAATTTTATTGATACTATGGTACTTACATTGGGGACCAGTCCCATCTTGCAATACATAGAATCAATTAAGGGTGGCCTGGAGCATACTCCTAGACCAGATAATACCAACGAAGAAAATCTACTAATTCATCCACTACAGTGATGACCACCCATCCAGACACTGCAATCCTGCCGAATACCTATTTTACCTCCCTACTATCTAGAATCGTAGCCTAGATAGACTTCACCACTCCCCCAAAAACTCCATAGCACTACGCCAAGGCCTCCAACATATCGAATCCAACGAAATTAAAGTGCCATATTTGGGAGCCTCTCATGCAAGGCTTTCCTCAAAACATGTCATCACCATTTAGATTGTCATTTAATTTGGTGATCTAGACAAGCCAACAAAACCGGAGGAGACTTGAACATGCCATGCTGAGTCAGGGACTCTAGCAGATATACAACCCCGAAAAACGGAAATAAGGACTTCCATAGGGTCGCTGATCGCCAAAATTTTCACTTCCAAGCGGCAACCCACCGCCTTAATGTGGAATCTCTTTTGTCTCCATCGAAAGCAAAGTCCGATCCCCGAATTCCTAGTGAGGTCCCAGAACGAAATAGAGAGGGAGAGCTGACTACTTGGGGAAGCTGGTCTTCCCATATCCTCAAGGGAGGCCATTCCGACTTTCTTAAAGATCCTATCTTCAAAAGTAGATGTGGAGGGCCGTTTAATAGCAAAACCAATGGTTATGGAGCCTTGGACCCTCCATTCCTAGAGATGAGAGCTATGATTCTGACAATACGCCTCCCTAGCTATCAATTAAAAAATCAAATCATTCGGGTACTTTTGATTGTCATAGCCTTTTTCAACCCCGTGAACCCCAGCTATAGATCTAATTATAGATAGGGCCAAACCTAGGAGGCCTGGAATAGAACTTTAAGAGTTTAAATAAGCTGCTAAGTTTTTTCTTCGCACCCGGTTTGGAACCCAAGATAGTGCTCATCTTATTCATGGTGAGATGATCTTGGGAACTTAAATCCCTGACTGAGAAGGTCGAGTCTTTGTAAGAACCGCCAGGGGCGTGGTTGACGAAGCTCTTTCTGACAGCATGCTTCCGTTTGATGTGATGGGTAGGTTTTTTTGGGACTTACCAACGAACCCAAATAATTTTCATTCCTCTGTTTAGGTCTTATCATGCCTTTTCCTCGCATAACCAACGTCTCTATCTTGGGCCTCCCAGCAAGGAATTTTGAATTTGAATTTGAATTCTCAATACGGTTCAACGGTTCACCTGGCAATGGCCTTGAGGTCATCGGAGGACGATCCGCCACTAACGATGAACCGGATTCCTGACGTCAGATTTAGGGGTTTCCTTTGAGGGCTCAACCCCGATGGGATAGTACTAGCCAAAGATTTGGAGCCTTACACCCGAATTAGGGAAGAGCCATCGAGGGGCTAGGATCTTAGCCGAAACAAAGCTCATACAATTCTTATGGTTGCCCTCTATCTTGGTTTCTACATCCTTACCAAAGAGCCCCCTTAAAGCCTCCACCATAGAAACAGCCCAGGCGTGCAAAGGGATGCCATATAAACAAACCCAAAGCACCTCCTCTCTTTGAATAAATTCCTTCTTCCATGGTGAGAGGGAAAGTAGATGGTTGTCCAAGGCCGCAGATCCCTTAGCAATGACCTGTGAAGCCTGCAACTCTGAATCAAATATAAAAAGAACTTCATCCTTTGCCAGCAAAGAAGGGCAATGTAATGAGGGGAGCTCCCAAAACACTCGTGCCCAATTCCACAGCTCCTGCAAAGACTTATTATCATGTTTCTTTTTCCCGATCAAGCAGGATCTATGAGAAGAGAACCTAATCGCACATTCACTTCCTACCCTGAAATAGATAAAGTTAGAATCGCAGAGTTTCTGTTGCGATAAATTTTACCCGAGTCGGGCCAAAGGTTGTCTTCATCATCCTTAGATTGCGCCCTGGGAGATCGAGGAATCCATTTTAATGATGATTTGGTCGAATGACACCAGCGACATTCAACCCTCCATTTATAGTTTAGGTATTGGAAAGGAGAGCAAAACCATGCCCCAATCCTTTTCTTTTGAGCATGTTTGGGTCTCTCTATAGATACTCCTTCCCCACTCCCAAGAGGGAAAGGGGAGGGAATCAATCTAGCCTATGAGCATCTTCTACATCTAAACCGGCATCCAAAATTATGATAGCGACAATCAGAACATTGCCAATCCTCTTCCCTGGGCATTCTAAAAAAGTTATTTTCTCTGATTTTCTTAGATTATGTTTTTCCTTCTTTTACTTTTTTTTCTATTTGGTCCTATACCCAACCCGATTTTGGAGGTGGGTTGGGTTAGGGTTGACCACTCTCAACCCAAGTCTCGGGTTAGGGTTGAGGGAATGTTATCTCGGGTTGGGTTAGGGTTGGCCTCAGCCCGACCCAACCCAACCCGAGCTGCACCCCTAGTGGTGATCCAAACCATTCATTTGCAAGGCTCTATCATAGATAGGGTGTGTACCAAAAATCAGGTCCATTGAATCGTCCTAATCCCTCCAAAAGTGGAGGGCAAAATTTTGAATTGGAAAATGATACTTCTTTTGCCATAAATTTTTTCCCCCTATATCCAAACAGAAAAAGAAGTGCTTCCAAAACATGAAATCTAAATTCTTCATCAGAAACAAGAAGGCGAACCTGAGCCACTACCCGATATCATCGCAAGATCATTCCATCTTTATTCTTAGCTTCAGGGTTGTCTTCATGGCTGTTCAGGGCGACGTCAGAATTACCTTTGTTATAAAAACTCATTGCCAAAGAATCCACCATTAGTGTTGCTATAGCTGATAACATGGCGACGAACGTCGTGAAGGGGAACTTCCTCCATGGATTCTCCGGCAAGCACTCCGATCTCAGACAATCAAAGGAGTCAGGCATTACGTGCATGTACCCAGCTGCGAGAATCAAACCGGAAGCAAATGCCTTAGACTATGACAAATAGATCTCGATTACATCATTTGTGGGCCCTACGGATTACACTTCTGAAGCAAGACGCCAAGCTTCTTCTCTAGAAAGTAGAAACTTCCCACTAATTTAAATGACTACTTTGCCTGTATTATTTTCTTTTAATGAAAGGGTGTTGTTGCTCAAGCAGCCCACCTCAATCTCCACTGTTAATTGTGGGACCCAACATAGATGAGTAAGGATCCAATCAAATCAGATCGGATCGGATGGAATGTGCTAGAAGTTAATTTGATCATGGATTTACTCCCGTTGGATGCGAATCTTGTCTAATGTGGTGAGATTTTTGAATGATATTCATTCTTAGGTCTGATCGGCCAAGATTTTAAATCTTAGGAGGATCCGAATCGGATGGGTCCAGACGATTAGGGTCCGTCAACACCAAACCACTAACAAAAGCCCATGGGGTAGTCCTGAAACCGAATTTATTATACTATTTTACAAAAATCCTTCTATTTTTATAACTTTAAGTATTATTTCAGGGGTATTTTAGTAAGAATAAGGCATATTGTAATTTTTTCAGACGATTCCTATTTTTAGGAGTTTGCCATTCATCTCTCTCAAGTCTCGAGTCACTCCTTTCTCTTCCTTCTATAACCATTGGCCCTAAGTCCATAACCACTGCACCATCGCCATTGGGGCTTACATTCGCCCTTGCCCTCTTCTAATTTAAAATGAATCGTGACTGAGACACGAGCAGGATCCGAAGGACATTCCGGATTGATAAGGAATTTAAATGGATCATGGCCAAGACAAGTGGATCCACTAAACCCATGTTGAATGGTTGTGAGTGAAAGAGGACTTTTACAAGTTATGGGTTAATTAATAGATTTCTAGTGCAAGTTCGTGAGGAATATGGTCGTGTGGGATAATGTAAGTTCCGAAAAGGCTTTTTAATTTTTGTTGCCCAAGGGAGGCTTCTCTTTACAGAATAGTGTATCCAGTTTAGTCTTACGGCCGTCTATCCATTCACCCCAGAAAAATAAAGGAAAAAGAAAAAGTGAAAACTATGAAGACCAATAAACTAAGGACACTATGGGCATGTTTCGATACCATGAAAAAAAAATCCATGGAATATTAGTGGGCCAGTTGTGACAGATAGGCCGAGAGGAAGAGACTGGTGAAGTTGCGAGGGAGTGAGGGGAGCATGAAAAGCCCTTGGAAAAACATAAAAATGTTGTGGCCTGCATAGAACTGACCCTTAAAAGCTAGCCGTTAAGGGCAGGGTGCCAAGTCCTTACAAGCTCTTCCACATCCAGTAGTCACTTTTCTGGTTGATCTTTTGCTTTCGCATGGAACCCCTAACAATCCCCCCTGCACACACAGAAGCAACATGAGGGTTACCACGCTCAATGGTACATCGGGGTCACCGAGTTCTTCCCCAAGGGAGTTTCTCCGTCCTCGAGTGTACACCAGGGTTATCACACCCAGGCTATGATACCACTTGTTTGGACATGTGTAGAACTCACCCTTAAAAGCTAGCTATTAAGGGGAGGGTGCCCAAGTCCTCATAAGCTCTTCGATATCCATTTAATTTTCCTTTGGATCTTTTGCTTTCACGTGGAACCCCAACAGAAGGGAAAAAAAAAACTATTTGTAGGGTAGTAGTTCTCACTGTGTTGTAGAGGTTTCTCATGCTTCTTTCATACTCTCTCCACCTTGATCCTCATCAATTCTCTCCCCTCCCTCCATCTCAGCTCATCTTTTATAGTTGGGCCCACAAATGTTCCATGGAATAAATTGTCATGCTCGCTAATCACGCACTATAGTATAAGCAATTGATATCTACAATCTCTTGTTTTTTATAAGGTCTCTCATCTAAGGCTCTTACAATCCTAAAATGATATGGACAACCAATTAAAGAAGTGTCTAATAAGGAGTGGCACTGTCAAAACAAGAGAGTGCGAATATCATTTTTCATAATATATATATATATATATATATATATCATTTTTCACAAACATTTCCTACACACTTGTGTCATAAGTTACCTACACACTATCTTAAAATACAGTTGGGGCCCACATTGTTTGGGTGATCCAAACAATTCATTTGAATGGTCCTCACATAGATAGGGTGTCCACAAAAAATCAGATCCATAGGATCATCCCAACCCTACGATTTGTGGAGGTAAAATGGACGTGTATAAACCTTCACAAATTAGTCCATTTTTTGCCTCCATAGTTTGAATGGTTAGGATGATCCTATGGATCTGATTTTTTGTGGACACCCTATCTATGTGAGGACCATTCAAATGAATGGTTTGGATCACCCAAACAATATGGGCCCCCATTGTATTTTAAGCTAGTTTGTAGGTAACTTACGTACACAAGTGTGTAGGAAATGTTCTCTCTCTCTCTCTCTCTCTCTATATATATATATATATATATATATATATATATACTCCTTCAAAGTTGATCATTGGATGAGGACAATTGCTAAACTTTTTTCTCGAAGGAACCCTACACGTGGCATTCAGGTATGGTGATCATGTGTCTAATATAAAAGACGAATGTGAAATCAAGACCGTTGATCTTGCAGAACATCATGAGAGGACCCACATGCTCTTAGTCCCCAGGTATACATAAGAAAAAGAATTTCAAAAACTAATGATCTATCTTTAGTTGGCACTTGGCAAAACCCGATCCTAACAGTCCCCTTCTATTTAGCATTTTCTTTCACAAAATTCTCGTTGGGTCCCACTCCCACCGCCTATAGATATTGAACGTCAACTTTCTTAGATTCCTTTGTTTTACAGATGTAAAGAACTCTTCCGGGTTCTCGCATTCTCCCACCTTTAAAAAAGTAGAATGCTCGTATACACTTTAAGAATATGTATATCTTATCAGTTACACGTTGCACATCCCTTGAACATATAGGTCTCATCAGTTACACGTTGAACTTCCTTTTTTCTTTTTTTTTACCTTTTTTGGGCTTCTTGCGCCTTACGCGTCCGTGAAATGGTGTCCCTATAATGCACCGTAGATATGTATATGTATCCCCCTCTGTAGGATTGGTTTGAAACTGGGTTTCTTTCATTTGTTTTTCTTTGTCACCCTTTGGGAAGTTGAAGAACATGAGCCATCAGCAGCAACACGTTCAACAGAGCCCTGCTCCTCACCATATTGTTCCATTAGTTGTGAGCTTTTCTTCTTCTTCTTCTTCAACTAATATTTTTACAGAGGGAATGATATCCACACTCCCTTTTTCCACAATAACACTCCTCACTTTGATTGGTTGGTTGATAGTTTTTGGGGGAATTGTCATACTCTTTCATAGATAGTTACAAAAGTAAAAAATAAATAAAAGAGTGCCATTATAAAATTAAGGGAATGCTTATGTCATTTCCCTATTGCTATTCTTGTTGGTTTTATTATCATAGTATAGTTGTTGCTGTTATGTTTGGTTAAACTGAATCTTGTTAGATTTCTTTTTTAGTGTTAAAATCCTGATTTTTTACCATGTAAAAAATAATTGAATCTCCTACCTCTGATTTTTTTTTCCTGCAGAAAGAATTTACAACAGAAGGAAAATCAGTTCACATACCCACAAAGTCTCTAAGCATCATATGGGGCAAGGATAAGCGTTACTGGCAATGGATAACACTTCAGGAACAAGGATCTATGTAAGAAAATATATCCATTTCAATAATCTGCATGAATTTGATTTCCTTAAATGATAACTAATCCAATTTGATGTGGGTTTCATGTTGTCTAGGATTGAAGTTGCAGAGCTCCTGCAAGTGAACTGGCTCGAAGTCACTGGGAAGTTGGAGTTCTCACATCTCTCACCAAACACAAAATATGAGATCTTCTGGGTTGTCAAGTTTAAGGTTGATGCATTTGGCTGGCATTCTTCTCCTATCAGATTCCAAGTAGCCACCACAGATGGACATAAAGATGATAGAATTGAGATACTTGAAACATACAAGGAGTTAAGTGACCAATGGCATGAGATTCGTGGCGGCGAGTTCACTACATCAGAGGATAGCAAGATGGATTCAGTTGAATTTGGGATGTATGAAATCAGTACTACTTGGTGGAAGGGTAGCATGATTATTAAAGAAGTTATAATGAAGCCCAAGAAGGCTTAAGTGTGTGGGTTGCTTTTGCAAAAAGATTGAACTGTATGGTTCTTTACTTTTGCTATGTTAGGTAGAGTTTCAGTTTTAGGTTTCTCTTCATGAGTCATCGTTGATTTATGTTTATTTTTTTTTAATGGTGATGCATATAATAACAAGGAGAAGATTCACAAGACGAGATGGTCAAGCAACAACAAACAAAATAAAAAAGAATAAACAAAAAGAAATGCAAGGATAAGGTGTTTTTGCTAATTTGGAGAGAGTAAGATGATCCACTCAATGTTACAGGGGTCGCTGCCACCCCTATTGTCCCATGATCCAGATCGCGCGACCTCAAGATCGCTAAAAATAACGACCCCATCGTACCAGACAACAAACTCGCATACAAGAGGGAACATTTCAATGGACAAGGGAAAGACAACTGCACGCTAACTCGTTAATTTAGTCATTTATCATGTTTTTATTTTTTGACAAAATAATTTAGTCATTTATCATGTTTTTATTTTAGAAGTTTTTATATGATGCCCGACCGTGAGATTTACAAGGGCTAGGTTACCCCCTAGCCCTTGTTACTTTGACGGTCGGGCATCATATAAAATCTCTTATTTCAGTACTAGATAGTTATTCACATAAAATCTCTTATTTCAGTACTAGATTGAGATCTTCAAATTTTATATATTTTAGTTGGGAACTGAAATTTTTCTAAAAATATGTATTGCATGCCATATCATACCGCATACCAGACTAGCCAACGTACCTCGTATGTTGTTCTCGTACCGCGTTCCAGGCAACATTGGATCCCCCTCACTATATGCCAAACAAAACACATGTTGAAACACCGTGTCTAGTATCTCTTGAACAACGCCAATGGACCTCCAAGGATAAGGGGTGACATCTCTAACCCAATGGATTACATTGAGCAAATCTCTAACTACAATAAGTGAGTCTAACAATAATTTGCCCACAAGTCTATTCCCATTTAACAAATTTCAACTTTAGAAATCTCAGTGGAGGGGGAGGGACGATCCTCCCTAATATGAATCACTACAATCTTCTCCCAAGTTCCACACAATGCAGACTCAACAATCCCTCTAAAAATTGGAAGAACCACTGCCCAGTGAACTACAGTCAAGAAAAATTTGTTGCCTGAGCCATCTTTGATATTTCTAATCTAAAATTAGGGATTGCAAGGCAATTTGGCGGCTCACTTTTGCAGGGACGAACAGCCACACAGGCTCCCTTTTTAACTTTGTGGATCGATCATCATTCGAACGATCATATACACTTTGAAACAGCACCAATCAGATACACCGTCCAATCAATAGCCTATTTTGGATAGTCAGCAAAAAAATAGATTGGCCAGAGTCCACAGATGTCTGTTGATTGGAGTATTAGGATCATTCAATGAGCATGACTTTTGGCCTATGGTGCAGGCCACCCACACGGTCTAAGTAGATGGACAGGTGCAACAATTGATGGTAAAGATGTTATAAACATCAAGTTTCACTTCGAAGCTTATAGATAAGTCCATTCCTTGTATCCATATATCCATGCATGCCTATATTTATTTATTTGTGTACAAAAAATGATACAAATACTGTATGTAGGAATAATCCAATCACCAAGATGCCAACCCATTTATGGAGCAATTATACAAAGATCCATTAAAAGTTTAATCAACAAAAATGTCAGCAGTAGACAGCTTTCAAGCAAAGGAAGAAAATGGCACTTTAAAAATCTGTGTGGTAGTTTTCTGGCTTAAACCAGAGGGAGAAATCAATCCCTTTGTTTTTGAGATTCTCTGTGGCAGGACCTATTCTCTCCAGAAGCTGCATTTCAACAAAATTTTCACTACCAAGAAGATACAGAACCACTAATAATCATATTAAAGAGATTGTCCCTTGACGCAGTTATTGAAAAAAATCACTTTTGACATACTTTTATTAGCATGATATGACAATATAGCAAGAGCAAAGCAATCCATGATGGGTATTAAGGGTGAAAAACTAGCATCCATGGTGGTAAGCTGTGGATCAAGCCATGACAGGCATCGCCCAAACATGGCATGATATTGGCAAGCAAAATCACAAGTGAAAAGGCTCGGTTTAGGTTCTACTTGGCATGTTATGAAACCTGGGATATCTTTTGCTGCACCATGTGTTACAGGAAAAGAGAACTACTTCAAAAAAATATGTGGGGTGCAAATTGGATCGATTTTTTAGAATTTGGGTGGAGCTCTTACCATAAAATTGGTTTGGGTTCAGGTTGATTCTGGTTCACTTTTTTAGCAAAATCTCAACTCGACTCGACCCAAGTTGCACCCATTAAAATATATGAAGGAAATCATGGCATCTCCTGTCAAAATTCCATGACAGCAGTGTAGGGAACTTAACCGGGGTAGAACTCACCCCTAAAAGGTAGCTGTTAGAGGGAGGGTGCCCAATCCCTTATAACCTATCCCCATCCACTTCACTTTACCGATGTGGGACTATTTGCTTTTGTGTGGAACTCCAACAATCTCCCCCTCCACGCGGAAGCAACGTGGACAATCTCCCCCTCCACACAGTGGCAACGTGGACAATCTCGCCCCTCCATACGGTGGCAACGTGGGAACCACGAGATACTACACCGGGGTTTCCGAGATCTTCCCTGAGGGACATTCTCGTCCTCGGAGGCAAACCGGGGTTTCCGAGATCTTCCCCGAGGGACATTCCCGCCCTCGGAGGCAAACCGTGGTTACCACGCCCTAAGCTCTGATACCATTTGTAGGGAACTTAACCGGGTAGAACTCACCCCTAAAAGCTAGCTGTTAGAGGGAGGGTGCCCATTCCCTTATAACCCATCCCCATCCACTTCACTTTACTTCACTTTACCGATGTGGGACTATTTGCTTTTGTGTGGAACTCCAACAAGCAGGATAGGCCAATTGCCATGCCCTGTCACTGTTAAAATCTTAGATTGACTTTTTTGCATCAGAAAGGAGAGAGCTGGATTTTCCATTTGTTCCAAAGAAACGTGATTTTTTAAGTAAAAATAAAAATGAACAATATAGAACATGTGGTCTTTTCCAAAAAAAAAATATAGAACATGTTTGAGTTTAGTTGGAGAAATAAAACATCGAGATATTATAATAGAAAATAAAATTTATTCTGGTAGAGTAACATTATGGAGTAGAAAACCTATACTACAGTCATGTGAAATTTATATTGTTAATACTGAATGGTTATGTATTCCCGTTTCACCATGCATTACGAAAAAAGATCAATAGAGTCGAGGCTTATAGGGTCAGTACTCATTACTGGTTTCATATAACCATATTGGTAGATGAAAGGGGATAAAATGTGAGCATGGCACTAACCTTTCCATGCAGCAAACCATTGGAAACCAGAACAGATCGATCAAAAACACAGAACTTTCTGCCATCCATGCATGTGACAGCGCCACCAGCTTCTTCAACAATCTATTTGAAAGAGAATATCACAAAGATCTAAGAAATGACTAGGACACAAAAACAAATGAAAAGAAACAATGACATCTGGAAACCACATTCTTTTATCTGTACAAGCAAAGATTAAGTGCCATGCAATCCAAGAAATACCCACATCTAAATCCTTCTCATCTCAAGCCTTGAATGTTAAAGTGCATAAGCTACTTTAGAGATAGAATCTCAAAAAATATTTCATACTCGACCGGCGCTAATAAATGATCCCATTTACAAAACGTCATTTAACACTTCTAAGTCGTGACTGCTGTTAAAGTTCCTCCAGACAGTAGAGAGAATAATACAAAACATAATAAAAGAGGAAGTGTTAAAACACAGAGATTTTGTGGCTATTATGTGGATACTTAAAGCTAATTAAAATGGTGAACAAAGATATGGCAGCTAAGCTGAAACCAAGATCGATCATGCAAAAAAGTAATGGCCCATGCATACAATTAGTCCAAGTCAGGAAAGGTAATATCAATGAAGATTAAAAAGGCAACGCGAATAGTGGTACAGAAATGGTGGAAAGGTGAGGTGAAAGTTTCAAAGTGTAAAGATAAAGGGTCTATAGATGAAACATAGGCTCGTTAACTTTCAAAAAAAAAAAAAAAAGATGAAACATAGGCTATGTCACAAATATCTCCGATATTTTCAAAATATAGCGTTTTTATAGCGAGATTTTGATAAAACGACAAAATCCCGAACTAATCCCGAGATTTTAAAAATATAGCGATATTTTCGTTTTTATCATAAAATATCCCGATATTTTTACAGTATTTTTATTTTATATTTTTTTCTTAAATTTAATATTTTTATATATTTTTTAAATAATTTTAATTTTACCATTTATTTCCCGATATAAACCCAAAAAAATTAATATATCCCGAGATTTTCCCTTGCCGAGAAATTCCCGAGAACTACATTTGTGACATAGAACATAGGGATATAGTTTTAGGCCAGTATAGTTTTACAAAATGCATTGGAGCGAGTTGTGGCAGTTATTCATACTACCTCAGAGAGACTTTGGTGATTTTACAAAATAAAGAAAATTCACAGTAAGAAATACCATAATTTGATATCAGGACTTTATTTTAACCCGAAATTTATCTAGGAACCTGGCCTGCATCTTAAATTTTATTGATATGATAAAAGAGTATAAAGAATCTGATATCAGTACCTTTTTATATTTCTTCTGATTACAAATGCTGATATCAGGACTTTTTTTTATATTTCTTCTGATTACAAATGCATTTTTACGAGGTCTGACTTCTAAAGAAACCTTCAAGTAGAAAATTCAGCCCTTAGAAAAGAAAATAATGGATTGGTAAGGGGTCCAATTTTTCGACAAAATGATGCCTTAAAGATCACCTTTTGTGTATAAGGATCATAACACACTTAATTAAAGTTCCGTAAGACATTTCATTATAGAACCAAATATTACCAAGACACCAGCAGCCATATCCCATGGTTTTAGACGATATTCCCAATATGCTTCTACAATGCCCAAAGCTACATGGCACATGTCCACAGCAGCCGCACCAAGCCGCCTCACACCCTGTATAAATCAGCAAAAATCATTACTAGATGGGATCTCCCCTAGAAAAAGCAATTAAGGATCATTTCTATTGCAAAAGTCAATAAATTATTAAAATAATTGTATACCCGGCTGACATCAGTAAAATCTTTGAATAAATTTATGTTGGTTGCCCATGCATCGTCATGTTCATACCCAAATCCAGTTACTAGAAGAGACCGCTCCACCTAAAAAGAAGGGCAAGGCATGTGAAAGCAAAAAGAAGTGAGCAGGTAATAAGATGGCATGTCAATGGTAGTAACTGTTTCTATAACTAAATTTAAAACATGGAAACACAATCAGGAGAAGGAATTCATGAAAAGATACATCTTACAAAGACAATATATGTTTATTATTTTTACAATTGGTAACATAATGCATACTTTTTCATACTAGAAGACTTTTTTTCCCTCAAAATAAAGAAAAAAATTATTTGAAAGGGAAAAAGGAAGTTATAATAAGGGCAGAGCTTGATCAATATATCTCATAATACCATCACCCTCTTTTGCAAGCAAATCGGCCCAAACCATTGGACTCTCTAAGACCATGAAAAAAAATGAAAGTTCCTATTCTTACAGATATCCACCACTTCATTGAGACAAATTCCAAGCCCAATGTTCCATTTTATCATACTAAAAGACAACTAAACATTCTTCAAATTAGTTCAACTTCAGGCTAAGTTTTTCCATTGATTGGATGGTTAAGTTCATTCATTCCAGTTTGTGTTTTGTGTTTTGAGCAGTGGACCATCCATCATAGGAGAAAATGGATGAAGGATCTGGACCATCAAGTGGCCACATGCATGGCAAAGCCGATGCAAAAGCTAATTTTTTGTCTGCCATTCCAGATAAAGAAACACCTTTCTATCTAAATGCCTGTAGAATAAAGTCAACAAGCATTTGTCATGTAATCACCCAACATGAGATCTAAAAGCTAAATCAGTTCATATACTACGTTCAAATATCCTTTGGTCTCCCATATAAATATGTGTGTAGAAATAGTCAGACAGCAACAGAATGTGGATGTTGTACGAAGGCCATTGATGGTACCACTTCTAAGGGAGAATTACTAACATTATGGCCACTATTATTAAATTGCTATGGTGCTTCCCAGACGGGATTATACTTAGATGTTGCTGAGCTCAAAATTTTACGAAAAAAGGAGAACGTAAAAATTAAAAAAAAAAACTTGGTAAAAAGAAAATTGGCCGCACAATAAGTCTAAGCTAAAAAAATCTCCAAATTCAAGGAAAGGTGGAAAAGATGAAAGCAAAATAAAAATGCTTTAATAAAAGTGAAAAGTCATTACAAAAACTATGACTAAATTTCAGGAAAAGTAAAAAAGAAATTTTTTTCGAGGGAAGGTCATGAGTCATCTCCGTTTTAAAAAAGGGGGAAGTTGCATAACTTCCCATGAAGGAAGAGTTTAGAACATGAAACCAAAAGTAAGGGATGTGGTAGCAGTTGCCAACGACCCAAAGGACCCATAGACAAAATTTTATAAACAGAAATGGAACCTTTTGGAAAAAGAGTCAGATCTTTATAGAGAAAAAAGCTACATTCAAGGAGAAGAGGAGTTTTCCGGAGAAGAAAGGAGACTTCCTCCAAGAAGATATCTCCCCTCCGGGAGATCCAAGATGAAAAGGATTTCAATCCTCTGGGGGATCTAAGATGACCGAAAAGAGTTCTTCCCGGAGGGCCCTTCATAAAAGAATAGTAGAAAATACGACTCGAAGAAGTACCAAGAGGACTCTCTTATAAAAGAAGAGTTGAATCAAAGTTATCAATATTTCCTACGACTCAAAAGGAGTTCATCTTCCGGGAGGACCCTTAACAAAAGAAGAGTAAAAATACTAACTCAAGGGATTTCCTCTTCCAGGAGGACTCTCTTACAAAAGCAAAGTTATCAATATTTTCTACGACTCAAAAGGAGTTCTCTTCTAGGAGGACACTTTACAATAGAAGAGTCAAAATTATGACTCAAGGGAGTTCCTCTTCCACGAGGACTCTATAACAAAAGCCAAGTCAAAGCAAAGTTATTAATATTTTCTACGACTCAAAAGGAGTTATCTTCCTGGAGGACCCTTATTTATGACTCAAAGGAGTTCCTCTTCTGGGAAGACTCTTTTACAAAAGAATAGTCAAAATAAATAATAGGTCTATGACTCAAAGGAATTCCTCTCCTGGGAGGCCCCTTTCACAAAGACTTAGATTGGAATATTTCTCCATGAATCGAAATGGATCTTTGGAGAATCGAAATGGCTCCTCCTCCAAGAGGACCCTTATAAAGGAAGAGTCAAAATTTATAGATAGAAATCTCTAGATGAATGATCATAGGTGTTTTCTTTCTTCAAGAAATGTAATTCACATTCGTCAGAGCGGGAAGTGTACGTCCCCATCAATTTAATATATGCTCTTCTTGCAAGAGGAGAATTTGATCTCAATGTGTTTTATGCATGTGATTCCATTTCATGCATGTAAGATTTGTTGCACAAAAAAAAAAAATGGCACACCCGGTGGGACTCACTTCTCCTTCGTCTTGAAGTCAAAGAGGTTCCCAAATTCAAAGCTCTTTGTGCAGCAATGATGGATGGTCATTGTAACTTTAATTTCTCAAGCCCTGAGTCACCAGCATATAAGGTATCCTAGAGTTATTTATACAGCCCCCTTAGCAACCAAGGCATAATAGCTTTGACAGTCATTGATGAAAAACTACAAGAGGATGCAAGTCTAGTATTGGCTCCTTTTTGTTTGAATCAAACTCTTGAATATGCAACATACAAAAGTTTTCAGTCTAAGTTTAAAGGGCCTATGTTGTCGTACAATTCTTGACAAATTAAATTACCACAAAGCAGAGTGAGTAAACCAGAAAAAAAAAAATCCATAACAAAATGCTCAATTTCTCAATTCTAAATAAATGTCACAAATCTTCATTATAATGACTTTGATGTTGCGGATAAATTATTATGAATCCTCGTGATGAATGATATGAGATAAAAGGCAATTCTTGGACAATCCTAATATCATCGGGAAATAAACTCAAAACGCCTGAAGTCAGAATTCCTCCACTTATTTTCTTATATTGACAAACAGAAAAGATCAAAAGTTCATTACTATACGAGAACATATATTCTTTTCCAAGCACATTCTTGGAGCAGAATAGTATAAAACCCAGATTGTTATGTTCCCTGTTTAACCGTCCCTGTGGCCTTCTGCATAGAACATACCTTCTTTTCCAAGGACATTCTTGGGACCAGGATAGTATAAAACCCAGATTCTTATGTGCCCTGTTTAACTGCCCATATGGCCTTCTGCAGCTATGGAATGCCCAATCCCAAAAAATAGCCAATAGCCAATACCATTGTTTCTCCAATTGGAAATGCCTTAAATGTTGCTGCCAGTATATACATTTAATGCATGAGACTGCTATTCAATTGAGGGAAAAGATATCAACATCCTTGCTAGGGATACTAGTACAATTTTCAACAACTTGTGAAAATTATAATAAAGGATTTAAAAGTTACAAAAAGCTTATTCTGAAATGTTTCGTGTTTAAGGACTTTCTTTTTCTACTATATTGCCTATTTTCAAAAGCAATAAGCTTCTCACAGTGAAATCAAAATTAGTTGAACATGCTGAAACAAATTAAGAAACTGAACAACATCCTACAGACGATATCCATAGTGCCTATTAACAAAAATATATCCGTGGAGAACGTTCAAATAGTGTAATGATCTACCTGTTCGGTTTGACTAACATGAATTTTTTGTCCATTACAAAAGGCACCACCACCTATAAAATATAAAATTAAATGTCTAACTTCAATAATGTTAATAACTTCATAAGCAAAGAAAGCAATTTTATCAGTTAAAGCCATTACTTTTAATTTACTTACCTGCAGAAGCAGAAAAAATGCGTGTATTCCAGCACATAGGCCCCCCCACGAATTCTACCTGTAAAATATTTTGTGAAAAAATTAAATAAATATAAAATGCAATACAGTGTGACAGATTGTAAAGGAAGACAACATATTTAACTATTCAGTGCTACATGACAAGTATAGAACCCCCCACGAATTCTACCTGGAAAAGATTTTGTGAAAAAGGAAATATAATGTCACAAATTGTAAAGGAAGACAACACATTTAATTATTCAGTGCTACATGACAAGTGTAGAAAAATTCCAAGTTGGTGTTAGAAAAAAAAATTAAAACCATAAACTCAACTAAAGCTCATAACATAAAAAATGTGAAAATTCTTTTTTTTTTTTTTTAATGGAGATAGAATGTGATTGACCATTAGATGTGATGCAAAAAACCCATAATCTCCCGCTCCTGCCAAACCTAGAAATTTTATTGAACTAGAGATAACTAAGTAGCATGTCTGTATGGTTCATATTTTGTTCCACAAAACAAATAATCCATTTGTTTAAGATCAAAACCGAGTTTGGGGAAAAAGAAAAATTCTGAAGTTCTGACTCGTGACTTGCCTGAAAATGCTAAATGGATTTAAAACTAGAGATTGTATGCAACGGTTTATGGTCAAATATTATCTAGGTTTCCTCTTTTTTTTTTATGTTATATCAGTTTTTCTCCCTCGCTAAATTCCTTCTACACAGCCTAGAAGGGACCAATGTTTGGTTTTAAGTGCACTTAGTAGAATCACTTTTCTTGACTATTTGTTTTTCACTTCTACTTGAGTACTCAAATAACAGAAATAACTTTAAGAAGAAAAAAAAGCATTTACAATGGGAGAAAGAAAAATACCACAGATGCAGCAGCCGGCTTTCCTCGGAAAAGAACCCCTACAGATACGGCAAAGCTAGGATAGCAGTGTGCAAAATTTGTCGTTCCATCTAAATATCAGGAATAATATAATTACACTCGGAATGATTGTAAGTTTCATAAAAGAACACTGCAGAAACAAGAGCAGCATTCTGAGGGTGGCTAGTAACAATTTTAAGATGGAAGATACTAAGGGACCGTTTGGATATGCGGATTTTAGAATCTTGGATTTCCTCAAAATCATGGATGGGAGACAAGCAAAGAAGGAGACCGACTGTTTCGCTTCTCTTTAGAATCTTGGATTTAAGTAAGAAATCCATGTTTTTCTAAAATCTCTCCCCCATCCTCAGTTTTCTAAAACCTGGAAACATGGGATGATCTCCTACTCTCTTACTGATGGAAAGAAGGGCGAGAAATCAGAAAACGGCGGCTGGTCTCCTTCTCTCGTCTCCCATCTACGATTTTGAGGAAATCCAAGATTCTAAAATCCGCATATCCAAGTGGCCCCTAAAGTGCATAAAATGTAAAAAAAAATCACAGTATTAAAAAGTGTTTGATTGCAAAGGAAGAGTGATCAAAGATCAAAAGATTAAAAATTCCTTAAAGCACCTGCATATTAGATAGCACGAGAGAATCACAACCCACAAATAATTCTGCCTCCTAGGGGTAACCGCTCTTATAGGATACGCTAACATTTGCTGATAATAAGAACATATTGGTGAAACCAAAGGACCCAAAAATCAGAGAACAGTTCATCATCACTTAGAGGTTGATGTAAGCCAAGTTCCAGAATAGACAGTAGAAGATCTGGATCGCGCTAAGAAGAAACCAGTCAAGAGGAGTCCACAAGGTGTCATAGTCAATGACGCGATTGATTGATTGACAGCCAAAATCATCGATTGGCAGGCCAAACCATTGATTGCCAGATCTGGTCATTGACTGACAAAAAGCACAGAATAAAAGCAGTTTTAGTTATTTTTAGGATGTTATATTTTTTGTTTTTCATTCTTATATGTTTCCTTATTGAAGTAGAAGCCTAATTTCATGAAAGTGTTTTATTATAAAAGCAAGCACATTCTAGCATTTTAGGAGATTATGCTATTTTATGTTTGAGTTGGAGTTATCTCTTTAGGGTTTTTGCTTTATTTTGAGTGAGAGTCGAGTTAGAAGAAGGTAAGGTAGATTTTTCCTATGAAATGTATAGTTTTTTATATCTGATTTTTACGAACGGCAGAACTGCACCTATTTGTGTTGTTTATGATGATGATGACATTGAGGAGGGAGAAGAGTTTTATTATGAAACCACACCAATCTTTGATATTTATGATAAGATCGAAGATGAATATGAAGGTGAATTTCAAGATGCAGATGTTTCATATGGACACAATAGCATAGCACTCATAGTGGGAGCAACTTTTCTATCTCTACGAGCTAATCTAGGTATGTGTTACATATTTATATTAATATGAATTGCATGTTAAATGAATTATATGTATTAGACATACATATTTATACGAATTACATGTAAAATGTGATATGTACTGAATTCTCGTGCATGCCACTAGGTGTTCAATGTTGTTAAACCATTATGGATGGCTGCCTTGCTTATGCCATGGTTTCTAAGTGTGTATTTGTGCTTATTCTACCATTTCCGGAGGTTTCATCTTAAAATTCTACTACTTGTATATGTTTCCATATTTTGTGATTTTACATGGTTTCTGCCAAAATTTTCAATTGAAATTGAAATGTTTCTGTTTTTGTCGCGACAAAACCGAAATTTAAAACCTTGCTTATATCATCCTAAGCCATCCTCTAAATGCCTTCCAGCTTTTTCCATTTCTCTAAAAATTAATTTGTACATGCTTAAGTACTTGCCAAGTTCAGGTTGAATCCCTTCTTCATCTACCAATAAAAGATTTTGCCAAGTTTACTACAAACTCAGACAAGTTGTCTGGTTTCGGTCCCTTTGATTTCATGGTCATCTCTAATCAGCGAGTTTTATGGAGCCCATAATAAATAATACCAACTTTTCTAATTTGATGCTCCCAATGAGAATCTTTTGTTGTTTTCGTTGAGAGAGAGAGAGAGAGAGAGAGAGAGAGAGAGAGAGACGAATAAGAAGAAGGTTGCAACATCTCTCCCCTATTGGAAAATGAAGACAATAGATTTGGCCAACCAAACCAAACAAGTTAATGATTGATTCAACCAAGTCAACTTAGCATTGCCTCTGGCAATATCATTCCCAACTTCAAAATTTTTAACCTCGGAATTTTGGTTCCTATCTGACTACAATAGCTCTCTATTTCAAAACATGAACACACTTGGAAACCAAGTAACGTCAATTCTATCTAATTAGACATCTCGTACTTCTATTTCCTAATTGATTCAAGAGTATGAGAGATCCATTTGATAGCAATCCCAAAATGACAACTCTTTTTAGAAATACATTTTCAATTCTAAATTGTTTCTGTCTATAAGCAGTTCTAATTCAGCCTCACTACTTCAATCTAAACCTCCTTGATTCAAATAGAAACTTGGAAAGCTTCAAATAGTTTTTTTTTCCTTTTCTTTAAAGATAGGAAAGCTTCAAATAGTTCCACCCATTTTCAAATAATTACTTTCTAAATCCAAACTAAATGTTTTCAAATTCCAAACAGAAATAACCATAACTTATAGAAGTTAAGATCTGCAGCTATTCTATATTCTTTCTTCAAAATCCATCTTTATTTCCCCAAGTTCTAGTTTAAAGAAGCATCGCCAATATCATTTGAAAGAAAACTACTAAAGCCTGCTAACCTCATGTTTTTCCTACTATCGTCAAGTTTAAGTCTCAAGCAGTAACAAGGTGGGTCCATCTAGACATATATCGATCTGATAGAACATGTGTAGCTCTTAAGTTTATGCTTAGAATCCTTCAATAAATGGATGAGTGTAAATCTTTCATTTCTTATTCGGTGCATACAATGTTTTGTTTAACAACAAATAAAATAAAAATTTAAACAACTTTTAACAATGAAAGAGAATACGAGATGCTCAGAAAAGCATATTTGGTTTCGCGAAAAAAATAGAACGAGAAAGTAACATATCATATCCTATTGTAACAAATAGATAGATAGAGCATAGAATCTAAGACAATAGGTTAAGCTAACAGACCCGCAACTCAAATTTTAAACAGTGCAGTGGGATTTAACAGATCTTCCACATCAAAAAGAATGCATGAATAGGAGGAAAATCCATACATAATGAAAAATTCTTTACCAAAAGTACAATGGTAGAGAATATCAAACCTAAAGGATCAATGCACCAGAGATAATCAGATGTTGTGTCCCCAATAAGTCCACCCTCCTCTCCAAGAATAAGATGGTCTTTGAAATTCTTTCTAATAACTTCTAGAATGGCAGACTCACTCGATTTATCTGTACTGTGAGTAGTTCCAGAAATACAAGTTACTATTTTATCCAGGTTAAATAAAGACTATTCTTTTAACAATGAAAACTAAGAAAACATCATTGGGAATCATGAGAATCATTCCCAATAGACTAGAATATCTAATTATAGAGGTATTTTATTTTTTTAGTTAATGTGCAAAGAAAGGATCAAACAAGACCCTTATTAATGTTAACAATTTCATTTCATTTTGTCCGTACCTATAAGCAAACCAGTACAAATCACTAGAACAAAACGTCGCATTGGGTTATTTCATTCTGATTCATTCGTTTCAGACGAAATGAGGCAAAATGTCATGTTTTGTCCAAATTTTTTTTTAATTTACAGAAATGCCCATAACAGTCATTTTTTACTGTTTTATCCTTATTTTTTTCTGTTTTTACCATTTTATAGCCGTTTGAAGGGTGCTTTGCATCTTTTTAATGCCATAGAAGAAAAAAAACCTATAAAAACCCATACAATCCCCATTTTCTTCACTTCTTCCACACTTCCATCATTTGCAAATCCTTCTACTCATCTTTATTATCAGTATATTTGATTTATTTGCAATCCTTTTGTGTTTCTTCAAGTTCAAATTCCAAAGGGCGATTTTCTACTTCCAAAATATTCTAATTCTAATTCTAGACGAAGGTGGGGCTTGGAAGTGGAGGAGTATTTGCCCTTTTTCAAAACGGTAAATTCGAAATAAGCAGCTCGTAGCCTTGTATACACTATGCGTACTACATTTTAGGTTTTATTTATTTATTTATTTAGGTATATTTCACTTTTCTTTCCAATGTCAATTAAATTTAAAGAATAGTATGAGTTTAGGACCTTCTAGAAGAGCCGCCGCATCTTCTGCTCCCACTAGATTCAATGAATTGGCATGGGTATATGGTACAGTAGTGCCAGGTCATTAGAATAAAGTAGTTTGCAAATATTGTAATAAACTTTTATCCGGTGGAGGAATTACCCACTTAAAAGAACATATAGCGGATCTTCACAGTGATAATCTTACCGTATTATTCCACTTTCGAAGGGTATATAAATAGTTAGATGAAGAGACAGTAAAAGGGCGGCCCAATGCATGAGGCTTCTGCCATTGCGGGGTCTGGGGAGGGCCAGATGTACGCAGCCGTACCCCTGCTTGGCAGAGAGGCTGTTTCCGTTAGATACAGAGACAGTATGTGAGAATATTTTAAAAGGCAAAAATATCCCAGTACTAGTGTTTTTCTTTTTGAATGGTTATCCCGGTACTAGTGTGCACACCATAAACATAATCCCTCATTAAAAAAAATTATTTAAGACTGAAATGAATCAGATTCATAGCAATGCCAGTTATGGGAAATGTCCACCATGTGGCTGTTTGTATGGATTTCGATGAAGTAAAAAATAAAATAAATAAGCACAATATCCAATTTGCACTTGAAAATGAATACGACCAGATCCTTAAAAGGATTAACAAAACAATACTATAAGCAGAGAGAGAAGGGCATGAATCGTCACTACAAGTTTCGAGAATCTATGCAATAAACTTCCTTACTCCGTCACCAAGTCTGTGGTTCCTTTATAACTAATATTTCGTGGCTTATTAACAGCCTCCATCACAACCTGCAAAAAAAGTTGTGACGGATTACATGGAGCAGATAGGCAATATTGAGCACCTATATCCCTGCATAGTTTACAGAAATGCTACACTCCCATGCAAGAAGGGACATGAATTGAAGATGAAAAGAGAAATCATGACAAGGGCAAAGAAACGATCATAGGAGCGCAATAAATTCGGCAATCTTAAGTATGTCAGTAATACCAGTTTTTATTTTTGAATGGCCAAGTTATTTTATATTTCAATAATAAAGGGCAACAAGAACAGGGAAGCTCTTCTTGTTATTTTTCTTTTTGTATGATAAGAAAGAGAGAATTATATTAAGAGCAAAAGAACTATAGAAGCTTACTGCAACTCAAAGGAAAAAAGTGTAACACTAAATGAAGATTCAAAACACAAGTTGAAGCAGCTTGCACACACTCAATAGAGAGCATCAAATAGTCAAACAAAATGGCAGGCACACATGGATCCTCTATTGTAATCATCTTTCAAAACTTGACATCATTGTGCAAAAAAAACCTTCAACTAGAAATGCTAGAGAACATAGAGGCATATTTGAGTAGGCACACCAAGTCCCCATCCTTATCTAGTTTTTCTTTAGTGAAAATCTCCGGTTACAGCATAATACGTAAAACTGACAAATAGGAAGATGAAAGAAGAAACCAGTGACTAGATAAAGATAACTCACATGTAATGTAAGAGGTCTAGAGACATGGGAGAAGAAGAGGGAAGTAATGGATGTCATTCTCATAAAAAATGTTGGATGCCATGATATTTTTTGAACATTCACATTGGGGAATGGGGAAAGTCGGGGTCTCATACGCGGAATTCATGGAAAAAGGATTTCAAAATATTTAGTTCAAATATCATATGCAGTAATAGAAATGAGGAAAATACTTTTTTTTTTGGTTGGATAGATGGTGTCGAATCTTTTCTTAGCTGGGCCTTATCCTAACCTTTTTATGAAGGTTGTGAACACCAGGTCTATTGTCAAATACTATATGTCTTCTCTAGACAATAAAATAGTCATTACACCAATCCTCCATGAATTCAGGAAGAACGACTGCCGATCGCACAATGAGAGATACAACCACTTGCTAAATGGACGAGATGTTCTTGGAGTTATCATTAAGGATGTGATTGTTTCTCTCTTTCTAGAGAGTCCAGAGCATAGCCACAATGGACAAATTCCACAAAATTTGACCCCTTTGGGGCTAAGGGGCAAAGACCCATTCCTCTACTGAATCCGCGATATGAAAAAAAAAAAAAACCTCAGCATGTCCCTAACAGGATAAGGACGAATAACAAAACCTCTCTAGAAACCTTGCAATGAAGATGATAAATGCAGATGCCCAACAACATGAAATTGAATAAAAAAATCAAAACAGCTACATTTCTATAAGAAATAAATAAACTAGTGAAATGGGTGTTTCATTGGCACCAAAAAATGTAGAGATACAGAGGAAGGAAAATTCATCAAACCTCTGCGCCAGTCTTCGCCGCAGTCTCGACCACCTCAAGAAGCTGATTTGCAGGAATGGGTCCAGTCGATTCAGCCCCAATTTTTGGATACAATTTCTCATTGGGGAATTGTGATAAAATAGCCTTGGTACAAAATTTTCTCATGGGTTTGGTGAGGGATAATACCCTGCGCACCCCATGTTCGGTGCCTCCAATACCCAGACCATTATTCCTTGGAAAATTCAAAGATGGAAAAAGATTTTGGTCTAAAATAGGGAGAAATGATTTGGGTATTTGAGAAAATCTCAGGGTCATGGTAGTAGAAGAGATTAAAGAACTCCCCATTTGCGGAGTAATACTCTTCGTGTTTTTCTGTCTGGACGAGCATATGAAAATCCTCCCGTTGTGGGGGTAATGACTAATGAATGATGCGCTCGCAATTGGACCCACCCACATTAGCATGATCAGAACCGTTCATCTTGTGGGTCCCATAATCAGGATGCTATAATGTAAGATTGAACTCATTGTACGATCCTAACTACCCAATTGAATCGGGTAGCAAGCCATAAGATCGCTGCAATGGGTGCAATAGGCTAGACACATGATATGCATGGGTTAGACCCACATTTCTTTGGTTTTTTTTTTTTTTTTTTAAATCTTTTTACTATTTCTTTTCTTCTTCTTTTGGTGTCAAAAGTCAGTGAAGTTAGCCTAAGTTAGGTTTTTTTTTTTTTTTTTCTTTTGCTGCCGTGAGTAGAATGCTTGCTTATATTTAAACACATTATTGTACAGTATAATAAGATAGTTGTAGATAGGGAGAAAATTAATGTATTAGAAAAATAGAAGTTTGGTGAAAGAGATATGTCACCATTAGAAATTTAATGTGTTAGAAACTCAGAACAAGTAATATAAGTTTGGTGAATGAGATATGTCACCATTTTATATTGACTCGTGCTTTTATTATTTAGATATGGTGGTTGATTTCTTTCTTTCTCTATGTATCTCATATGGTTAAGAACGCCATATTTTGAAAGGCGTGAATTGGGGACACATCCTAACCCCGTTGATACGGGGAACTAGGGCTTCCTTTCACCATTTAGAAGGTTTCTTTCATCCTGGGTCCTGCGAAGGGGCGAGTGGAATTGAGTACAATCACTTGCAATTTCAATCAACATGTGGGCTCAGAATTCTTTTGATGAGAGGTCTGTTTGAAAGATGGGCTGGGCTATAATTGAACAGTTGGAGAAGTGGCTGGCTAAGAAAGAAAATCACAGTTGAGAGCGAAAAATCAACATTTATAAACGTTTTTGAGACGGGCAAATTCCATTCTCATTTGGCGCACTTAGTTTCTTAATAGCCGATATAAATTACTGATTGGTCGATCGCGGATGAGAAAGTCATTTTGAATATACTTCCAAACTATCTCCCTTGTTCCCTTTTAGTAAAATCATATTTTGGATGCTTCCATGCAATCTTATCTTCTTGAAAGGTATCTAGAGCTATTCCAGTCCTTGTGCAGAACTTAAGCCTAGGCCACGCTCATGCATATACACAAGGCAATGATAGCATGAGGCTATGATGATCGTGATCCAATAGAATATTAAGGTGAGGATTGATAGTAATCTTGGGGGAAGAAAGGGCTTCATAGAAATTTTGTAAATTTTAGAAGGTAAAAGGTTTTCCATATATTTTTAGTGGAATATGGGCGTGTACTGGCATGTGCTAGGCACCTCCACAACCATTTGTTATGTGGCTCGATCATCTGATGAAGTACTCGGTGGAGCTGTCGTCAGTAGAGCTTGCTTTGCATACAAGAAGATATTCCCATGATGATCCAACAACCTGTTTATTTGTCGGGCCATAACATAAATAGGCTGTACCCGGTCAATTATCTTCATAGTATGATCCTAACCCTCCTAATTAATTGTTTTTATAATGTAAAGTACTCCCTCTACAGATCAGAGGGTATGTTCATCCTATGGAACTGATTTTCAGAATTCAGCCTATATATGTTGTGACCCAACAATTTAACGGTCTGGATCATCCTATTAATGGGCCACACTGTACTGTTTGAAAAATATCAGACTTCACTCGCACACAGCATATTAAATCTCTATTTTCCTAAACTCTTTTAAGGCTAGGCTAGGGTATTATTAAAGAGATTTTATATGGTGGCCGTCGTAAAGCTCAGTATTTTTCGAAAGGTACAATGGTCCCACTTCAAAGGATGATCCAAACTGTTCATTTGTTGGGCCACGATGTAAATCAAGTGTGTACATCGTAGATCATCCTAACCCTCCGATCTATACAGGGACTGCCCATTATAGAAACCATTATAGATTGGGGGGGGGGGGGGGGGGGGGGGGGCTTGTTATCCATCAGAGAGAGGGGGAAATATCACTGCCCTTTAAAATCTCATTATTAAATGTGTTTTCTAAGTTAGCTCCCATTATTAAGTGTTCTCTCTGTCAAATGTTGTAGTTAGGCATTTATGTTTAGATAACCCAAAGGAGACTTCCTAGGCAGTTTCAGTTTCAACCATTGAAGTATTGAACAACAATGAAGTAATGAAACAAAGAGAGCATTCTAATATTTCATTCAATTCAAACAATAACGCGTGGAGGTGTCACGTGTCTTGTTAAAGTAGGTTGAAGACAAGGACCTTCATACGTAAGCCACAAGCAAAATAAGATAAGAAAATCATCTTCCCATGTCCTACTCTTTCCTCCTACTCTTTCCTTTGTCTCTGAGTCTTCCCTTACGCGTAATAGCCGACACCACAATCCAAATCTATTAAGCAACCAAACCCATATAACCTAATCATCAACCTCTCCACCTTCTTCTCCCTTTTATCTCTTTCTCATCACCCTCTTCAACAACAAACCCCATTTCTTCTTCTTCCCTGTAATCTCCTTCTATCAATCATACTCTCAACATGAGTTACTACGATCAACAGCAAGGCCCACCTCCTCCTGGTAATTCCTCTTCTTAGCTATCAGTTCTTAGCATCTGCTTCTTGTTAGTGTGATTTTCTTGCTGGGTTTTTATCTTTGATTTTCTTCTTCATTTGATAGTTTGTTGGGTTTGTTTGTTTTGTTTTTTAATGTTGGATTTGAAAAACTACAAAGAAAGTGAATTGTTGGTTTGCGAAAATGGGAAGAAGGAAGATGATTAGGCACTGATCTTCTCAGACTCAAAATCAATTTTCAAAATACCAAAATAACAGCTGGAATTTTGAGAATTGATTTTGAGTCTAAAACTGATTATTGGACTTAAAAACTAATTAAACGCAATTTTTAGTCCAAAACTGATTATTGGACTCAAAATTAAACACAATTTTGAGTCCAATATTCAGTTTTGAACTCCTATTAATGGATATAGATTTTGTAGGTATTCCATGTATCTATTACATCTAAAGAGTTTTTATATGGTGCCCAAGCGTGAAGTCCAGTTTAAGAGTTTTTATATTGTACCAGCCACACGTGACTTTAAGGGCGGTCACCATATAATTTCTCTACATTTTAATGCCTAAAAATAGTGCTTGGGATCATTACCCTTCAAAAAAAAAAAAAAAAAAAGAATCATGGGTTCATTTACTTTTCATGATTGACGAGTTGTCTTGAGTTGACTCGGAGAGTTTTAATACTTTTGGGATTAATCATCTTTTGATTCTTATTGTGCTTTGATTGAGCAGTGAACCCTCCACCGGCAGAGGGATACTCTCCAGGTGCTTATGTTGCACCGCCACCGGCCGGTTATCCTACAAAAGATGGCTCTGACTATCCCCAGCAACCTCCTCCAATCGAAACTAAGAGTCGGGGTGATGGATTCTGGAAAGGATGGTATGTTCCATTGAATTTCATTTTTTTTTTTTTAATCTTTCTATTACTCTGTTCTTAAAGATAGATCATCCATGTACTGATTGATTTTTCACTTACCCCGTTTTTTTTTTTTCTGGCCTTGCAGTTGTGCTGCCGTATGTTGTTGTTGCGCCTTGGATATCTGCCTTTGAGGGCTTAAGGAGGATGTGATTTCCTTTTTCTTTTTACTTCATTCTATGATCTTATTGTTTATATTTCTTTACTTTCGCCTTGTAGTGTGATGAAAGGGATATGCTCTTTCGAATAAACGATTGTATGGATAAGTTTTGCTTAATTTGTTTGTAATGGATGCAATCTTTGTAGCTCAGTTCTTATCCGGTTATCCTGCATTTTCCCCTTACAGTAGGGGTGCAATTTGGGTCGACTAGTGTAAAAAAATGAATTGGAATAAACCCAAATCCGACCTGATTTTATTGTAAAAGCTCACCCTGAATTCCCAAAGATTGAATCATGTTTACACCTCTACTACAGAGTCAATCAAAACTCCTTTGTCTCTCCCGAGTTAGCTGAGTCAACTGAGTATTCGACCGCATCAACCGAGTACTCGATCCTCCTGCACCGAGTTGACTAGAATTTTCTTTAGCCACTTTGAAATACTGGTAAGTATATACCAGGCATATATCTTCACTTCGTTGAATAATAGTTAGCAAAGCTAGGCTTATAAAAAATGTCAAAACGAAGCATGGAGATGCATTATTGTTATTCACGTGACGTGATGACTCTTATTATTTATTTGGCAAGTACGCGTGGTTATGCTTCATGAGGTGGATAACATTGGTGACCTTCATCTCCCCTGGATTATCCAACCATGACAATGACTATAGCATTTATCCACTAAAAAAAGAAAAAGATAAGCATGAAAACATGGCAAAAGAAGGATGCAAACATCATTCGCTTGTGCAAAAGGGCACGCCATAGCAATGGGGTAAAACAAGGAATGCTCCTTATAGAGAATTAGTTGCATATCATAGGGGATTTGCTAGCCCATTTCGCGGCTAGCTTTTGAATGTGAGAACCGGCAGATTTTGTGTTATTCATTTAATTCATCTGAGGTAACTGTTCCCACATGCAAAAGCCAGCCGCTAAATTTTCTAGCAAATCCCATGTTATAGATGTTGAGCAAGAGGTTGCTTCAGCTACTTCGCGGCTAAGGGCATCACGTAGGAATCAGCCTTTACTCTTTTATCAGGGGTTGAGACTAAAAACATGTTTTTTCATATGAATAATCTCGGCCTTTTACAAAAGTTTGCAAGGGAAACATGGCCATAAGGCCCTGTTTGGATGGCATGAATTTTCTGGAAAAGTTAGGAAAGGAAAGATATTTCTAAAATTCCATATATACTTTTTTTAACATATGAACAAAGATGACTGGAACAAACCCCATACAATTTTAACTCGATGGTTTTCTTGCAATCCAAAGAGAGCCTAAAGGCAGCCTTATATGCAAATAAGGAATAATTTTGGTGACACCCAAAGCTCTTTGGGTAACCCTAAAAGTTAATTGCATATAATATTGTATGCAAATAAGGAATGCTTCATGGAAATAGGCCTTAAGGGTCTCTTTGGGCACCCTAAAAAATTATTTGCATTGTTTCCTATGTTTAGTTTTTAGGGAAAAATACACTTAGACCCCATGTGGTTTCTGACACATTCAACTTAACCTCAAAAGTTTAAAAAGTTACAAAGCAGACCCCCCCGTGGTTTCATTGGGTTTTTTTAATTGGACGGAGCTGACAGCGTGGGGGAAAAGACGAAAATGCCCTCGTCTTCCCCAACTGAAAATTAAGGTTTTCATACTTGAAAACTAAAAATTGGGATTTGATTCAAACCCTTGTTGATTTATCAACATAAACCCTCCATTTGAGAGTTTTATTTGTCTTCATTCACATCATTATAATGATTTGCACAAAAACCCTAATGTTTTAGGGCTTTATTTTTTGTTTTTATCAAAGTTTTTTTCTTGAAATGTGGGTTTGATGTAGCCATGGGGTGGGGTTCGATTGTCTGTGGTGGAGGTGACGGCAGTGGCCAGAGATGGCAACGGTGGCAGTGCCCAAAGGTGGCAACGGCGGCGGTGGCCGGAGATGGCGATAGCGGCGATGTCCAAAGGTAGCGACGGCGGCGGTGGCCGGAGGGGCGACGGCGGCAGTGGGAAATGGCATAGCCCTAATCCCTCTGCAAATGAACCATGGTTAGTTTTAGTCTTTCCGTTAGGTTAAACTGACAAGCAGTTGACGGAGGGGGTGTACTTGTTACTTGTAACTTTTTAAACTTTTGGGGTTAAGTTGAATGTGTCAGAAACCACAGGGGTCTAAGTGCATTTTTCCCCAATTTTTAACCCTCCATATTTGACAACATAAATACTCATTATAGGATCTTAGGATTGGATGATTGGCATGACTATGAGCCATAGGATAACCAAAGCAAGAACTGTCAAGTGAACTATTCGGATCAATCAAGTGGGGCCCGTTCGAATGGGTAATCACTCTCCACAATGACTACCCCCTAATATTTGGATCACGCATGTGCGATCCTACATCAAAATATCAAATGAACAAAAATAGTGAGGAAACACCCAACTGGCTCAAATGGCACATGCCACACGGACGCTAACCCAAGATCGGTTTCCGAGTGAGACTCAAATGAATGGGCTACGTGAAAGAGACAATGCAGCAACCAACACTGAAAGACCTGGATACATCAATTCTACAGCATTACCGAATGAGGGATTGCTACTTGGAAAGCATCTTCAAGAACAAGCTGATAACCAAAAGAAGGCTCGGCCCCGTTAGACATCATGTCACCTAACAAGAACAATCAAACCTTCTAATAGGTGGGGTACAAACTCCTTTTACAAAAGTAATTCTAAATGCACCCTTTGTCGAAGAGAATGGGGGAAGGGAGGGGGCACAGAGATTGATTTTTATCGTATAGTCATTATAAGCAAATTTTCAAGTGGGAGTGACGTTCGAACCCAAAGAAATCAAGGGAAATTTTAAAATCCAATCTCACCCGAGTTGGAATCGCTCATTCATCACTCTCTTTCATTTGAATGACAAATGAAGGATGTTTCCTCCTAGAATATAGGTGTCTTTTGCACTTTTTAGAGAGAACGTTAAAAATCAATATCATTTCCCACAAAAAGCTAATCAAATCCACAAAACTACAGACCAAAACAAGCCTTTTATAATCCTTGAACAATATCATACCCTCCCAGGTGGCCGAGTTGTGTTGCCGCTGCTCTGCAAATTTTAAATATTAAACCCCTCCAATAGCACAAATACTTAAATGAGTAAGAACTCATAACTTGCAACATGTAAGTTGTCACTTGAAGTTTCAACCCATGAAAATTCCATGCATGCCCCCACGAACTTTTCTTAATTGCCAATTCTTTCAACCACACTCGTCAGATTCTTTAACATGAAAGCTAGATTTTCAAATAATTCATTACTTCCATTACAATTGGTCAGGTTGAAATTATCCAAGTATTCCTTTTCCTCGTCAGAGTTGCCTTTGTTGACAGGTAATCCATGTGCTTTCAGCCGTTCAGCTTCATCTTCCACTGCATAGGTTAGATCTTCATAGCTGAATCTATGACTGATTTGGAATTCCTTCACATATTGGATTTAGATTCTGTTGTAGTCCAGTTGTTCTCTTACAACATTTCCCATTGTATTCTACCATGTCGCATTATTCGATCTGTCTCTAAATTCCATCCACTCTCGACCAACTTGTTCAAAATGTACAAAAATCACAATTTTAAATGTTTTTTAACACAATGTGGTGTGGCGCATTGGACCAGAACTTGCTTTAATACCAAATTAATGTGAACAAAAGTTCCAACCTTCTAAGCCAGGAGAAGAGGGAAGAGCAGACTTGGAAGCAAGAGTAAATCAGAGTGAAAGTTTTCATCAAGTTCATAGCTGGGAGTGGATTAGAGAGCACATGTTGGCAAGATCCGAGTTCCAAGGTTCCAACAATAAAACATAACTGAGTACAAGTTATAAAAAGATACACCTTTCCTGTGAGGCTTTCAAACTCGAGAAGCTAAATATAAAATTCCAAAATAAAAAGTACCCACAAAAAAAATACTCTATTCAAAGCTGAAAAAACTAGCGTACACATGCTTACTAGAAAGAGGCAAAGAACACAGCATTCCCAGTCAGATAGAATCACTCCACAAGGATTTTAGAATTGCATCACAAGCAAAACTTGAGTATCACGCCCACAAGAAGAATACTCGTACAAATATAAAAAGCAATAAAAGATTAAATTGAGCCTTATAAAGCCTTACAGAGGTAAAAATACTAAAACCCTCTTTACTATTTGATGTGATCCACTCACCATCATCTTAGCTGTTAGATTTAGGTTTTTGTTGGGATTTTGGACATGTTATTTCTCTTTTCGGTGGTATTTGCCTAGATGTAGGGAACGTCCACATCAGCATATAGCCCACCTTAACCCCTTTTCCATGGCCCACTTATCGCTTTAAAACGCATATTTTATAGCCTTTTTAGCCTCATCCCACCAAAATAACTAAGCCCTCCATATAAACATCCATAAACTCCCACCTTGGTCAACCTTCCCCCCTCTTTCTCCCACAAATCAATCCCCCTCTCTCCCTCTCTTCTCACCCAATCGATCTCTGTCTGATCAATTAATCTGAATTAGAAACCATTCATAAGCTCCTAAGTTTTTTTTTGAATGGCGGAAGCATAAGCTCAAAGTTCTCAGAAAATGATCCGCAAACCCTAGGTAAGCATTACCTTCGATGAAGCAAAACTAAAAGACCTAACAAAGAAGAAAAGTCATTGGATACCCCAAACTTTCCTAAAACTAAAATCAAACTTTCAACACCAACGGTACTACAGTTGATTTTTTTTTTTAAGCGATGCACTAAAACATAGTCTAATTTGTATAGAAAATTACTAGGAATCCCTATAAATCATAAAGATACCACATATTGCCCAAAAAAGGCCTCATAACATGTAAAATTCAAGATATAAAGAGAAGAAACTATTCCAACTTTTTTAAATATACCGAACTCAAAACCCATTAAAGTTCTAATATCATTGTAAAATCTGTTAAGAAGCCCCATAATTCCCTCTAGGAAAAAATAAGCAAACCCCTACAACTTTAGATCAAGCAATGCCCTCTAGAACCCCTTTCTTCTTAATAAATGTGCATGCATTATCATTAAAAAAATGTGCCTGCAACATCCTTCATGATGAATGCTCCTGCATAATTTTTCTTCTTGATGGATGCTCCAGCATCGTTTTTCTACTTGATGGATGCTCCTAAATAAAAAATCCTGCCCCCCTAATTCTTTCACAAAGAGCCCCCTAATTCTTTCACAAAGAGTATATATTATGTAATGAGAGCTTTGTTTCTATTTCATGATATTTATTTGTTTTGCATGTTATTTCCCTTTATCTCTTACAAGTAAAGTTTCACAGTTTACGAAATGGAAAAAAAAAAAAAGAATATCTTAGGTTTGATTGCAACATTTCACTTTTCAATGCTCTTTTTTTATGGCGATGCACGTATAAAGAAGGGAGAAATAACTCCTAAGACCGAGGTGGTCGAGTAAAGAAACAACAAACGAGAGCAAGAAAAATCGCACAAAAACATAAGCAAAACCAAAAAAAAACATCAAGGGGAAGGTGGTCAAATAACTCCAAGGCCACTCTCGTCACTATAGATTGAGCGAGAAGGCTCGCCTTACTATTGGAGAGAAACATATGTTGGAAAGTCAAACTGTGAATTTCAATTGTATCTAGAATCTTGGCGCCGCCAATGAAACTCCAAGGGTAGAAAACAGCATGTCGAACCCAACGGATCACATTCAGAGAATCTCCCTCGATTTTTTTTCTTGAATGATGTGAGAGAATCTTCCTCCACAATAAGGGAATCAAACTGTCACTTGTTAACAAGTCTAATCCCACTAAGCAAAGCCTAGACCTCTACCTCGATGGGGTCAGTAATGCTAAGAGGCCCAAACAAGCCCCATTAAGCTCTGCCTCTACCACCTGAAATGAGGTAACCCACACCCACCAGACAAGGGTTCCCTGAGCTTGGTCCGTCAAAGTTTAGCTTTAGAAAGCATGAGAGAGGTGGGATCCATCTCAGAGCAAAATGATTCACCCTAACTCAGCTTTAGGATATTAATCTCCTCCTATGCTCGCCAAATAGTAGATTCGTGAGCCCCAAAAAGTGCAGCGCCGTAGCCCAGTGGATAAAAGCAGGGAGAATCTACTAATTAATGCTCCAAACAACCTCCGGCGTTCCTTTGCAAATCCATATATTTCTTTCCTTCCGAACATACCACAGCAAGACAAAAGGATCATACCTCAAAGAGTTCGGCCCTTGGCAGGCCAAGGCCGAAAAAATCAAACATTGAATAGCTCAATGATGTGACAAGGCAGAACCCAAATGATACCAAAAGGCTGAAAAATGAAATCCCAAATCTCGTGCATAAATGACTAATGGATAAACAAATGGCTGATTGTTTCCTCCAACACAAGACACGTTGCAGAGTGGTTGGTTGATGATGATCCATGGCTACAGAGATAATCAATAGTAAGGACTTTGTTCATGCACACCGTCCAACAAAGAGCAATCACTATCTGAAGAGTAGGCACTTTCCAAACCCTACTAGATGAGACTTAAGAAAATGGTAGGCAAGCTAATCTAATAGTCGAAAGGTCTAACGCAAGACGAAAGACATAGTGGTTGATAATGATCTGCCGCGGCTACGGAGATGATCAACAACAAGGACTTCGTCCAAGCACACCGTCCAACAAAAAGCAATCACTCTCTATGGAGGCACTTTCCCAACCATTAGCATGAGACCATGAAAAACTGAGGTGCAAACTGGTGGTAGAAAGATATGACCAAGAAAGCTCACTCAAGGGTACCCAACAAAATTAGTCGATCCCCCCCGCTGTCTTTTAAGGGAAAAAAAATCTAATCTAAACATATTTGTGTCAACCAAATCAATCTCCCTGTCGAAAAAGCTCTACGAAATTGAACTTTCCAATTCACTCCCTCATCCTACCGGTGGAAAGAGGCCCCCACACTAATCTCTTTGGATGAGGCAACACGATAAAGAGACGAAAAAATTGACGATTTACACCAAACATCTTGCGCCAGAATCTAACTCTCCCACCGCTAACCATTGTAGCGAATGTTATTCTGAAAATCATGTAATAATGCGAATGATGTCACATCAAGGTGTCATACCCAGACACCCATACCCATCCCACGAGTACGAAACCCCAAAGCTAGATTCACACTTTTCACCAATCGCAATATGCCACAATTGGCTTCTATCAATCCTAAAATCTCCCAATCCATTACCCTGGAAAAGCGGTGTATATCAGACACAATCTTCTAATACCAAGCCCACACTCCTTTTTAGGGTGACAGCCCACATTACAAGTAGCCATATGGTACTTTCTGCATTCCTCCTCATCGTTCCAAAGGCAAGTTCTTTGGAGTTGTTCGATAATATTCACCATTCGTATCAGTCAACGACATATGGACATAAAATACAATGAAACATAAACAATAACAGCTTCAACAAGAGCAATTCTTCCTCCCAAAGATAAAAGACACTTTCTCCAAGGAGGCATCTTCCTTTCCACCCTATCGATCATTGAATCCCAACGACCTTTTGGAGCTCTCCCGATGTACAGAGACAAGCCTAGATAGGTGTTAGGAGTCGCACTATGAAGACATCCCATCAAATTAGCAATTCTAGCATCCTCCCGCTGATCCAATCTAACACCCATAATCAAAAAATAAAAATAAAAAAATAGCGAAGTTTATTCATTGTCCTAACATCTCAAAATTGCCTTCAGATTTTATCGCCGTCACTATTGAATAGAAGAGTGTCGTCAATGTACTACAAATGCGTGATTTCCAAATCTAATTAACCAACTTTGAATCATTAAATCAAATGGATGGACCGAGCCTTCTCAATCATGGTACAGGATGCCTCGGCTATAATAGTGAAAGGAAACGGGAAACGGAGTCTCCCTGGCGGAGACCCCCACTTGTTCTGAAGAACCCAAAAGAGAAGCCATTGAGCAAGATCGAACACCAATTTGACGATATACAATTACGCATCCAGTTTCTTCATATATCATTGAATCTTGTTTTACAAAATAAAAAGTCAATACATATCCATTCCACCCTATCATATGCATTCTCCGTAATGAACTTGCAAATGACACAATACTTACTACTTTTATGATAAAACTCCATGCACTCATTAGCAAGAAGAGCACCATTGAAGAATTATCTTCCCTGAATGGAAGCGCTCTAGTTGTTTGAAATAATCCCACCCAAAACACTCATGATTCGTTTTTTTCCAGAAGGTCTGAATCGATCGAACCAACACATGTCCTAGATAAGAATGAGAGATGAATATTGCTCCTGTTATCTTTCAAAAACAAAAGAAGGGTTACTCTGGTGAATTTATCTAAGATTTGCCCAGCATAAAAACCCTTCAACATCGCCATAATGCTTCCCATAATGAAATCCCATAATTCATGAAAAAAAAACATACAAAAACCATCAGGCCCACAAGCCATATCACCTATCATAGAAAAACACGGCCTTATCAATCTGACTGAAAACAAGATTATCCAGAGTGGGGAATACACATTCCTCAAACAAGTACAATTGCTCAAATAAAGAAACAACTTTTGAAGAGAATAAGGAATGATCATCCATGCGTGAGTTGTCAATGTTCTTCTGTCTGTGCCCTTGAGAATAGTCTGCTATTCAACTCCATCAGCAAAAATAACTAGAAAAGCATTCATCACTCTCTTGGCAATTGTGCAAGGCATGCCTTATATGTTTGGTAAGCACTTGTCTCCAACACATTGTATGAAGACGCTTATGTCAATACACTTATAAACAATTGCGATGCACAACATTCATGACTAGACTTCAATACACCATATGAAGATGCTTAAGAGGTTTACTAGCCTGAAGAAAGTCCAAGAACAGCTACAGTAGCTCAACCTTAGAAAACATGTTTTGGACAAGGAGTAAACTTGGGGGAAAGATTTACAAGAAATGCTTTCGCATGAGATGGAAAGATTTATAAGTGCATTTGTCCTTACAAACTCATCTTAGACTCATTACCCATCACAAGACTGGTGGCATGAGAATGTTCATTGCTATCAAATGTATTGTTTTTTTTTTTTTTTTGAAATGGCAAGATGATTTCATTAAAAAGGAAGAGGGCCGAGATGGACCCCAACCAAAAATACAAAGAGAAATACAACAAAAACCAAAAAGAAAAAATCAAATGTATTGTTTTAATAGATTAAGTTCACATAAGCCTCATTACTATCAAAGGTATTGTTTTAATAGATTAAGTTCACATGAGCCATTTTTTCTTTGTTCATCAGAAGATACATCCAGCCCTCCCCAGACCCCGCAATGGCGGGAGCCTCGTGCACCGGGCTGCCCTTTTTTTTATCAGAAGATACAGCATGCATCAACATGCTAGAGCTAGACTGCAACTCCATTAGGTTCCAAAACTTCAACAAGCATAAAAAATGACAACAAACATTGCACGTAATCCCTAGTCTCTCCTACAAAGTAAATGGTGTTGATTATCTGGTCTAAAGCCTGCCTCTTCTCTAACAAAAGCAGTTCTCAACCTTACCAATTTCACCAAAGCAGCCACTTAGTATACTAATATAAAAGGCAGCCAATTACTAGAGTACCCTTACCACATTCTTCAGTTTGTATTTTTCCATATAATTTATGTTTTAGGTAGCTAGGGAGATCTACTATTTTTCCGTGTAACTTACGTCGTAGGTAGGTAGGGCGATCTAAATGCCTGGGTGGACCAAAGCTTCATAGTTTCCTAAGAGGCACAACCAATTGCAACTCAGGGTGGAAGCTACCGCTCATCCAAGGCCATCATCTCTGAAAGCTAAAACACCTACCATAGACAAGTAATTTTTTACCCGTCTATACACACATATATAAAATACCAACTTGGTAGTTGACTAGTTGAGACAGCTGGCTTTCAAATATTCATGTTAAGTAGTTAAGTTCCTTCTCCTGTACTTCATTGGAATTCCTCATTTATATTTTCTTACACTGAAGTTTGTTTTCGGCACGCTCTTTAACCCACTCAACCTTACATAATCATGCATGTAAACCATCAATGAATCAGAACAAGATGCCCCAACTGAATGGCCTGACTTGTGGGCTGTTTCGTTTGTTGGTTTCTTCTCTATCATTCTAATTTATCCAAGAAAATAATCTTTATTTTCTACTTGATTTTAAAAAAGAAAAAAGATCAAAAGCATTTGCTCTATGACTAGGAAGAATGCCAAATAATAATTTGAAAATCAAAAGGCTAAACACCAGAAGATGAAGATAGAGATTCGCGATTTTGTAGTGTTACAAGTTCACACCAATAAATTCCCAAGCCAAGAAAAGAACCTAATCACACAATCAATCTCCACTTTCACTAGCTAGAAGTTAAATCTCATTCTTGACATTTTAATGAAATAAAATTAATCCAAATAATGCAAACCCACAAAGACAGAGCTATTTTTCACACAAGAAAGCCACAAAATCAGGCGAACCTTCCTAATCAAATAAACCCTAATCTCCATTTCTTCATCAAACATTAAAACGAAAACAAATGCAACCAGATCAAACAAAATATAAATATACAAGCAGAAAAGGTTTACTGAAACAACCCGAAAAAAAAAAAATGAAAACAAACTAACTGATCTAACTAATCACAGGAAAACAAGCAAACAGATCTAACTAATCAAAGGTAACTACCCATTCCCAAAACACAGAAAATGAGACCAAAACCATACTTCGCTTCTGAAATTTCGTATCTAGAAAATAAAGCAGGCCCAGGAAGAAAAGGGGGCGTGTATCGCTTCCCAACTAGTCTTATCCATCGCCCTTCGTCCCACTCTAGTTGGACGATTTTAGACCTCATGAAAAATAGCTCATTTAAGATGTCTTTAAGCCGTTGATTTATGCAATACTCAATCTTTGCAAATGAGATCAACGGTCTCACTAATCAGTCATGACATTTTTGGTTTATATAGACGAGATCTCAAGTTCTCAACTACACGATAAAAGGTGCGTTCTTATATAAGTTGGAGGGTGCGCGGGGATATTTCCTTACCTCCCTTTTTAAGTTTAATCTTCGTTTCGTTTCGCGTTACCAGCTACATTTCCCGCCCGCTTTGGGCTTGACTAAAACGATTAAAAGAAATCTCTCTCTCTCTCTCTCTCTCTCTCTCTCTCTCTCTCTCTCTCTCTCTGCCGCCCTAACTTCGATGGAAACGACGCCGGAGCATCTGACGTGGCAGATATTTCCGGAAGCCGAAAAACAATTCCGATGGAAGTTTTCCAGCCAAGATCCAAGCTCAACATCGCAAAATCCCAACAATGCCTCCAATGTTCCTCAAAACCCTGGCTCAACCCGAAAATCCAATCTTGGATTTTAAGTAGGAAATCCAGGTTTCAGAAATTTCTCCCCCATCCTGAGATTTCTAAAACCTGGAAACATGGGATGATCTCCTACTCTCTTGCTGACAAAAAAAAGCGAGAAATCAGAAAACGACGCCCGGTCTCCTTCTCTTGTCTCCCATCTACGATTTTGAGGAAATTCTAGATTCTAAAATCCGAATATCCAACCGGCCCCTAAATGAATTCTATGTTTGAGATGTGCCCAAGAACTTTGTTTTCTTGAAGTGATAATAGGAATTGTATTATTCAAGATAGGAAAGGCAGAAACTAAAATAGAAAATAGCGAGGAAATGGTAAAGACAATCATGAAACCACATGCCCCCCTTTTATAGTGGTTAGACTCACCAATAATAAGCAAATACCGATCTATTTCTCTAGCCAATTCATCAGTCATCCCATTAACAGCACCAGGGGTGTGCTTGAAGAGGGGAAAACAACCCTACTAATATCGAGAATTAAAATGAAAAAATTTGCTATTTGTCATGGCTGCAGTAATGATCCCATATCACTGACTTGCAACCTACAGCACCATGTATAAGTTCCTGGACAATTCCAGCCTCATTTAAAACTATCATTCAGATAAGCCCTAAGAATGATTTAACCTACAGATAAGCCCTACAGTATTTTTCGAATTTTCTTCCACCTATCAGTTCCTGGACAATTTCAGTCTCATTTAAAACTGTCATTCAGATAAGCCCTAAGAATGATTTAACCTCCTCTCCCAGTGAAATCATATAGATGTCTCCAACCATAGCCTGGATTACCAAGAGAAGCTAACAGAACAATTCTGATTACTAGAGGAGGGGGGCATAATCTGAATTGTCCTGCTAGTTTCTCTTGGTGATCCGGGCCATGGTCGAAGACATCTCTAGAAATTCACGGGTACAGGTTGTTAAATCATTCGCAGGGCTTATCTGAATGACAGTGTTAAATGAGGCTGAAATTGTTCAGGAACTTATACATGGAAGGAAATTTGAAAAATGATGTAGGTTGCATGTTAGTGAGATGAGATCATTTTTGCAGCCATGGCAATTAGCAAATTTTATCATTTTAATTCTCAATATTAATAGGGTTGTTTTCTCCTCTTCAAGTACACCACTGGTGCTGCTAATGGGATGGCTGATGAATTGGCTAGAGAAATATATCAGAATTTGCTTATTATTGAAGAGTCTAACCACTATAACAGGGGGCATGTGGTTTCATGATTGTCTTTACCATTTCCTCTCTCTATTTCTGTTTTGGTTTTTGTCTTTCCTATCTTGAATAATACAATTCATTTTTTTCAGTTCAAGAAAACAGAGTTCTTGCGCACAACTCCAACGTAGAATTCATTTAGGGGTGGTTTTGATATGCTGATTTTAGAATCTAGGATTTCCTCAAAATCATAAATGGGAGGCGAGAGAAGGAGACCAGCCGCCGTCGTTTTCTGATTTCTCACCCATTTTTCCATCAACAAGAGAGTAGGAGATCATCCCATGTTTCCATATTTTAGAAATCTCAGGATAGGGGAGAGATTTCTAAAACCTGGATTTCTCCGTTTACTGAAACAACCTGAAAAAATAAAATGAAAACATACTAACTAATCTAACTAATCACAGGAAAACAAAC
The DNA here is from genome assembly GCF_043159265.1 of Tasmannia lanceolata. Classification (NCBI taxonomy): domain Eukaryota; kingdom Viridiplantae; phylum Streptophyta; class Magnoliopsida; order Canellales; family Winteraceae; genus Tasmannia; species Tasmannia lanceolata. Next base: position 19,681,481 of record NW_027518685.1, read on the forward strand.
TGATCTGACTAATCACAGGTAACTATCCATTCCCAAAACACAGAAAATGAGTCCAAAACCGTAATTCACTTCTGAAATTTCGTATCTAGAAAATAAAACAGACCCATTTCATTTCTTTATTAAACGTTAAAACGAAAACGAATGCAGCCAAATCGAACACAATATAAATATATAAATAGAAGAAGTTTACTGAAATAACTAGCAAAATAAAATGAAGACAAACTGATAGAACTAATTATCAGTAACAGACAACAAATAAGTCCTTCATTTCTGAAATTTCGCATCCTCATTAAACAGGCAAAGTCTTAACTTTAAAACTAGGAAAATAAAACACATCAATTTCACATCTCCATCAATCCGACCCGAAGATCCCACCAACCAACCTCAAACTACTAAAACAAACAAAAACCCTAGAAACCCAACAAACATAGATAAAAACATAGCATTAAAAAAAAAGGACCTCTCTCACCATAATCTAGAACCTGAGCTTAGTAAAAAACCACCTGTTCTTCCCTGTCTTAAATCGCTCCTCGAATCGAGCCTTTGTCTCCTTGGCAGCAGTAACCTTCTTGTCACGAGATTGTAAGACATCCACTGTAACAACGTCCTTGAGATCTACGTCTAGGGTATAGCGAGTGGGCATTATGTGGTTGTAATTCACCAGCTTGATGAACGCCTTTACGCGAGATTTTTTTGCTGTTTTTTTGGCGGAGTCTTTGCGGATTACCTTCTTGGGGTATTTGGCTACGCCGGCGACTAGGCAGTGGCCGTAAGGACGGTCGCGAGTGCCGTCGTCGAAGGATCGGACGATTACTGCTTTCCGGCCGGCGAATCGGCCCTGGAGGACGATCACCGCCTTGTTTGTTTTCAGAAACTTCACCATTTCTGAGTCTTCCTTTTTTCCTTCTCGCAGTTCTTTCCTCGATCGGTTCAGAGAGGAAAGAATGAAACCCTAGAATGTATAAATAGTAACGGGAAAATGGTATGTTTGCCCCTTTTTCTTCTTTGGGCCACCCGATTTGGGTGTAAAAAAGACTAAAAGTGGAGTCATAAATATATGGCTAATAGAGGACTATTTTGCCACACCTTATTTTTACCTCTCTCCACCCCCTTTAAGCAGACATTTTTGTTTTGAGGTCTCACAAGGGACATGTATGTAGACCTGGCAAACGGGTAACCCGCGCGGTACGGGTACGAGTAAGAAATACCGACGTGGGTACGGATAGCCTTTCATGAACACAGAACCCACCCAGTCGGGTACGGGTATACCCGCGGGTAACTCGGCAAATTTAAAGAAGAAATTATATATATATATATATATATATATATATATACCAAAAGAAATTAAATGATGAATGGGTGTATGAACACATAAATGTGGTACGATGAATGTACAAGCCTTGATATTTAATCCAACAGCAGCTTCTTAACAAGTCAGCTGTTGTTGGATAAAATATCAAGGATGAGATGATGAGTACATGTTTATATGCCCATTCATCATACAATTTTTCATTTACTCTAACAAGTGTTTGTTTTGGTACAACCAAAGATACCAGTCACATAGTCTGATTGCTTTGACTTGTTTTTGTTGGCCCACCCACATAGTCTATTTTTTTCTGTTTAGTGTTTAAGCCTTAAGAATAAAAAGTTAAAAACCGAATGGCGGGTAACCCGCAAGCACCAACGCCCGACCCAGACCCACCCGCGGTTCACGGGTATGGGTCGGGTGCGGGTATTTTTTTCCACGGGTAATGAAATTGGTACCCGTACCCCTGCGGGCCAGGTGTCCCCCCGGGTACGGGTCCCATTTTGCCTGGTCTACTTGTATGTGAAATCAAGACTACCCACCACATATGCTTGACCAATAGATTGATCACGTAAACGAGGCAGGTCTCTTTTAGGAATGACTGCAATCATCCCTATTTTAGCATTTTTCAAGGAACAAATAGGGTTTTTTCTCAAGTTGTATAGTATCCAATAAGTCCAATTAGTCGTCAAAAATCATAAAATGGACAAAAAAAATTAGAAATTAATTAGTTTAGTTATTGAAAATCCTAAAATGACCAAATTTTTTTCAGATTTTTTTCTAACCTTAATACTTTGTTGACAAAATATCTTTGAACATTTCAGCCTCTTCATGATTAATGTGTGTATAACACTCTACTATGTTTATCTTTGAGGACTGCCAGGAAAACTGGATTTCATTTGGAAAATAAAGATGAAGCCCTATGTTGTGACACACTGACACATGTGCAAGAAGACAAAGAAGTGAGCTCGAATCGCCACAAAATAAAAAAAATAAAAAACAATGTCGAAATGACAAAATCATCAGCCTTTCCTCTTTATTTTCCAAGGAAATCCCATTCATTATTTTTTTATTCTCTTATTCTTCTTAAAAAAACAATCACATTTGATGCACGTGTAACACTAGAGTTAGAATCTGGTTTAACAAAACGGATTCCCGTTTTGCTAGCAGTGCTCTATTAGAAATATTTTTTCAAAAGGCCTATCTTTTGGCTTTATCATCATTTGTATGGATTCATAGATCAATAATGCTTGTGAAGTGATGATATTTTCTGCAAGTATAACATGCCTGGAGTAATCTCTATCAAATGCTAAATTGTAAAGAAGAAGAATTGGACAAATAAGTGATGAGGACTTCGCTCGACCGCAACATGTCCTTCACAATCTTGTGCTTTCGATGCTTTGGCCTAGAAGATATGCCTCTAGTCATGCTTTATTCTAGTAGTAACATTCATATTTAATGTATATGTAACACGTTTTCACTTTTCTCTTAGACCCTGTATGTAAATCTGTGTCCAATAATCAGTTGTAGACTTGCAATGGGTTCTCAAAATCCAAAACAAACGAGGATACGAGATCAATTGCAACTGAACTAACATGGCATTAATTTCAACTGAACTAACATGGCATTACTTGCAAAATTCGAACATACAACCGTGATATCAATTGCAAATTTGCAACTAAACTAACATGGACATCTCCTATAAAACTTCATTTGAAGACCAGCATATAACTTATTTTGTGCAACAATCAGAGTGCAATTAAGATGTCTCATAATCCTGTGTTCCACGCTAGAACCAAACACATTGAGATTGATTATCACTTCATATGAGAGAAGAGTGAGAATGACGCAGTGCTTCCTTTGCATATATTTAGTCAAAATCAGCTTGCTGATGTATTCACGAAAGGACCCAGTTCGGACCGACATCATAACTTGATTAGTATGCTGAAAATGTTTTTTTTTTTTTTTTTGAACAGGGAGTATGCTGAAAATGTAATAAAATACCATCTGGGAGTATCTCAATAATTTCATCAATAAAATACCATCTAGGAGTATCTCAGTAATTTCATCAATTATTGTATATACACCATTGATTTTCTAAATGAATGAAACATACCCCCCCCCCCCCCCACCCGCGCGCGCGTGCCTCTCTCTCTCTCTCCCTCCTTTACATCAAATAATATATCTAATTTTACAGCACTTTGAAAGTCCCAAGTCATCCTCGCAGTTCAGATTCTGATGTTGTATGGTAGATGTCTAGTTCTCTAGTGCAGTGCTGTCATGAAACTCTTTGGGATGCCCATCCAGTGGAAGCATTAGTAAATTGAAAAGAGAAAAATAATTCTCTTTCTAGACTTTGTGACTGCCTGCTAGATCTGTGATTAAATCTGCATAGAATGTAAACAAAGTAATATACGCTCTTCTCTTACCAGTAATCTCCACAAGAACACTTCCCATTTTTGAAATGATGGAACCTACACACATCTCTTACAATGATCTCGCGGCCTGAGATCAGAGAAATAGACTTTATTGTATTATGACAATCCGTACATACCCGAAGGTTTTTCATGATCCTGATTGCGCTCTCTATAGGGGTGCTGATTATTCCAAAGGCAATTGCTAACTTCTCACTATGACATGATTGTCTCCCTTCCTCTCTACCAAAATTGTAAGGATAGTTGAGCGAATATGCATAACTTGTATCTTCAATTTGTTCAATCAGTTTCTTCAAAGCAAGATTAATTTCATCCCTTAGTGGATGCGAATCATCATCTGCTACAAAAGTATGAACAATGTTTTCTACCTCGATCCAACTACATCCTGGATCTTTCTTGAGTCCCAAGTTCTTCATCTTTGTCCTCAACTTTGCTGCTGCATCCCAATCACCACATTCAGTGTAAATGTGACATAGCAACATGTGGGCTGAAGCATTCTGCGGTTCTAACTCAAATACCTTCGAAGCGGCTACTTTTCCCAACTCTAAATTCCGATGAACCCTGCAAGCTCCAAGCAATGCACCCCAAATTGCAGCGTCTGGTTTTAGTGGCAATCTGTTTATGAATTCCTCTGCCTCAGTCAAATAACCGGCACGCCCAAGGAGATCAACCAGTGATGCATAATGGGTCTTATCTGGTTCAATTCCATATACTCTCTGCATTAATTTGAAATATCTAAAACCTTCATCTATAAGCCCTGAATGACTACAAGCCATAAGAACACCAACAAAGGTAATTGCATCAGGTTTAATTCCCGAGACCGACATCTCCTCGAGCAGACAGATAGCCTCTCTTCCATACCCATTTTGTGCATATGCAATAACCATAGAACTCCACGAAACAGTATTCCGCTCTGCCATTGTACTAAAAACTAGCCGAGCATCATCTACATTCCCACATTTTGCATAAACATCTATGAGTGCTGTCTCGACAAACACATCAAACACAAATTGGGTCTTAGTAATAAACCCATGAAGTTGTTTCCCCTGTGGCAAATTCGCTAAAGCCGCAATTGAGCTAAGAACCACGGAAAATGTAACTTGATCAGGTTTAAACCCCAACTCTAGAAGCTCAATAAACATTCTTAAACAATCCTCCCCTAGTGAATTTTGAGAATAACCAGTCAGAATTGCATTCCACGAAACTACGTTCCTCTCTACCATCCTATCAAAAACACGCCGAGCATACTCGAGTTCCCTGCACTTACAGTACAGGTCAACCAAAGAAGTGCAAGCGAAAACATTCAATTCTAATCCAAACCGATAAATCAGACAATGCAATTGCTTCCCAGTCTTCAACCACGACAAACCGGCGCACGCACTGATGACACTGGATATTGAAAAATCAGTTGGACCCTGTCCTTTTCGAAGCATAGAAGTAAACAAATTGAGGGCTTCGAATTCGTTCCCTCCTTGAACATACCCCTTGATCATGGTGTTCCAAGTGATTTCGTCCCGTTGTTCAAACCCATTGAATAAAACTCGTGCCTCGTCGATGTTCTTAGACTTTGTGTATCCAGAAATCATGATGTTCCAAGTGAATGAATCCTTTGTAGGCATTTCGTCAAACAGCTTTCGAGCGCAGTAAAGAAGGCTGAATTTGCTGTACATACGGATTATAGAATTGGAGAGAAAGACATGGGAGAGGAATCCAGATTTTAGGAAGTGGGTGTGGAGCATCTGTCCTGTTTGGAGAGAGATGGTGTGTAGGCATTCTTGCAGGATGGAAATGTAGAGAGATAGGTTGGATGGTTTGGGGAGAAATAAGGACATGGGTTTGTCTGCAAAAATGGGAGTATTTGAAATATAGCCGTTGGGGTTTGAATTTTCCCAGAAAAAATGAAGTGAACGGTGTGGATAGGAAATAAAATGTGAGGTGAAAAATCAGCTGTTCACAGACTTCCTGAAAAATTACATGGTAAGCTGGTAAAGTAATTTTAATCTTATCAAGTAGCTATTAATTAAAAGGCCAACTGATTTAATGACAATATAGAGAAGAAAATTGCTCGGGAACTATGAGAAAAGGCATTTCGCGGCAGACTTTCGCATTAGAGAACAGCAAACTCAGATGAATTAAATGAATAAGACAAAATCTGCTAAGGAGTGAGCCTGTATGGCACGAAATGCCTTCCAGAGAAATTCCCTAGCAAATCCCTTTTAGAAGTTTAGACTTTAGAATGAACTGTTTTAACAGATTGAAAGTGATTTTAGTTATTATATACAAAATGAGGAATGACTGCTCTTATGACTAAACTTTGTTGGCCTATAGCATAAATCATCAACTAAACAGGAGTAGCATAAATCATCAACTAAGTTGTGTCCAAGGATTGATTTTTTTGCTATCGTGGGCATTAATTACTACAGATGTGTGCCAGTATTCTTAGCAGGGGAGTTACAGGAGGACTCTTTCCACATGTATGTTCTTGCTTAATGGATATGAAATTAGGAGAGAGAGAGAGAGTTTAATCCCTGAATTATGAGGAGGGGTGTTTAGATTTGCTAGAAAAACATTCCAAGACAGAATTTTGTGGTTTCTATAAATTTTATAAATCCCATTTTTCTAGGGGTGCAACTCAGGTCGGGTTGGATCGGCGTGAGGCCAACCCTAACCCAACCAAAGATAGCATTCCCTAACCCAACCCAACCCGAGCCTAAGGCTGAGGATGGTCAACCCTAACCCAACCCACCTCTAGATTAGGGGTGTTCGTTCAGTTATAACCGAACCAAATAGATCGAAATTTGATAACCGAAATAATTTCGGTTATCAAATTTCGATAACCGAACCGATTAAAAATTCGGTTATTCGGTTATAACCGAATAGTGGGAGAAAAAGAGGGAACAAGCAAAATCTCAGATTGGATTGGAGGGGTAGGATCATCTTATCAAAATGATTTTTTGAGCACAACCTAATTAAGTTGTGATAAATCAAATGGACGGTTTTGATCATCCCACGGAGTGCCTATATAGCACTTTTTTTGAAAAATAATGGTTTTTATCATAATTTCGGTTATTCGATTAACTGAATTTTTTTTTGAGATAACTGAAACCGAATAACCGAATTTCCAAAAGAATAATAATTGAAACCGAACTGAAAAGGAAAATAACCGGGTTGGCTTTGGGTCAAATAGAAAAGTATAATAACCCAAAGATTAAATTACAAGACAGAGGTCATATTCGAAGGTCGGGTTGGCAAGGCCTCAACCCTAACTCAGCCTGAAATTAAATCGTGTTAGCTTTTCCCAACCTGAGGAACCTAACCCAAGCAAAAAATGGGTTGAACACGTGGGTTCGGGTTGAGCCAGACCCATTTTGCACCCTAGGTGGAATCCCATGCATCTATCGTTCGTCAAATTTATAAATCCTGTTTTTCCGCCGGGGTTGATGAGTTTTTTTTCACACCCCACCCCACCCCGTTGGATAATGCGTCCTTTAACATAGTATGACAAGCTAAAATAATAATGGGTCAAAATACGCAGAATTTCTTACTTTTCGTGGAGGATTAGATTTGAGGGAAGCTCCAATAGAAAAATATTGGAAAGGAAAAATGCTTCGAAGATGAATCTGTTCAGACCCTTCCGATTATCCTATGAAGATAATTTGCTTATTTACTATATGGCCCAAAAAATGAACAGCATGGAACATCCTATGAAGTCGGCCCATAGTATTTTTTTGAAAAATATTGAAGTTCACACGCACAACATATAGAATCTTGGTTAAATCAATAACATCTTTGGGCCATGCTATGCATGGGTGTAAAATAGTGGGCCCCACCCATCAAAAAATGCAGTGTAAAATAGTGGACCCACCACATCAAAATATGAGGTGTAAATTGTGGTGCAACCATTCTCTGCCCCCCCCCCTCCGGAGCAAATTCCTGGCTCCGTCCCTGCAAGGATGCCCTTCCCTTTAGCATAAGGCAAAACTAGGATTCTAAGGAGATGACCAAATGGTTATGGCAAGACTCGAGCTCATTTATTCTTTAACGACGTCTCCTTCAACAGTCAGCGAGTGCAATCTTCACACAAGGATTATATCTTCAGCAAAATGATGCATCTGCCTCCATCTCTATTCATACTTTGATTACATCAATCCATACTTTTACAACACTACCTCACCAAAAAATCATTGATAATGGCACATAAAAATACAACACTACAACAATGATAAATGCAATTTTGCCATATGGTCCTATTGGGGCACACTTGTACCTGTTTTTTGCAAGGACGCACTTCTTTTTAGCATAAGGCAAAACTATTTATATGTGTTTGCGAATAAACCCATGGTTTTCATCAGTATGGTACGGTCCACATCACAAGATGATCCAAACCGTCCATTTATTGAGCCACTAACGTAAATATGTCGTGCCCCAAAAATCATTTCCCTAGGGTGATCCTAACCGGCAGATATAGACAGGAATTTTATAGATTGGAGGGTTAGGATCATCCTATGGAAATGATATTTGGGGCACAACATATTTATGTTGTCATCGGAGTGTTAGGATCATCCTATCGAAGTGATTTTTGGGGCACGGCCTAATTGCCTTGTAGCCCAACAAATGGATGGTTACTTTTTGAAAAAAAAAATACGGGTTTATAAGGCTACACATCATATAAAATCTTCAAATTACATATCTCAAAATTAATTTCATTTCTAAAAGAACATCTGTCCTATCACGATTTCACCGGACCCCCTACCAAAAGAAAAAGAAATTCTGGTTCACATTCTTGGCGCTTTTGTAGAACTGAAGAAATGCTGGCCCTTTCTGTGATTTCTGCTTGCAAAAATCCCCATTCCCTCTTAACAAAGGTACTGTAACTTTGTCCTTATTTTATCAATACACATCGAGAGAGAGAGAGAGAGAGAGAGAGAGAGAGAGAGAGAGAGAGGTGTACATTCCCACTGTAATTATTTTATGTTTTGAAGGGAGAAGGATGTGGGAAGGAAGAAAACCAATGTTTCTATGAACACAAAAGACCCAAAATCCTCAAGTGCTTGGCGCCTCCTCTAATGGCTGCACTCCTCACCTTATCTCCTCTCTGCATCACTCCAGGTAGAACCACCTGCTTATCTTTCCTTTCTCTGATTATCAAAATGCCCCTATTTTTCTTGTAAATTACTTTCACCTCCCATTGTCTTGTATTTTTTTTTTTTTTTTTTGGGAAATGTTATCAGCCCTACTGTATTTTGATGAGGGCACTCTTCACTTTATTAAAAGTACGGTATGGCCTGCACCATGGGATGATCCAAACCGTACATTAGATGGGCCACAGCCTAAATAGGTTGTGCCCTAAAAATTATTTCCATCGGTTGATCCTAACCCTCTGATCTGAATGTTAGAGGGATGATCCTAACACTCTATAGATCAGAGGGTTAGGATCAACCGATGGAAATAAATTTTAGGGCACAACCTATTTAGGCTGTGGCCCATATGGACGGTTTGGATCATCCTATGGTGCGGGCCATACCGTACTTTTAATAAAGTGAGGAGTGCCCTCATCACTAGTGCTGATAACATTTCCCTATTTTTAGGGGAGTGATAAATCGACCCCTATGTGTCTTTCTCTCTTATGCTCTGTTTGGTTACCTTTTTTTGAGAAAAATACCGAAGAATATAATTCTACTGATTTGCTTAAAGCTGTTTAGTTTGGAATTTAGCAAAAATGGGGAGTTTGACCACTTGGGTTGTCGGGCCCTTGTTTGCTGACGCGGAACCCTCTACACTCCCTCAATACATTTCTCCAAAATGAAGAAAAAATGGGAGAAATTCTCGGGCAAATTCTTTTGCCTTTTACCAACAACCTCCTTCACATCTCCTAATGCAACCAAACGACGTCTGTTAGATTTGCTTCCAATCTCCCGTTGACTGATTTGCTTTGACTTTCCCCTTCGACTTCTTCTTCTCTAGATCTCCCACCCATTTACAAGCAACCAAACAGAGCATTAGGGGAGAGAGAAAGACGCATAGAAGATCGTTTTAAGATATTTGGAGGTCGATTTATCACTGCCCTTTTCTTATTGGAACTCAGGTAACCACTGTTCTTTTAAAAAAAATGGGTCTATCACTAGTATCAAATAGCAAAAGTTCCCATTCAATAACAAATTAGGTATTTTTGTAAGTACTTTTTTAAAAAATTAATTTTTTTTAACAATCCCCTACTTTTTTGGAATTCAAAACACCCCACAATTTCAAACTTGAACCTTAGAGATTCAACTATTTGTGCATAAAAGAAAGTATCTTCTAGACTTAAAGTTTCACTTAGGCCCTGTTTCACATTTCTGATGTAAAATTTTTTTCTCAGCAAAATTTCACTTCTTTCCACAATTTACAGAAATTATATGATTATGGCTAATTTAGTGAGATATCATCATAAATTAAAGGTTCCTCTAAATAAAAATTGAAGAGGGTTGGTTTAAGTTATATATTTTTTAATGTATAAGAGAAGTAGGAGCTTTTATAAATATTTTTCCTTTCCCAACTTTTCCAGAAATCCAAACAAGGAATTAGTGTGAACAATTTGAAGTTTATGAAGGATGATAGTAGGAATGTCGCGAACTATTAACCTTCTTTGAAAATCAAAAATACATTTTAACATCTCAATAACGAGTAATGTACAAAACTTGACACTATTATGGCCAAGTGCTAGCCCCGTATTTTCATTGAGAGTGATCTAGAGATGAGCCTAACCTCACCTAACTTCTTCATCGGGATAGGTGAGTCTATTAGTAGTGTTCATGTATTTAGTACGATTTGAACATCTATAGATTCATTGTTATATGAATATCACCCTGATGCAGTCCGAAAAATCGGAGGTTCCTCATTTCCAAACAGCGGAGGCAAAATAAATAAAATAAAATAAAGAAAAGGATAGATATCCTTCCACCATAAATTAGATCTCTAACATTTAAAAAGGGCAGCCCAGTGCATGAGGCTCCTACCATTGCGGGATCTAGGGAGGGCTAGATGTACCCAGCCTTACCCCTGCTTTGTAGAGAGGCTGTTTCCATAACTTGAATCCGTGACCACCAGATCACAATGGAGCAACCTTACCGTTGCGCCAAGCCTCGCCCTCAATCTCTAACATCAGCCTTCTTCATATATAGTTTCCTAGAATTCCCATTATGACATCCATCTATGCCTTAGCTACTCTTTTGCTTTCTCAGCAAATACAAATGCTATAAGTAGACATTCCATGGTGGAATGATTCATGAATACCACTTTCTTAGATTTCTAAGAAATAGGACCTTACACAAAATTGAAATTCAGACAGTCAACTTAGATTCATTTGGATTTTATGTAGATAAGGATTTTTTTTTTTAACCTTTAACTTGTGAGCATGTAGTTAACCATCTCAAGATTCTCAACGAGTGTTCAATTCTTTCTCTCATTAATGCCGCTCTATTGACTGGTATAATGAGCACTTAGTTCTCTAACAATAGCATTCTCAGTGCAGAATAAAAGGAATTTTATTTAACATGTGTTCACCATGATCAAACATCAATATCTTGTTCTTCTTCTCATGGAAGTTTTCAACTTCAGCCTTGCGGTTTTTTAAATTTATCAAAAGCTCCATCCTTCGATTTTAGGAGAAATAAGTAGCGTGCCACAGAGAAGTCATCAATTAAGGTTTTGAATTTATCTCTTTTCCACGAGTCATAATTTTTCTCAACAAATGTTCTATTCTTGGTAAGAATAAGCTTTACTAAATTCAAATGCCATCTTGACTTGTTGAGGAAAGATACCGGCGAAATTCTTAGGATCTACACAAGGAAAAACACTTGCCACTCGTTAATTATTAGGGGCATCCTGAAAATGTCCGGGTCTTGTGTCATTGAGTTCTAAAATTATGCTATTGAAGTTTTTGTGGTTACCCTCCTTGGTTGAAACTCCTTGATTTTTTTCTTGGCAGGATTCTTGGTATGATGGTTTGGCTTTTAGCCCAACAACCTCACTTATCATATATAGACCATCCTTTCTCATCACTCTACTTATTATTATTTTTGAAAGAATTGAACTTAAGGGCCATTTCTAGTTTTGTTGGCTTTCTTTGATGTAGTTTTTACTACCAAGCCATCGGGTTAACACTATAACCTTCACCAACTTATAATAAACATATAACCATGAAACTCTTTATCATAAACAAGCCACTGGGTTAACACTACAACTCAAAAATCATTTTATCTTAATAAGAGATGGGTCGTTCAATCAACATTATAATTCATAAGGTAGATTAGCTTTCATCAAAGAGAAATATTTGAGTTCAAACTCTAGCTCGATAAATACTACAAGGGGGAACACCCACAAGTGAAATTGTATATTGAGATATTATGATCTCTTTTTAAAGGTTTAAAACACTTGAACACATACAGGTGGCTCATTATTGCGTGACCCTAAGCATTCTTCTTCACTCTTCATTTTAGTACAAAAGTATTGGAATGAGACTGTAATATGTACAGCTCAATGGTTGTTTCTATTTGAACTTTTGTGCCCACTCACTTTGCTTATTTTACTGCTCCTCTGCTTGCATTTCTCACACTTAGGTAGCAATTAACGGAAGAGAAGTTAGGGTAGCTTCTACAAGTACTTCCACACAAAAATTGTTAGCTATGCCAACACAATTCCATGTAGCTGATTCTGCCAATTTTTATAACAAATTTTCCTTTTCTTTCCAGCATTTACATCTTACAAACCTTGCAATTTTCTCTCCTTATTTCATTCCATTTTTTTTCTTGGGGCAGTCTCAGTTGCACAACTTACAGATGCTCAAAGAGAAGCAACATTGTTCCATAGAGCCTGCATTGGTTGCCATGTTGGAGGAGGAAACATAATTCAGCCAGTGAGTCTCCACGCCTCTAAACAGAAAAACCTTTTTTTTATTAACTGAACTTCTCTCTGTTTTTCCAATCTTAATGCCCCTTCATTTTTTTCAGGGTGCCACACTCTTTATGGAAGATTTACAAAAGTAACCAATCCCACAACCTTCACCCTCTTTCATGCACCATTTCATAACAATAACAGCAACCGTGAAAATAAATAAACAAATACCTGCAGGCGAACCTCTGTAATGATTGGGCTCATGGGTTGTGTGCAGGAACAGAGTTGCCACCGAAGAGGGAATTTATGGGATCACATATTATGGGAAGGGAAGAATGCCGGCAAGTGTTCTTCCAGTTTTCCTATTTACAGTTTGATGTAATATTGCACACGAATGTAGACGTATGAGTTGGTAATTTTGGTTGGCCTCTGCAGGGGTTTGGCGAGAACTGCACACCAAGGGGCCAATGTACATTTGGGGCCCGATTGCGAGATGAGGAGATTGAGCTTTTGGCAAAGTTCGTCAAGTCACAGGCTGATAGAGGGTGGCCAAATGTCGAAAGTTACGGAGATTGACTCCTGCAAAAACTAAAGAGATTGTCACCTATGTTAATTCCCCGAACAAATATATAGTAGTGTGCAATGTTAGTAGAATGTGCATCAGGAGCTACAGAGAAACATCAGACTACAAAGAAAAATAAGATGCAGCAGAGATAATTGGGTCTTACTATGGTCAATCCTAAAACTAAATGATGGCGAAGACAGAAAACGAGTATTATTTTTAGAGTACTAATATTGTCACTGCCATGTTTTAATAATTGCACTAACTCATCTTGTCTTTTATTATTTATGCATTATTACAGTTCTCAAAAAGCTCTCAGAAGCCAATTAAAACAGAAATGATATGGTGAGTTTCTGCAATTAATAAACCATAGTAGTGCCAATATCAATAGCCTATTTTCACATAGCGCAAACTCTACAGATTACATTGTGTGTGTGTGTGTGCGCGCGTGCGCAATAATGGATTTGGTTAGAGAATTTTGAATGGGAGAAGTTACAGTTAACTGAGTGTTGACTGGCCTGTCCGGGTTCGATTAGACTTAACTCCATATCTTGAGAGGCTGTCCAACCAGGTTCATATGCCTCGAGAAAACCGAGCTTTGCTTTGTTGGGAAGGTCATGGGGATGAACAAAAGGCACCCCTGGTGGCCATCCAATCTGCATCCGTGTGCTGCCACAAGGGCTGTCCAATGCCTGTATATGACCTTCACAATCCTTGAGATTACAAAATCTCAGCTTGATTCCTTTCTTGTCTGCAATATCCTGAACCCGTTCCTTGAGGACTCTCTGCGCCTCGAGCCGCAGCCTCTTGGAAGGTGGCAGAGGTTTGCATCTTGCGTTGTTCTTTCTCCTCTTCAACAAAGGTTTCAATGATCCTGTACCAGCATTTATAGATCAAAAACCTGTTAAGATTGTGTGTCAATAAAGATTAGAACAAGTTATTGATAACTTACTTCAATTGATGCAGACTGGTAGAAATACAAAATAATATATCACTTCATTGTGACAAAGAAACCACACCATTTGCGTATCTTTTTTCCCCCCTTTTTGCTTTTTGAAATGACAATGAAAATGTATTAACAGGACACACAAATTACTTAAAACATGCCCAACTAAAAGCATGCCACTGAAGTTAACTGATATTAACTTCCAGGGTCATGTTCATCACTCATATTTTTGACATATACATAATTGCACAAGTAAATTACATGGTTATTACCTTTTGGGAGCATATTTTATGTTTCTATAAAGAAGGAACAGAAGTGGCAACCAAAAAAGCAGACCAGACAAACTCAAGTTAACAGTCAGGTAGGATCTGAAACCAAAAATTGATGGAAAATTTTGCGGCAATTGAGACAGTTGTCCGTGACAGTCAAAAGACAAATTATTTTTAACTTCTCAGGGACAAGTTTGTCATCTAACAGAAGAATGATACGTATCAGTAGGTCCTCCAATTGATTAGTAGTAACATGATGAGAACAATATCAAACGATGATTTGTTGGTAGAACCAAATCCTTGTCTATCCATGCTTTTACAATCATGATTAAGAAAATGCCCAACATATCCCCACAAATTGATAACAGCTATTACAAACCATAATTTTGAGTGCTCCCAAGTCCTAACCACCAGTTTAGCCAAGGCTTCTAAACTTTCACTTTCCTGCATTGACAATTCTGTCTTTGCATCATCAACTGCAAGAGTCAAATTAATCAGATCTTCTCGAAGATGCTGCCACTGGCCCAATTTTTTATTTATTTAGGAGGAACTTGGTGTTATAATGATACTTGTCCATGACTGAGAATCTGCAGTCATAAATTAGGCATTGATCATTGTACACAGGCAAGTACACAGAATGTTTACCCACATTGAAATCAGATTTGTGGGAATAGATGATACAAGGGATGTAGACGGTAGATGCAAATAAAATGTAATCAATGAAGAAAATAAGGGTTCTGTCACAGCATCATCTCGATAGACTTTATTACCAGAACTCATTGATGGTGGGAGCAAACACCATGATTATTATAGTTAAGAGCTGAGGAAGAATGTATAGCAATAGGAACAAAGACAAAAATTAGAATAACGGGGAAGAGAGAAGTTGCAATGTTGTTGAAGAATTCACCAGACATGCTTGTTTGACCTGACATACATTTAGAAGACAATATTTCAAGTCGTCCATAGACCACAAGAAGCCTCAGCTAAAATGTCGATTAAGAGTTCTTCAAAACATTAATGGCATCCATTAGCATACATAATTCACAGGGGATATTCTGTGCATGTTTTAGAAGTTAGGGAACCAAAGGCCGTTCCTCGAATAGAACAAGGTTAGAACAAAATATTAGGCTGCCTTTCTTTTAGAAGTTTAAAGATATGGATGTTTGGGTGCTGACATACCATCTTGGGCTGCTGGGAAGGCATAACTTGGGAAACTGTGACGGGTGAAGAGCTGGTCGGTGGGGTGCGACCTCTGCATGAAGTCATCGACTGGTATGGGTAGCTGGAACTGAGCTTCGACCCCATGCCCAGCGGCTCTCATCTCTGAACAGCTAAGGCTTGCCATGGATCTAGGCATGAGCTTGAAAGCAAACGAACATCGACCATACATGTTACCCGGCATATTACCGGCTTCTGTTCGATGAAGTGCTGGCATTACATATCCCGCAGTTTTCTGGTAGAGAGCAAGACCCGGGTAAACAATGGCTTCTTGAGGTCCAAGGTCCCCATCCACAAGTATCCATCTCCCATGGCAGTCTCTTATGTGTAGACCTGCCTTATCTGACTTAACCAGAGTTATTAAGCTTTTATCAACTTGATGCTCGTGTTCAGGATACATAACCAACTGGCCATCCTCCTGTGTTGTCAAGCCATGGTGTTGTGCTCCTTGAAAAGATGGTCTCGAATGACAGCAAACTGAGAGCACTGAAGATGATATTTCGGGACTTCTCAGAGGGATGTTATCGAGTATTTCAGTAAATGCAAAGCTGCGTAAATTCAAGGAGAAGCTGATGGCATCCAAGATGTCTCTAGAAGCCCTTCCAAGAAGAGCAAATGTATCGGGCAAACCTGCGGGAGGGAATTCCATTGTGTTGTTTGGCTCTGCTGGAGTCAGGCCAGGTCTGTAATCATATGTTTCTTGCCATAGCTGAGGATCTGCATAGTAACCAGAGGTCCTGCACCATTCACGGGAGTCATTGGTGTGAACCATCTCGGCAGCTGGATATGCTCTTTGATGGAAGAAGAGACGAGCGGATTCAAGCCCGGATCTTAAAAGAGCACCATCACTTGGTGGCAGTTGAATTATTGCAGCGGAATACTGAGCAAGTGATTGTGATAGAGTTGATATTGATATCTTGTAAGAATCAGAAGCAAGTCCTTCAGATGCTATCAGATCAGTGAGCCTCACACGACCCAGAGATGGCAGGCCAGTACCTGCCATGGCACCCATTGAAGGTGGCCAGAACTCAGACAGTGGACATTGTTTTAGCTGCACAATTTTTTTTTTGAAGTTAAGTCATATTAGCTTCAAATAAAGAAACTGGGTGGCATCACTATGTTCAAAGAAATAAACCCGATTAAGTACAGACATTAGGGATATCTGATTTTCAAGTAAATTTAAGTTGGTTTGACAGCTTAATGTGCATAAAAGAAACAAGAAGCAACATAATAGTTTCCAGTTGACATGCAACTACATGGAGCAAGCCAATTTCATCCCTGAAATTGAGAGGCATCATCTAACATGAATGGAGACAAACAAACAACGGTTTGGGTGATACCCAACTAAAAGATACATGATTATGAGCATCTTCACATTTGTGCCACAGCCAGTCACTTCAAGAAAGATAAACACCTTTCTTTTTGTTTCAAGTCTCACAGGCTATCATTTGATGGTGCAAGATCATTGAGGACTGCAGCAAACAGGTCTGTAGCATCCATCCTTTTAGACAACCACAGATATGGTTCAGAGTAAATTCCTCGTACATACATTCCGAAAATGCATATGCTAAAGTAAAAGTATTGGTTTAAGACAGCCATAGATTTTCTTATTGAATGAGAGAAAAAACCACATTAAAAATGCAAGAAATGAACAGGGAAGGAGATGAATGAACCAACCAACAGCACCACATCAGGGATGAAATTCTCAAGTTAAAGACTTTCTTACCTATGTCTTCATAGCCAGAATATCTGACATGTTTGCACTCTACAGTATATTAAACTTAAAGATAGATTTCTACTCACATCCTTCACTTGAGAATAATTCACAAGCCTCCACGGACAAAGGTTCTTTTTTTTTGTTGAGGCCCAAGAAAAGTGTTAGCTTTGTCACCTCAAGGCTTCAACCTAAAGATAAACAATATGACCCTCCTTAAACACCTACATCCCCACAAAAAGCGCATCAACTTCTGATTAGGATTCATTAGGATCTACAATCCCAATAGGTGCGCAGAAAATTTTAACAGTGGCATCATCCTATTCTCTAGTCACACCACCTAATGCCGCAGGTCCAATGTTACCTTTGGAACTTCCAACAAAGTTTAACTTCACCAAATTGGGAGGAGAGAATCATCTAACTATAATATATCCTTTGAAATGAAACTCCAAGCAATCACCTTACATTTGCATAAGATAGCATCCCCAAACAGAAAGTCCAATAGTATTTTCATAAGAGCCTGATATTCTAGATGCCACAACCCTAGCTGCAGATTCCTCAGCCCTTATCCTCATAAAATTACATCATCTCTTTCTTTCCACAACCCACAGATAAGGACACCAATAGGTTTTAGAACACTGATTGACCAAACCTGAATTCTATATGAATTGGTGTCTGGCGAGAGATAAGACAAGATTAACTGGACGTAGAATCGTACAATAAATTTATGAAGCAAAAAATGCCACATAAAAGCTTACAAAGAGCATGTAAGAACCTAATTATTCCAACTGCCAGAAGAAATAAAGTTATTCATAAGGGTGGCAGAAATGGGCAAAATTTCGAAAGCAAATGCATAACAGAAAAAAATTGTCGGTAGAGACAGACAGAGACCTCGCTTGGCGAATCCACTGTGCTCGCCACAAGATCACAGCTTAAATATCCAAACCCTAACACAAAAGCAAGAAACCCTAATCAAACAGAGAAATGAAACAAAAAATTACATTCAATCGACCTGAGCTCTCTCCAGAGAAATTTCAACAGACAACAACAAAAATCACTCCATCCAAGTATAAAAAACAAATACAAGGGAAATTAGAGAAAATGATCAGAAAAGGCCAAATTAGAGCCAAAAAATAGTAATTAAATGAAATACAGATCAGAAAATTACAAAAAAATACATGGAATTGAATAACAATAAGTACAGAATCAAAGAGAAAGCAGATCAGCATCATAGAAAACCAGATCTAGGGCACAACGAAGCAAACAATAAGAAGAAAATAACGAATAGAATCTAAATGTACTGAAACAGTAAACCTATGGATCTTCTAGGGCAAATAAATACGATATTGAAGAATCGACCAGATCTAGGGCAAAATTATATCAAAATGAGCCAAAAAACACAGAATCGAGCGAGAAAAAAAAGGCGAGAAAGAAAGAAATGTGGATCAGCATCATACCTCAGCTCTGCGCCATGTATTCATGGCACTCTCTTGCTTTCTCCTTCGACATGGGAGGAAGAGAAGACTCGAAAACCAAATACGAGTTGCAGAGAAGAAGAAAAATACTTAAAAAAGTTCGGGTCTGTAGAGTGAAATCTGACAGTTTCGAGGTTTTACCGCATCAAAGTCTCGCCTCTACAAGTGGGTTGATCCTGACCGTTGCTTTACTTCTTTGTGATTAATCGTATTGTTATGGGGAAATGTTATCAGCACTACTGTATTTACACTACTCCACTTTGTTAAAAGTACGGTGTGGCCCGCACCATAGGAAGATCCAAACCGTCCGTTAGATGGGGACACAGCCCTAAATAGGTTGTGACCCAAAAATTATTTCCGTAGGTTGATCCTAACCCTCTATGGAAATAATTTTTGAGGCTCAACTGATTTAGGTTGTGGCCCATCTAATGGACGGTTTGGATCATCCTATGGTGCGGGCCATACTATAATTTTAATAAAGTGAGGAGTGCGACCATCAAAATACAGTAGTGCTGATAACATTACACTTGTTTTGTTGAGAAATTATATGATGTGTGGCCATACAAACCCGTATTTTTAGGATGATCCAAACCGTCTATTTGATGGGCCACAATGTAAATAGGTTGTGCCCTAAAAAGCATTTCCATGGGATGATCCTAACCCTCCGATCTATAGAGGGACTGATTTATGGGTCACAACCTATTTATGTTGTGGCCACACAAATGGACGGCTTGGATCATCCTATGGTGTGGGCAGTACCTTACTGTTTGAAAAATTACAGGTTTGTAAGGCCACACATCATATAATTTCTGATGTTCCATGAACTCTTGTTGGAAGGGAAAATTTGAGTTTTTTTAAAGTAGCGAAAAAAAAACTAGTGGGGCCCACATTATTGGGCGATCTTAACCAAGCAAAAGATATCCATGCCCAAAACAATTTCTCCATGGGATAATCCTAACTCTTCGCCACCCCCTTTGTTTAATAATTGATAATGCCACCATAATTTGTCTGGTGATAACTCGGAGGGAACTACTGTACAAAATCTTTTAGGATGATTTGCTACTGGGAGTACAAAGTCTCTGGTATTTTATTTAGTAAAATGATAGTGACACTCTCCTCTTCATTTTGCACTTTCTAAATAGTAGATTGTTAAGAGGTACAATCAGGGGCGGAGGCACATATAGCGCCCCCCAATGACTTCAAAATCCTTTTTTTTATGAGGTAAGGTAAGGCTACACGCAGTCTCTAGTAAATCTGTTATTGGGAGTGCCTTCAAAAGGGAACGTTTCCTCTCCACGTCTATATTTTGGGTTAAGAAGATGTCAAAACACATTTCTCTCTGTAAGAACAGTATGTTACGAGGTGCGAGGTGGGAAGTGCATGGGACAGAAAGAATAGCATGATTGAGGATTTGAATAAGGAGACATTTTCATTTTTCTCTAACGTTGAGATCATGCTAGCACCTGAGTTAGTATGGGAAAGACAAATGAGCAGTCATTGGACTACTATCAATCTCCTCTTTAGAATTAACCAGATTTAGGGTAAATCAAACTCAGGTATTGTCGCTTTCTATGCATAATCAAACAGGGTTTTCTTGAGGATAGGACTGTTGTAAGAGGAACCAACTCGGTCTCTTTTTGGATGCAAAAATGACGATGAAGAATATACCCTAGTGACCTCCCATCTTCTTTCTTATCTATGATACGATGGCACAAAGAAATGTTATTGTGAAACAACCAATTACTCCGAAAGTTTAAGCTGTTAGACTGTTAGAGTTTGTGTTATTTAACCATTTATACTTCAACGGTTTTGATCCACTTAAGAGGTTACATAACAAAACCATAGCCTGTTGGGCCAAGATTTTAATTCCATCCTTCTCTCATGCTCAACACTCTCTCTTCCCATTTGGGCCGGGCATCTTTTTCTCTGAGTGGGAAAACAATATCAAGTCACCCCAAGATCCAAAGGATCACTCCACTACATTTCTCACAGCCCTTTGAAGTCTAAGCTCCGACTTTGAAAAAATAAGTGCATTAGTCGATCTCCAAACTTATCTAGAGTTATAGAACTGAGGATCCAACCTCATATCAGCACCATTAGAGGTAAAAAAAGAAGAGAGAAATGATATATACGCCCCTTTTATCACCAGGGACACCCATTTGCCGGTGTACTTTGCAATCAAAGCCACTGATTTTTCTGACATAAAGTACATTAGCCTCCTATTAGCCCCCTTTTTGCCATTGATACAGTGATGCTGGTGTCCCTGGTGATCAAAAGAGGCGTAAATATCACTTCCCAAAAAAAAATTATTTAGTTTCAAGTTAAAGTTCTAGTTTTTGTTATTCTTTTTAGTTTGGGTGCTCGAAACCCCAAATAGTTTTTTTCAGTTAGTTTCTCTACTTTAGACGTGTTACTATATGCATAGCAATAATTATATATAAATAGTTTCAATCATTAAAGTTTGTCATAGTTGCATTTTATCTCCCTACAATCAATTTTCAAACAAATAGTTCAATTTGATAATTAGTAGGGTTTTCTAGATTTTCAAAGATCCCTAGGGTGGTTCAGGTTTTCTAGGGTCTCACAGAAGGGGATCCACCATTGGTGACACGCCCACATAAAAGACAAGAGAGTTCAAATCCCCATAAAACAATAAAAAAAAATCTTGGAAAGCGCCAAATCGGTCATTTCACTCCCGCTTTTATTTTCCACATGGAATCCCGTTTTGAAAGTGTTTTCCTTGAAATTTTAGCTCCACTCTGAGATTTCTGCATCTCCTCCCTTCCCTTTCTACCTTCCATACAAGAACCAAAAATCTGTGATCGCCCGGTAGCCATGAAACAGGAATAGTGAGGTGTATCTCGCACGATGACGAAGATCAATGGTCAAGATCGTCAACCTTTAATCAGATCGCTCGAGGCCTTCAGATTGGGTGGTTTTTGACGGCATCTAGATCAACGGCAGTTTTCCTATTGGCTTAAAATAGCCATTGTTTTAGCTAATTAGGAATTTTAGTGTTAGTAGAAACGTAAGAGTGAAATAATTTTTGGAGTTGTTTTTAGTAGTTTGTTTTGATAGGAGAGAAATTTTAGGAAAAGTAGATTTAGATAAATTGGGAGATGTTTTAGATATTTGTTTTAGAAAAATTTTAGGAGTTGAGTTTCAGTAGTAGAAGACGTTTTTATCATTGTTTTAGTTAATTTTGGAATTCTATACAAAAGTCTATAAATAAACTTCCTTGTAAACGAGTTTTACAGCTTTTATGAATAAAATTTATCTTGGCCCCTCCGAAATAGTTGCTATACGCCACTGCGTTATAGTGAAATGAATCTATTTCGATAAAAAGAGTCATTTGATTGTCTTATTTATCGTTTAACCTTTTGTTAACGGTGGTGATTTTATCAAATCATTTTCGACATTAGACCAGAAACAAGCACACAATCAACCAACAACCAAAAAGGCTACGGAGAGAGAAAATCAAACAACTTTAACATTGCTCAGTCTACCCCTTCTTGAGCAAGCTGGTTCGCTTCGCTATCTGCCGACCTCCTAACTTAACAAGAAACTTGGAAACCTTCAATCCGTCTTTGATCTCCTCAATAAAGTCCACAAATCTTTAAGGATATGGGCTTCTCCCATTCAACTTTAAGGGAGTCCCCTTCCACAATAAGCTAACCGATCAAGTCTCCTTTGGCTGTATGCATGATGCCCTGTAGCACCACTCTAACGTCCGCTATCATATAATCTATATAAAAAAAAGTCTTGTAAATATAACCACGGCATTTCGATATCATATAATATATATGTAAAACAAAATCCTGGACGATGTGGGTGGGCCACGGGGCACCCTTTCTATTCCCTGTTTTTTTGTCGAAAATATTGGGAGAGAAATCGAAATGGCTAAAACTATTTAAAATTGGAAATTACGTCCTAATCAAATATCTCTTCTACCGCAATTTCCTAGACAAAAAAGACTCCTAATAATGGAAAACCCTTATAAAACGGGATCCCATGCTGTGAATTATATTTACAATTATATCTTCCTTATGAATATATCTTTTTCTTTTCTATTTTGTAAGTAGTTATAAAGCATTCTTTTTTGGTAGCCCCCCGTGCATCGCATGGGTGTTCCACTAGTATGGCATAATGAGCCTAATCTGATAAAAAGGCCATTTTATCATCTTATCTATCATATAATCTATATATTACAATATGAAGGCATTTATAATTTTATGTTTACATAATCGAGTATAATTTTTAATAGGCCCCTCCTTTTTAACATGAATCGTAGGCAGACTTTAATGCTTTTTGATGTCAAATTACATTAAAAGGGGGGCGAATTATCCTTGGGCGAGGGGGGGGGGGGGGGCAAATAATCATCGCCCTTTTAAATATTTATTAGCATTTTGATAATTACTGATATTACTACAAATCACCAATGTATAAATGATAAATCAATTTCTAGCAATATAAAAATTTGCCAATAATTTTTTGGTAAATGATTTCAGCGCTACCACGGTTTGATAAAGATGCGCGACACATCTTGTCGTTTAGTATCTAAAGTCCGGTAAGATCTTTTTGAGAACCGAAATATTCTTGAAGCACCCCTTTAATTATCAAAATATGGCAGCGCTGAAATCATTTCCTTAATTTTTTTGTGACAGATAAATATTTATTTTTCTAGTCAACACAAATAAGTTCATTAAAGATAATGAAATCAACACAAATGAATCCGAACCACCTATAATCCAACAAAGATAAATGTGGGGAAAATTTTAGTTATCTTTTTTTAATCCTAATTATCTCTTCCACAAAATATGAGGTCCATAAGGCTTCAATTTCTCAGAACAATAATCCTAAGTATCTCTTTCATAAAATATCTTCTTTCATCGTAATTATCAGTTGCAAGAATTGGGAGCTGCCATGCAAGTCTCTTTCTCAATGTTTAAAAACTTGGACTCAGTCAAGAACTCAGAGCGAAAAAGAAGGTGATATGCAGGTGAGTAAATGGCTGGTGTGGTCAACTTTTTATTAACCTGGGTGAGACAAAGAGGCTGTAATTAACTTGGTAGGAACAGGCAAAACTCAGACCGGGAGAGGAACTCGGCCAAGATAAAACTGAGTCGACTTAGGCAAGTCAATGATTGACTTGAGGAGTTTTTAAAGAGCCCTCTTTCATATAGGCTCCTTTCTTTCGACGTAAAAGTGGACGCAACATAAAACAAAATTTACGTCCATTTTTACGTCGAAAGAAGCTATCAAACTAGGAATCGCCCTACGTCGAAAAAAGCTGATTAATGGAAAATGTCAGGAATTGTTCATATTCAACTGGGAGCGTTCTTGTTCCCTAACTTGATAGTCTGGGCAAGCCTCATTATTCTTTTTATCATTTACATTTTTCTAAGACTCCCTGTTTTAAGAAAAAATGGGCGCAAAATTGGTTTTACGCCCATTTTATATATGTAGAAAGACATGGAGGCCGAAGGGAAAGTACAATTGAGTTGTTTGAAAAAATTAAATATATTTATTTAAATAATGATATGCGAACTGAATTTGGGAACAGAACAAATAGCCTCTTAACACATTAGCAATCTTTGAGTTAATTTTTGGCTTTGTTCTCCTTTAAAATGGCAAAACTACGCCTCCCACGCAATGCCACATGTAGGAATTTGTTAGGTTACACTCTTGGTTTCCACATCAGCACTCTAAATTTTATTTTTGTTTATTTTAAATAATAGAGTAGCTTGTTGGGAATTATAACAGCCAAAGGAAAATATGGCAGCAAATACAGAGGGCTGCCAAAATAAAAACAAGCATATCAGCTGCCTGTAACTATGAACTGGTCAAAGTAGTATAACATATTTGTTTTCCAAACGTCACAAATATATTTTATAAAACAGGAGAGAGAGAGAGAGAGAGAGAGCCAAAAATTTTGAGAAATCGAAACCCTAATTTCGAGAACTTTATTCAACTAGTTGGGATAAATTACAAAGGAAAGCATGTGACTATGCTATAACCAACTATAAAAATATGTGGTCCTCCCCTTTTGGATGGTCTATATGTCATTGTTTGTCAACCATGATACCAAAGACATGGGAACCACCCAAAGCTAAAGACAAAATTAAGCATGCTCTCAACTGATTCCACCGAAGAAGACTATAATGAAAAAAAATTAAAATCTTTGAGACAGAGGAGTGTCATTATCAATAGCTGTGAGATGGGACCAAAACCCACCATTAAAAACACTATGTAAGACATGGTGGGAGAAGAGGGTGTTGTATTTATATAGGGGGAGAGAGGGTCACGGGGTATCTCTCTCAACAACATGCATGGATCGTGTTTCAGACACTCTCACCTTGCTAATTAATGCAAGAAGTGATGCTTCTGGTACTATACACCCTTCCCTATATAGGGATTTAGAAAGAGGCGAAATTCTCTTACTCCAATTCTTCTCTTTGTTGGTTTGAGAGATTGAAGCTGCCAGCATGATCTGGTAAACAGACACATCCCTTTTCTCTACACCCTCTTCTTATCCCATATTTTCACCAAATAGATAGATAGACAAATTACATAGATAGATATATGTATGTTTTCTCTTAGACCCAAGAAAAGATAGATTAGAATAGACTATAGAGATCTAGAGAGATATGTTTGTTTTACTCTTAGACCCAAGAACAGATAGAAGTAAATATATAGATATATGCATAGTTTTAAAACTCCCCGAGTCGGCGTCGACTCCCCCGAGTCGGCCCCCTTTTACATGGCCGCATTCATGCATCCGCGTTTCGTGTTTTGCCGTACAAAGTCAATAAAAACTCCTTTAACTCTCCCGAATTATGACCCCATCAACCGAGTACTCAGCCGCACCAACAGAGTACGAGGCGTGCCGAGTCGATTAGGATTTTCTTTGGCTTCGAAATATCTTTGGCTGCGTTTCGCACCGCATCCGCATTTTTTAACATTGGATAAATGTTTGTTTTTCTTTTAGACCCAAGAGCAGATGTGTGTGTGTGTGTGTGTGTGAGAGAGAGAGAGAGAGAGAGAGAGAGAGAGAGAGAGATATGTTTGTTTTGCTCTTGGATCCAAAAACAGATGGAATGTGCATTTGGGTTTATGATTTAGAGCTCACTCAATATTGTAGGAAGAAGCCCTCTAAATTATAGATTTTTATGGTTCTAAAGCATAGGAAAAATTAGAGAATAATCTCAACTAAGCAAGGAAAATGGTGTTTTTAAGTGTGGCTCAATCAGATCATCTTGCAGCTTCAATCACTCACTCACCAACAAAAACTCCCTAAAGCTGGTTTGCTTCATCTTGCTACTCCTTCATGCCTTGTTCTCACACATGGAAAGGTATTCAATCTTATCTTTAATTTTCTGTTTATTTTGAGAATAAATGGTATAAGTTATGGAATAATTCAGCTTGCAAAATTTACAATCTATAATGTGTAAGGTGTAAGAGCTTAGGGGCCGTTTGGATACGTGGATTTTAGAATCCAGGTTTTTAGTTTGAAAACAGTGTAAAAGAGGATTCATGATCAAGCTGTTGTATGCCATCTCGACTGCATTTCTTTCTTGGATTTTAAGTGAGAAATTCAGGTTTTAAAAATCTCTCCTGAGATTTCTAAAACCTGAAAATATGGGAGGATCCGCTTCTCTCTTGCCGATGGAAAGAAAGGCGAGAAGTCAAAAACGACGGCCGGTCCGCTTCGTCTCTTGTTTCTTAGCTACAATTTTGAAGAAATCCTGGATTCTAAAATCTGCATATCCAAACAGCCCCTTAGGGTGTATACAAAATTGTGATTTAATGGGTGGGATCTTTAGGAAATAAATGCTATTTTAAGATGGCAAATTTCAATAAAAATGCTGTGGCTTATATTCTTAATTAAAGAGTTTATATATCGCACTTTTTTGTGAGAAATGATATCTGCAGTCCCTTGTCTTGATAATGGAACTCCTCTCATACACTTCCTGATTTGCTGGCTATTGATAGTTTTTTTTTTTTTTTTTTCTTTTGCAAATTATAGCAGCCTATAATGACCACGGTTTTAAAAATCAGTTTCGGTATGTATTTCGGCCCTCCACTGAAACCAAAATTTCAGCCGAAATCACAAAATTTTGGATTTCGCCAAATTTCGGTTTCGGTCTCAACCCGAAATTTTGGATTTCGGCCGAAATTTAAAACCATGATAATGACTGGGGACTAGTCCAAAAGAAAGATTGAAGTGTCATTTCCCATACAAGGGAGTTGAATATCATTTCCCTTTTTTGGGTGGAAGCTTCACAGCAGTCCGATTATGATTGTAGCTAATAGATTGGTAGGTTGCTGTCTGTGACAGCCGTACGATCAAATATTAGAATGCTGCAAAATGTCTAAACTAAGCAATGTTGGTATTCTTTCTCCTTTGTAGTTTTTCTCATTATGAGTTGTACCATCAGCCTTCTATTGGAGAAGCTCAAAATTAGAAAATGGGTGGAAATAACCACAAAAGCGGGTGGGAGTACATATTTCCTCTCTTATCTTCTTATTTTATTTTTTACTTTTTGTAAAAATTTCAGAAATTCTTACGTACTAAACTAAATTTGTTTGACAAAAATACCCTTCAGTTTCACATGGATACAAAAGAATGAAAAAAACATTGTGCGAAAATTGTTATTAGAGTTAGGTGAAGGGTATTTTGGTAAAAGAAAGTATATAATATGTTAACATAACATTTAGGGCCTTATCGGAAAAATCCTTTTTAAAAAGTTAACTATTAGACTAAATCATAATTATTTTTGACTAATCACTACATAGTTTACAAATTAGGGATTTATAGTTTTTTCAACTTGGGGTGAGGGTGAGGGTGAGGGTGAGGGTGAGCAATTAGATAAGACCATTAATCTTAAGAAGTCAAGCAGATGTATTAATTGAAGATCAATGATGGATTATACTAACCAACCACTACTGAGTTCAATTATTAAAGATAATAATCACATCATAGAGTTAACATCAACAACTAATAAGTTAGTCATAGGCATGTCATATCCATCGTCTTTGCTCCCTAGATAAATCAAGGCATGTGTTTTAAACCCACATGGATTGATACCAAGATGTTTGTTTTATTTGAATAATTGAAATTATCCACAGTTACAAAATTCTTGTAATAATTGGAAAAAATCTCAAATTTTATGCCCCATTTTAATTTTTTTTTTAAATATATAAAATAATTCAATAATGATTTCATTTTCAAATTGGAAAATGATATTATCACCCACTTTTGTCTGCTCTTTTGTAAAAGTAGTGACTTTGTTTTCAAGAAAAGACAACAAAAAGAAGGTGCAAGTGCAGTTACTGCTAGGAAAACGACAAGCAATAAGGGTGGAATGCTATAAAAAATGGATCTAAATACCTTTTCCCTTGCAAATTAAAACCAAATTATCTGAATTAAGTACACATTTGATGAATAATTAATCAATTTCTTATATATTATATGTAAATCTCGCAAAAAATTAAAAACCAATTTAACTGAATTCATGTACTAAACCATCCCTCAATGCATTTTATTGTGTCTTATTTAGAAAAATAACAAGATATATGTGTTGAAAATATAAATTTAAAAAAAAAAAAAACATTCTTTCACAAATTTTCTCACTATTCCTGCATTTCCCAAACATTTACCTGGCGGAATTAGTTCTGAATCCGAATTTTGTAACTATGCTCACACCCATAAACACACATCCATGCACACTTGTTAGACAAGTCACGTCTCCCGAGTGGTCGGTCATAAGGAGCTTTTAAGGACAGCAATTATTGAATAATTTGGTGGTCAGGTTAACCTAATCCTCACCTGTATTATTAGTCAAGTGACGAGTTTAAGTATTCTTTTATTATATCTGATACTTCATTTCCTAAAAAAGCCAAATCAATTTAGACTCTGATTCCAGTCAAAATCTCTAATCTTACATCTTTTAGGAGACAATGCAATCAACATGTCATTCACCGAAAGATCCCATGTCCTAACTTTCATAATACATCTCAAAGCTACCTTCAAAGTTCCATGTAGTTGATTTTTGTTGGTTATATGGTGACTCCCTAAGTCTCGTTTACTTACTATAGATGCTCTTCAATTCTTCAGTGATGTCACTCAGGTTGTCATGCATCCTTGCTCTTGCCATAGAATTGATCTTGATAACGAGAAATGCATCAAAATTGGGTGTATGTGAAATGCTCATTGATCTTGACCATCCAATTGGCGGTCGCTTATTCGATTAACCATGTTTGAAAAAGTTCATCAATCGGGTGATTCTAATCCTTGATCATTGGACGTTTTGTGGGTCGTTGCTCACATCTAAGGGTGTCAATGGACCGAAATCTATCACGGGTTTGGATAGTCTCACCCAATTACTACGTCAATGTTTGGATCCAATTAGTCTGTGAATCCGATAGTCCTACTCACATCAAGTCTAGCTCAACAGGAATATACACTACTTTTTGGTGCATAGCTTATGTACAAGATCATTTTTCATCTTAACCCAAGATAAACCCTAACACAAAACTAAAGCTAGATCATCCTAGCTGTTAGATTCGATATCCCGTGATAGAGGATCGTGTCGTTCGGGTGTACGCCGACCGACCGACAAAGTGTACGCCGACCGACCGACAAATTCGGGATTCAACGGTCCAGATCGCCTGAATCCAATTAAAAAATGAATCCTGCTGTCCAAACTTTTTCATTGAGATGACCTAAGCTTATAATTACCACTAATTAAGTAAATCTTGTTCCCAATTAACTTTATTACCTACGCTGAACTTACCTCCTTTTCCAACTTAACTTTGACATCTTCACAACATCCATCATATCAAGTCCACTAACATCCACGGAGAAAATACACGATTAACATAGGGAAATGATATATTTTCCCCTTTTTTTTACTTGAGACCGCCCCCTAGTGTAAAATAGTCACTAAAGGAGTAAAGGGGGCTGTCCAGAGTTCAAAAAAAAAGAGGCGAATGCATCACCTACCTCAATACCAATAGTATATGTAAGGGCCCTGCTCATATCAGTCAGCATTTAGATGGAGAGATGATCAAGACCGTCGAGTCAGCACATGCCAAGATCAAAGTCATACACTAACTAGACATGGGAGCCAAATCATATCAGGAAAAAATGAATTGGAATTAACTCAAACAGGAGCCGATTTAATGCAAAAGCTCAACCGAATAGTATATGTGAGGGTACATGTTCTCTGATTGATCATTCGTCTCTCTCCAAAAGCTTAAGTTGTTAGAGTTGGTGTTATTTAATCAATTTATACTTTCAAACACTCCCCCTCAAGTCTTTTGGGTAGCCTGTGAAATAACCAATTACTCCATAAGCTTAAGCTGTTAGAGTTGGTATTACTTAATCATTTATACTTCAAAAGGGATGATTGACGGCCTGATGGTGATGGATCATTTGAAATCAAGATTAAGCCTAATAATCATATTCAACTTTAAAACCATCATCATGTAAATTTATATGCTCATATTTTTCAAAGCGGATTTGCTAGGCAATTTCACCGAAATCCATTTTGCGGCCGGCTTTTGCAAGAGAGGTCAGCCTTAGCATATTTTGTCTTGTTCATTTAATTCATCTGAGGCTTCTCTAGTGCAAAAGTCAACCGCGAAATGGCCTAGTAAATCCCCTTCCAAATATAGATAGAGGCCCATAGTTTTCAGATTGATCTGAATTCTGTGGCATTAGAAAAGGCAGATAAAAGGCCCACAATGGGGGGAAGCTGCTTATACATCCATATAAGGCCATGTTTGGATACCTCATGTTTTTGTATTTGTATATGGATTTGAATTTTGGATATAAAATACATCAATCATCCTCATGGTCAAGATGTATGAGAGAGAGAGATGTCTGGCTGCTGCAGCAGCAAGGTCAAGAATCAGCAAGGGTGAAGGCAATTGCCCCAAATATTGATTTCCAAATAATGTCTTAGAACAGATTTGTAAATCGGATTTTTTTCACTGTTGTAGCTGATTTGGAAATCTAAGTATCTGATCCATGTCCAAATCTAAACTGCCAATGTGAGAAATCCAAATCTAAATCTTGTGAGTATCCAAATGTGGCCGCATAAAATTCCAAGATTTTCACTTTTTTTACTTTACTTTTTCACACCCGGAATCCGTTAGTATGGGACATTTTTTTTTTTCCATGTGAACCTAGTATATGAAAGAATGAAATAGTGCTTATGAGTGTACGAGTTTTCTTTTCCATTAACCTGGTCGGGTACTGTTTCCTTTCTATTTCTCCTGCTTTGGGAAATTTCCGCCTATTCTATAGAGATGAGGGGCGTTGTTAATAGGGCTAATGGCCATTAGTATGCCCTTGCCCTGATTTTTTTTCGTCTCGCAACTTGATTAGCTAGGAGAGGAGCGGAGGGACAGATTACTTTCCTGCTTTAAACCTGCCAATCTGTGACGAAATCATACGGCTATGCCAGGGCGAGCAGTGCTCCTGCTCGCAAGTCACCCGCTTGGATCCTGCCTTATTAGTCATCCGTAGAGCTAAAGGGAATTTTATACGTCCACCGTTTCCGCAGAACGCTCGGATTAGCTCCTGCTGAAGAACTAGAAACGGAAGTCTGTTATCTACTATTAGCAGCACCTTAGGACCTTAGAAAGCGAGCGGGATCATCCGCTTAGACATGCATCAGGTGAATACTAGTAATCATCGATTCCGCACCAGCTATTTGACGTTTTTAGAACGGTTCCACCATGAATATAGAACAACGTAGCGCCGGCCCGAATCATTGACGTGCTTACACACTAGGCTACCCTTCTCCGAAAGCTCCGCGGGACCACCTACCACTAGTCTTCAGCCGAAGGGGTTTATTGCCATCCACCTTGCCTGCATCAAAAGCTTTCCAAATTCAAAAAGTTGCTTCACATCATACCGCCTTTTCCGAGGAATCAGACATGCTATGAATGAAGCCCCTCTCTATGCAATTCCAATTCCATTCTGTTTTTCCCAATCTCTCTATGTTGACGAAGGGAAGAGAGTGTCGAACATGGCCGGTGAAATGTGAATACTTATAATATAAAGGCAATGTCTTAGTCGAAAAGTATCTACTATGGATCAATGTGCCACAGTGAAATGGGCACATTCCCGGTCCAATGCTACTGATCCAGGATGGTTTACTGGGTAATGGGACAACTGTAGGGAAAGGGGGCAAAAAATTATTTGGATTTCAAGATTCATTCTTTTCTTATTCTTCTTTTGTGATATGTAAGTTGGGGTTCTGTGGGACCTGCTAGTTTATCAATACATAAAAGAAAGGTAAATGATATGCGCCCCCCCTCGCTCATAACGTTATTCGTTAAGTTTTAAAGGCAAAGAAAAACATTGAAGGGGGTGAATTTATCCTCAAACAGCGAACCATTATCACAGAAACCGTTCATATCATTCCCCAAAAGAAAATATAAGCATCACGTCTGAATAATTTAGTTTTTAGAGCACAACTAATTCAGTGGATTTGTTCTAGGTCTGAGATGGATGATACGCGAACCAATCAGCAATACTGGGGAGTAGAAATTTTCATGTTCAAGCAGAAATGATTAGAAACTTACCAAAATATAAGAGAAATATATATACTTCTGACATTATCATTTAAATACATCAAAATAGAACTTGACCTGCCAAGGATAATCAACCAAGTTGACCTGAAGATTTTCTATTAAATATTTCCAGGGTCTAAATATCTACATGCTACTAAAAAATATGCAAAACTGCAAAACCACTGACCTGGTGGAAGTTCTGATTATTTGAATATGTTTTCTCATCACAGAACCAATTCAGAGCCTCCCAATTCTCCTCTCTGATCCTGTGTTCTGCTGTTCCACTTAAACTCTGGAAACTTACAGCCCCTTGATCCAATCTATAAGGCAGATAAACAATATATTAGGGCTTCCATTTGGGCCCAAGTAACATGGTTGTGCCACCACGAAACAGTAACCATCCATTCACTCCATATATTCTTTCAAGTCCTTTTGATGATGGCTCAATAAGCAATAAGGCGGTTTATAGGTTTGAGCAACGAAGAATTCATCATGGTTCTTCTAAGCCACATGTGGAATCGGACCGCTGTCTCTTGGGTTCTCGTTCTCCCAACTGTAAAGAAACAAAAAGTTCTTCTCCAGGGACATTCCTCAATACAGAAAGGTTATTTGATTCTGGGTTGCCTTCTTGATCTTGATGTATTGGAGACCTGCCAATGAAGCTTGGAATGAACTGATGTTCCTCCATATTGGGCTTCGTCTCGACCCCATCTTCTAAATGGAACTCATTATGGGTGAAAGGTGGGTTCATTCCAGACCCAGAAGCGTCTTCCATGGGGAATTTTATGGTGTTAAAACCCATAAGGTCAAAATTTTCTTCGGGTTTGTCCTTCGGCAGTGTGCCCTCCACCGGAGATGACTCCCCAACTGTAGAGTCAACAGCTGCTCCCGAGGCACTTCGTTGCTCTTGCATTGCTTCTATTAAACAAAAGTTAAATATAGAAACCATCAGACTTGTCCTATAGAAAAGATAAAATCTTCAAGAAAAAAAAGGAGTCACTCTAAAAATTAGACTTCTATGAAACAAAAATCAGTATCTTTCCATGCCGAGAAAAATTGGAAAGCAAGAATCACAAACCTTGAAGACCTTCACTGGTTGTGATAAGATCGAGTTCAAGGAGATCGAGAAGTCGCCCAAGATCGACACCACTGGTCCAGTTCTCCGGACCTTGACCACTTTTCAGCTTCAATCTCCCACGATTAGCTGTTCCTCCCCATATGATACCA
This sequence comes from Tasmannia lanceolata, assembly GCF_043159265.1. Taxonomy (NCBI): domain Eukaryota; kingdom Viridiplantae; phylum Streptophyta; class Magnoliopsida; order Canellales; family Winteraceae; genus Tasmannia; species Tasmannia lanceolata. Next base: position 19,715,091 of record NW_027518685.1, read on the forward strand.
ATTGGCCGTGGTTTTTCACCACTCTGCCCCGTTAACAGAATGAGGCTTCCACTGTCACCTTCCAAGTCAAACGTTTGCTGGTTTTCCCCCACGACAAGAAAATCAGTGAAGAAGCAGATCCCTTTCTCATCGTTGTACTCCAGAGCATATGCCATTACAGTCCCAGTAGTCAAACCGGAACTTCTCCCAACCTTCGTCACTTGCTTACCGATTAGGCTATTGATTGCAGACTGCAAGTCCACAACCATGACTTCGCCAATTTCACCCACGCCTTTCACTGAAGTGGTGACATTGGAGATCTCAAAATTATCGGCAAAGGGAATGAAGGCCCCATCAGCTCGCACAAATGTTTCTGTAGATGTACCGAATAGGAATGTGCATATATGGAAATCAGAAGGCCATGGAACCATCAATCGGTAGCAACCATCAACGGAAACTTTAAAATTAGAGACAAATGGAATTCATTTCATAGGGTTCTAGCAGAGCAAAAGAAAAGGATTTAAACCAAGATCTATGCTATATCCTAGAAAACTATTAAGCTCCTCATAATTGTTATGTTGCAAGTATCTTTGCAGAACTAGAACTATGGCACTAATAATACGGAGGCATATTACCTGGATTCGTTCCAGCAAATATCCCATACCAAAGATCATCTGTAATGAATGATGTTGCCCTCTCCACTGCACCCAGATACACGCCAGGTCCAAGGTTGGGTGGTAAAGGGTGAAACATCTTCTGATTTGGATAGTCTAAATCGACTGCAACATGCCGGTTTGTGAGAAAACCAACTTGCCGGCCGTCTGTTCGACTCCTCACTATAGCACCCAGGGTTCCATATGTCTCTTGGCTTGCAACCTAAACATGCACACACAATAGTATTGGGTCATTTGCTACCAGAAGAATATAAGGCAATAGATCAACAAACCAAATAATGGCAAACATGTCCCTACAGTCAGGTGAGTGAGAACCATGAGAACAATGAAACACAGACTACGATTTGATAATAAATAGATTCCAAACCATAAGAAAGATTTTGAAGTCAAAATTGCGAAACAACCACTTACTACAAAAGCTTAAGCTGTTGGAGATGGCGTTATTTAATCTTTTATACTTTAACACTCCCCCTCACCTTTGAGGTTTAAACCCAGGACCTTTTGCTCTGATACCATGTGAAACAACCTTTTATTCCAAAAGCTTAAGATGTTAGAGATGGCGTTATTTAATCTTTTATACTTTAACAAAAACAATAGTAAATATCGAAGGATTCGAGTGAAGGATTACAGAGAAAGAGTAAAGAAATAAGCATCTATGCATAATGACATTGATAATTTTGGTGCAATTTACAATGTTTCTAATGTGTTGATGCTGAGCCTATCAGCTTTTCTTGATTGCATGTTTATCAATTTTATCTATGACTAGAACTCCAGAAATAGGTAAACAACTAAAAGATGAACAATATAGAATTACAGTAAAAAAAATTGGGAGTTGGTCCCCATGGTGGAAAAAGAAATACTTAATTAGGAAACATTTAAAAGACTATATAAAATAAAAAATAGAATGTTAACTATTCATAATGAAAAAGTACAAGTCAAAGTCACTACTCATTTGATGCAGTGGTATTGGCAGGAGAATGAAGAGAAGGGGCGAAAGTAAAGTCCCTTTCCGAGGAGATCGCTAAGAAGGTCTAAGGGCTTGAACTCCTTTCACAAAGTTCAGAATTTCTGAAGTTTGGAAGATTGAACTATCAGCTCTCTCTCCTTGCAATTGTATTCAGAATGCATCTCACTCAAATGGTTGATAGGAACATCCTCCTTCAAGCTAATTCAACCAAGCATGTGCTGCCCTTAACCAAACTATGGTCAGACACTAAGTACACATTCAAAACCAAACAACTTTACAGAACTCTGTCAACTCACTGTCCAAAACAAGAGGATAAGAAGCACATGGAATAAAACTCAGCATTTGATGCAACAACCCATGCCTTATACCTCCAGTAAAGAAATTTCACTCAAGACTTCAAATTCTACATGACCACAATAAGGAGAGAGTTATAAGCCATTCCAAAAAAAAAAAAAAAAAAAACAATAGGAGAGAGTTCAGCTTAAATGTCACAAATGCATGAACAAACTGAAGAGGTGTTAATAAAATTCATAACAACTCATCAAGGATTAAGGCAGAACTCTGCTGTCCATAGAGTTGTTAATCACTCAAGTGGAGGATCAAGCCAGCACCTTCAGAACCTATTAATGTTTAGGAATTTCACCAGCTAGGTCACCGTTTTCCTAAAGCGATACACAAGTAATAGCTAAAAGCGACCGGTCATTACAAGGAGCTATATTCCCATGCATTTAAACTTCTGGAAATGAGCAAACATACAGAAAATACAGATAGGATTAGGTGACACGATCTGCCTAAATCCATTGAGAATCGTTCTCTCTTTACAATCCTTTCAACCTAAGCACATTTCTGTATGCAGAGAAGAAAGAAAAAAAGAAACAGAGCTACCTTAATGGCATTCCATATCAGCACTAAGAAGGAAATGTGCAGTTTTCCTTTAATGGCTGACTTACGGAATTCCTGCATTCAAAGTGTAAGTTCTTCGCATGCATCAATTCATCTACCAAAGAAAATCTGGGAAAAATTATTCGTTTTTTGCTCAGGTCACTGGAATGTTTGCTCCATAAACAGATCCAATTGAAAATGGTCTGCTCTGAGAAATACCCCAAAACCTTCAGCAACTTCCTCACAATCCTCACATATGGATGCTTGGAATTTCCAAGATAAAAACAGGGGAACAAGCAATCACAAATCTAGCTCTTGTAAAGTATAAAAGATCAAATAACACCTTCTCCAACAGCTTAAGCTTTTGGAGTGACTGGTTGTTTCACATGGTATCAGAGCAAAGGTCCTTAGTTCAAACCTCCTCGATATTGAAAATCCACATGGAATGGCAAGTACAAAAGAGGGGCCATATCAGCCACGCGTAGGCCAACCCTAAAAAGAAGGGCCACACGTGAGAGGGAGTGTTAAAAGGTATAAAAGATCAAATAACACCTTCTCCAAGAGCCTAAGCTTTTCGAGTAATTGGTTGTTTCACGACTCTGATATAGCTTGTTCTTGATCGAAACAACAGTGCAAATCCTCTAACTATCAGTGTCTAATCAGCAGCCACCAAATTTATTAACATACAAAAGAAAATGGCTGAATTCTAATGAAAAATCCATGGAAATTTCAGCTTGTGACAATTGTAGTTTCATGCACAGTACTAAAGACCAGATCTCCTATATCTGATGGTTCATTGCCGAATTCATCACAAGAGATTCTTAGCAATCAATCTCTCAACTAACAAAAGTCCAGAATACTTACCAGAATAAAGAACAGGGATGAGAATTATGCAAAACTCCAAGAACAAGCAACCACAGCAGATCTGATTGCAAGATTAGAGTTGGTGACAGCAAGAAGTGCTAATTCTGTATTTTCTTGAAAAGAATTTGATGAATCAAGAGAGGAGAGGCCTGATTGTTCTAGTACAAAGAATTCCTTCCAAACAAGGAGTAACTTGATGAAGAACAAGAGGAATCTTGGAAGAAAACAAGCCACAACCTCCCTCCTTACACAAATTTCACTTCAAATTCAGTTTTCTCCCCAAAAAATCTCTCTCTCTCTCTCTCTCTCTCTCTCTCTCTCTCTCTCTCTCTCTACAATCAAATTCAAATGCAAATGCTAATGACTTACCTAAATGAAATGAAGTTTAGTTTAAATGTGCATGTGCCGATGCACAATTAAGCAAGAAATGTAATAATTCTCCAAAGGTAGATTCTCTCCCAGCCCTTGGATCATCAAGGCTGGCCCACCATGCATGCTAATGGGAAGAAATGATGAGGAACCCATGCATCATCATTTCATCAGTTTCACTAGATTCATAAGGGAAGTGATTAAATATGTGCCATTACCAGAATCCTAAAGACTAGGATCCTGAGAAAAATTATCCCACCCATTGGATCTCCATCTGTCTTTTCCTCTTCCATCACAGGATCATGATCTATATTCCACGGCTGAGCATCAACAACTCTATCATATTCTCTATATGTTCTTGTATCTAAGACACAACCATTAATCTCATCAATAACAGCTTGGTGGAATAAAAATTTGACAAATAAGCAATAAAGTGTTTAAGGCCTCTAGTTTTATATGCATCATTGTATAGGAATTATAAGCGCTAGGCAGGTCTCAATCTAGGATCGCGGGTGGGCCAAAGAGAAAGTGAAAACCGAGTGATTCATAAAGAGAAATTTCTAAAGTTCCTATTATCCATGCCAACATTCTCCACAAGTACAACTATTAGAATGAGTTGGGCTATCCACCTCCAAGTCAATTTATGTAAATAAGTCATCTGCCAATGGTAGTGGTAGCAAACACATCATACCAATCTGATATGCACAATTGTATTAGAGTTATAAGCGCAAGGCAGGTCCTAATCCAGACTCTTAGGTGGGCCAAATTGAAATCCGTGTGATTCATCAAGAGGAACCTATAAAGGTCCTAGGATCCATGTGGACATTCTCTATAAATCAGGACAACTAGAATGAGTTGGTGTGAAACAGATCACGTTTGTTATTAAGTCTTTTGTAGTTGGCAGTGGTAGGCTAGTAGCAAATAGATCCTACAATGCATGGAGGACCATCATCAAGCCAACTACATATAGTTCAAATTTGGTGTGAAACAGATCACGTTTGCTATGGCTTTGGTGGCCAGAAGAGAACTGGTTTGCTAATTACTGCAAATAGGGATAGATTTGTTGTTTTTTTAAATAAACCCCTTTAGTAATTTTAGTATATCTATTTGAATGAAAACTCACATATATGGGGCATCAAACCTAAGGCTTTATATATCAGAGATAGATAGAGAGAACAAAAAATTTCTCTGCTATTGTTTTCTTTTCTAAAGAGACTTGGATGAAGTGGAAATTTATCTTGGAAATTTTTTCAGGGGAAGATGGGTTTTCTAGCATTTCTCCAACTCATTTTCCATTGAATTTTTTTCCAAAATAAAAAATTCTCAGCTTTTTTAGGAAAATTGCAACGTTTTTTTCCTTATAGCCCTATTTGGTTGCTCAAATGCTCGGCATATATTGGAATTTCAAATGGCAATGAACTTCCAGTGAATGCTGATTCCATGTTTCGTTGCCGATATTGCATTGGAACTCCATTTGACTCCCAAACATGTTTGGGACATCATCATTGCTTTTTTTCTTACGTGGCGCCAATGTTCCCTCTTCTCATCTTCCAACCAAATTTTACCAAAATGGTGTTTTTTGGGTGGAAGAAGAATGGAAAAGGTCTTGTCTTATTTTCTTTCTCTTTCTTCCCTATCTCTCTACCAAACTCTATATTGGTAATGACACCCCTACTTTTTCCACTACTCTCTGAGAGGATTGCCGCGCAACCAAACACTACTTACCATTCTTCCACTATTCTCCGAGTGGAAATTCTAGACATCTTCCATGCTTGTCTACTTCCTTTTGACTTCTTATTCCACTACTCATAAAGCACCCCCCCCCCCCCCCCCCCGGAGCAACCATTAGGGTTCTGCCTTTTTCTTTTCCTCTTCAACTTGAACTACTTATGAATTCATTTGTTTGTTCTATTTTTCTCTTCTTCTTTGATACTAATTTGGATTAGAATATAATGTTTTCATTAAATATTAAGCCACGCCTCAGGCATAAATACACACACAAACACAATGATGCAGGAATTAACTTGCGTCGGTACCAAACTGACGAAATTTCACAACCACACGATGTACAGCAATAGAGATTCCTATGCAAGAAGAATAATAGGCTGCTAAAAGAAAACAACAATACGATGGAGAAACCAAGGATATCCAAGAATATTAGGTGATCTTTCAATGCTAAACTAGTAGCAAAACAAGCATAACTTTCATAAACTTCAAATCCCATAATTAATCAAAACAAGCTAGAATCCCCATAGAAATAGAAACCTCAGAGGAAAACTAACCCAAATCTCCTCTAGAAATATCCCCTTCATCCTAAATTGTTTTTAAATATAAGCAAATCTCCATTCAACTTTCTACTTCAACTTAAACCTTGTCAATACAAAATTAAACTCTAGTAGCTTCACTCAGTCTGGCCTTTTTTTTTCCAAACATGGACTTTCTACCCAATAGGTCCAGAGTAAGCCCATCTGGTTAACCCCAGATCATCTATGAGGATTCCCCCTATTCATGTTGTACAATTTCTTCCAGTAAGACTGTGTGTGCATTAAAATGAAGAATGGCAACAACCATGTTTGCATATCGCTCAAGTCTCCAGTCCCATTGTTTGACGCAACCTCTAATACCAAGATATAACGTACACTCAGTCTATAGTATTTTTCTGGTAGGCTGCTAAAAGACGAAATTTCACAACCACACGATGTACAGCAATAGAGATTCCTATGCAAGAAGAATAATAGGCTGCTAAAAGAAAACAACAATACGATGGAGAAACCAAGGATATCCAAGAATATTAGGTGATCTTTCAATGCTAAACTAGTAGCAAAACAAGCATAACTTTCATAAACTTCAAATCCCATAATTAATCAAAACAAGCTAGAATCCCCATAGAAATAGAAACCTCAGAGGAAAACTAACCCAAATCTCCTCTAGAAATATCCCCTTCATCCTAAATTGTTTTTAAATATAAGCAAATCTCCATTCAACTTTCTACTTCAACTTAAACCTTGTCAATACAAAATTAAACTCAAGTAGCTTCACTCAGTCTGGCCTTTTTTTTTCCAAACATGGACTTTCTACCCAATAGGTCCAGAGTAAGCCCATCTGGTTAACCCCAGATCATCTATGAGGATTCCCCCTATTCATGTTGTACAATTTCTTCCAGTAAGACTGTGTGTGCATTAAAATGAAGAATGGCAACAACCATGTTTGCATATCGCTCAAGTCTCCAGTCCCATTGTTTGACGCAACCTCTAATACCAAGATATAACGTACACTCAGTCTATAGTATTTTCTGGTAGGTGATAAGTGATACAAGGATTATTTCTACACCCCCATAGTGGGCGTATTAAAATGTTGTCTTGTCTGAGAAATTTCATACCAGATGATATGATTCAATATGTAGCAAGGCACTCTGTATAACATGTCCCCGACATTATGGACATCATGAATCTGGAGTGGCACGAATCACATTTTCTCCTTCTTTCTTTTTTTCTTTCTTTTTTTGTCTTTTTTTTGTTTTGTTTTTTGCATTTCAAGGCTAAGCGAAGGTGGTTTGGGACTTTGGGTTTCTCAATAGGTCTTTCCAATCTTTCAGTTAGGACCTTAGTCATCAATTTCGTTCTGGTTGCTGTTTAGTTTTGGGTGTTCCGTTCCGGTCGCCAACTGGAATACAAAATACGGGTGTTCTGCTCCGTTTTCAGGACTGGAACGAAATATTTCGTCCGTTCCGGCAGGAACAAAACGGAATTCATAACTGGAGTTAGGACTTATCCAATCCTTCAGTTGAAAAACCAAAATAGTAGTACAAATTTCGGAAATTATGCTATTTCTTTAATTTTATTTATTTTATTCAATATTTTTCTCTTCAATGCGTAAATATATCATTAGATCCATGTTTTGGTGTGTTATTTACTTATTTGGCTATATCTATATATGCTGGTACTTTTATTAATATTTTAATTGTTAGATTTTTTCTACAAATATTTTCTTTAAGGCCATGTTTGGCCACCATGAAAAACTATTCAATGGAATATTTGTGGGGCCAGTTATAAGAGAAGGGTGGGAGATGGAGAGACCTGAGCAGGTGCAAGTGAGGGGAGCATAAAAAATCTCCTAAAAACTAGGAAAACAAAAACCCAATTCTAAATAGGTATTTTCTTTTCACTAGTTTTTAGGGATGTTTTATGCTATCTCTACCCCCACCCACTCAATTCTCTCCCTCTCCTTCCTTCTCAGCCCCTCTCACACAGTTGGGCCCACAAATATTCCATGGAATAATTTTCCATAGTTTCCGTTAAAGTATAAAAGATTAAATACTGCCCTTCTCCAACAGCTTAAGCTTTTGGAGAAGTTGGTAAGTTTCTAACATAGTATCAGAGCTAAAGGTCTCGAGTTCAAACCTCCCCGATGTCTAAAAATAAATAAATAAATCCACATGCAATGGTTGGCCCAAGGTGGGACCACATGTGCCACGTGTTTGCCAAGTGGGCCACACGTGAGGGAGAGTGTTAAAGTATAAAAGATTAAATATTGCCCTTCTCCAACAGCTTAAGCTTTTGGAGAAGTTGGTAAGTTTTTAACAGTTTCCAAATATGGCCTAAATGATAAAAATTGTTTTGATCTGTTTTTTTTTTTTTTTGAATGCTAAAATTCATTTAAAAAGATCGACATGGCCAGAGATTACAAAAAGAAATAAACAGTACAATTAGAGAAATGCCAACATCAAGGGGGAAGAAAATCAAATTTGTCCAGAGACACCGACACAACCCCCCTCCTAGCTTGAGAATCCGCCTCTTCATTCGCCGACCTCTTAACATGATTGAAAGCTACATGAGAATCTCCGATAATATCAAAAATCTCATTAAAACAGTCCACAAACCTCCACGGAAAACTTATGAGAACCCGATAACCATCGGATAACATTAATAGAATCACCTTCCACCACAACATTATTAAGAAATTCTTCTTCTAGAAGCTTTATTCCTTGATGAGCAGCCCGCACTTCCGCCTCGTTCGAGTCAGCAATCCCAATAGGACCGGCAAATGACCAAATCACCTCACTCTTATCATCCCTTAAAATCCCTCTGATACCCGCCGGGCCGGGATTACCTAAACTTGATCCATCGAAATTAAGTTTACACGATCCAAACTCTGGAGAAACCCAAGCTTGAACAATATTTGATTCCCTCTCAACACTTGAGCACACCTCTAACCACCCATACCATAAGTTGAATGCGGATACAAAATTGAAAAGAGACAATGACTTCGCCCAAAATATAGTTAACACCGTAGCTTTTGAAGCAACATAGACCGCACTTTTAGAAATGCCTCTAAAATTTCTAGCATTTCTTTCTCTCCATAACGACCATATGATGGAAAGAAAAGAGAGCTTCGAAAGAATCTTCCCCTTCATTCCCCACGGAGCATATTGCCAACTTTCTAAAGCCGGGGCGATGCGTTTCGAAAACACCGAAAGCACACCAAACCTCCCCAACACCAATCCCCATACCTTTCTCGCAAAATTACAATGAAAAAGCAAATGGCTCGCCTACTCCCCATCTTCATGACATAGAGTACAAAAATTAATAATAATCATCTTTCTTTCTCTCAAAAAGTCAATCGTTTGAATTCTCCCTAAAATGGCCGCCCACCCAAAAACAACAACCGAAGGAGGTGCCGGGATAGACCATACTTTGCCAGTATCAGGAGCACCAGAAGATGGAAGTAAATGGCTGTAAAAGGATTTAGATGTGAATTCACCTACAGTATTCCAAATCTATACCCTAACATCCACCCCTTCCCTTTTAATATAACAACTCTCTAGCATATCAAAAAGCCTGGAAACCGATATGAGTTCTCTATCAAAGAAATTACGCCTAAAAGCAGGCGCCCTATAACCCTTCCTTCCATCATCAGATAACAATCCCTAACCAAAACATCCTTAGCCGACGCCACCAAAAACGAATCCGGAAATGAATCCTTCAATAGATCTTTACCACACCACAAATCCAACCAAAATCACACACGATCGCCACTATGCACCCTGAATCCAATGCTCTTCTGGAACTCCAAGGATATGCCCAAAATGTCCCTCCATACCGTGCATCCTTTCCTCGAGAAACTATCTTCAGACTCCCAACGAGACACATCCGAACCATACTTACTAGCAATATCTCTCACCCAAAGAGCACTCTCTTCTTCTCCGAACCTCCACAACCATACTTGATCTGTTGAGCTTGTAAGATCTGCGTCTTGCTTAGAAGTCTGAATTTTGTAGAGTAATTACAAATTCCATTCTTGCTTAGAAGTTTGAATTTTGTAGAGTAATTCCTAATTCCTAATCAATTATATTCTTACATCATCGAATCATACAAATATCTTGAACTCTAGATTCACATAAACTCAACTCAACTCAACTAAGCCTTTGTCCCAAACTAGTTGGGGTCGGCTAATGAATCCTTTAGAAAATTTTCATGAAGAAGGTGAAAGGATCTACCAGGCTCAAATTTACTAAGTCTAATCCTGACACTAGTTGGGTTCGTCACTTCGTCTACATGGATCATTTTCTTCCATTCTCTCCTATCCAACTCTACATTCACATGAATTCATTAATTATATTCCTAATCCCTAACCAAGATACAAAGACATTACAACAAGCGTAGACAATTCACAGCATTCAAAAGGTGATCAGGTAAGAATCAAGAAATCAAAATTTTGTTAAATGTCAAGAGAATTAAATGTGTTACAGGACCTGTGAAATAGGTATATACCATTCGGTCTGATTTCTAACCTATTTTTAGTACTTTTTGGATTTTTTATCTCAGATTTTGAGAAGCTGGTGAAGTTTTTTTTTTTGATAGGTGTCAGAGAAGCCATTCAAACAAAAAAAAAATGATAGGTGTCAGAGACAACTCCAATACAAAACAGTCAATTGACCATCCCTAATACCAGAAATACATTTTCATTATGAACCTGCCACTACGATAAGTATAAACGATCGTTTAAAAACTCAGACTTGGACCAGAACTCGACCAAGGTAAAAAGGAGTTTATCTGGGCTAATCAATGACTGATGCGGTTAACATTTCATTAACTCATGCAAGTAGAAGGATTTTTTGATTGACTTGGTAGAATAAAACATGGACTAGAATGAGAACTCAGCTACGGTAAAAGGGATTCAATTCAGGTGAATTGATGATTGAATTGGGGAGCTTTTAAACCATGCTCTAAACCATCTATCGGTTAACATCTACCAGCTCCCCTCATATGACCAAAAGGATCCAGCACCCACCAACCCACCCTTGGTCGCCTCCAAATCCATATTGTCAGGGGTGGTTTTCCTAAACCTTTTTTACGGTGAATTTGGATGTGCACCCAACTTGAATATAGGGTCTTCTTTTTCTTTTTCTTTTTGAATATAGGGTCTTCTTAGATTGCAATTTTTGAGTAAATTGCAATATAAAAAGCCCCAAATTGCAATTTGCATGTAAATCCAAACCAAGCTTTAATGCTTATCAATAAACATTGAATGGCAAGGAACCACTGAACTGCAATTTTACAAAATAGGTATGTACAGATTTGCAAATAAAATGAGAGTTATTCCATTAATAAACATCAGAACTTATTCGTAGTGAAGCTTGAAACTACAGTAACACAAAAGGCATCACTCAATTCTGTCTGAGTGGGAACTTCATTGAGGATAGTCGTGACACAGCCTAAACTTCTGACAGGAAGTCATAAAAATATGGATAAGTAACACGTGAACCTAATATAACATACTTCAAGGCCAAAAGCAACAATGAGGCATGTTGTCATGTCTGTGATCTGTGGTGAATGCTTTGACCTAAACCCATTTGGCAATTATGTTCAACTATAACGGACCTGGACCACGGTTGAGGGTTCAAAACCCTATAAGTTGCACATGGTCTTTCTATAGCATGGATTGTAGTATCATCCATTATGTATCGGATTTTCAGTAGGATGATACGTACCAGTATGTGTGTGCATCATCCGGTACAACTGCAAAACTGCCATCCCAACAAATAGTTCATAACATTCATTACATGGCTTTATCAAATGATAAGGTACAATACGTATAGGATTTTGAAGGTTCCTCATACCTACCGAATTTTTGATACTACAAACTTTTCTATATAGGAAAGATAATGAAACCTTATAAACAGTAGGTTGACAGAATGTTTGTACTTTACTCAAATATATATAGCAAAAAGAGGGAGTTTAGAAATATTTTTTTATGCATGCGAAAAATGAGAAGCATAACACAAACGTAAAGATGAAAGCTCAAAATAAACTGCAATCAGCTTGTCAGTCCCCCAGGAGGCCATCTAGTCAACTTGCAAAATCAGCTAGCTGTCTTGAATGAGTGGCGTTCATTATAATAATAATAATGAAAAACTCAACCTAGTCAACAGCATAGATGCAAGAGTGACAGCATTCTTGCCTCGCTGTTGTTTTATGGCTCTACCCTCTATTTTTTAGTTTGTTTCAAATAAATTTATCTACTTATAATAGTAAGCCTCACCGAAAGATAAGATATGGCATCAAAAGATAATACCAGCATTCTTTTAACCAATAAAACAGCATATAAAAACAGCAAAGGTGTTAGGTAAATGAGCAATAGTGCAATACCTGAGAACCTGAACCAATGCACAGATCACTTCCGCGGAAGCCATCAACAAGCTCAGAGTATAATTGCTCTTTGGGAGTCGGTGCTGGTGCACCATAATACGAAAACTCCACAACATCCACATCACACCATACACCCCCTGGTCCCTATTGAAAGCATTAAAAGGACACTTAAATACCAGTGTCAAACATGAGTTGAAACAAAACTGAACAGAACATAAAGGAAAAATATCAAAAAACCATCAGTGAGCAATGCATAATGCATTATTGCAAAGTCACTGTACAGATAAGAGAAAGGGAATTCCTCAAACATCAAAAGGGACTAGCACGTAAAATCTAAAAGATACACAAAAACACTTCTCTTTCGTCACCTCAAGGGCAGAGGGTAGACATTGAATGTGGTTCAGCCATTGCCTGTGAACTTTCCGGGCAACAAAGACGAGAATAGCCGGTATTTCAGTCAAAACACCACGTCGAATCCGAAAGCCAACTGCGGTACCAAGACTATAACAACGCAAGATCTTGCTGTGAAATGCTCTTATAGTCATAAGCTCAAGTAATGTGGTCGCTTGCTGCCCCATTGGCAGCTGGTCAAAAGATTCAGGAAGTACTTCTTTCTGAAGGTTCCCAAAGTAATTCGCACGATCTTCGGCAGCACCATTAAATCGAGTAGACGTTGGCCATGAGAAGTAGGCAGCGTTGCTCTCGGAGTGCTGACCACCTGATGCAAATGATTGTAGACTTGAGGAATGCACATTCGGATGTTTGCAGAAATTCCTATCTATATCCAAAGCCGATTCAGCTGACTGTGTCGATCCAGAGCGATGTGCCCGTAACTCCAAAATTCCGCTCATGTCCATTCTTTGCAAAACCTACATGGAACTAATCAAAGAATCTATTACACCATCTAAAACTAAACAATGAAACTATTCCAAATGAAATAGCAGAAACCAATATAAGTTTTAAGTTAAGATTTGGATTCAAAATGATCAAAACAACAAAGCGGTGTATGTATATATTTGGATGAGAAAAGAAGCCCAAGTCAAAAGGTTGAGTTTAATGTGTACCAGGCAGAAACAAATTGAAAGAAGAAGAACTAGTAATTGACTTTTGTGTCCCACAACATCAAACAAGTACAACCCAACACTAAGGCACCGTTCGTTTAAGATTATGACAACCGATTGTAAGTACCAAATCGATTATTGGACTCAAAATTATGTTTAAATTTGAATCCAGTAATCGGTGCAGCAGTCACAATCGGTTTTCATAATCTTAAACAAACAGGGCGTAAGGATTCTGGAAGAGAAAATTCAAGAACCAAAACAAAGTATCACAATCACTATATTCTCTTCAGAAAGAAGAGAATAAATATATCAGAATCTGTAGGAACCCAAATCAGAGTTTAAAAATGAGAGTCTATTAAGAGAAAGAGGAAAACAAAGACAATCAATGAAAATGGCATCTATGTTCCGTATTCGGCATAAGGAATCAAAGAAAATTTGAAGGTAAAACAAGTACTATACTCACAAAAAAAAGGGCACAAAGAAACCCAAATCAGATAAAAAGCTCAACTTTTTTATTTGCTAAGAATACCAATCAAATTTCCCATTTTTTCTGTTTCTGTAAGAAGAAGTAGGGAAACAAAGAAACTCAAAATCAGAACTTTGACATGGAATTTGTAAGAGAAAACTTACAACCCACCAATTAAAATGATTTTCTTCCCCTTTTTCCCAAAACCCACAAAATGCAGAAACCATGCTAGCAAAAAACATGATCCAAAGATCCCAAAAATCAATATAAGATGAAAAAAGGAAATAAACTCATAAAATAATTTTTTTAAAAAAACCATCAAAACGAATGAAAAATTCAGTCTTAGAAGGCCATTTGTAGAGACTCACCAATCAGAAATGAAATATCTCAGGTGGGTTTTGGGAAGAACAAGTCTCATAGGGAGAGATTAATTTAAGTAACAAATATCTGGCTTTTGTATTGATTCGGGGTTTCTTTTTTTACCCCTTTTTTTCCCTCTTTTGGGCTTTTCTCTTTTTTGGGGCCATGATTTATACTGTGGCTTTGTACTGGGGCGCAGACACGAAGATTTTAAAAGATGGGAGAGCCAATAATATGAAAAAGATAGATTTTTTTCTTTCAAAGAGGTGGGCCTATTCAATTGAAAACATAATTGTCCTCTCTTGAAAAGTAAGAAAATATATTTCTTTGGAAAGTGATGGCCCTCTAATTTTGTTCCCCCAAAGTTGCACAGCCCTGGAGATAATTTAATCTCTAATTGAGAATTTTTATTTTTATTTTCAAGACGGGATTCCATTTTCAAAGTGTTTTCCCTTTTCCTTTCATAAGAATAGTAGTTTTTATTCCTTTGCAAAAAGAAGAATTTGGTTTTGGGAAGGGGTTCATGCGAGATGATTTAGGGGAGGTGATTTCGGCCTTCGCGGGTCCTATTGAGGAAGCGGATGCATAGGAGGCGGAGGTGTGTGCCGTCCGTCAAGGATTAAAATTATTGACAAGAGATCGAATGGTTAATGTGGTGGTAAAAGGGGACTCCATGAATGTAATTAGGTGGCTTCAAGAGGTGTATTCCCTTATTTCCCACCCATGTAGATTTGATACATTCTTTAATGAGATGTTTGATTGGGCGGGCTTCTCTTCATGAGTATACAATCATGTGCGGCGCACGGCTAACGAGGTGGTGGATGCCTAGCCAGAATTGGGGTGTCCAAAGAAGCATAATCTATGTTTGACTTTGTTCCTCCTTGAGTTATTTTGCTTTTTTCCTTTCTAGATGTTGTTCTTCTGTTGTACTTTTGACCATCTCCGTACCCTCATTTTTGTAATAAAATTGCCTATCATTCAAGAAAACAGAAAGGAGAATTTGGTTTTTCTTTTGCTTTTGATTTACTTTTATTTTTGGGTGCAACTTCCTTTCATCTATTCATGACTATTCTTTGGATCTGATTGCAGTATATTAAAGACAAGGCTTTTGTTTGAATGACTAATGATTTAGTAATTTTTAGTGTTTGTGAGGCTTTGTGGGGTTTCGAGCTCATTTCTTTGTTTTCTTGCACACTTGTGTTAATGTAGATATTAAAGGGAAGGCTTTGTTTGATAGAGAGAATTTGGCTGTAAAAGCTCTCTCACTGAGAGGGAATTTGGATGTAAAAGCTCTCTCTCTCTCTCTTCTTTATTTTGCTTGTCTAGTGTATATTATTATATGGGATTTGCTAGGGACCATCACTGTAGGCATTTCGAGGACCGCTGTTGCATGAGAGAGCAGCAACCTCAGATGACTTAAGTGACTGCTCTCTCATGCAACAGCCAGTCCGGAAAATGCCTCATGCAATGGTCCCCAGCAAATCCATATTTTCATACATGCAAGACTTGAGATGTTTTCTTTTTGTTGTTTGTCTATTGTTTATTATTTTCACATATACATGGAAACAAGCTAATTCAAATAGTTAAAAAATAAAAGAGTTTGCAACCTTGGGGATCCAATGGGTCCACCAGGATTTCGACCTCACGCTTCCATTCAATGCATATGGAAATGAAAGGTGGAAATCCATAATTGGATTCAAGTAGGAAAGCCAAGAGTCTGTCTCTGCATGGTAAGGGTAAGTAATTGAATTCAATGAAACCGTTTTAGAGTCCCTCACCACACAAGGTGAGGTTTGTTTCTTGATGTTCTATAACATCAATGGTCTCGATTGCTCCTCGTGTAGGACCCACAACCAGTTCTTGTCAAAAATGTAACGAGACTACGAGAAGAGTGCCATTATTAAAAGAATGCTTTACGGATTTTCCTTCTGTCTTCTTTTTATTCTTCTGTCGTCTTTCTATTGTACGGACCACATCATAGGATGATCCAAACCGTCCATATGATAGAACACAACGTAAATAAGTTGTTCCCCAAAAATGATTTCCATAGGATGATCCTAGCCCTCCGATATATGGAAGTTTCCATAATATGCAATTCTTCTGTAGATCAGAGGGTTGGGATCATCCTATGGAAATGATTTTTTGGGCACAACCTATTTAAGTTGTGGCCCATCACATGAACCGTATAATTTCTCCGAGGACATAATGGTCATTTGAAGTAAATAACTCTCTCATGCCACAGCCGGCCTCAAAAATGCCTTCCTGCTATCCCTTTGTATTTTACTTTTATCTAGATAGTAGTTTTAATCTTTTTTAATGGCTTCTTGAGTTTTTATCTTTTTCATATTACATGGGATAAATTTCACTCTTCTTGTCCTTGGGACTTAGGGTTAATGATTAGAGAAAGGAGAGAAGAGGGTGGCTCCATGAATGGCAAAAATACTGAAAATAGGAATCGTTGGCTTATTTTTACGAAAATATCCCTAGAACAATACTTCAAGTGGAAAATGACCCAAAAACTGCCTTGTATTTCTAAAATTAAGTGTTGTTCGTACACTCAACTCTTTGCACTAATGGATGGCACTCTATAGTACAAAAGACCATGTTGCCTTCAAGTGTATATGTATGAGAATACAGCCATTTTTTCGTCATCTTCTCCGAAATAGGGTTCCTTCTGCTGTGTGTTTGTTGTGACGATGAACACAAGAGATAGATGTACAAATAAAAACATTGTCTTCATCTCGTAGGGTGGGATGAATTTGAGAACAGACATTGATTCAAAGTGGTCATAGTGAGATAATCAACATAAAAGAGCATCAGTCATGATATAAGTGCAGTTGGCTCCACTAATATTCAATGGTGGCTCCCACGCTCTCAAACCACACCCACCCCGCGTGCGCTCCGCCTACTGCCACATCTGGCTCCACTAATATTCCATGGTGGCTCCGCTAATATTCCATGGAATATTTTCATGGTTGTCAAACATGCCTTAATGTTGTAATTAACTAAATATGTAAATGCAATTCAGGGCTAAACAGATAATTTGAATCGATGAGAGGAATCAATACTTAATATCACAGAGAAGGGAATACAAGCGAATATAATTCAGTACCGATATTGCATCGTTGAAGACATTCAGCCACTTTTCGCCTTAAAATGGTTTTCAGATTTGAGTGATCGGGAAGCCTGAAGAGTCACCTCAGCATGGAGTTGGCGATATGTCATATCCATCTACATGTGAAACATTCAATTGGTTATAATGTGAGCAATGCATTTAAATTGGCACAGAACATATTAACAACCAAAAAACTCCCTTCAATCCTCGATGAAAGCTGGATGTGTAGCCTGAGTTGAAAAATAACACTACAAATAACCATATGATCAGCACACTTCACATCCTAGGGTGCTCATAGTGTTCTCCCCTCCATAGGATTTTGTATACAACAAATACAAAATCATTCAATAGGAAAAGATTATGTACAGGAACAAAGCATTTTTCAAGCTCACTGTGAAAATGTAAAACAAAATTGCAAATTGCAGATCGAGACAGCGCCTTCACCTTAAATATGGCCTAGAAAATCATACCCAAATAATGATCCAAACTCTCGGACTGGTTGATGAACTCCAAAAACAAAATGCCATCTAAATTTCTTAAATGAAGATTGTGCACATTATCATTAAAAAGAGCTTTCTTCTTTTTTAATGATGAACACATGCTCCTTAGCTCTTGGAATGAAGCTGATATCTTTTCTTTGTGTGGTTCCATTCCTACTCCCTATGCATGCACACCATAGAGATGAAGGTTCATGAATTCCAATAACAAAATGCCATTTAAATTTCTGAAATGAAGATTGTGCAAATTATCATTTAATTTGTGTGGTTCCATTCCTACTACTTATGGATGCACACCATAGATCATGCTTGGTATGAACTTAAGAAAGCTCTGCTTATCATGTGGTCTAAGAGTCAAAGCAATATCACAACAGTGACCAAGAATAAACTCAAACACAAAAACAAAGAGTTATTTTCTAGGCAGAAATATAAAGCATTTCAGAGATTAAAAGGACCTATTTTCTACAAACTAATCAGATGAAGAAAGTTTACACCAAGTACACAATCAGCATGAGATGTCTCAAATCATGAGGGTGTGGCCAAGTCAAGCTTCGGCACTTACCATAGTTTAGAGTAGTTTCTCATGGTATTATTCCCAAAAAAACAGGATTTCTAGATAGAGTCTCGAAGTGTTGCAACTGTTATTTACACATAACCCACATTCCACCTACTTAGAACACTTTTGTCACATTACCCTGTAAAAGATTAATAAATATTACAGGGTAATAAAACATTAACCACATAAAGATGTATCTCAAATTCTCATTTGTGCCACCTGTAAGGCTTTAGCAGGAAGAGTCACAGCTTTAGCATCCTTCAAAGATTAGACCCATTTTCTACAAACTAATCAGATGATTAAAGATATCTATCACCCAGCAAACACTGATTCTAAATTAAATGAAACTATGGTTGCTAGAATCTAAGACCCAAAATGAGCATGAAATGCCTGAAATAATCTGGCTTCTTTTCTAAATTGATTAATTAATCTCCTATAAAAGCTTAAAACATCAACAAAAGAACCGTAACATCAACAAAAGAACCGTAACATATAGTAATGTCCCAAAATAAAGAAAACCCATAAAATAACAGATTCAAAGGAAAGTAAGAGCATTAAATGTCTGAAATAATCTGGCTTCTTTTCTAAGGCCCCGTTCGTTTAAGATTATGACAACCGATTGCGAGTGCCAAACCGATTATTGGACTCAAATTTAAACGTAATTTTGAGTCCAATAATAAGTTTGCCACTTGCAATCGGCTGTCATAATCTTAAATGAACAGGGCCTAAATCAATTAATTAATCTCCTATAGAAGCTAAAAACATCAACAAAGTTAGCTTACATATACAAAAAAGCAAGAACCCTAACATATAGTAATGACCCAAAATAATGAAAAGCGCCTCCGAGGGTCTGCGCCTTTGCATGGGCAGCTATCTTGAAAAGGATACAGGCTGTGGATTTCTCGAGGAGAAGGAAAATAATGATCTTGAGGGAACAAGAGGATGCGCTGATTCGCACACTTCTTTGGCAAAGTATGACTCGTTCTATAGCTGGCACCATGCTTCTTCTCACATCGAAGCAGATATGGGACCATACTGCACTTCACTATTCTAGGGTCGACAACCTCACACATATATGTGCCACATATTCCGAGTGGACGTGTTTCTTCCCAACAAAACCAGTCTGCTCCATCGAGTAGGCTTGATTTTCAAGGAAGGGGAGTGGGCTGGTTATGAGCAGAGAGTGCTAAGGAGTTAAGCTCCAAGGCTTACTCCTCATTAGCCATATGATTGGCACTGAAACTTCCAAATTGAGGCTAATACTCCCAATCTATATTGGGGAATGGAGGCTATGGAAATCGTGGAATGGGAACAGAAATTTGAGGAAGAGTTTGATTCTAAGCAAGTACAGGCAAGGAGTCAAGTTTCCGTGGTGGTTAGCAAATTTAGAGACCGGGTCAAGGATTGGAGGCAATCATTGAAATATCGGCAACGAGAGCTTAGCGAAGCACCCATTCGAACATGGACTGAATTGAAGGAGGCCGTTGCACAACAATTTCTGCCTTACCTTACAGAAAATCATGGGTTGAAATCAAGGCCAAGGATTGCTAGGCCTTCACCTTCACCATCACATTGGCCAAAGTAATCTCTAGGCCTTCTGCCATTGTTGATACATTCTTTACTTGTTGTGTTTATCATGACCTCAACCACTGCTATAAGAACACAATGCCTACACATGCAAAGGAAATCCAAGTTGATGAATTTAATGAGGAAAATACAAATGACAGTCCCTCACTAGTTGAATGTCAAGAAGAAGCCGACAATGTTATTGTTTTGGAACCTGATGAAGGTCTTGAGCTTGATGACCTTGAAGGATATGTTAATGAAATTCATGAGCTAGAAGTGAAACTTAACCATGAAAAAGAGGTAATTGTTGAAAAGGACAGCACAGGGCAGCAAGAGCGCTTGGAATTTGATGATTTCCAAATGGTTTCCAAGGATGACATTGGAGATGGTTTACCATCAGAGAAAACATTATGAGCTTGATGATGAGGTTAATGTTTACATGGACACTTACACTTTCGAGTATGAGGATGGACATGAAAATAAAGACAATGAAGTTGACATGGCCATGTTCCTATTTGACATTGGTGACGGGATTGCACTTGAGGATGCCAATGAGCAAGAAAGCATTAGAAAAGAAATCAGCTGTGCTTTCTACATTCGAGTGCAAAACTGCAGTCCTGAGTTGAGTGAGGAAGTTGTAGGGGACCTTGTTGTAAACATTTCCAGTCGTTTCGGTTTAGGTGGAAACTTAAAACCATAGTTAGGAGCATGGTTTTAAATTTAGATTTCGGTACCGGTTTCGGACCCCACCAAAATCGAAATGCGACTGAAATTTTGAAATTTCGGCCGAAATCCAACGAAACTATAAAAATATTATTTTATTCAATACCAAATTTCAGCCGAAATTTCAGAAAAAAACGACGAAATTAAATATTGTTTCGGGTATGGTACATTTTGGTGTCAGTCCCAACCGAAACCCCAAAATTTTGGTCCAAAATTTCGGATTTCGGTCTAAATTTAAAACCACGGTTAGGAGTACCAATATCAAAACAGGTAAGTGCATAAACAAAGCCTTGAACATTGACGACCACTAGCAGAGATGGCAGCAACTATAATAACCTTTTTCTAGGTCAGAACCACTGGATATGGCTTTGGATAATATATCAAATGGCGCACAGTGAATGCCTCCATGGTGGCTCAACTAGGGAAGCTCAAATTGTGTGCAAATTATTATATTAGTGTTTATTTGACATGCCAAGGGTCTCCAAGGCTGGTGTTTGTAATGGATGGGAGAATGGAGACTTTTTATTTTAGAGAAAATTAAGTCTATTAACTGTGAAAACCGGAATATATCATGGGGACAAGGTGTTCCACCAATGCACTGATTTACAGTAATATCCCAACAAAAACACTCAAAAAGTCACTAAGACAGTCCACAGTAGGTGAATGTTTTGTGGAGGAAGTTGCAGGAGATGAGACAAGCATTGGCTCCAGTCATGCACCTCAACAAAAGAAAAGACGTAAGCTATTTAGCATTTTAGTTGATATGAGCTATCGTAATTTCTTTTCTCAGTAATAAAGACATGAATTACTGATATTCATTTATGTAATAAGCACTAGAAACCACAACAATCGAAAGGACAAGAGCCAATTACAAGATAATGAAGAAGAAGGCTCTTCTCCAGACACAAATGATGGAGATGAGGAGATTAATGTTGAAGAAGGAATTAGCAATGCCGATGCCGAAGATAATAATGAGGACGGGAGCAACGACATCAACAATTTATATTTTTCGTAGATGATATTTATGTTTCACGTTTGGTTTAGTGGTTGATATTTGAGACTTTAAACTTATTTTTGAGATCATTATAGAGAATGAATGGATTTTGGTAATGGTAATTAATGGTTAATTTTATTTCTGACAATCAGTTAACAAGCGTTTAATGTTATTGTATAGGATTACTAATCGTAAAAAAAATATTTAATTTAATGATTTTGAATGAAAAATGGACAATATATCATTTTATTCTTATTTTCAGATTTTTATTAATTTTTTAATAATATTTTCTGATTTATATATATATATATATATATATATATATATAGAGGAAAGTGTTTCTAGTCCGGCCGACTAGAGATCATTCTCTAGTCCGCCACCCAAAAACACATGGGTCCCACATATTTGGGTGATGCAAAGCATTCATTTGATGGGGCCTGACATAGAGACGGTGTCCACAAGAAATTAGCTTCATAGGATCATCCCAACCCTATGATTTGTGGAGCTTAAAATGGACGGCTACAAACCGCCACAAATCTGTCCATTTTTTAACTCCACAAATCGAAGGGTTAAGAAGATCCTATGAAGCTGAATTTTTGTGGACATCCTATCTATGATGAGGCCTATCAAATGAATGCTTTAGATCACCACAAAATATGTGGGACCCATGTGTTTTTGGGTGGCGGACTAGAGAATGATCTTTAGTCGGTCGGACTAGAAACACTTTCCTCATATATATATATATATATATATATATATATATATATATATATATATATATATATATCTGTGTGTGTGTGTGTGTGTGAGAAAACGGTTCCTACACATATGTCACACTAGCTTAAAATACAGTGGGGGCCACATTATTTGGGTGATCCAAACCATTCATTTTTAAGGCCCTCACATAGATAGGATGTCCACAAAAAATCAGATCCATAGGATCATCCTAACCATTCGAACTGTGGAGGCAAAAAATGGACTAATTTGTGTAGGTTTAAGGACATCCATTTTACCTCCACAAATCGTAGGGTTGGGATGATCCTATGGATCTGATTTTTTGTAACACCCTATCTATGTGAGGGCCTTTAAAATGGATGGCTTGGATCACCCAAACAATGTGGGCCCCCACTGTATTTTAAGCTAGTGTGTAGAGAACTCTCTACACATACGTGCAGGAACCGTTTTCTCTCTCTCTCTCTCTCTCTCTCTCTCTCTCTCTCTCTCTCTCTCTCTCTCTCTCTCTCTCTCTATATATATATATATATATATATATATATAGAGAGAGAGAGAGAGAGGAAAGTGTTGGTGAGCTTAAGCGCCCCAATCACATGGGTCCCACATTTTCTGTGGTGATCCAAACCATTCATTTGCAAGGCCCTATTATAGATAGGGTGTGTACCAAAAATCAGCTCCATAGGATCATCCTAACCCCTCCATTTGTGGAGGACAAAAATGGGCAGATTTGTGGACAAATAATGTCTGTCCATTTTGACCTCCACAAATGGATGGGTTAGGATGATCCTATGGAGCTGATTTTTGGTACACACCCCATCTATGTAAGGGTCTTTCAAATGAATGCTTTGGATCACCCTAACAAAGTAAGCCCCAATGTGATTGGGCGCTTAAGCTCACCAAACTTATGGTGAGCTTAAGCTCACCAACACTTTCCTTATATATATATATATATATATATATATATATATATATATATATATATATCTTACGATTCAACCCTCTTACGATTTACGATTCGATTCTGATTTTCAGAACATAACACATATCATTGATGAAATTAGAGATCTAGCGATGATCATAACACCTACTTACCAGCATAGAAGACGATCAGCAAATGAAGATGCAGATGAGTTGGCAAAGTCCAGAGCGGAGAGGAGGGAAGAGTCCATTACAGTTAGATGTTGATCGATGTTGGTGTATTTGGAGTTTGGACTGCTATTGGGATTGTTTCTGGGCTAGGAAATGGGATTGTTTCAGATGGCTGTTTGCCGGATGTTTGGTCTGCAATTGCACGCTTCAAGTAGGACCTAAGGCCATTAGTGTCCTAACATTTGTGTGGACAATACAGTCTTCTGTAAACCTACTGAGGTTTCGGGTTCTGGCTATACATGCAAGGAAGGCAGGCCCACTTCTCACGCTCTCCTCTTTATTCTGTAGTTCTGACCCCCTCGGACTCTTTCATTTCTTGAGTTAATAACAGATCTACCATTTTCTATTAAAAAAAAAAAAGAGGAAGGCGCTTTTTGTTTCACTCCGGCTCTTCCAATGGAGGGGCTTCCTACCTCACTCATGTTTTTTAGAAATTAGTTGGAAAATCTATGTAACCTTGTGCATTGGTGGGACATCTTGTCCCCTTATGTATTCTGGTTTATTACAGTGAATGAATTCATTGTTATTTCTCAAAAACAAAATATTATTCGTATGTATTTGCACTTTCCACCTACGAAAGTTGATTTCCTATTGTTTATGTATTTCTCAGCAATAAGGAGGATAATTGGGACCTCATTAAAACAATTTATGTGTACAAAAATAATCGAGTAGTGAAATTTAGTGGTACTTAGGAAGAGGCAAAACAATTCCAGATGCTAATTCAGAAGCTAAGATAAAAGAAGACTGAGTTGATCATTCAAAAAAAAAAAAAGAACAAGTTCCAAGATCAGACATACCAATCAACTGAGAATCGGAGAGTACAAAATTCATCAAAGTCAATAATTTCCAGAAATAAAAAACAACTATAAGGCCATGTTTGGATACCCACAAGATTTGGATTTGGATTTATCACATTTGCAGTTGAGATTTGGACATGGATTGGATCCTTCGATTTCTAAATCAGCTACAACAGTGATTTACAAATCAGCTACAACAGTGAAAAAAAATCTGATTTTCAAATCTTTTCTGCAAGACATTATTTGGAAATCCATATTTGTGGCAATTACCTTCACCCTCGCTGCTCCTCGACCTCGCTGCAGCAAGATGTCCCTCCCTCCCTCCCTCCCTCCCTCTCTCGTACAACATGAGCGTGAGGATGATTGATGTATTTTGTATCCAAAAATCAAATCCACATACAAAAACTTGAGGTATCCAAACGTGGCCTAATAGAATTTCCAAACCAATAAAGAACAATCTCCGATTAGGGTTAGGGTTAGGGTTTATTGTATGATATCGGAAAGAAGAGAGATTTAGGGTTAGGGTTAGGGTTTTATTGTATGATATCGGAAAGAAGAGATTTAGGGTTAGGGTTAGGGTTAGGGTTAGGGTTAGGGTTTTATTGTTGGATTTGTTGGTGGGAGGAGAGGCAGAGGGATAAAGAGAGCTGAGCTTGCTGGCAGTGGGTGCGCTTGAGGGCAGTGCCGGCGCTGGTGCAGAAGCTGCGGACGGCGTCGGACTCGGCCGGGCAGGCGACCGAGACGAGGCAGCCAGCAAGGGCGCGGTTCAGGTGCCGGCACGCAACATCTCGCTCGCGCCGGTGCTTGAATCTGCCGTGGCATTTGCACAAGGCCTGATGCAAACGTTCGCACCCTTCTCCCCCCGACATCCTTCTCTACGCCCTCTCTTCCTTTTTCCCATAATTTATAGTGGGACTGCACATTAGAGGGTTAATCCTAACCCTCTATAGATCCGGAGGGTTAGGATCAACCTATGGGCCCACCATGGATGGGCCATATCCCTAAGATCTCTCCCGCTTGAAAGAGCTTTGGAAAAAAAAAAAAAAAAAAAAGGATTTTTGCTAATTAGTCCCTACATGGCAAAATAATTGCTTATTAGTCCCTAAGAAAAACGTATTAGCTAAAGAGTCCTACTTTGAAAATATTTGCTAAAAGGTTCCTAAAACTCACAGACTACAATTTTCTCCGTTTAAAATTGTAAAATGGCAAATTTACCCCCCAACCCATTTAATCAGTTTTAGCATTTTTTTTATTTCCCTTCCAATATTTTAGGAGAAAAATAGGAAATAAGTAACAATATTATCTCTTTCAATATTCTCGTCAAAATATCTTCAACAAAAAATCATTTTAGGAATTGAGAAAAACGGTTCCTACACATATGTGTAGAGAGTTCTCTACACACTAGTTTAAAATACAGTGGGGGCCCTCATTGTTTGGGTGGGGCCCACATTGTTTGGGTGATCCAAGCCATCCTTTTTAAAGGCCCTCACATAGATAGGGTGTCTACAAAAAATCAGATCCATAGGATCATTCCAACTCTACGATTTGTGGAGGTAAAATGGATGTCTTTAAACCTTCACAAATTAGTCCATTTTTTGCCTCCACAATTCAAATGGTTAGGATGATCCTACGGATCTGATTTTTTATGGACACCCTATCTATGTGAGGGCCTTAAAAATGAATGGTTTGAATCACCCAAATAATGTGGCCCCCACTGTATTTAAGCTAGTGTGTAGATAACTTATCTACACATATGTATAAGAACCGTTTTCTCTTAGGAATTAAATAAATTGAAAATCCCTCTAAAATAAATTAAATAGGGTCAGTTTGAGCTATCTTTTCTTCATAGATAAATAAAGGAAGAAATTTTAGGAATATTTTTTGTTTCTAACTTTTCTAAGAAATTCCTATTTTGGTTGGATTGCAAGAAATATCTCTAATGGAAAATTATTTCTACGGAATTTTTTTTTCATTGAGGAATTATGTCTGAATACCGAAGGTCCCTGAAATCCAAGTAGAGACTTGGTTTGGCAACCTAGAGGGGGGTGAATAGGATGTTTATAAAACTTTTGCCTGTTAGAAACTTTTTCTAAATTTCACCCTAGTTTTATCCCTTGGTTAATTAAGTTGAATTAGTTAAGCTTAACCAATTTTCACAAATGTATATAAGCTTAAAAACCCTTGTTTAAATAACCAACTTAATTAGGAGATTTAGTGGGCTAATTAGCAATGTAAAGATATTCACGTTGGATGGCAATGCTAACTCACTCAATTCTAAATAATAAGACAAGCACAAATAAGAGAGTGAGAGAGGGAGTGAGAAATTGAGAAATACCAACGCAAGCGACACAAGGATTTATAGTGGTTCGGCCAACGGCCTACTCCACTCTACTCAAGGTCGCACTTGAGGATTTCCACTATTGAGACCTCCACGACGCCCGGCTCCAAGGCTTTTACACTCCAAGGGAATTAAATGAGGATGCCCTTCCACCTTTACAGTGACTCTCCTTCTCCACCGAGTTCTAAGCGCTTCACCCAAGGGAATTAAAAACAACGGATGCCCTTGCCACCGATCGAATAAAGAAGAAGAAGAAGTATTAGCCTCTTACTAGGCTTGATTACAAGTTGTAGCACAAAGGATACTCTCAAAGATAAACAAGTTTAAACCTAACCAATCTCAAGTGGATTTTCCCAAAGTCAAGGCACAATGAAGGATTGGTGAGAGATTACCCAAAAAAATGATTCACAAATGGATTTCTAGGGTTTATTAGAGTTGGACAAAGTTCCTCATGTATTTTGGACCCTTGAATGAGTATATATAAAGTCACAACTCCATGTGACCGTTTGGGGGGTAAAACAGTCAAAATCGGGTCAAAAAATCAACTAGTCGTTGCACCCCAACGGCTATATTTTTTTGAAGAAAAATATTTCTCGGAGTTCCGAGAATTCAAACAGAGCTTTTATTTTTAGAACCTTGAGCATTTCTCGGAGCTCCGAGAATAATTCTCGGAGTTCCGAGACTGGTTTCCAGCAAACAGTGTCAAACTTGTAAAATTCATATCTCTCTCATTTCTCGTCGGATTTTGACGTTCCTATACTCTACGGATATGAGAAAAATGAGAGCTATCTGCTAAAAATATTTTTAAAAATATTTGAAAATGTTTTAAATAAGTTTTGATAGGATTTAGTTGCTGGTCCAGGTTGTTGCTTCGGAACTCTGTTTTGTTCATTCTTGTGTTGAATGCCATATGGGTCCCAACATATTGGTACACCACCATGGCCATTCACTTATCCATTTAAGTTCTTAAAGGGTGTGTTAGTCTCTTTGAAAAATATATTTTTAGGGGTTTTAAGATGTGCCTTGATAAGAGAAAACACAAGAGAGATAGGTGATACAATCTACCCTTTTTACCATTCTCTTGAATGAACTCTTGAGGTAGTCATTGCTTGATCTTCTCTTTGAGTGCATGGCTTGCTTTGGGATCTTCAAGGTTGAGATTCTTTGCTTGACACCTTCCAAGGATGATGCCGCCATTTGGTTCAAGCTCTTTTGCAAGTTGTTGATCCACAAGCTTTGGCCTTCATTGTTCTTCCTTTGTTTGTTCAATGCTTTGAGATGGTTGATGATGAGCTTTTCCTTGGTACCTCCAAGGTGTGATTGGTCCAAGTATGTTCCGAGCTCTTTTGCCATTGTGTTTGGTTCATCTTCAAGCATAGGCCAACAAGGTGTGTGCTAGTATGATTTGACTTGTGTAGGACCTGTCTAAAGCACAACACTCAAGGCAAATGATTAGTCCATAAACGACTAATCAATTTGCGTTTGTTAATCATCAAAACAAGGTGATTGAATAAACCTATGGGGAACCCTTGGGCTTACAGTCCCTAATTGAAAAATTGAATAGGGCCTTATATTTTTTTAAATGTAAGAAATAAGAAATTTTAGATTTTTTTCTTTTCCGAACTTTTGTTTTGGGAATAAGAACTAGGGTATGGCTTCTAATCTTAGGAGAAGAAGAAGGGAGAATGTCGAAGGGAAAGTCAATATTGGAATAGATAATATTGTTGCTTATTTCTTAGTTTTTTCCCAAAAATATTGGGAGGGAAATCAAGAAACGCTAAAACGGATTAAATGGGTTGGGGGTAAATTTGCCATTTTAAAAATTTTAACGGAGAAAATTGAAGTTCGTGAGATTTAGGGATTCTTTTAGCAAATATTTTCTAAAAGTAGGACTGTTTAGCTAATATGCTTTTCTTAGGGACTAATAAGCAATTATTTTACTTTGTAGGGACTAATCAGAAAAAATCCTAAAAAAAATCAGACATAGGCAGCCTATGAAAAGGGCTACCTAGTAAAAAACGTCAAAGTGAAAACCCATACAAAGTGGGCTGCCGAAGATAGCAAATGGAGAAGCCTTGGGGGGATGATATGGGATTATATTTAGAGGGCTTAGTCTAATGCATTCCATCATCTTTGAGGCTCTTGACGTATGGCAAGGTATCATTTACTTTGGAGGATGCTTATATTAGTATATTAGGAGACTGTCTGCCAGTTGAATAAAGGCCAACACTGAACATAAGTAGGACAAGCTTCACTGTTTCCACCAATCTCTGGGCAAAGGAACAAATAAGGGGGAAGTAACCAAGGCCAGTTTCTTGTAGGGGTGCAACCTGGGTCGGGTTGAGGGCAACCCGAACCCGACATGAGTTCCAACCTGATCCAACCCGAATTTTTAAGCTTACTAAAAACTAAAAACAATAAAAGAAATAAAGAATGTCGGGTTTCACTTGGGTCTGGTTGCCGAAACCCTCAACCTGAACCCGACTCGAACTCAAACCGGTTTAGGAAAACCCAACTCGAACCACACCAAACCTGACCCTACCTTTTTTTTCCCCTAGTTTCTTGTCCCCGTCCAAAAAAAAAATTCAGCTACAAGAACACGAGGACAATTTCCAATCCTTGGGTGCCTAAAAGCTAGGATAGTTTTGGGGTTTTGCTTTGCATTTGGGTGCCACGTAAACAAAATTTCTTGTTTAGCTGCGAATGTAGCATCCAAATCCTTGGAAACTACTGACAAGTTTCATAGGTAATTAGTGCATGTTTAGTGACATGGTATCCATGTCCACTCCCTATACCTTTCAAGCAAAATTTCACAAAAAAGGTAGAGTTTGGCTTGGAGAATGATACCTTCTCTCTTTCTCTATCTTTCCTCTCTCTCTTCTCTTTCTATATCGGTAATGACACCCTCTCCCACTACTCTACGAGGTTGGCAACCACAGACAACTATATACCACTATTTTACGATGTAATTTCTAGGTAAATCAAATGTTTGTCTCTTCCCTGTTGACTATTTAACCACTAATCTACAACGTAACATACAGCCAAACAAAGCTGGTACAATTCATTTGGTGGTCCCATTGTAGATGGGCCATGCCCCAAAAATACTCATCTTAGCCATCAATCGGACTCTTTGGGTTTAATGCAAAAGTAGCCTATTCTGATCGTACACAGGAATTTCGTTCTCAGCTATTCATTTTTTCCAGAGAAATCTGAAATGGGAACAGAGAGGGAGTCGAGGAAGAGGCGCTCTCCTTTAATCTCTGAAGGTGTTTTAAAACCCTACCTTGTTTCTTCTCTTCAAGAAGCCCACTAACCCAATCGAATTCAATCTCAGATTTCATTTCTCTTCTTTTTGTTTCTGGGTTTCTGCAGATGAGGGCAAAAGCAAAAAACACAGAACAAAAGACGACCCAGAAAGAGCGAGCAAGAAAAGGAAAGATAAGGAGAGGAAAAATAAATCCAGCAAGCATTCCAGAGATGATGTAGATAAAGGTGGGTGTTGTTTCTCTTCCTCTGTTATTTCTCTGAGAAATAAGAAAAACCATAATCTTCCTTTTTCTGCAAAAGCTTCTACTTAATATCTCCTGTTTCTATACATATTATTTGTATCTTTAGGCCCTGTTTTTTGAATTGCAAGAAAAACATTTTTCAAGGAATTTTTTTTTCTTTCCTCAATTTAGAAGAAAATAACATTATTATGATTAATTTAGAGGAACATCAGCATAAATTGAAGGTGTGGCTAGATTAAAAGTGAATAGGGTTGGTTCAAGTTATGTTTTTTCATGTGTTGTAAAAAAAGTACGAAACTTTTAGAAATATTTTTCTTTTCCAAAAATTTATTGCAATCCAACCTTGAGGAAATACAAACACAGCTTATCTAGTAAAAAAAAGTAGGAAATTCAATCACAGCTTATCATTTAAAAAAAATACAAACAGGGCTTTAAAATTTAGGGGTGCAACTCGGGTTGAACCGACCCGGAAAAAACTCGGGTTGGGTTGAGTTCAAGTCGGGTTCGGGTTGGGTTTTCTCAACCCGGGTTGAGTTCGGGTTGAGGGCTTGGGCAACCCTACTTGAGTTCAACCTGAAATTTTTAATAATTTTTTAAGTTTTTAAGCTTAAAATCTCGGGTCGGGTTCGGGTTGGGTTTTCTCAACCCGGGTTGAGTTCGGGTTGAGGGCTTGGGCAAAAAGGGTTGTTTGGGTCGGGTCGGCAAAAAGGGTTGTTTGGGTCGGGTCAGGTTGAACCTCGTCGGGTTGGAACTCGGGCCGGGTTCGGGTTGGCCTCAACTCGAACCCGATCCGCCCGAGTTTTACCCCTAGCTTTAATGATGACAAATTCGATTAGTTCACATTTACAAGAAACAGTGTATGAGCACTCAAGTTTAGTTATGGCTTTCTAACGGTTGAAGTTACTTGTATGCCAAATTGTTAGATAATGTTATGATCAAATAGTCAATCTTGTGATTTAATCTAATCAGTGTTTTCAGGAAGGGAGTCCTCGGAAAAGCATGATCACAAGCATCACAAAAACAGTTCTCGTGCTGTGAGTCCTATTTCTTCTAGTTTATCTGCAGTGTTTGGCACTAGGAAACATTTTGTGCTGCTTCATACTTTTGCATAATTTAGAATTGGGTTTTTAAGTGGAGCAAATGGAAACATGGTATCAATCTGTTAAAGGCACTGGGTTCCCATGTTTGAATCCTTATATATAATGTTGAATGAGTATGATATCCTCTGGGGACTGTGATGACTGAAATACTAGGTAGGACCTTTTGTCACATTAGCAGTCTACATTAATTATGAAGTTAGTTCTCATAAATCGACCTTTTGTCACATTAGCAATCTACATCAATTATGAAGTTAGCTCTCATAAATCCTCAGTCTACATTAAGAACTTGTTCAAACTGTATAACTAAGCTTCTATATGCATTGAGGTTCCGGTGTACCTTCCTCCATTTCTTCTCAATCCCTCTCCAATTGATGCAGAGGATGCTAGAACATCAAATTGCGGATTAGAAACTCATGATGTGCTTTGGTCATTGGTGAAGAATCGACGAGTGAATATTTGAAAGAGATGCAAAGAAAAGTGATACATCCATCGAGAAACTTCTCCATGATAGTATGAAAGTCCACCTCACTGTGTTTAGTGCACTCATGGAAGGCGAGCTATTAGCAATCTGGATAGTACTAATATTATCATCATAGTGAGGAATGAGCAAAGTAGGTAGGTAAAACACCAAACACAACAAGGTCACGCAGTCATGTGATCTGACTTGTTGTAGAGGATGTCAAATGATATTCAAATTGTGCAAAAGTTTACGATGTAGTATACCACTTCTTGCATTTCCAATAAAACAAGGCATTACCCAGAGACATACAACCCCCTAGTAGTAGATCAATGGATGCCGTGACAGCCAACCCAAATCGAATTAAGATGAAGTTGAAAATAGAAGACCACAGTCTAGGGTACCTCAAAGATACCAGGATCGTACTATTAACAATAGTAAGATATTAATTATGAGGATCCAATACAAATTATCTCATTGGGTACTGCATGAGTTATGTTAGGATGTGTCTTAATCAAGTACATGAAGGTTCCCACTACCGGCGATAAGCAGCGGGATCAAGAGCTGGCTTACCACCACCCTTTCAATAACCATCAATTCCAATCAAATGCCCACGACCTTTGTATCTGTGAGATGAGAAAATGTGATATGATCTCGAGTGTACTCTTGTCTATGACCATTGTTTCATTACTCCCATGTGCCATCGTGGAGTCCCTCAAGGCGACTCACATTTACCTTGGCCATGTTCTTGTCCGAGTCTACTTTTTGCCCTACAAAGTAAATCAAAGCTCCTTTGACTTTGACTCTCTCGAATTATGACTTCGTCAACCGAGTACTCAGCTGTGTCAACCGAGTACTCAACCGCGTTGTGTTGAGTCGACTAGGATTTTCTTTGGTCGTGTTTTGACCCGCATCCACATTTTGAAACATTGTCTACAATTGCTCGGTTTGAGGAGAAACCTCAAACCCGAGGAAGTTCTTCATTTTGAAAGAAGCCTGTAGAAATTCTTCAAGCGTGAAGTCCCATTATGTTCATCACCATAAATTTTGATTTAATTAATATGCCATTCAGAGAAAAAAACAGAAGAAGAAGATTTTGTCACCATAAATGACCAAGATGGTGAGGCAAATGGAAGTCTTGCAAAGGAAGATAGAGTGTAATCATGACGACTTTGGACAAAAGCAACACTCAAATTGGGACCATGAAACTTCTCAAACATGTCCTTGGTGCTTTTCTAAGCTCATAGGAAGAAATTTCTTCAAGCGACACCAAACGTTGGGGAGTGGGTTGTGGGAAGCCAGACAGAATTCATATAAACCAAGGTGCTCAGAAACTTCCTAGTTGTAGGAAGCTCGCTTCAAAACCTAAATTCTTCTTGCTTCCCAAATTTAAGGCAATCTCTCTTCCTACGTGCTTCATCTTAATTAAGAATATGCTTGGTGATTAGTTTTTCTCAAAATAGTGTTTTCTCCATTTGATAACACGCCAAATGACTGTATTTAAAAGAAGTGTATTTAAAACTTAAACATATTTTCAAATAAAATTTATAGGAATCTTTTTCTAAAATCATAACATTGAGGAAGTGGTATCTCTTTAGGATCCACTCCAGCGTCTAGAAATTGGTTAATCGGTAAAGATACATGTACTTGGTGTCCCGCCCAAGAAAGAGACCCAAGTCCTAGTAACCCCGCTAAGTGGTGATTTCGGATACGAGATATCCATCCTAGTCACTATGGGCGTATTTGCCCAATTGACACGTCCGAAGGAATCAATGTTGGACTTATTGGATCTTTAGCTATTCATGCGAGGATTGGTGTCTCAAAATCCAAATAATATTCATTACTTCAAGTGGTTGCATTCATCGAAAGGAACAAATGAAGATACAATTGGTTCGAATTTGACCATGGGGTATCTGGAAACAATATTTGATTATTTCTTTCATTTGAAATGGGCCCTTATTTTTTCATTTCATTTTTATTTGATTCTATTTCTATATTCTTTCTAGATCCAAGGACTAAACAATGAAAAAAAAAAGATATACACAAATAAAACATGTAAAACCATAAATTCCTAAAACTTGTAATTTTAATCAACTGCCTAGTCAGTCCTCTTCACTAGAATCACTACTTATAACACTAGCCTACATTAACCCTTCCGTCATAAGCTACTATAACCCTATCTCTTTCTATACCTTTCTTTTTCGCTTCCAACGAGGCTTATTACATGCTTCTAGTTGACTTTTGATGTCGCTTCCCACTCATTTCTTGTTTGCTTAGAGCTTTTTGCTTCCTGCATTTCCTCATTTCTATATCTCTTGCTTCTGGCATTGCTTCTGTCTTTTTAAACTATAATTTAAAATACTCATCCAAATCAATTTATAGAATTTCATTCTTCACATCTATCTGGTAAAGAGATTTTCGAATGGAAGCAATAGAGATATGAGTATGGACATGATGAGGATTGTCGGCGCGTTGGAAACCCGTGGGGCCCAATAAGTGGCATATTTGCCCAATAAGTAGCATGATTGACTTTTAGGGATTTTATTTCCATGTTATTTAGATTTAGCGATTTATTTCTGTGTTATTTATTTATTTATTTATTTTTTGAATGGTCACCATTTCATTGATAAGAAAACCGAGATGGTCAAGGTACATTGAGAAAAAGACACCCAATGGGCTAAAAAAAATACCTGGGTGATACATGGCAAGAGAAGAGGAGAGAAGAGTATAACTACATGGGTGGCACATGATAAGAGAAGAAGGTGACATATGGCAAGAGAAGAGGAGATATGGGTATGACTGGAGAGATTGGTATAACTGCTTAAGTGCCAAATGGCAAGAGAAGAGGAAATATGAGAATATGAGTAAAAATAATCGGGTGACAAATGACAAGAGAAGTGGAGAGATTAGAATAACTACCTGGGTGCTGTCCTTTATTGAGAGATAGACACATGATGCCCTTTAACTGTTGCAACACATTTATACAAGCTTACAAACACGTTTTATTAGTTAGCTTTTCTTTAGAGGCATACTTGTAATTGTCTCAGTTGTTTGGGGTGTATTCTGTAGCAGCCTATATAGGACATATCTGTAAATTTCTAGAGAAACTTGAGGGGTAAATTTGTACTTTCCTTTTATTCAGATCTGGCTGCCCCTTCCTCTATAAATAGGGGAGACCTCATTGTAAAAAGGAGATCTTAGAATGAATGAAAATTAGAGCTTGCTCTTGAGATGAGATGTCTCTTCATGGTGTGATGTCATCCCTTTGAGATAATCTCAAAGTTCATGTGTGATGCCTGCCAATCTTTAGGTATAATGCCTTGAATCTATCCTAAAGTCCTTCAAGATATCTGAATTCTACTCACAAATTGTTAATCAAGACAGAAGATCACTACTAAAATCAGTGCCGCAATCTTTCCTTTGCATCACCCTACATCGGATTTGAAATTTCAGAATTGTTAACTAGATCCAGCTGAATTTGCTATCCAATAGCTCTCAAAATAGATCTGTGCATGTGCACTGGTCGCACTAAAGACCTGCAATTTTTTCAATCAAAATCAGCAATTCAGCAGTTGTTGCTAATACTCTTCAAAGACAGAAAGTTAGCGCGGACCGATTCTTATCAGCCAATTTCGGTATTTCATTACCTTCAGATCTCTCCTCCATCACTTACAGTTTGGAGGTAATTCTGTCATTCTTGTTCTTATGCATGCCATTTGTAAATTGCAGTCAATTTACTTCTGCACATTTCAGATCTGAACCATCCTCCATCCTCAAGTTGTTGTCTAGATATACTTAAGAAGCCTTCAATTTCATTTCTATTAGCTTTTTTTATTGTTCTATTTGATATGAAATTCATATCTATCCCACTGTTCATATTAAATTCAGATCTATACTATTGTTCTTACTTGATCTGTCCTACAAACAGTTTATTTTCAATACAAACTCGAATCAATTCAATTGTTGATTGAACCAGATCTACTCAGATTTGTTAAAATCTGATCAGATCTACAGATTGTGGTGGTCAAACCACTAGATCTGTTCCTATTTCTAGGTTCTGATTTCAAATCTTCGCGGATCTGGTGATTACAACTTAAGATCTAATATTAGATTCTGATCTGGATTCACCTCTCCAATCTTTCTTTAATTTCCAGCCTTAAAAAAATTAGATCCAATTTGCACAGATCTGATTTGATTCACTTCGTTTCCTGCAAGTGCACCACCATTGTGAACAAATGCTTGGTCGGAATTTGCTAGATCTAGCTTTTGATTTTAACTTCTCCTATTTGTCCTACACCAACAACACCATACAAAGGGACAATAGTCCACATCTTAAGCCTTGGAATATGACAATCTAGTCTTCATGAGTGGGAAAATCTAGCACTAAAAGGGGAATAGATTGAGTGGAAAAATCTCGGGCACAACCGACATAAAGCTCGACATGGGTTGCTTGTGCACAAAGGAATATGAAGAAAAAGACCTAGTTTTCAAGAAGAAAGAAGGAATGTTGAAGTTAGGGTTTTGAATGGATTGGATTGAATATGAAAAGAATATGATGGCAAAAAGAGAATTTGGGGCTTTGAAAATTGAAATAGAGGGGGATTAGGGTTTTGAATGGTGAATTTAGGATTTTGAATGGATGGAATTGAATTTGGTAGGGATTCAAAGCTGTTGGACTTGCTTTAGGGTTTCAATGGTGGATATGGCTAAGGGTAGAATGATGGAGCTAAGGGTAAAGATGGGATGGGATTAGGATTTGGTGGGGATAACGGTTTTGTTGGGCTTTGTGTATATATGAGATTGTGTTTAGGGTTTTCAAATGGTGGGTATGAAATTAGCCTTTGGAGATAAAGTGTTTTGGATTCAAACTGGTGGGAATGGTGTTAGTGTTTATTATTTGAATGGTTGAAAGATGGAGTTGAATTAGTTGCTAGATCCAAGATGCAATGACTCCGATGACGGAATGACAATAAGTCTAAGGCCTCGGATCCGATATCGGAAGGGAGAGCCAAAAGACGAGAATAGAAAAAAGACAATTTTTTCTTTTTTTTCTTCTTCCTTTTTTTCGGGTTGGGGGTGGGGGTGTTAGGATTTCGAATTGATGAACATATCTCTTCTGGATCTTTATCAACTTTGCTTCAACACTTTTAGCATAATAATAAAGCATCTTCATTCAATTCAATTTATATAAAAGATAAAAACTACAAGGAAGGAAGAAGAGAAAATAGGAGAAAAAGAAAAGGAACGAGAGGAGAGAGTTCTTGGTGGCTTCAATTCGGCCTTCGGCCTGTGCTTATGCATACGCGAAGATCGGGCAACGATCTAGCGGATGTGGTTGCCAAGGGTGGGGTGGATCGCGCTTCTTTGGTTGTCGTCACTCCTCCTGCTTTGTAAATTCTTTTTCTTTTCGGCCCTGTTTTCTTTGTGAGATGGGCCTCTTGCATTGTCATTTTAGATCTTGGGGACGTCTTGTCCCTATGTACTCTCTCTGATTTAATGCAATTTTCGTTACCTTTTTCAATAAATAAAAAAAAGAATTCTTGGAGGTTGAATCCCATCCCCATGGCAACATGCTTTATATCGATTCAAAGTTCAACTAATTATATAAATTGCCATTTAAGGTCATTAATGATGGGCCTCGTCCTAAACATAAAATGAAGTAAGTCCTCGTTTGGATACCCACAAGATTTAGATTTGGATTTTTCACATTTCCAGTTGAGATTTGAAACTGGATCACATCCTTAGATTTCTAAATCAGCTACAACAGTGAAAAAATATCTGGTTTTCAAATCTGTTCTGGAAGACATTATTTGGAAATCAATATTTGTGGCAATTACCTTCACCCTCGTTGCTCCTCGACCTTGCAGCAGGAGCAGCTAGACGTCTCTCTCTCCTTCACCTTCGCTGCTCCTCGACCTTGCAGCAGCAGCTAGACGTCTCTCTCTCTCTCTCTCTCTCTCTCTCTCTCTCTCTCGTACAACATGGGGATGATTGATGTATTTTGTATCCAAAACTCAAATCCAAATACAAATTAAAAAACATGAGGTATTCAAACGTGGCCTAATGGAAATATACTGAAACAATAATGTAAATCTAACTAAACCTTATGTAACCATGTCGGATTGTGACACTAGTACCTGTACTGATGCAACATAGCTGATACTTGGATTATCTCTTCTAAACAGGAGATTGAAGATCTGTCAAGCGACGACTACTACTCCAAGAACAATGAGTTTTCAACATGGTTGAAAGAAGAGAAAGGACTGTTTTTCTCTGACCTTTCATCTGAGGCTGCACACAAGCTGTTTTCAGGGTTCATCAAGGACTGGAATAGCCAAAAGCTGAAGTCTCATTACTACAAAGGCATCACAAGTGGTCCGCGATCAGCCCATAACTGGAAAATAAAACATAAGTAGTGTCTATGAGGTATTCGCAAAAGCTCGCTCCCTTTGAAGCTTAACAATGGTTTTTTTTCTTTTTTGCTGTTTTCAGTTCTATATTTTCTTTTGTATTATCCATTTTCCAGACCCTCTGTGTGAACAAATTGTATACTTTCTTTTAATGCAATTTAGTACTTAGGATAGAGGTAACTCTCTTAACTCTCTTTTTTATGTTTTAACGGAAAATTAGTCGTTAACCTTGATTATGTGGTAGTCATGTAAATGGGCCGCATGTGTACCACTTGTTATTGGGGCCGTTGATCTAGTGGGTCTCTATGATCTAACCTATTTTGCCATTGCTATGATATGATCGGATGATCATATTCCGTTGATTTAGTTTTGTAATTAAAGAAACCCATCTTTTAAAGAAAAACGCTTAGCGATTGGATTCTCATTCAGCATGGGACCAAGTTCCTTCGTGTCTGATAATAGCCATTAGATCAATTATTCTGATCCCTAAATCATATACGGTGGACTAAATAGGCTTACACCGTGTAAAATCTCTGACTCTTAATTTGTAGAGATTTTCCTGTCGAGTGTGTTCATTGCCTTTTTCAACTACCCATTTATAGACCACCATCAATGATAGGATTGTTTTTACTTGATTCATTGCTTTTCTTCCTTCAGGTTTCGGCTTGTGATTCACAACGTTCATATGAACCAGGTTTGTTAGTGGAGATTTTCTGCAATTTCGCGGAAAGACAATTCCCTGCTTAGTACAGCAGAGAACAGCCACATGCAAAAGTAAGCCGCGAAATGGCTTTCCGAGAAAATACCTGACAAATCCTTTGTTAGCGTAGTAGGGCTCTTTTGTTTGCTTTTAATTTGCTACTGTGGTTCCCGGTTTGTTAGTGTAGGCTTAGGGCCCTGTTGGTTTTAGATTGTGACAACCGATTGTCAGCCCAAACCAATAATAGCTGGACTTCAAATTATGTTTAATTTTGAGTCCAATAATCAGTTTGGAGCTCACAATCAGTTTACACAGTCTAAAATGAACAGGGCCTTAGTTTATTTGCTTTTTTTTGCTAGTTTGGTTCATTTTGTGGCCATCTTAAGAAGACTTCTAAACTTGTTCGATCCCGATATGTAGGTTTCACACACACTTGGGTCCGATATGAAGGTTTCACACACACTTGGGCTTAAGCTGTCAAATTGGGAGAGGAGGGGTGCTGCTGGAAGAGAAAAGAGAGGGAAAGGGCGGGCCCTGGGGATGACAATAAGGTGTGTGTGTGTGTGTGTGTGTGTGTGTGTGTGAGAGAGAGAGAGAGAGAGAGAGAGAGAGGCTATTCCATGATTATGTTCACACATCGCAATGCATATTATATGATTGTGCATATAATATGTTCAAACATTGCAATGCGAAGGTAATTCCCATGAACAGGCTATTACATAAAAGTTTTTCTTTTAAAATGTTTTCCTTTTCGGTATCCATAATCCAAACATTGGAAAAGTAAATTTTAGAATTGCTAGGAAAATCAAGGAAAGGAAAAAAAATCCCAAGAAAAAATTTTCTCCTATAAAACTTTTTCTTGCAATCCAAACAGGCCCTAAATGCAAAGCTAATTTAGATATTGAGTATGTAAGATATCACAGGCTGTCTTCAATCAATGGTGTCTTGTGCTCAGATTACCTTTGTCATCACAAATTCACAACAACCCAATGAAATTTTGATTACTCTGGCTAAACTCCAATGCTGGCATGTAGTCTCTGCACACATCACTTGGATAAAACGCCATGAACAATACAACGATAAGAAGAAAAAACAGTTGCATGTCACAACCTATGATTCTTGTACCAAGATCCTTCTGGCTAGAGAGAGTTCAATGTAATTTTATGAAACTCAAAATACCCAGATAATTATTTTGAAATTTAGGATGAGCCGCAAAGCCAGAAGCTAGCAGCTGCAGGCATGAAACAATCAAGGCACAGAGCAAAACCTAGCTATCGATCAGCAACGATGCACCAGACTGTACTCAGTGTTTAGCATCTTCCTCTTCACAGAATTTTGAGTACTGCTCTGAATCCATCAAGGAACTCACCTCACCCGACTTGCTCATTTCTACCTTTATGATCCATCCACTATCGTATGGGCTTGCATTCACCTGGGTAAAGGATAAAATGTTATATCAAAGTCCAGATTCTAGAAAAAAAACCAACAGCAAAGTTAAATGCAGTGAGCATATGGAATGGATGCATTGGATTATGAGATGCTCTCAGTTCATCAAGTTCATAACACACTTCATCCATACAAGAAATCCTTTACGAAACCCTGCAAATTGCACAAATTTTACCTGGTAAAGGGCAATGCAAACAACTCAAACAGCTCTAGTTTTATAATAAATCGGAAACAAGAGTTAACAATGGTCCGTGGTCCCTGACTTAAACTAGCAGCCTTCAATCATCATTGATGGGATACCAACATTCCAGTGGCAGCATCAGAGATGGATAAACTTAGAAACGGGCATGGGTATCTAGACACTAGACAGACAGATACCGGTGAACGTAATAGTTGATGATTTATATGCAATTACATATAAGCAGTCTCAAGGCCACTTTCCAGAAATGAAAATATTGGTGCAGCAGCAGTCTCAAAATTTCTCTCAAACCCAACCGTGATCTTGTGAACGCCAGATGCACAATTTTTATCAACCCAACCTTTGATTAATTACAAAATAAAATAAAAAATAAATAAATACAAACTCACAAACCGACCTGCAGCCCAAAGAAGGACATCTCCGTCATTGCAATCTCATAGTGCATGGAATGGCCTCTGTTAGGGGTTAAAATTCCCCATCTTTTCCTTTCTGTTTCAAACTTCGATCATCCTTGAACAAATTTTCCCTGCTCCCCTCATTGCCCACAGTGAATTGACCTTAATAATAAACTGACCATATATTTGCTTTCACTATGAAACCCACATACCCTTTAGAGTCAGTGTTTGCCAACCACTTCTTTTCTTCATATAATTATGACCAAAATCTTAGTTGAGGATAGTTATCCATGTCCATTTCAAACCACACCTTAGCATGCAGTAGTCTTCTAAGGGATGTTGTTGAAGGTTCTGTTTTCAACAACCTTTGGCGCCTCAAGGAATCGCCTGGAATGTGCTCAAAATCTAGAAATGGATTGGCAGTTGACCCACTGAAAAAAAAAATCCAATTTCCAAATCTGAAGCTGCTCATTTGAGGCTCTCTGATTCCAGAGAGAGAGAGAGAGAGAGAGAGAGACAGAGAGAGACAGAGACAAAAGTTAGACCTGCTAGGCAATAAATTATGGCTCTCTCACCACCTGAATCTGAACTACTCTCTCCTCTTAATCGCTTTCCAAAACATGGTCCCATTTCCATCACAATGATATCAAGCTTCTGGATGTGGTTTTCACAGTTTTGAATCTAACCACTATCAATCTAGAGAGAGTGTGTTTGGTAAGCCAGTGATGGCAGGCGAAGAAGGTGGGGAAGAACCAAAGAAGGAATGAAACGGCCATTGTTTCATTTTCATTATTGTCCTTCCTAGCTGGAGACTTTTCCAGTCAAACGAGGTAGAATGGCTAGACTTGGAGGTGAAAATATCAGCTCTCTCTCTCTCTCTCTCTCTCTATATATATATATATATATATATATATATATATATATATACACACACACACACACACGCGCACACAGACAGAGAGAGTGCGCGCGCACGTGTGTATGTATGTAGAGTTTTTATATGGTGTGTGGCTGTATATTCCATTATTTTTCAGAAAGTATTGTACGGCACACTCCATAGGATCAAGGTTCTGAAAATCGGAATCAAATCGTAAATCATAACAGGGTTCAAATCGTAAATCGGATCATAAATCGTAAGACTTTTTCAGATTTATATATCAAAAATGAGAAAAACTATTAAAAAAATAAAAAATAAAATAAAAAATAAATAAAATGAGTAATTATCTATTTTCCATTTGAAACTAGTAAATTAAATATAAAATTCCATGATTAGTAATCCGTAGCACAAACCATATTCATCACACAATAAATTACTAAGCAAAGCACAAACTATATTCATCATATAATAAATCATTATATAATTTTTCACAACAGTAAACAAAGCACATTCTCAAATCTATGATAATCATCATACAAAGAAATGTCAGCAATACACAAAGCATTTTTAAATGATTTTCATTTTGAAATCACAATCAATTCTCAAAATCCAAAACAGACAGAATCGTAAAAATCGTAAAAGTAGCACGATGCAAAGTCGAATCGAAATTTTTTACGAAAAAAGATTCTTCGTCCGATTTGATTCGTTCAACCCACGAATCGATTTGAATTGTAAGATTCAAATCGTAAATCGTAAGATTTTAACAACAGAGCATAGGATGATCCAAAACCGTTCATTTGTTCGGCCAAAAGGTAAATTGGTTAAGCCCCAAATCAGCTCTTATACCAAATTTGATGTAGATCGAGTTTTTCAGGAAAATGCAAAATTTCAGTAAGAAACAATCAAGAACAGTTTAATATGAAGAACAATTAGTCTGTTAACATGTCTGATAACTCATGTATGAGCAACTTTCGTTCAATATGAAGAGTCTCTGTCTATGCAAAATTTTATCCCACACTCCTTTCTAGGAGAAATCAGTAAGTGTTGCAGAAGGACCACATGAAGTTCAACCAAAGGTTTTTGGATAGCAGCAAACTGATCAAATATTCCTTGGACATTATTAAGCAACCCGGAGATAGTAAGGGTCCCTTCCTTACAATACTAAAGCTCCATCTGCAATTGTGTAACGCGGGCTCTAACTTGTTGTGAGTCATCCAAAGCCATCTAGCGATCCCTCAGAGTCGTGAGCATAGTTGTTAGAGTGGGAAGAGAGTGCGAGAACTTTGGCTCAACAAGTTTTATAAATGATTGTTCGTTTGGCAGTAGTTCTCCCAGGCTTTCAGGGAATTTTCAAATCTGCCATAAGAAGATCCTTGATTGAGGTCTGTTTTAGCAAAATCATGGGCGACTCCCCTTCTCATACGTGGACTCTCCTCTACAACTGGGCAAGCTAAGTTGAACTTTGATGGACTCAATATAGGATACCTGGCCAGGCCCTGCAGGAGTGGGGGATCTTCTCAAAGATGAGAGTGTGGTTACTAGGTGGACCTTCTCTGGCTCTATCAGTGAAATGGACGCAAACAAGGCAGAAGTGAGTACTTTACTGAAAGGGGATTCTAGGGAGTTGACAACATGATCGTGAAAGGAGACTCAATGTTATCAAATGGACGAATAGTGGGGATCATTTCACACGGAGATTCGCAAACATGATTGAAGAGATTTTGGGTAGAATAGAGGGTCACCTTGCGATTTTTCAGCATTTTAGCCACTTAGCAAATTGGGAGGCCTATCAGCTCACTCTTTTGGAGTCAATATGCTGAACTTGGAGATTTTTTATTTTCTTCCTCATTGAGGTTGTTTTAGCCTTTTATTGTCCTTTGTTTTGGCTTGTATTTTTATCATCTCTTTCACTCGGGCTTTGCACTCTTTTTAATAAAGAGTTTCCATTAGAAACCATTAATCAAATCTCGTTTGACTCTCCAGAGTTATGATCACATCAACCAAGTACTTGATCACGTTGCACCGAGTTGACTAAGATTTGCTTTGGCTGCATTTTGGGCCGTATCCGCATTTTGGAACACGGTCTAATTCCACTCCAAACTTCAGGAGAAATATTTCGGTTTCGATCAACTGAAACTAGAATTACATTGAATTGGATTTTACTTGATATCCCTGAGATTTCCCCGAAATTCCGCCAAAA
Organism: Tasmannia lanceolata; assembly: GCF_043159265.1. Classification (NCBI taxonomy): domain Eukaryota; kingdom Viridiplantae; phylum Streptophyta; class Magnoliopsida; order Canellales; family Winteraceae; genus Tasmannia; species Tasmannia lanceolata. The sequence continues at coordinate 19,759,124 of NW_027518685.1, forward strand.
TCCTAAATTTCGGCCGACATTTCATTTTTTCACCCTTATTTACAAAATTTCAACCGAAATTTAAAGATTTCCACCGAAATGGATGAAATTTCCACAGAGAAATTTTATACATTTTGGTGGAAATTTAAAAAAAAAAAAAAAAAACTGAAAATTTTGTCAAATTTTTACATGATTTCTGCTGAAATTTCTGCCAAAACAAAAATATTTCGGTTTCGGTGGTGGCCGACACCGAAACCGACATTTAAAACCTTATACATGAGTCCCCTCCCCTCCCCTCTCTCACTCTCACACACATACAACCATAACCCCTCTTCTTCACACTCTTTTGCACCAACTTCATGGATCTAGACCGTTTAACTAGTGGGACAAGACTGCCCTTGGATCTCCAATGACTATCAACTCTACACTTCCCACTCTTAGTTGTCAATTTTGTTTCGTTTTGGCTAAAATGTCTGAAATGTACTGGTTTCGTTCGAAAACCGGAACGAAGCAATGGAAATTTCGTATCGTTCCGGATTTCGTCTGATTTCATGAATTTCGGATGAAATTCACCGAAATCCGGAATTTCGTCCGAAATTGTCCCAATTAGTTGTTTTTGTTCTCACGAAATTCGAGATTTCGTCCGAAATTGTCCCAATTAGTTGTTTTTGTTCAACTCCCCTTCTCTCTTCTTGGTTCTCTTCTCTTCTCCTTTTCTCTTCTTAGTATTTACATGCTATGTCACAAATATCTCCGATATTTTCAATTTATAGCATTTTTACCGCAACATTTTGATAAAACGACAAAATCTCGAAATAATCCTGAGATTTTAAAAATATGGTGATATTTTCATTTTTATCATAAAATATCACAATAATATCCCGATATTTTTACTATATTTTATATTTGTCTTAAAATTTATATATTTATATATTCCTTAAATAATTTTATTATTATTATTTTTTCCGATATAAACCCAAAAAAATAAATGTTTTTAATATATCCAGAGATTTTCCCTTGGCGAGAAAATCCCAAGAATGATGTTTGTGACATAGTTTACATGTAAAGTCATTTACTCAAGATTTACATGTAAATAAGGGAATACCCCTCATTTGGATCTATTAAAAATAGTTTCGAGACCCAAATCTAAACAGACAAAAAGTCAACTCTCCGGTTCTAGTACAAAATTCAAAAAAAAAAAAACAAGGCGGGACAAAATCTTAACTTCCAAACAATGGGGTAGTTTTCCAATTTTAAAAATTCATAAAATCTACCATGTCCAAACATTATTAAATCCCAAAAGTACAGTAAAAAAATCTCATAATTTGGTCTCTAAAATTTTTTCATCTTGTCAGGTACTAGTCAACACATTGGTCAACAATCAACACAGGCATTTCATCAAACTAATAGTGATTTTCCTTTAAGTAAATGCTGGATCTTTTACATATTTGGTTCATTTAGTTGTTTCATATATTTTTCAAACAATTTCTGATTTTTTGGGATTTTTTTCCATATTTTTAACTATTAAAAAAATTTCCCTCGTCATAGTGGAACGAAAAGTTTCGAACGAAATCGGAACGAAATGACCGAGATGACTGAAACGTACCATTCCGGTGACCAAAACGAAATGGTCACCAAAACGAAATTGACTACTTAGGCCCCACTAGATAATCTAACTTCGATGGCTACCAACTCCACTGTTGGACCACATGAAATCCATGGTGGGGTCTGTTAGATAATCTATCTTCAATGCCCATCAACTATACTTTGAAAATATGAGACCCAAGGGGCATCCCATTAGATGATCCATCTCCAATGTCTATCAACTCCATTCTTGGGCTATTTGACATCCAAGGTAAGGCCTATTAGATAATCTATCTCCAGTGGCTACCAAATCTACTCTTGGGCAAAGTGACATCTAAAGTAGAGCACATTAGATGATCTATCTATCAACTCCACTCTTGTAATGTGACAGATAAGGTGGGGCCCATTAGATGATCTATCTCCAATTGTTATCAATCCACATTTAGACCGTGAGATCCAAGGTGGGATCATTAGATTATTTATCTCCAGCGTCTATCAAAATCACTCTCAGGCAATACAAATCCAAGGCGGTCCCATTTGATGATCAATCTCCAATGACTATCAATTCCACTCTTCGGCAATATGACATCTTGAGGAGGGGTCCCATAGACGATATATCCAGATTGATGAAAGGTGGCGCCCACAACAAACGAGCAATCTAGATCAATGTTGCTCAATAAGGACTGGAGGTCATTCTCTAGCCCATTGATCCACCCTAAAAATACTAGGAGGTTTCCATGGGACCCAATAAGCGGGTCACAGGAAACATCCAATCAATTGGGGGGAGAGGGATAAGGGGTTTACATGAGAGAAAGAAGAAGCTCAGTGAGAGAGGAAGGGTTGTTACATGAGAAGGGGACTACGATTGAGAGAAAAGGAACCATCTCTCTCTCTCTCTCTCTCTCTCTCTCTCTCTCTCTCTCTCTCTCTCTCTCTCTCTCTCTCTCTCTCTCTCTCACACAAAAGCCCCTCTCAATTGGAACCCCCTTCTCTCTTTCATGTAACACCCCCTAGTGAGAGGAAGAGGAAAAAAAATAAGGGGGGGGGGGGGGGGGGGGGGGGGGGTTAGAGAGAGAAAGAGAAAGGAGAGAAAATAAGGAAAAAGGATAAGAGAAGGGTGGGCCAAGGAGTTGTTAGGGCAAGGGTATTTTTGTTAACATTTATAGAGGAAGAAGAGCTGACCAACAGTCTAAGGCCATGCCTTTTTCAAAGGGTGGCAATGATAAGACCCATAACTTTAAGGGTATAGATAAGGTTTGCTCTTTTGGTTTTTATGCATGATTTTAAACTTCCAACGATGTGTATCAGCAGCAAACATGTGTCGACCATTGTAGAGATCGAAATTCAAAGTCCAAATCGAAGTCCGAAGTTTGAATCCTTGTTAAAGCCACATAACCAAAAAATCACACACACACACACACACACACACACACACACACACACACACATATATATATATATATATATATATATATATATATATATATATAGAGAGAGAGAGAGAGAGAGAGAGAGAGAGAGAGATTTTTTTTTTTTAATGGTAGTATATATAGAAAATATTATTGCTCATTCTGTTAATAAGGTGAGTATGTTGATAATTAAAAAAAATAAATGATCATTAGCTTTAAAAACATGTGAAATAATTATATTTAGAATGAACCTTATTGTTACAGGCATGTGCCACAACACATGCAATAGGTGTTTATTCTTGTCCAACCATTATGGATGGTTGTCTTGCTTATGTGATTATATATAAGTGTGTATTTCTGCTTATTCTAATATTTCCTGAAGTTTTATCGTAAATTTTCACCATTTCCATGGGCTTCCACAAGTACTTCCACTTTCATTGGGACCTGTTCGAACAGAAATAGATGTTTAAATTCTTGTTTTTATCCATTTCAAAAAAAAAATCCTTGTTTTTATGTTGATCGATTGGAAGGTTTAGGGTTTGGAAAAGTTTGAATGGAAGACAATGGATAGTAAGTGTTAGGGAGACTCAAATAAGGTGAGTGATTTTGAGGATTTCAAATGGAGGGAGTTTGGAATTGAAGGTGAGGGCGGGGGCATATTTGAGGTTTCCGGCTAGTGGCTTTGAAATAAGAAGAAAAAGATCTAGGGCTTGAAGAATAAAATGAAAAAAAAGGATATAGGGTTTTGCAAAAAGAGAAGAGAAAGATCGGTCTGTGAAGAACAATACGAGAAAGGAGATATAGGGTTTGAAGAAAGAAAGATTTGTGAAGAAATAGATGTACCTTTGTTGCATGAAATGATATCCTTGTACCTTGATTTTGCTAGTCTGATACCTTGTAAATACTAATTAAATCGTGTGATCACTCATGTGAGAAAGAAGAAGAGGATAGAAGGAGAGAGAGTGATGTATTCTCATTAGCTTTAAAAGTAGGGTTACAATATGTCATATACACATGATAAAAGACTCAAATACCCATAATTAAGGCATTCGTGGCCATCATCTGAACAGCGTGCGTGCGTGTGTGCGAGTATTAACACCTTGGCGGTCTCTTTTTTGTAAATAGCTTTCTTTTAGTAATAAATTTATGCTTTCAACTTGGTACTCAAAGATGAGGCATTCCATTTCAAGATATTGAGAAGAGTTGGTCAGCTTAATTTTTACAAGCAAATCTGGAATTAGATTACTCACCAAACCTGGAGAGTTGCTGAGCTCCTGATTGACTTCAATTACTTTTCCCGAAATGGGAGAATTGATGTCACTGGTTGCCTTGACACTTTCCACTGCACCAAAACTACTTCCTTGTGTTACAGAGGCACCAACATCAGGCAATTCAACATATACAACATCACCTAAATGGTCCTGAATAAGAAAAATATGGTCGGATTATTGATCTAAAATTCTAAATAAACCAACCACACTGGACCAAATTGATAGAAATTTGATAAACTAGATAAGATGAAATTGGTTGTTAAGCGACAAAGTTCACTATTGCTGCAGAAAAGATAGGACCATTGACCCGTGATTTTGAAGATACAACACACTGCAATTTGAAAAGGAGCATGCTAAATTGCTAGCCATGGCAAATATAAGTGCGCATGGCCCAGTATTCACTTAGACCAGTACAGTCACCATGAACTATTTTAACTTTGAGCCACTGAGAGAAACAAGATGTTCATTGTTCTAGCATGTAAGCAGATAACCATAGTTTTAAATTTCGGCAAAAATCCGAAATTTTGGCCGAAATAGTTCAGTTTTGGCCAAGGCCGAAATGAAATACACCATGAATCGGATTTTTACAGGATTTTGCCGAAATTTTGTTTTTCACCTTTATTTACAAAATTTCAACCGAAATCTTAAAACCGAAATTGCCGAAATTTCCACCGAATTTCCACAGAAATCTTTAAAATACCGAAAAATTTAACCTAATTTTACATGATTTCGCCGAAACCGAAATATTTCGATTTCGGTTGTGGCCGAAACCGACACCAAAACCGAAATTTAAAGCCTTGTAGATAAAGGGTAAACAATAGTAACCTGAGCATGATCCGTGATTCCTACGGTAGCAGAAGTGCCATCAACTTTAACCCATTCATGAGAATCGGCGTATTTCAAATCCTTCACAACTGCAAATCCAGAATAACAAGAGTCACAATCAATATGAAATGATTTTATCTACAAAACAGAAGATCAGAACTAATGATTAGTAACTTGATCGAGTATACAAAAGATTGGTATGTTGGAACAGTTTGATTGAAAATTGGGTCAAGTTATTCTTGTAATTTAGTACATGAGAAACTCGAGAAAACACCATTAATATGTTAAAACCTCAACCTTTTATCAATTTGATAAATCGTTTATGTTGTTTTTCCAAAGACTTGATTTTATAAATGGCTGTGGGTAGATTTGAGTCTAACATCACTCCAACTCTTTGTTTCATTTTTCTCTATAAAAAACTCCAATTAGTAGTTTTAGATCATTTTTGTTAGGGTTTCAAAAGATGTGATCATGTTAGATAACTCACCCTGTTTTGGTTAAAGATTTCGAGTGTCTGGAGTAAGATTTGAAACAAGAAGAGAAGAGGAAAAGTGCAGCAAAGGAACCCAGGAGAGAAAGAGAAGAAAACATGTAGAATAGGCCCTATGAGCCACGGTTTGTGATGAAAATTAGAGGGCATTGTTTTGGTTTATTGTGATTCTTAGTAAATTTTATTTGATGTTAGCGCTAAGTTTTAAGTTGGTTTTGGCAGGGTTATCAGGAAAAAAGGTGAATAATATTGTGAATTGTTTGCCTCTGATTTCTGAATATGGTTGTTTAAATCCTCTTCAGAAGAACATTTCAAATTGTAGACAGAGTTAGGCCCGAAAAGATGTGGGGAGACTGGATTTGTACCGATTGTGGATACTTCAACTTTAGATGGCGAAATAAATGTCGGTACTGTAAGATCGGAAAAGGAAAAGTAAAAGGCAAACTCTGGCACCCTCGAGAGCATGGAGACTCTCCATCAAAGGAAAGTTCTGAGAGGTTTTGGCTTGACTCTGGGAATATATCATCCAGCTTAATTGATGGGATTCCAACTCTAACTATCTCTAGAAAGGAGGGCGGATCGCACCCTCCTTCTAAAGTCCTGTTTGGTTGGAAGGCCAAAATGGAACAATTGGAGCTTGACGGATATTTGGAATCAAACTAAAAATCAATGGCAAATCCCATCCCTTCCTAGGCCTGGTACTCTTGGCCCCAATATGATTTTATTTAAGTTCACTAGCCAAGCAATGGCTTCCAAGGTGTTGAAGATGGAAGCAAATGCATGTGGAAATTTTCTCTCCTCCCTTTCTGTGTGGAGTCCGATTATCAAGCATGAGGAAAGGGCGGTCTGGATCAATTTTATTGGGACCCCCTCCACGTTTGGGCGACTTCTACAGTTGAGGCTTTGGGTAGTCTATTTGGAAAAGTATTAAAAGTGAAAATAGAAGGAATGACTCACGCTTCGGCCCTAATCCAAACCTCGGATATGAATGAAATTAAACCTTTTGTCCATATTCAGGTTCAGGATGTTAGCTTCAGAATAGATATTGATTCTTAGGCTTCTAAGGCTCCGTTGGGAAATCACCAAGTAGGGTTCCCTCCTCCATGACTGATCCATTGGTACCGCGCCCCTTGGTAAAGCCTAACGACCCTCGGAAAACTCTGGATAAGGATGAACAATCAATCATGAAGCCAGTTGAAGGGGTAGAGCTAGATCGGCCAGAAGGTTCGACACCGGTTCCAACTCAGTTGAATTGTCCTGGTGGTTTTGTTCGAGGTGAGACTCAGGGATTGTGTTTGAATTTCAAAATTCAAAATCAGCGACTCAAGACCCTAGAAGATGATAAATCCCGGGAAATCATAAGGATGCTGCCCTAGACACGAAAGGTCAGCAGGGGGGACGTCAAGGTCAGTCTGTCAAAAGGTTCCGAAAATCAGTCTGTCAAAATGCTTCAAAATTCAAAATCAGCGACTCAAGACCCTAGAAGATGATAAATCCCGGGGAAATCATAAGGATGCAGCCCTAGACACGAATGGTCAGCAGGGGGGACGTCAAGGTCAGTCTGTCAAAAGGTTCCGAAAATCAAATTTGAAAGCAAAGAAAATGTTAGGGAACCTTCTGAGCAGTATTTTGGGCCAGGAGTATAGCACTCAGGCTTCATCTCCAAAGTATGGCCTGTATAGGTCATGTAAAATTCTACAACAATTATGGGACGTCAAGCCTGGAAAGGAGCTTGTACTTCCTCTCTCTAGCTCTAGCCCTTTGAGCAAAAAACAAATCCTAGGAAGTAATGGGCTCTATCTCGAATACCAACAAGATTATGTAAGACATGGTTTCTGGGGAAGTGTGTTTGAGGAAAGGAATAATTACCTCCTTGGTTTATGTTACAGATGGCTCTTCCACCGCCCCATTAATTGATGGCGGTGGCCTCGTTCCTTCAACCATCCATTATGACGATATGTGATTACTTGCTTAGCACGTTTAAGGATTGTTAAAAGATATTGTTTAGGAAGCCTCTGGTCATCTAGGAAGCCTCAGGTTGTTTCGTTGGAAAAAGGAAAATGCAAAATGAAGTAAATTAGGTTGGTGGATCGGTGGAATAGCTGGAGCAATTAGCCCTTTTAATGTTAAATTTCTGGTGCGCTAAGGAAAGCAGAAGATCCTCAATAGCTTGAGAGACCACAGTCTTTCGCTTGTCAAGGCACTAATGCCTGGAAATCCATTATTTGGCAATGAGTGACGGAATGCAAAGGTGGTAGGACTGAGAAGTATAGGGGTTTTATTTGGAGGATCGAGTGAAGAAGTTGATGGGTGTACGGAGGAGCAATGGCATCACAGGACAAAATGTTTGGCGATCTAGAAAGTGGTTTAGGGATAAATTGTAGTGTGAAATCTCTTTATGGTATGGAATAGAAGGCAAGGACCTATATGGTCTTAGTTTGTGGGTCAGGGTATGCCCTAGCCAGCTTTATTGATGTTATGTATTGTGAATGGGGACCCCTGGTCCCCAATGTAACCTTCATAATATCAATGAAAATATGTCAATTTTCAAAAAAAAAAAATCCTCTTCAGAAGTTTTCTTTAGGATTCAAGTTCAAAAAATAGCAGTAGAATGTAGAAAAGGTCTAGGTGTCTTTTAGTTGGATTTGAGCCCCTAAAGTTAGGAGCCACTATTTTAATTTTTTAATGAGCGATTGCAAAATTCTGTTGTTAATTCCAACTTGGCATACGAAGTTGGATTAGGAACAGAATTGGAAATAGAAACAGGATAGGAATTAGAAAGGAGGGATTTAAAAATATTTTCTTTCTGAATACAAACTTTACATATCTTGTACAAAACTTCTATTGCTGCATTTTCTTTTAAAGGGTTATTCTAAGTCTACTGTCATGTCTCCTTGGATGTTTTCTTTGTTCATGGAATTGTTCCATTTAAAGAACAAGTTTCCTATCATACAAAAGGATATATGTTAGATAAATGTTGATCAGTAACCCAATTGAATATTAAAGTCACTGTTTGATTATGATGGCAAATCCAATCTTAAAAAAAACCCAAAAAAAATCTCCAAAAAACAATAATTTAGTCTCAATCAACGACGAAATTTAGATCAAGCAAGAGAATATAAACATTAAAAGAAAAAAAAACAAAAGAGTTTCTCTCAAAAAAGAACAATAATACTCAATGCATAAGCAAAAACCCATATCATAAACCATTAAACAAAAAATTTACAAACCCAAAAACCAAAAACTCTCAAAAGGAAAAAAAAAAATGGATACTTGGGCAAAAGGGTACAGATCTAGCATTTTAAGACACCACATAAGAAAGATCCAGAAGAATATATGTTTATTAGTAGTTGAAAAAGATGCATGGTTCCAACCATAACAACAAAAGAAAATCTAGAAAATATGAAGTGGGTTAAAAAAAAGGGTAAGATTTACCAGAAGAAAAACCCCTGTGAAAAGTAGAGATCTTAAGAAAAGAAGCAGCTCTTGAAGCCCACAACCTAGACGCCATGACAAAAAGAGATCCCCTTGTATACAGTTAAAAGATTGTCTTTTTTTGGGGGCCTGAGAGAGAGAGAGAGAGAGAGAGAGAGAGAGAGAGAAAGATCTTTATGTATGGAAAAACAAAGGACATAGTCATGGTGGGGTTGCCATCGAAATCAGAATATATGCCCACAAAATAAGCAAACAATCCACCAACCCAAAAGTTTGGTGGGTTTGGTATTTTGGCCCTGTTCATTCCTGTCTTCACCACATGCTCGGGTGAACATCGTACAAGGGGTAATGGGGTTAGATCTAATTGGAATCTATTGGTTGATCCAGGCCGTCCATCTAGTAGGACCCAGCTGGGCCATTAGTGATCGTTCCAACATTGTGGGTGTCATATGAACGATCTGGATCTACCAAACGTGGGGTGTGTATCATATGAACGATCTAGATCAACCAAAGGTGGGGTGCACCATGTTTTAGTGAGTTGTGCGTCATTGGTGCAGCAGCCACTGCCACACCGGAATCCACAACTGTTGCGATGTCCACGGTGAATTCCACCGAATAAAGAAAATTTCCCATAGCATGTATTTGAACAACGAATTCCACCTTCATAAATTATGTACCTACATATAGTATGTCTTTGAACATTATTATTATTATTATTATTAGGGAAATGTTATCAGCACTACTGTATTTTGATGAGGGCACTCCTCACTTTATTCAAAGTACGCCATGGCCCGCACTTCCAAACCGTCCATTAGATGGGCCCCAGCCTAAATAGGTTGTACCCCAAAAATCATTTCCATAGGTTGATCCTAACTAATCCGGTTTGGATCCTCCTGTGGTGTCAGCCATACCGTACTTTTAATAAAGTGAGGAGTGCTCTCATCAAAATACAGTAGTGCTTATAACATTTCCCTATTATTATTATTATTACTATTATTATTTTCTATGTATTTTGAACATATATTTCTAAGAAACACGTTTTTATATGTTGTATAATATCATAGGATTTTTATAATAAATATTAGAAATAAGAGTGTGAATTGTCAAGTGATTGTCGTCCGAGCAATGAAATATACGATATTATAAACTTAGGAAGATGATAAATTCGCACCCCCTAGGATGATTCGCACTCCTTTTAACCTGAATTGTGGCAGACTTTAGCGGGATTTGACGCCAATTCACATTAAAAGAGGTGTGAATCATCCTATAGGGGGTGTGAATTTATTTATCATCACCCTATATTTATTGCACAATGAATGCTTCATACAAGTTAAAAAACAATGAAATAAATATTAGCATGCTTTTAAGATATTATGAGAGAGAGAGAGAGATGGGGGTAAATTTTAGGGTTGCAACTCGGGTCGGGCGGGTCGGGTTTTGGAGAACCCGGCCCTACCCAAGAAATATCTCGGGTCGGGTCGGGTTTTTTTTTGGAAAACCCACGATTCCCAAACCCGGCCCTACCCATGATAAATCTCGGGTCGGTTCGGGTCGGGTCGGGTTTTTTCACGTTGACGCAATTTTTTAAGGAAAATTCTTATTTGGCAAGGCAACTCAACTCATAGAAGCAGAAATTACACTCACATTACACTTGAATCAAACAATGATGTCATTACACTCATATTACACTTGATTCAAACAATGCTGTAATCAAACAATGTTGTAATTACAATCAAACAATGCTGAATCAAACACTTGAATCAACTCAACTCATAGAAACAGAAATTACACTCACATACAATAATAGTGGGTGCGTGGGTTTTTCACTTTTAACTTTTAACTAACAATAGAAAAAAATGTACATACTATAACTTATGTAACTCGGGTCGGGTCGGGTCGGGCCCCTTCAAACCCGGCTCGACCCGAGATTCATGCGGGCTTTTGAATGCTCAACCCGGCTCGACCCAAAACCCATGAAACCTGAACCCAACCCAGGCTATTTTCGGGTCGGGTCGATGCGGGTCGGGTAAAACCCGGCTCGAGTTGCAGCCCTAGTAAATTTAAGATATTAGAGGTCGATTTATCACTGCCTTTTAGTTATTGGTGAATAATATGGGATTTGCTAGCGTCCATCGCAGACGGTCTGTTGCATGTCAGATAAGCCACCTCATGAATGAAGACAAAAGCTGATGTAAAGTGAGCCTGTGTGGCTAGTCTGACATGCAACAGACCATCTGCGATGGACGCTAGCAAATCCCGAATATTGATTACAGTTCTTTCTTATTTGTCTTCTTCCCACACCATCTCGGATGGACGCCAGCAAATCCCGAATAATATTGACTACAGTACTTTCTTAATGTTCTCTCCCCTCCCCCACCCTCTTTTTCTTTCCCACTCCTTCTCCTCCTCTTCTCCACCTCTGTCTTCCTCCAGCAACTACGATTTTCCCCGTTCCCAGCCTGAGTTTCAGGAACTTCAGCGATATCCTCTTTGATAATCAGTTGCATCCCCAAAGCCCCACCTTATCAGCCCCAAACGTCAGCCGTATCTCCCTTTTAAACCAAACTTCAACCAGCCATCGCCCAATTTTTTCCTCATCTACGAACCCATTGTTTGAGCCTAAATGAAAGTTTGAACAATGTTTCCTAATATTTAATACAAAAACCCTGCGATAAAAGGCATGAGAGTATTTTGAAACAAGAGAGTATAAATTTTTAGCATTAGATTAATATTGGTTTAAGAGGATATAAATTTATGGAGTATTAATTATTAGATCTCATAAAATTCTACAAAACAGAGGGCATCATTGAAAGGGGATACAACACTGGTACGATAAGGGGGTAACCCTTGAGATTTGATCCAACAGCAGCTCCTCAAAAAGTGAGCTGATTTTGGGTCAAATATCAAGGATGGGATGCTGAGTACTTGTTCATAAAGCCTTTTATCATATAAATTCTCCTGAAAGATAATGATTTCATCACTAAAGTCGTAAACCCAACATTTGCTTCTCTCTCTCGGGTTGGCATTTCCTCAGTTTGGGCTGGTTTAAGGTTAGGAAAAGCCACCGAATTTAATTTCGGATTAGGTTAGGCTCGAGGCCTTAGGCAAAACCCAACCCGATCCAAACTCGTCCTTTTCTTTTGGTGCAACCCAAAACTGATGATAAAGTTAAAAACAAAATGAAATTATAGGTTTGTAACTTTGGTAGAGTCAGGTTGAAGTTTTGCTAAAAAATTGAATTGGAATCGATCCAAACCCGACCCCATTTTATGGCCAAAGCCATCCCAATATAGAATTGCCCAATGACACTCTCCTTTCGACCACTTAGAAAATAACATTCACTTCTAAGTGTTGAAAGTTCTCTCCAAACAATGTGGGACTAAACTTTTGCACACCCAATACAAAGAGTACAGTTGAGAACAATAGTTTTAAACTCTTGAAAGCACACAAGTTTTGTTTGTTCAAAGCTTTAAAACTAGGCTTTGTAGGGTTACACCAACAACAATAAACAAGAGAGAAGATAATATATATGTATAAGATTATCCAAGAACATAACAACACCTTTCCAAAAAAAAAAAAAAAAGATGACAAAATTTCAAGAGAAGCTTATCCATGGATTGTTATCTCCATACCAAATGCACCAGTCAGGTCGTTTTTCACCAAATCAGAAGTCCCAATCACATGCCAGAGTAATGGTAAAATGGGTGAGGTAGCATTTTCTATGGAGTGAGCCATTAGTGTTTCACATATACCTTTACCACCCTCAAATGCATCAAATAACAATAAATTTGATTATGAATACCTTTTTACGCAACAAAAGAGGAATGATATAAATCAAAAATGTAAAATGCATTTATCTGTTGGAATGATAGCAAGAAGAATTGTAGAATCAGATAGTAAACACTGTCCTTGTCTCTTTGTGCATTGTTCTAACCACAGTAGTAACCTGTTCGATCTGATCTTCATTTGAACATGCTGATAGAAGAACTTTGGCAGTTCCCCCATCTGGATAACAACCGGCATCGACCATTTCTTCAAAGATTTCTACACATTTCTTATACTGTTTCTTTCTAGAATAAGCGCCGAGTCTAGAAGTCCATGTCACCACATCAGGCTCTAGATTTTTTCCAGGAAGCGATTGAAATAGCTCTTCCATTCTGTCACAAAAACCTGTTCGACCATATATATTTATCAAAATATTGTAGGTGCTGATATCAGTTTCATATGGGCCATTCTCCATTGAACTTAGGATCTCTTCCATTTTCTTAAAGTGGCCTATACGGCCATATGCGTTAAGCATGCAGTTCAGAACAAATGTGTCTGGTTTAATTCCTGACTTGTGCATCTGTCCCACAATTTCTTCACATTTTGCAATGTTTCCATTTTTCGAGTAGGCTGATAACAGTAGTACATGTGACTTCATAGTTGGAGTCATCCCCTTTCGTTTTAATTCCTCAAACATGGCCAGCGCATCTGTAAAACTCAAATACAAGACAAATCTAGATAACGAATAAAAAGATTAATAATTGCTTAAAACAAATATTAACAAGGAAGAAAAAGGAAGTTCTGGAAAATGAAAAGTGGATATGAAGTCTCAATATACAAATATTACAGGCATTTAATTTATGGAAAAATGGTTTGGAGGTCTGGGCAATTCTATCAAATGCTTTACAGTTTTTGAGTCTGTTAAATCATGTTGAATTCAATATTTGATTTCATAATAACTTCCATCAAGATAACCGTCTAGATGCACTCCATAATGCAGATTTGTCATGGTATTATTACAGGAATGGACATTGTGAATCAGAAAAGGCCACAACCAACCATACAGGACTTGAGGAAATGCAACCATATTTCGTCCCTCTCCAATAGTCAGCTAGCAAACCAGCAAGCCTGAAAAATCCTTCCATGACGAAGCCCTTTCTCCTAACTTTGAATTCAACAATTACTCACAATCCCCAGGCAGCTAAAGTATGCAGCCTAGTGCACATGTGTCCTTTTCATTCATACATATAAGGTCTCTCTGCTCTTAATCCATTATCAGATTTTCTATCTTCCTTGATGCATTTTTTATTATTGAAGTCATGCAAATCCTGATCTCTACCTACCATTGTAAATAGGGAAGTCCTCTTTTTCTACTTTTTCCCTTAATTTCATATTTAAACTTGAGGGAACATTGGGGTTTCTTTATCTGACACTAGAATGTCACACAAAAAATTGTTTGATTAGTTTTTCTTGCCTAAATCTTAGCTTGTCATGCCACCGATAGATTCATTCCTATAATGAGCACTTCATGAGTTGATACAAAAGAGAGAGCTATTAACTATAAAAGAATGTCAATAAAATTAATTTACCCTCATGAAGACCAGCTCTCCCATATGCATCTACCATAATGTTATATGAAGCCCTATCTGGTTCACATCCCATGTGCTGCATAAGGGAGAATATCTCAGCAGATCCATATGCAAAGCCTGCACGACTGTTAAATGGAGGAAGTTGTAAATGACTATTAGAGTGAGGCACAATTGTAATTTACTTAGTAAGGTGTATCATGTAATGCAATATACCAAATAATGACGTGCAGCCCAGTAAATTGTTATGAGCTTTTTTGTGAGGTCTGTTTAGACTCACTATTTTGCCCTCCTAATCTTTTACAACGTCCCACCTTTACTAGGACGGATATTGCATAAGCCATGAATCAGTCAATTCATACACAAACTGTGTGCATAACATGTGGAGGCTCCGAAAAGAATGCTATGCTATATCAAGGGTACTCTAAAATCTAAATGACATCATTACTCAAAATTACATTTTTCTGGTGCAGATTGCGCAGGAGATTCGATCACCAAGAGGTTGGTTGATGGATGCTGCTTATCTATTGGAAGACATTTAGGGGCCATTTGGGTACGCGGATTTTAGAATCCAGGTTTTTACTTTGAAAACAGTGTAAAAGAGGGTTAGAGACAAGAGAAGAAGAGAACCAGCCGTCGTTTTTGACTTCTCTCCCTTCTTTCCATCAGCAAGAGAGTAGCAGATCCTCCCATATTTCCAGGTTTTAGAAATCAAAGAATGTAGGAGAGATTTTTAAAACTTGATTTTCTTGCTTAAAATCCAAGAAACGCTGCCAGGGCAGCATCCAGCAGCTTGATTCATACCCTCTTTTACACTGTTTTCAAACTAAAAACCAGGATTCTAAAATACGCGTATTTTAGAATCCTGGATTTCCTCAAAATTATAGTTTGGAGACGAGAAGAAATAGAGCAGCTGTCGTTTTCTGATTTCTAGCCCTTCTTTCTGACAGCAAGAGAGCTGGCGATCGTCCCATGTTTCCAGGTTTTAGAAATCGTAGGATGCGGGAGAGATTTCTAAACCCTGGTTTTCTTACTTAAAATCCAAGAAACGCTGCCAGGACAGCATGCAGCAGTTTCAAACTTAAAACCTGGATTCTAAAATCCACGTATCCAAACGGCCCCTGGATACACAGATTTTAGAATCCAGGTTTTTAGTTTGAAAACAGTGTAAAAGAGGGTTCATGATCAAGATGCTGTATGCTGTCCTGACAGGATTTTAAGTGAGAAATTCAGGTTTTAGAAATCTTACGCATTCTAAGATTTCTAAAACCTGGAAATATGGGAGAATCTGCTACTCTCTTGCTGACGGAAAGAAGGGCGAGAAGTAAAAAATGAGTCAAAAACGACGGCTGGTCCGCTTCTTCTCTTGTCTCTTAGCTACAATTTTGAAGAAATCCCGGATTCTAAAATCCGCATATCCAAACGGCCCCTTAGTGTCATGGAATAGTCGGAAACAGAAGACTATAGCGAGATCCAGTGCCGAAGCACGAGTACAGAGCAATAGAAGCTGTTACCGCTGAATTTACATTGATGAGACACAAAGTCAAGACATTGGGACGATATGACCTACTTTCCTACAATAAGACAACCAAAGTGCATGGGCCATCTCTTCCAATCCAGTTCTTCATGACCGAGGAGAACATATTTAGCCATTTAGGTAGATCACCATATCAGTTGAAAGAACATTGAAGATAAAGAATTTTAAGGTTCAAAAGTACAAATGATCAAATTTCTATCATTTTTACAAGAAGCTTGACCAAGGAGAGACATAAGTTCTGGAGTCACAAGCTGTCCATGCAACAAACCCATGATCAGCTTGCGGGGGAGTGTGAACGATTATAAGAGTGTGGCAAACTTGTAATTTGTTGTCTTAGTAAGGTTCAGTATTTCAAGCATAAAACACATGCGTGCTCGCACACACACACACTGGCTACTGATGTTTGCCCTACCATGTTTTGATAATAAGGAGAACTCACTTTGTCTGCTAAGAGCTTCTTGGGAATTGTAATAGCCTTTGATAGATAGTTAAATAATAAAAGAGAAGGTGAGTTAGCCCTATTATCAAAACATGGTAGTGTGAATATCAGTAGCCTGTGTGTGTGTGTGTGTGTTTGGGGAGGGGGGCTTTTCATGAGATCTGTTCTTGACCTCTTTATTTTTGTCTTGCTACTCATCTTCAATCAGAAGTTTGGAGCATCACTGCCCACACTGTTCAAAACCATAATTTCTTCATAAGAGCATCACGATATGAAAGGTAACCTGTAAGCTTCCATGAGGGCATTATAAGCATACACATCAGGCTCATGCCCAGCATCCTGCAACTCTTCAAATACTTCTTCTGCTTTCTCACAAAGTCCATCCCTTGCAAATGCATTGATCAGAGCCGTGTAGGTGCAGATATTTGGCTTGCATTTTCCGGTTTTCATTTCATTAAATATCTTTAGGGCCATATAGGATTGATTTTCCTGAAATTGAGATGGTAAAACGGTGAAGCAATACTAAAGAAACAAATTCAAATTTATGAAGTTCAGAGGGCTGGGTTAGTGACAAAGAAAGCATGCTAAGTAAAAGCAAATAGTACACCTTTCCGTATAAATTGATCAACATTGTATATGTGTCAGTTGATGGCTGACACCGATCTTTCTTCATCTTCTGAAAAATCTCCACAGCTTTCTTAGTGTTTCTTCCCTTCATTAATCCATCAATGTAAGCAGTGTATACAATCGTACCTGAGTAGAATTGAGGCCCATGTCGAAAAGTTCATATAATGAAGTTCAAAATGTTTTGTAAGTGAAAAAAGAGTGCAAGTTATAACCTAAAGACAAAAAATCAAGTGTCTCCGATTGCAACCATTCCTTCAACAATAAAATACCTTTCCCTCAACCATAAAATACTGTTCCAAACCAATCTTAAAAGGTTTTTAAGATAACAAACATACATACTTGGTGGAACGTTGTGTTTTCGCATCTCAGCAAGGACAGCCTCTGCTTTCTCTAGCAATCCTGATTTGCAATAGGCCCGTAAAAGAAGGGCATATGTATCTTCGGTAGGGACGCATCGGGTTTCTAAAATTTTTAAGTAAATTGATTCTGCCTTATTATGCTGGGACTTCTGGCCATAGGCATCAATGAGTAAATTGTAGCAGATGACATCAGGCTGGAAAGAGCTCTTCACCAATACCCACTCAAAGATCTGGAACAAAAATGTTTGAAATGTCACAAAGAAACTGATTTCTAGCTAGTCTGAAATATAACGAAGAACAAGGTATAATTAATAAATCCATGACTAAAATTTCCTTCTGTTTATAGGAGTATAGGACTATCCGGGCACAGATGTTATATGGGAGGGTCAGATGTGCTTCCCAGTTATTCAGCCGATAGGGTGGCAGTTCATTCATATCTTTACGCTTTAAAGGAATCCCACAAGCAAGTACTACAGGCCCTTCATCACTAACCTAGTATTTTCAACAGAAATGTCCAACAGTCATCTCTCATCTGGGACTCTCTGTCATTAGGGAGTTACTGTCATTCTTTCTCTTTTGGATATCTGTTGTGTTGCTCGGGACCATCTCGGTCTATGAGCTGGGAGTTTATCTTGTTTTCCATTTACAAAGATCTCTAATCAACTGAAAAAAGAAAAAAAAAAAGATTATATCACTTTAAATAAGATTCATGAAATAATTTAGTCAATGCCTTACTGGTGACTGAACTTATATGTGTGTATGATAAGACCCAAACAAGACTCATTTGGGTGCATAGAAATTTAGAAAGGAGGGTTCCAAAAGTTGGATCTTGCAAGTACCAGATCAGAGTTATTGATGCAGGGGGCAGGGGGTGCTCTCAACTTTTATGAATTTTTTTATTAAATTTATAACAAATAAACATTTAGAGAAAACATTTTAACTTAAGAAATGATGACAGATTCATAGCTTTAAATAACAAATCCCTGGGTGATGGAATGATCCGTAAGTTGTTCCAAAAGTTACGCAGGATCATTTTTTACTGGGAACTGTCTTATCGCAGAGATAATACTTCCTCATTTGTCTAGCAAGCTAAAGATTTAAAAACAAACATATGACTGAAACTAAAACAAAAAATGAATAACAATGAAAGAGGTCAGTTTTTAAATTCTTAATGAGATTATCCAGGAAGAAAGTGAATTCAGTGTAAGTAAAAGTGGTTTCAGCAACTCTCAGGACCCAAATCTAGCTGAGTTTCTTACAGCTTTTGACAATGTAGCATTACCTCTATTTTTTTTTTCTAAGCCACAATGCCTAGGTTAATCATTTGTGCATTTATCAGATAGTTCTGATCTATCTATGTCTGAATTGTAAAACTGCTTCTGCTCAGTCTCCCTAGCCTGCATCTCATTCTGAAGCTCATTTGATTTGTCTTCTCAATGTCCTATGACCTATGTTACCTAGGTACAGGTATGATTAAAAA
This sequence comes from Tasmannia lanceolata, assembly GCF_043159265.1. Classification (NCBI taxonomy): domain Eukaryota; kingdom Viridiplantae; phylum Streptophyta; class Magnoliopsida; order Canellales; family Winteraceae; genus Tasmannia; species Tasmannia lanceolata. The sequence goes on from NW_027518685.1 coordinate 19,777,910, forward strand.
TTCTAAATATGGCTGAGTTTCAAAAGACAAATATAACATCAATGATATATATCTATGGAATTATTAGTTAATAATGAGGAATAATAACACCATGCAATTCTTTAGCATAAATCAAATCATTCATCCATGCAATTCTTAAGTATAAATAAAATCGTTCATCTATTCTTACAATTTAAATATAACTACTCAAATATGAGATAGGAAGCTATGCCAATAGCCCATACCCAATGATTCATAGAAACCACATGCTAATTGCAAGTCAAAAAACCAGAAGTAGGATTGTAGGATTTCTTCTTGATGAACATTAGGAGAGAATGCAGCCAAGAAATTATCGATTGTGCACAATGTGAAATGTTGTCAAGGTTTGAGCTAAAATTGGTTCACAGTTGAAAAGAAAAAAAAGATGTAAGCATAGATTAGGTATGGAATAAATACAGTCAGAGAAGTACTAGTAGCCAACATAAGTAGGATAACGAGGGTCTAGATGCTGTACAATGCATCTATTAGATCTTAACTTCCTTTATTACTTCTACATCCTATGAAATTCCAATTCCAATTGGGAGTCCACATTTTCCACTTGGTCTCCTGACGCTTGAACTTTTATATGGTAAAATTGAGACCCATTTCTTAGGTTAGTTTTTTGTGTATCATTTTTTTCCTGTCGGTCCACTTGATTCATTAGAATATCCCTGGCTGAATTGAGGCCTACAATCAGTGCAAATAAATCCATTTCATGGAAAATGAAATTGAGTGAATGTTATAGAGATAGGAAGGCAGCATCATGCATTCGGATGAATGATAAGATGAAATTCCCAAAATTCCAGAAATCCCCAATAACTATTGAGCAACTGAGATTGGAACAAGTTGAGCTAATAAATAGAAAAAAAAATATTTCAATTACAAAGTAATAATATTAAGTATTTTATTAACATAAAATCCGACAAAAATACAGAAGATCGATAAGTCCAAATTTTCACTACTCTAACAGCATCAATAAAGAGGTCACTGCAAGATTATGCTCCGATCCTTGTTGAGTCTTTTATTCACCCAACATTGCTCGCAATAAAGATTGGTGGAACATGTCTAGTAGGATAACCAATTCATAGGAAATAATGGAGTAGTGCCTATTTCAATTTTCTCTTTTGTTTAATCTAATGGCAACTGGATGGTATCAGGAATTCAGTATATAACCCCAAGTTCACATAGGTGCTCACAGAGGTATGAAGGGATATCAACATGTATGGATAACCAAGACAGCACAGCATTATGGCACAAATTGAGAAACTAATGACAGGGACATAAAAGTTGAAAGGTTGTCTTACTGACACAATTGGATCCCATTGTTTGTTGAGACGAAGTTGAACAGCTACATTAATGAGGTCGTCCCAAGTGGTGTGAGTAGGAGCGAGAGTGTCAAGTGCCGCCCAAATTATGTTGACATCCTTTTCCTTCTGAACAAATTTCAAAAGTTGCTGAGCCATAGGGCTCAATACAGGGAAAATGCCATCTACAAATCCAGACCCATATTTCCATCCCCGTCCCCTTAAAGAACCACCTGCACATAGAAACATACTAAAGAATAATCAGCAAGGTTCTTCATATGGATAACAGTTGAATAATGCCATCAGCAAGGTTTGAAAGACGAGAGAATGCAACTTGCTTAAATTTGTAAAAATACAGGATATATACATGCATGTGTGTATGTGAATAAGTTACCAAGAATATATCTAAAGAGTGGACTTCTGCTTTCTCAAAGGACTTTGTATAGTTAAAATAATGTGTTCTGACATGATTAGTAATTTCTTTTTACTGATAGTGCATCTAGAATGGTGAAAACTAGATAGCTCAGCTCATTAGCCCACATTGACTACATCTGAGTACTTGGCAATGAGTACCATCTGAAAACTTTCTTGAAGCAAAAACAACTCAGCATCAACTTGGTCAAGATGGATCAACTAGTACAATTGAAAGTTGGACGTGTGTGTGTGTGTGTGAGTGAGTGTGTGTGTGTGTGTTGTCCTGGCAATTTTACACAGACCCATTTCCTGACCCCTCTTTTTTTAGAGGGGAGCACCTCGCAGCTGAATTTATCTTATTCATTTAAGGCTAGTGATACTCCCACTACCATGTTTTGATAATAAGACGAATTCACTTTGTCTTTTATTATTTAAGAGCTGCCAAAGGCTATTACAATTCCCAAAAAACTCTCAGCAGCCAATTAAAACAAGAAAAGACAAGGTGAGTTCATCCCTCTACCAAAACACGGTAGTGCCAGTATCAATAGCTTTAATTTAATTCATATGAGGTGGCACTTCTCTTGTGGAAAATAGGGGCTGTTAAATTTCCTTTCAAAATGGTGGTCGAAATGGGGGTCATCCACATCATTTTATTTAGATTAGATATGGGGGATGTTGACATCATCCTATGGCCCACCTTACCCCCTTTTCCATAGCCCACTTATCCTTTTAAACCCATCTTTTATAGCCTTTTAGACCGGCCCACTTATTTCCAATTGGCTAAACCCTTATTTCCTATTGGCTAAAGCCCTAAAAAACCCCACTTAAAGCACTTTTAATGCATTTTCTTATAACCTGTTGGTCAAATATAGGATCATACCACTAAAATAACTCAATCCCTTCCATCCTGAACACCCATCTAAAAGAGGTCTAGTTTTGGAAACTGTGAAGAAACTTCCCCGCCCCCCTCTCCTCACTTCTTCTCTCCTCGCCTCTTCTACTACACCTTCTCCCCTCACCTTCCACCATCCATCTCATCATCCACCCTTCCCTCCCAAGCCTTCTCTTGCTTCTTTAACTTATTCTTTGTATTCCCATTTCTTTTTCCCTCTTTTTCTCCCCTTCCCTCTTCCCCTTCCTAATTGGGTTTATAAACTGCTTCCCTTTTTCCCCTTTTTCTCCTCCCCTCCAGATCTTCATTACCCTTTTCTTGATCTTAATTTTTTCTAGATCTTGATCTTGATCTTTTATTTATCTTGATCCCTTCGAGATCTGATCTTCTCATCTTTTCTGGATCTTGAACTTTATCTTTCCTTCATCACTACTTGTTGTCTGAGATAAATTCATTTTCATCTCTATTCTAGCTATCTCTTCTCCCTCTTGGAGACCACCTGCAGCAGAATGACACCTGAGGCACAGTACGAAATCACAAGTATAGATCCAACATATTTCTTTCATGAACCTACGTGCATCACCACTTTTAGCCCGTATACCGCCCTATCACTTTATCTGTCCTAACCTGCCCTTATTTATTATCTTTAACTATTGGCTCACACATACCCTTGTCACTAACCAAAATCCATCCTAGCTTCGTTTGGCCATAGTTAGATAGTTTCTTTTATATAATTAATGTGTTTAATAGACCTGATCAGGGATCTGATTTTCTTGATTAATAACCTTGATTTCCTTGATTCATAACTTATTGCATGGAATTCCCTTGGATAAATTTCTATCGGTGAAATAATACTAAGGTTTTAAATCTTTGTGAAACCTAGTCGTCATTTTATTACAACTTCTTATTTATTTTGTTATGAGGATGTATATTGTTGTTTTATTGAAGTTAGAACCTATCTATGCTCCTGAAGTTACTAGCAAATGACCGGTGAACCCTAGGTTTGCACATATATATAAGTATAAACATCTAGGGATTGAGCTTCTAGCTCAAAGCTCAAGGCTTTATTCTTCAACCTAGAGTTCGGAGGTTCAATCCCAGCTTACCTACCAAATAGAAGTATAAACATGTAAAATTGATGCATATTAATATCTAGTGAATTATCCCAAACTGTTTCCCTTTTTGTTGTATTCCACTCATGTTGAGATAGAATACCATACATAAAATGAGAGATTCAGTTCGAACAGAAAAAGAAAACTGGTAAAATAAAACATGTGAGCAACTATTACCCTTTTTCCTTGACAGCCTTTTGCTATCAAAGCTTCTCAAAGTCCCACGTTTGTCAAGAAAAACGCTCTCACGATTGCCCTTCTCAACAGTACCACGAGAATTCTTGGATCTGCCACTAAAACTGTTCTCACAACCAAAAAGAACGCATCTGCATCTTGAGTCTAGAAAGTGATGTTGTAATGCAGATTTTAACACCAACCTACAAACATTGTAAAGTTGACAATATGAGTTGAATCCTCGAGTTTAACTCCCACTTTAAGTTACTGATGTCCATAAATAAGGATCAAAACCACAGTGAAATGTAACGTTTAGGACAGTAATAATCCATCTTTCTAAGGAGTCTGTAACTAAGAAACATTAAGCGTTCAACAGAATTAAGCTAAGTGCTCTGTCATGTACAAATTGTTCTGTTCTCTTTCTTTCTTTCACTTCCATTTTCATTGAGGTCAAAACACAATTTAAGGAGAGAAGATATTTCTAAGTACGGACTAACCAAATGATTTTCTTCTTGGGACATGGGCTTGCGGTTGGAAAGTGGTTCCAATTTATTCACTCTCGTTCAGAAGAACCTCTTCAACCCATCCAAACTGTATTTTTATCATTTTCAGCTTGAAACAACTAGATGGAAATAATCACTAGCAGGTTGCAGTAAGAAGTCTCCAAGCAGGACTGATTTTATATGTTTACAAGAGATGGTTCTTGGTAGCTGTCTGAGTTACGGTAGTTATTCCGCTTCCAGGATAAATTCCCCTGTGGGTGCCTTTGAAAATTATGTTCAAGCTCTAAAAAAATCAACAAGTTGGCTCAACTTGATCGACATTCTGGTCCAGTTACACCTGCACCTTGGGTTTTTAAAAGCTAAGAATATTCCAATTAGATAATTGAAAAATCTAGCTATTTTTTTGCCTCTAGAAACCCAATTTATGTTCAGATCAGTTCAGTGTTTAAAAATGCAAATGCAGTACGGAACACGGCAGAAGAAAATCCTAGTTGACTCAGCACGACACGGTTGAGTACTCGGTTGATGCAGCTAAGTACTCGGTTGACGCGCTCATAATTCGAGAGAGTCAAAGGCGTTTTTATTGACTCTGTAGGCAGAGCGCGGAACGAGGATGTAGCGCAACGCAAAACGCAGCCAAGGTAAACGAGAGTCGACTCGGGGGAGTAGAAGCAGACGTAGGGGATTTTTAAAACTATGTATCAAACAGGCTGGTGGTGTGGACAGACTCAAGGCTAGGGCTGGTTGTAAAAGGATTTAACCAAGAGTATGGATTGGATTACAATGAAAGATGCAGTCCAATCATCAAAATGGGAATTGTGTGAATTTTTTTATCCAACGTGATCATATTTGGCTGAGATCAAGTTGATGTAAACATGTATTCTTGCGTGGAGAGTTGAATGAAGTTTATATGGAACAATCCCTTGGATTTTTTATTTTTGTTTGAATGGTAACGACCCCTTGCCGGGTAGATTCTTTCACCCTCTTCATGAAAATTTTCTAAACGATTCATTAGCCGACCCCAACTAGTTTGGGACAAAGGCTTAGTTGAGTTGAGTTGAGAATGGTAATGACCCCTTGGATTTTACAAAGGGTCCCCTCTATAGAATGGTATGTAAGCTAGAAAGAGCAATATATGGCTTCAAGCAGGCTTCACGAACATGGTTTGTTAGATTTTGTTTAGTTATGAAGAATCACCCCTTCATTCACTATGCAACCAACTATTCAGTTTTTATTCGGAGAAAAGGACATCATATCACCATTCCATTACTCTATGTCAATAATATTATACTCAAAGGAAACATACAGACAGGATATGAAAGTATCAAACAAGTTCAATTCAATATAGTCATGTGAATCAAGTATTTCAATTCATGCACAACTCATATACAGAACATATGGAAGTTGTTAAAAGGATTCCTCGCTGCATTAAGGGTACCCATAGTGATTTATAAGTAAAACAAAAATAATCTAACTGTCATCAATCCATCCCTTACGATTGCATTCTCTGATGAAGATTGGGTGGGAGATTCGACCACGCTTAGATCGACTACTGGATATTGCATCTTTGTTGGAAAACATTTAGTGTAATAGCGTAGTTGTAAGCAAAAGATTGTCGCAATATCCAGCACTGGAGCAGAATACAGGGCCAAGGTGATGGCGGCTCTCACAACTGAGATTTCATGGATAAGAAACATAGCCATTCATTCATTGGAACAATTGTTGCGGCCTACAAACCTATACTGTGACAACCAAAGCGCCTTGCCTATATCTTCTAATGTGTTCTTCATGGCCGAATGAAACATATTCGAGTTGATCACCACCTTGTTAGAGGGAAGATTGAAGAGAGAAAATTGAAGGAAGATTTATCCGAATCAATGATCAAATTGCTGACATTTTCTCAAAGACCTTGATCTAAGAAGGACAGATTTTTGAAATACAAGCTGTCCATAAGAAAAATGGATGGTCAGCTTACAGGGGAACATGGAGGAATATAAATTGTAATACGGTGGCCCACCATGTAAAGTATGTAAACCATAAATATTATACATCAATGGAGGCAGCCTAAATCAAACTTTGGGGCTCTTCGCGGAATCTCTCTCCTGTTCACCTTCACTTCATTTTCCATTGTTCAATGATTGATTGAAAGTTATGCAAGTCGAAACTTTCATGCAATTTTGCTTCTAGTGCTTCTAGAGGCTGTACAAAAAAATTGTGGTATTTTCATCAGATTTTCTCTAATTTCTGTGTTTTTTGTGAGATTTCATGTATTCTTTCTTAGGGCTATATTAACTAACAACTTACACATTTTCCCCATTAACTGTGACCTCAGTCCCCAACCATTTTGTTACATTGTTACATTAAGCTCCAAAAAGGATGGAAAAGTAAAACATCTTGTAATTCTACTATGAAACCATTTCCAGCGTCTTATTAATACACACAGAAAAAAAAAAGCAAGAAAAGAAACATATCAAGGTAACTCCTCGACCACATTTCCTAAACCAAATTCAAAGAAAAAAAACACCAAAAATGATTTTTTTTTATGTGGGAATTAAGCTCCAAACCTCCCAGAACATGTTATCAAATTAAGCTTAGGAAATTGGAAAACTCATAGATTTCATAACTATGAACTCATTTTGAAGATCATATTATTATAACAGAAAATCAGAAACTGAAGAAAGAAATCACACTAATTCCCCAACCACATTACCAAAAAAAAATTCAAAAAAAAAAAAGAAGGAAAAAGGATAGGTCTTATATGGAGTAATCTCCCCAACCACATTATATTATTTCGGATATGGACCCATTTAAAAATCATAAGTGTGCCACATAAACCACCAATGAAATAAAGAAATTACAGTAACCCCCGACCGCATTACAAAAATAGAATTGAGAAAAGTCGAAAAGAAGATCTTATATGTCAGAATCTTCATATCTTTCAACCACTCTATTTCAAAAGTTTAAGACATAGAAAACTTGAAGGACTAGTGGTTTTATAATGACCCAATTTCAAATATCTAATTAGCGTACCATATGACTTAAACAGAACAAAATAATCATAGTGAATCCCCAACAACATTGCCAGAATCAAATTCAGAAATTTAAAAAAAAAGACAACAAACAAAAATGATGTAACATGTAGGAATTTCCCCAACCACGCCACTCAAAAATAGAATTTAGAAGAAAAAAAAGAGGAGAAATTATGCTGAGGAATATCCCAATCCACTTCAAATACAGTAAATTCTTAGTTTGGTGACAACCCACTTTGTAAATCTTCAGTATGATATGAAAACGAGAAAATATGCAAGAGAAGAGAGAGGAATAGTAAAACATTATGGCCGTTCGAAAGTTGAAACATGCAAACTCAATAGAAGCAATTATTAAAATAACAGAAATTCACAGATGTTTGGAATTGAGAGAGAGAGAGAGAGAGAGAGAGAGAGAGAGAGAGAGCCCTCACATGGATAGGGAGGAGGAACGGATTCCCTTGGAAATCCAGTTGGGTATGTGAGGAATGTGGAAGATAAGGAAATATCTGAAGAGAATCAGTATGTGTAGATAGTAAGAGCAGCATATTGGCCATATCTTAAGCAAGAGAACAGACAAACAGAACGAGAGAGAGAGAGAGCATCTAAGTGGGTTTCTGTTTGAAGGGATTTTACCTATATCAAAAGTGGATTGATATCAGCACAACCATGGTTTAATAATTGCACAAACTAAAATTGTCTTTTCTTTTTTAAGTGGCTCGTGATAGCTTTTTGGGAACTGTAAATCTGTAATAACCTTTGACAGCTCTTTAAATAATAAAAGACAAGATGAACTGGGGCAATTATCAAAACATGATTGAGAATTATGATTAATAAACAATCTAGATATTATTTGTGTTGACATACTTGCACTAAGTTTTTGTTGTCGTATTCTCATATATGAAGATGTTAATCATTTTTAAACAAGACTTGTGATTTTATAATTGAGTGAAGGACATGTTTGTTAAAAAAAAATTGGTGCATTATTTAGAGAATTTTCAGGCATATTTTTTTGGAAAAATTAAACCTTTGGCCACTAAATTAGGCAAATGATGTGGGCACAATCATGTTTTGATAAGGGGCACAAACTCATCTCATTGCATATGGTTTAACCTGCTGTCAAAGTCTGCTGACATCTTTTAGGGGATTCTAATAGTGGGTTAAGTATATAGGACATGGTGAGTTCATGCCTATTATAGAAACATAATTGGACTAATATCGTTTGACTGAAACTAGTCATCTATATTTCGGATAAGGGAATATAAGTATAACATAGTGTATGTAATTCAAAATAATCTCGTTACATTTTATCAAAAAAATCTTGTTATATTATTCTTAGAAAAAAATTTTTACCCTCTCTATGAGGGGGACAATGTAGCTAGAGATTCTTTGGATTTGATGAGTTGGCCCATGGTTTCAAATTTTGGTTTCGGACTGCATTTCGGTCCTCACCGAGACCATAATTTTGGCTGAAATCTGACGAAACAATTTAAAATAATATTTTTTTTAATCCACAATTTCGATCGAAATTACCGAAATTCAATTTCGGTTGAAAATTTGGAAAATATTATTTAATTAAAAAAATCAAGATTTTTTTGGTTGAATTTCCTTAAATTTCATATGAAATTTTGGAAAAGCAAAATTTAGACCCAAAAAAATGTAATGTCTCGGGTATGTGTGATTTCGATTTCGGTCGGAATTTAAAACTATAGTAAAATTCATAAATTTGTGTCCAACTGAACCTCCAACCCACATTTGTAGGTCGGTCAGAGATCACACTTGATCACCCAATCGAGCCAACTAACCAAGTGCGAAACTGTATTCACCGTCGCAATCCACACACCGTGTGGGGATTGAAAACAAATTTTGCTGGGGACCATTGCAGAAGGCATTTCTAGGACCGGCATATTCTCGGATTTTGTCTTATGCATTTAATTCATGTGAGGTGGCTGCTTTCTCAGCAACAACAGCCCGTTTGCGAAATGACCTGGTGCTGAGATTAGTCAAATCATATCGGATCATGATAAGATCTATTGAGCATGGAGAAATATGAGCCAGATGACATTTCCACTATCTTTTCTGAGAAATTATGTGGTGGCCGCCCTTTATATGTAAAGGGCGGAGGGAGAAAATATCAACCACGTTGATTTTGATCAAGGTAGAAGTCAAAAAAATGGGTTTGACCTGGATACAAAATCAAGGGGGAGAGTTTTCTCTCTGCCCTTGTTGGTGGACGGTCGGCCACCATATAAAAACTCATCTTTTCCAGCATTTTTCACCCTTTTTGTTTTGCTTTCTTTACAATTACACTCATTTTCAACCCCTCCTTTTTTCATTTTTCTTTTTCTAGAAAGGAGTCAATTTTTAAGGACCCAATTTATAGAAAAGAAGGTGGAAATATAAATTCTCTTATCGGGAAAGCCATTTCGCACCCGGCTTTTGCATGTGATGAGAGCCATGTGAGATGAATAAAATGAGCAAGACAGAATGTGCCAAAAAGTCAGTATGTGTGGCTGTCATCACATGCAAAAGTTGGCCATGAAATTGCTCTCCGCGAAAGTGGGTAGTAACTCTCTTCTCTTAATATAGCATCTTTTGGGGCTCCAATTTGCCATGTGTATATCAGTATATGATCTAGTCCGTTGACCACGAGTATCACCCACTTCCATTGATGCAACCTTGATCTAATCATCCTGACCGTTTGATCTTTCAAGCTCCTTTAAGATCTTGCCTCTGTGTTGTGGATAGAATTTCTGTTGGATATATGACAAGAACTATGTAAGACCCAGGATCAAGAGTCTACAAGATCAATGTTTCAGATCACAATGGTCGAGGGCGGTTTTCTTGGACACCTTCGTCACCGTCATCCAAATAGTCGAGGCCGGTTTGGCCGGTCGACGTGGGCGGCCACTAAACAGCCCAACCTGTTCAATTACCAATTTAGCCCTGGTTGAGGAAAAAAACTACAAAGACACGTACCATACACTAAGCACTTAGTGCGTGTTTGGCGTACCGTTTAAAACGCCGTTTGGCGTTTGAAACACCGTTTTGGGGCCAAACGGCCGTTTGGGAGTGTTTGGGTGCGCAGCCTCCGTTTGAAACGCCGTTTGAAACACCGTTTTGAACCCTCAAAACGGTGTTTTGCAAACGGAGGGGGAGAGGTCCGTTTGCAAAACGCCGTTTTGAACGGAGTTTTGGGTTTTGGGTTTTTACATGTTTACCCTCACCAAACCCATTTTTACACCTTTGTTTTTTTGGAAGAGCTTACATTACACCGTACAAAATCTCTGATTATGATTAATTTGGAAGGATATTATCATAAATTGGAAGGATATTATCAAAAGGTGGGTCCCACTTTTTAAAGATATGATAGTGGGACCCACTAGTCCGCTACCCTACCCATCACCATGTGAGAAACTTGTCTGTTTTTTCCTGAATTGAAAATGATTTCCCACCTCCTCTTTAGCATACCCTATCCCTTTTGTTTTGTATTTTTTTGGCAATGATGTTTAATTTTAGTAGTGTTTGAATGAGATCCTAATGACCTTTTAATATTTGGCCTAATGAGAGAGTAGTTGAGTTACATTGAGGCCAACCAAACAATGCCCTTTTTGGTCATTTTACCACTAAAACTCTGTTTTGTGGCATTTGCAACCAAACACACAATACCTCCGTTTGCCGTTTAATATGCCGTTTTGATCTGGCCAACCAAACATGAAAACGCCGTTTGGCAAAACACCGTTTTGCAAAACGGCGTTTTAAACGCTATTTCAAACGGTACGCCAAATTGTTTCCCTTTGGCGAAGATTATTTAAGGGAAATGTTAACACAATCTTTGAGATTAAATAAGAAAAGACAAGCTTTGCGATTATTAAAACACTCGTGATATCATTTCCCTATTTAATTTACAGAAATTCCTTTGATTTTAATTGACATAAATACCCTTTATCCTCTTAATAGTAAATAAGGTTATTTTCTTGAGATTTTTAAAAATTAGGGTTGTTTTTTCCATGTCAAGTCTTCCCACTTAAAAGTGGGCTTAAATTTTGTTTTATGCTGTTGGGAAAGTTGCCTTATTTTCCACCCCCAGTGGTTGCTTGGGTGGGAAGGCAAAGGAAAAAATAGAGATTTTTATTTTTATCTTTTGGGGAAAACTAAACTATAAAAAGAGAAGTGTTGTTCTCTTGAGTTGCGGCGAAGCAAGATGTCTTTGGTGTGTCGGCTGCCAAAGGAGAGAGAAGAAAAAGAGAGAGAAATGGCGAAAAGGTTTTTTTCATCTCGAGGGTTTTCTCTTGGCTTTTTTTTTTCGGGTTTATCTCTCGCGTTATCTCTTGTATACGGTCTTGGGTTTGTAGGTTTGTGATTAATCCATTATAATCTTTGTATTTTGTTTTTCTCATAGTGGAAGATCGTGTTTCTCGCCCGTGGAGTAGGCTTGGCCGAACCACGTAAAATCTCGGTGTTCATCGTGTGGCTTGATTTGTTTATTTTACTTTCCCGTTTAATTTTTGCACGATCGGATTGGATTTGCTTGGCGGATTTTCTCAACATATGCCTATCTCATGATCGAAAGAAACAAATCCTTATAGTCCCTTTGGTCGCACTAAAAATTGAGAAAATCAAATTAAAAAAGACATATTTTTCTTTTCTTAGCAATGTTTGGTTGTCATTTACTATTTTCGGGTAGCCAATATGTATTGCCTAGCCCCATGGTATGAAGGGAGTGGTAGCACTCCTCGTAGAGATAATATACTCAAATAACACATGGTCATGCGGATGATATCTCAAATAATAGTCTGGTTATAGAAAATGTTGTACCCATAAATATGACATTAATTAAACATCAAGCGGTAATGTCTCTTCAAATTGATCGAGAATGCTTGAATTATTTGTAAATGATTAAAATTTATAAAAAGTTAATTTTCTTATTAAAAAAGGAACGTATTTTCTATCTTTCTGGGATAAATAAAATTTATTCATAATTTCTCCTTTTTAATTTCTAGGGTCTCATATGTTTGGTATTTTTTCTTGAACATCGGGATTTTTTTTTATAAAGTTGGGCTTTATTTATGAAATTATCGGTGGATTGTGGTTGAAGTCAGTTCCCAAACATATGACATCGTACAATCCAATAGACTCTTTTGCCCCAAGTCCATATAAAGCACATAAATAAGGGTTGTCTAAGAAAACTTGGGGCGCCTCCTTGAAACTTGTTTCCCCTAAGAAAACTTGGGTCGTTCCCAAGTTTAAGCAAGATGACACCAAGTTTTCCAAGGCGACCCCAAGTTTCATCAAGGAGACACTAAGTTTAACCGAGATGATCCAAATTTATCCCAGACAACGCTAAGTTTTAGAGAGGCAATCCCAAATTTCAGCAAGATGACCCCAACTTTCCACATATCCCCCCCCCCCCCCCCCCCCCTAACGGTTCCTACGAGAATGGTTCACTGCTTGAGGATAAATTCACCTCCTTTAACATTTTTCCTAGCTTTTAAAATTTAACGAATAACGTTAAAAGCGCCGGGGGGGATGGGTATTATTCCCCTTTTTTATATATATATTTTTAATTTTTCAGGTGTCTTTCATTTTTCTCACGACCCCAACTTTAATTCTTCTTCCTTATTTTTTCTTTTCTATTTTTTCAGCAACCTCCATTTTTTCCATTGTCTTTTCTTTCTTTCTCTTCTTTTTTCATTTTTTTGGCGTCTTCTATTTTTTCTGACGTCGATTCTTATTTTTCCTTCTTTTTCTTCTGCTAAGGGGGCTGCAGACGAACATGGCACCAATGAAGGAGGAAGGGACGTAAACCCTCTTTCTAACCTCAATACGCACTCAGAGGGCAAAACGGTCTTTTGGATGATACAGTGCCGTACAGAGGTTTGGTAACTGAAATTCAATCACACCGGCTATAAATAACTAGTAAAAAACCCGTGCGATGCACGGGCCGACAAAGAACGGTACGGACCACGTGATAGGGTGATCCAAACCGTCCATGTGATGGAACACAACATAAATAGGTTGTGCCCCAAAAATCATTTCCATAGGCCAATCCTAGCCTTCCAATCTATAGATGTTTCCATAATTCCTCTTATCTTAAATCGGATGGTCAATATCACCCTATAGTTTTTTAATTAAAAAACCATAAAGAATGGGGGTAAGATCGAAATTATGCGGCTCTAATGGATGCCTTTGTTAAAAGCATAAAGGAGGGGTAGGATTGAAATTATATGATCTAATGGGTGCCTTTGTTAAAAGCATAAAGGAGGGGGCAGGATTGCAATTATATGAGTTGAATGGGGGCATTTGTTCAAAAAAGTAAAAAAAATGTGAGGTGTAATTCTCACCGATTTTTCAAAAAAATCGAAAAAAATCTCTCTTTTCATCCCGGCTTATTATAGTAGATTTCACAAATAAATTGTAATTTTTGAAGAATTTTTCTAAGAAATTTTAATACATCCAAATGGATTGGGAAGACAAATAAGAGAGATGTTTGATACATAGGCTCGAAACTCGGCAATGATAGTGTAGTATCGCAATTAAAATGAAATTGAGGGCCTTATTGTTTCTTAGTCTGGTTCTACCTGCCATACCTATTCGCTGCTTGGGTCCACATGCAGGCCCCTCAAACCTTGAATAAAAAAGCTTTCGTCTTTTGATCAACAACATACCAATTCCAACTCTTTAGTTGCGTTTAACCTTCCTGGACTGCCTGCATCTTCTTCTATTCCGATCTTCTACTTTTCATTCTTTAGGGAAATCGAATCCAACACTCGCAATCTTACTGGTATTCATTTTAGTTTCACTTTTCTTCTGATTCAATAATACGTCTTCTACTATTTTACATCTATTTTTGTTGGATTTTGCTGCTTGCTTATTTTTCATTGGACTTTCCACATATCTTTCATCGATTCAGCTCTCTTTGGTTTTTAACTGATCCAATCTGTTAAACTGATCTTTCAACTTGAACTCGAATTTCTACATGTGCTGATGAAAGGGTCTGGTTTTTCCCTAGATCTTCCACGGAATCGCTTTGAAAATCAATTGGGAAAGCATTATTCTATAATGGTTTCCATAATATGAAGTTCCTATATTGATCGGAGGGCTAGGATCATACTACGGAAATGACTTGTGGGGCACAACTTATTTTACGTTTTGGCCCATCAATTGAACGGTTTCGATCATTCTATGCTGTGGGCACTTTTTGCATCGTTCAAACCCATATTTTTTCAAGAAGTAACTCCATAGGATGATCCAAACCGTCCATTTGTTGGGTCACAGCCTAAATAGTTTGTGTAGGATGATCCCTCTATAGATCACAGAGTTAGGATCATAGTATCATACTATCGAAACGAGTTTGGGGCACAACTTATTTATGCTGCGACCCAACAAATGGACGGTTTAGATCATCCTATGTAGTGGGCCGCACTGCACCTTTTAAAAATTAGGGTTTGTACGGCCACCCATCATATGATATCTCCCTCCGTTTCAACTTCTCCGAGGATACTCAAAATTTGAGATTAGCCGTCCAAATTTAGGGGCGTTCATTATTCGGTTATAACTGAATAACCGACCGAATCGGTTCAGTTCGGTTTTGGTTTTTTTTTTTTTGGAAATTCGGTTATTCGGTTTCGGTTATCTAAAATAAAATAAAATCGGTTAACCGAATAACCGAAATTATGGATGAAACCCATTTTTTTTCCAAAAAAAAGTGCAATATGGGCACACCGTAGGATGATCAAAACCGTCCATTTGATTGATCACAACTTAATTAGGTTGTGCTCAAAATATCATTTCGATCGGATGATCCTAGCCCTCCGATCCAAACCGAATAACCGAATTGTTAATCGGTTCGGTTTCGGTTCGGTTTTTAGGAATTTCGGTTCGGTTTCGGTTACCGAATTTGATAACCGAAGCTATTTCGGTTATCAAATTTCGGTTTATTCAGTTCAATTATAACCGAATAATCACCCCTATCCAAATTAATCCATATTCATTTTGAGTACATATATGTTTGGCAACCACAGAAAATATTTCATGTTAATTTTTTTCTTTGGAAAATGAATTTCATGGTTGCAAGAGATGTCAATGATTTTCTTATTATTTTCGGTATTTCTGCTATTAATTGATGTTCTTTCAGGAGTTGTAATCTCAGAAAATAAAGGGCATGGAAGAAGAGAGACAAGTGGAAGTACATGAAAAGTTGGTTGACAACTCTAGCAGCGATGTTGACTCAATCCCTATCACGGTATTCTATTTTATGCTTTCTTCCCTTGTCTTGATCTTGATTCTCTATTTCCTTTTTGTCTCTTTCTCTTGGCTCTCAAGGGTTCATATCATTTTGGTATCAAAGCTCAGTGCTTAGGTCCCTTGTAGGATTCATTCATTTTCAGCCCCCAAAGTGTCCGACAAAAGTCCAATTTGAGTCTCCCTTAATTAAATGCTTTAGGTAAATTCATCTAGCGCCCTTCAAGTGCTCGAAAAAATTCCCGATATAGCCTAGGATTACATCAGTTTGGTATCAGAGCCTAGGTTCGAATGTCTAATTGGGATAACATGAATATGTCTAGAATATCCCAACTCATGGATCCGAGGATTAGAGACATACCAAGATTCTATGGAGTTAATGAAAGAGAATGTCTTGATTGTGTAGACACACTAGAGACGTATATACGGCAGTATAATCCTAGTGATGACCAAAGGATTTACATTAGCAGGAAAACTCTGGTGGCTAACATTGAAGAAGAAGCGACGCATAATAGGAAAACCCAGTTGTTATTTGATGTGACCGAGGGACTTATTTTTGGAAAAGTTTGCTCCGAAGACTTTTCAGGAATACAAAATACTACGAGCTAGACTGATTTGAGAGAAAAAAAAGCCAAAGCTCTTGCGATAAAATTATATAAATTATCTTGTCTGAAGATCTAGAAAACTTGGCGAATGTACCTGGCCAAGCAAGTGTACAAGAGACAAGTTACTTTAGGCATCCAGATCTAGGCTTATGTGTGAGGACTGATAGCGTGGAAAGTGTTTGACATCAAGAGGTAGACAAGAGGAGCACTCGTCATCCAACGACAATTCCGTCAATATGTGGCTCGCTTCCATTACTTAAAGATTCAGAAAGCGGCAGTCATCCTTCAGGTGTTTGGTAAAATTTCCGATGAAACCTAGGATCACATTAGAAATTTTCTTCTTCCTTTTTTTTTTCCTATGTGACATTTTCTTTTCCATAATATTTTTAGCCTACATCCTACTGCAGCCTTGCCATGAGTTGGGATCTTCTTTTTCCCACTAATTTTCATACCAAAATTTTTATCTTGCAACTCTAATAGACCTTGGAATTCTTTTTTCCCACTAATTTTCCCTTTAAAACTCAAGAACCAAAAGCAGCCAAGAACCAAAAGGGAAAAACTTAAACTTAAATATTTTATTACTTGAATTCAAAATTACTACACCACTCATACGACTTGTGCTTTTAAAGTTCCACTAGAAGCTGCTTCTAATAGAACAGAACAACTAAAAACATCTAAACTTCTAGAAAATACTCCAAAACCAAGTAGTGAATATACCCAAGAAATGCATAGCGTAGTGAACGACAATCAAGCTTGGTTCTTGCTTAGTCACGAAGGTATGGAAAACAACTTCATGCAAATACTTATAAGGATCTATAATATGGTAATTTGCCCAATAGTTTCTCATGAGGGTATTTTCAGTGAAGTACCTGATAGGGTGGTTGATTGATCAACCAAATTCCCTCTGTAAAGGCCTCTACCCAGAATCTCTATAGAACTCCCCAGCCGTTGGGCTGCTGCTCTGATACCAAGTTGAAATAATGGTTGCGAAATGAATAGGGAAGGAAGGGAGGAGAGATAGAGGAGAGGAGGCGTGAGAGTTTTGTGGGGACCCGGGTAGAACTCACCCTTAAAAGCTAGCCGTTAAGGGAAGGGTGCCCAAGTCCTCATAAGCCCATCCACATCTACTCACTTTTCCGATGTGGGATATTTGCTTTTTTGTGGAACCCCCAACAATATCCCCCCTCAACGTGGGAGCAATGTGGGAACTACGAGATCTTCCCAGAGGGATTTTTTGTTACAAACCTAAATCGGTTCGTAACAGATTTGATCTTCTTAGAGGGAAGATCAGCCTCTTGACCCACTTTGAGGGAAGGGTCGTTCCTCCTTTCTGTGCAAAAACACAAATTTGGGGATAAATTTCTTCATCGAACAAAGAAAGGCTGCGTACAAGTTATTTATTAAAAATCTCTAATCTAGATAAGCCCTATCTCTAAGACTCCTAACTAACTAAATAACTACACAGCAAATCTCAAAATAATAAATATCTCAACCAATTTATTTCAACGAAGGTGGGACCCAAATAAGCACGTAACATTTTTCCATCCTCGGAGGCACATCAGGGTTATCGAGATCTTCCCCGAGGGATTTTTCCATCGTCGGAGGCACACTAGGGTTATTGAGATCCTCCCCGAGGGACTTTTCCGTCCTCGGTGCCACACCGGAGTTCCAACGCCCCGCCTCTAATACCACTTGTGGGGACCCAGGTAGAACTCGTCTTTGAAAGCTAGCCATTAAGGGAAGGGTGCCCAAGTCACATCTACTCACTTTTCCGATGTGGGATCTTTGCTTTTGCATGGAACCCCCAACAAGTTTTGGGGAGAAAGATCTTTGCTTTCCACAAGCATGCTGTAATTTTTTGACTTCTCAAGGACTTAAGGCTTCTCCTAGAGCATTCACACTATCATGCACCTCCAATTGTCATTGATGAATGTTAGCATGTATCTCTCTTATTATAACACAATGGTTTGATGACTGTTCAATATGTATACACACACACACAGTCCATGTTCATAAATTCAAGCAGTAATGATGATGCCTTGCGAAATTGGCATTATGCAGGCACAACTTCATTTCTCCATACAATTCTTCTTCTATGGATATTAGACGGGATTTCTCATACAACTGAATTTTCAAATATCCATCTTAATTCATAACTGGATTTCTTATACATCTTTGTTTCTCATACAACTGAAGAACCAAGACAGGAAAAGTAAATCTCTGTTTAAAAACTTGAGTTACGCATGTTTTTTTATGCAAACACCTATTCTGGCTGATATTTTGACAGGAACTTTGGAAATTCATGAATGAATTACACAATATTTTTATCCAAAATTTGGTTCTTGCTGATTACCTATTGATGCTTAAAATCGTATTTCAGGTAGAAGGAGAAGAGGAAGAGATTCTAATTAATGGGAATTTGAACCAAGAGAGAAATGGAGGAAACAAAGAAGAAGAAGTTGCTTTGGATGGAGAATTCATAAAAGTGGAGGACTCATTAGATGTGAAGGGCAGTTCCGATACAGACAAAGCGGCAGGAGGAGAAGATAATCCATCTGCTCTACAACACAGCTCAAGTAATTCAATGGAAAGGAAAGAATTCTTAGAAGCCCAAGAGAAGATGAAAACACTGGAGCTTGAATTAGAAAAAGCCGCCAGAGAATTGGAGCATTCTCAATCTGAGAAAGCTCGTCTGCAGGAGGAGGTTGTTGTTGCAAAGGAGAAGTTGGAGGAAAGGGATAAGCATTGTGAAGAGCTCGAACTCGCTCAGAAGAGATTGCAAGAACAGATCAGAGAAGTAGAGGAGAACTGTTCGCAACTCAGTGCACTCCAAGAAGCATTGGGAGCTCAAGAATCAAAGCAAAAAGACTTATGCAATGATCTCGAGACAAGATTGAAGCTTTCAGATGATAATTTTCGCAAATCAGACGAGCTTCTCTCACAAGCTTTGTCGCATAATACTGAGCTGGAACAAAAGTTGAAGTCTCTTGAAGAACTCCATCAAGAATCCGGGGTTGTTGCGGCTACTGCCACACAAAGGAATCTTGAACTTGAGGATATAATTCAATCTTCAACTGCAGCCAAGGAGGAAGCAAAATCACAAATGAGAGAGTTTGAGATGCAGCTGATATCTTCACAGGAGAGGGTTACAGAGCTTGAACAACACTTAAATATGGCTGAACTAAAAAGCGTTGAGGCTGATAAAGAAATAAAAGAGTTCCGTGAGATAACTGCAGAGCTCACGGCCATGTTGAGAGGGTTCGAGGAAGAAAGTGTACAACTAAAAAGCCAATTACAGGAATATGCAGACAAGCTGAAGACTCTTGAAGATCAAGCCAAGGTATATCAAGTTGTGGCTGTGGGAGCAGCTGAAAGAGAGGCATTCCTAAAGGGAAAATTGGATGAAAATTCAGAAAAATTGGTAACTCTGGAAAACACCATTGATGAGCTCAAAAGCAAGGTCATGGAGGCAGAGAGCATATCCAGACAGTCTTTTTCAGAGACTGAACTGTTGGCTGAAACAAACTTGAAGCTCAAGCTGGAATTGGAAACTTATCAGATTAAAGTAAATGAGCTTCAGGAACTGCTAAGCTCTGCTCTCTTGGAAAAGGAAGGTCTAGCCGAGGCAAATTTGAAGCTTACACAGGAATTGGCAGAATATAAGAAAAAAATGAATGAGATAGAAATGATGTTGAACACGATCCTTGTTGAGAAGGAGGAAACAGTTGAACAGCTTCACTCTTCAAAGAAGACGATAGAAGATTTGACACAACAGCTTGCTTCTGAAGGGCAGAGACTACAATTACAGGTTTGAGCCTATACATCTGATCTTTGGATGAACAGAGAAGTAACATTCAAATTTTGATTAGTCACATATTCAGTGACATTTCTTTTTAATTTTCATATTCTGAAAACTTATATTTGGTGACTAATAGTAACAAGATATTAAGTGATCTCTATGCCCTCAAACTTTCTGATCTGAGTATAGAACTTCCCTTGCAGATATCTTCTGTGATGGAGGAGAACAATGTTCTCACTAAAACATATCATGATACAAAAGAAGAACTGCAAACAGTAATAATCCAACTGGAAGGCCAACTGAATGAACAGAAGGCAAGGGAAAGTTCTCTCAATGCTGATATGGAAAATCTCAAGGCTGAGATCACTGAGAAATCTGGGCTGCAAACTCATATAGAAGAACTCGAACAACAATTGATGTTGGCTGAAACCCGATTGAAAGAAGAGGTATTATTTCCGTTATGCGTCAATGAAAGCATCACAAGGAACATTCCAACAACTTGTATGGCTTGATTAATGAAACTTTAATTGTCCCTTCCCGATAATTCCTACTGGTTGTAGGTGGAAAGCATTAGGGAAGTGGCAGCCGTAAAGGAGGCAGGAATAGCTTCCAAACTGGAGGACCATGTAAGAACAAGGGGCATTTTAGATGAACAAGTGGTGAAACTCCAAGAGGAGCTAAATATTGCTCATGCCACCATAGCTGAACAGGTTCTCCCTCTATCATTTTTATGATACTTCTTACTTCTGTCCTGTTACCGTTTTCAACTGTTCTCCTCCATATATTTTAAGAGTAATGCCCTAATTGACTCCTATGATTATTGCCAACTGTTGAAGCATAAATGATAAAATAACACCAACTCTAACAGCTTAAGCTTTTGGAGTAATTGGTTGTTTTACACTAACTATTAAATAAACTGGCCTACAAGTCTACTAGAATGCCATTAACTTTTGAGAAAGAGGGCTGCTAGCAATCGGGAAGCGACTGTCGTAGAATTGATGATTAGGGGTTCTGGTGGAGCCAAGGTTTTAAATTTCGGTTTCAGTACCAATTTTGGACCGCCGAAATTCGGTATAAATAAAAAAAGATTATTTAATAAATTTCGAAATTTTGGACTGAAATTTCCGAAATTTCGGTCGAAATTTGGTAAAGGGCGAAATCCAAAAATTTGCCAAATTTCGGTTTCGGATTTCGGCCGAAATTTAAAACCAGGGGTGGAGCAAAAGTTGTATGGGATATAAGAATGCGTCGAGACTTGAAGGAGGAGGAGATTGTCCAGTTCACGGGACTTATGCTCCTGCTGAATGAATGCTACCTGAAATTATGTGATGATGATCGTATTCTATGGTCGCCTGAAGCTCAAGGTGGGTTTTCTGTTAGGTCATTTTTTGAAAGGTTATGCTGTGATGGAGCACGGTTTCTTTCTATTCAAATTTTATAGTGAGGAAGATTGCACCCGAATCCTAGAAGGAAATGGTCATAATTATGGGGGAAGATCCTTGATTCTTCAGAGATGGGATCCGAACATCGTGATGGAGAGGAAGAGAATATATGAAATCCCGGTTTGGATCAAACTTCACGGGCTTCACCTAAAGTTCTGGAACTCCCATTGCCTCAGTAGAGTTTGTTAGGGAAACCCCTCTACATGGACTCTCACACAGCTGCTGCTTCCCGGCTTAGTTTTGCTAGATTATGTGTTCTAGTGAGTGCCGAGCAAACTCTCCCAGATTCTATCAAATTATGCACTTCCTCGGGAGAGATTATTCAGCAAATTGATTACGATTGGAAGCCTAAAGCTTGTTCTCATTGTGCGGATTTTAGCCATAGTTCAGATTCTTGCCATCTCCATGTGAATCATCCCCCAATTCAATACAAGAAAGAGTGGAGGCCGAAATCTAAGACTCAAATGGAGGCAGTTGGAGCTGATGATCCTTCATTTGTCAAGCCTATGTATGTCCATCAATCAATCTGGTCCCTCAAGCTCCTCGGCTCCTCCAATTCATCAAGAGCAAATCCACTCCAACAAATTTGCAGCCCTTGCTCATCATGATGGCACTGCTCCTGTTTTTGAGAAAGGCAAACAACTCTCCAATGACTCCCCTGATTTCCAAGCTCTTTTTTGGATCAAGATGGTTGGCATAAAGTTCAGAAGAAGAAAAAGTGTTCGTCATTTAGTTTCCTTTCTTCCCCTTATGGGCTTTCCCCCTTCAAGATGCCCATTGGGCGAAGATCATGACTTTCTTCTTACTCTGGTGTGTGGTGCCCCTGCTGATGCATTGCTTGGGGTTTTTCTTCGAGGCTATGATCCATGGCGACTCCTTTTTTTTGCCCTGGTTGTGGTTTGTTTGCTGTTTTTCTTAGTCTTGTTTGATTTGTCTTTTTTGTTTGCCTTTGGGCCTCTATTCTCTCTGTTGCTGCCCTCGTGGCCCCCTGTAAATTTTCCTCTCTCTCTTTTTAATACATCTGGTGGGGGTCTTGCCTAACCCCAGCTTACCCATCAAAAAAAAGAAGGTGGAACATCAGGTAGATCGAGAATATGGCGTAAAAATATTCCCCCAAGGATATTGGCTTTTGCGTGGACCGTCAGTCATCGCTGCATCAACACTTGCGACCGACTAATGGGACGTTCAATCCAGATGGCGAGTCGGTGTGTCCTATGCTACAAGGCCGAGGAATCTTTAGACCATATATTTATTCATTGCAGATACTCCTCCTTGGTTTGGGCGGCCCTACTCAAATTGTTTGGCATGGTTTGGGTATTCCGTGATAGCATTTCAAATGAACTGGAAAATTGGATTGGTGCTTTTAATGAGAAAGAGGGCTGCTAGAAAACGGGGACCCGTTTTAGTAAAAAAAATATGGGTACATATTGTTGTGACACGGGCACAAGAAGACTGTTAAAGTATAAAAGATAAATAATGCCTTTCTCCAATAGCTTAAGCTTTTGGAGAAGTTGGTAAGTTAACATGGTATCAGAGCTAAAGGTCTTGAGTTCAAACCTCCCGGATAGCGAAAATCCACATGCGATGGTCGGTCCAAAGTGGGCCACATGTGCCACGTGTTTGCCAAGTGGGCCACACGTGCGGGGGAGTGTTAAAGTATAAAAGATAAATAACGCCTTTCTCCAACAGCTTAAGCTTTTGGAGAAGTTGGTAAGTTAACAAAGACAAAACCAGTTCTGGCTTCTATCAAAATGAAAAAAATAACCTTGGGTAAATTTTCAAAGCAATACCAAGCAATATCTGGTGACCGGAAGCACCCAATGCCGGCATTTTGGATCGGTTTTCTGGCAGCAGGTGGACCACGTTTTTCCGGCCAGACTTTTCTGACTGTCTGCGCCATATTGTCTGGCGGTGAGACCGGTTGGTATTGGTTGCATTCATCCATGTTTTATGGCCGATTTATTAAGTAAATCAATTTACGCTATTGATCCACATATTTTCCTATAGAAATTACTCTTAACAAAACCATTTCATCTTGTTTTGTTGTCCTTTGGAATGGAACCTACTTGTTGCATAACCTTGAAATCTTATCAAACTAGTAACGGGTGATTGTTATTATCTTTGTAGAGGTAGGATATCACATTTATCCATGGACAGTTTTTTTTTTGGTCATATATTCGTTTACATCATTGAAGTGTTGAATTAATTAACAAGCCATTGTAGACCTGCGTGTTTAACAAAATATTTTAATCAAACAGAAAGAAGCATATTCGAGAAAAGATCTTGAACGAGAAGCTGATTTGAATCATTCTGGGGAGCTAGAAAAGAAAGTTGAGGAGCTGGAACAGAAATTACAACTATCCGATGCAGAATATAAGGCAAAGGTGGGTTTTTTATTTGAAGTTGTTTCGTTGGAATCTTAGACCAGTCACTATTTCATCCATAAACACAAATAATACAAGTTTCAGTTCCACTACGATGCCTAGAGGCTTTTCGTAAATGATAAAGATGTTCCTATTGCTCCCTTTTTGTATCATTCTTAAAAGTTTAATTTACTCTTTTAATTCTCTACCCACTGACATTTGTTTCATGGGTATCTAAAATATATAGCTATAGTTTGAGGGTCTTCTTATTATCTCATCCACAATGATTGTTTTCATTCTTGCAGGGAATAGAAGAAGGAAGAAAATTTGCTCTTGTTAATGAAGAGTTGGATAACTTGAAGAATAAATTAAGCCAGACTGTAGAATTGGAAAATAAGGTGGTGGAACTTGAAAACAAGCTAAAGTTGGCACATACCAAGTCTGAGGATCAGGCAAGTGGACTATTATTATTGTTATTATTTGTTATTACTATAATTTTGTAGGGAATCTCTGGTAAATGCAGAATCGCAATGGATGTCTTTGGGTATGAACTATGAAGTCATTACAACTTGATGCAAGGTTCAAAAAAATCACCCATTTGATTTTCAAGTTGGATACACCCAGGACAGTAAAAAACTCACCTGTTTTATATATACCACTCAAAATGATCACAATTTCGGCCGGCGTAGTTTGGACTTGTCGAATCTCATCCAAACTTAGTTGAATTAGTCGTGTTCCCAGTCAATCTGTGAGGTTTCGATGATTGGTTTTTATGGTCCACATGTCATGATGTCTTCTTTATTGTTTTTTTCTTTTTTTTGTTGGGTTTGGGTACCATTATTTCTTAGCCGTGTTCCCAGAGCCTCACATAATTGGTTTTATGGTCCAAAGGTCATGATGTCTTCTTTATTGTTTTTTTTTCTTTTTTTGTTGGTTTTGGGTACCTTTGTTTCTTAGCTTAATGGATCTGCAGTCATTCCTATGCATGTATAAATTTATCGTCTAGGAAGCTCTATCGATATTTTGGAAGTTGAGGTAATTAACTACCATGCAACTGAATGGAGATGAATATAACTTTTTTAGGTTGCCGATGATATTTGAGACATTGCTAAATTCTTTGTTGTAGCTACAATTTTTATGCTGTCAATGTTAAATAAGGCTTAGGTATGCCTTGCTAAAAGAAGTATAGCTATGTCATCAGTCCTTATATTCTTTGCATATTGCATGTGAACGCAAGGTTTTAAAAGCTTGAAATTTGACTTGGAATTAAAAGGTAGTTCAGTCTCAGTTTATTTTTTTTGAAATGGTAGTCAGTCTCAGTTGATTTGAGGTTTAGTTTACTTGATTGAGTCGATCATATTTTTCTACTTGGTACTTAAAATGGTTAAGAAATCTAAAAATTATATATTAAAAGACTAGCACTGAGAAATTTAAAAAGTACGAGTCAATTTGGGAGACATTGTAAGCACTGAGAAATTTAAAATACTAATACAATTTGGGAGACATTGTTTCATAATTATTGACTCACTACTATGACAAAACTCACATAGCGAACATGCTATAAATGTTTCACGATCACCTTCCCTCAATATCTTGAGAGATCAAGAAAAGAATGAGCAATGGCTGGTAATATCACAATAGAAGAGTTTTTTCTCCCAATACAAAGATTGAGTGGGCACACTAACCTCAGGGATTTAAGAGAAAAGCAAAGGTACATTGAGGTTTGGATTGGTGTCAAGTCTGGTCCACTTCCATCCTTACAAACACAAAGACATCTATTAGAGCCCCAAAAAATTGATTTTTTTGTCCAGATTGATCATTATTCTTTTTTATTTCTCGAGAAAAGGATACAAATTTGTCGAATACCATTAAAAGCAGAAGTTGAATATCTTGTTCAAGTTTTTCTCTTGTTTTACAGATACTTGTAAAACTTGACCTGAGTCGGATGCTAAATCAATTCGCCTGGTTTTTCAAGCACCTGATTGAGTTTCCAAACAATGTGTATATTCATGGAAAGGATGGATGGATGCTTTCAGACTTTCAGTGCATCCTTTTGATGAATGATGATATAATGTGTTTTAAGACAACAATAGGCTTATGCGTTTTATTGTGTTTGCAGGGCGAAGAAGGAATCCAAGCCGAGTTGAAGGAAAGGGTGGAGGTGAAATCCAGAGAATTTGGATCAGACATCTCTACCCCACCAAAAAGGAAGAGTAAGAAAAGAACAGAAGCAACACCTACGCAAGCCACAGAGGCTGCTTCTACTACGTCTACTCAAACGAAGGGGCCATCTTCTTCAGGGATGAAGTTCCAACTCATCTTAGGTGTAGCTATGGTATCTGTTATCACCGGCGTCATTCTAGGCAAGCGATACTAAACCATGGTTATGCATTTTTTGATTTCTGTAATTTAGTATTTGGTTATTTTTACACAGCTAAGAAAAGCTTAATTGGTTTGGCGTAGTTAAAATCTTCAATTTGGCTTGGGAACCTGTTTTTATTGCATTCCTACCTACCTGTGTGCAGAGCTATTCAGAAGCGTGGTGTATTAGATTTTGTATTATTTCCATAATTTATTGATTATTTTTTATGCAAATGCTTCTGATTGCTGATGGTAGTTAAAGGAAAGACCCCGCTTCAGCGCTGGCATGTTTCTGTATTTTGATTAGTTTTCTGAATCAGGTTCAAAACAACCCTAATCCACACCAGATTCAGTACTCACAAGTCACAAGAACATGAAAACTTTTTAGTTTTCCCATTATATTACACTTTTGCACAGTACATAATACATCATATTACACTATGATTAATGATTATTAAATATTATTTAACTATAAACCATCTCCACTGTCGAGTCGTGCACATGCCTGTTGATCTGGGCTGTCCAGTGAACGTTCTGAAAATTTCCTTAGGATGAAGACAGTCAGGATTACTTGATTTGTGACATTTGGCCTATTTCTCATCGGTTGGAGAATCTGGAACAACATGCCTGTGTATCAATTATACGCTAGATATGGTTCATGCACCAGGTTCTGGTGTACTGTTTTGTTAGGACCCACTGTAGCCTATTTTGTTTTTCACTTCTAAAGTTTGAGTCCCGCATCAGAAAGAAATTATAACTGAAGCCTCTTGCAATTCTAAATAAGACATAGGCTAGACAGGATTTTAAACACAAAAGACACCAGTAAAACTAACTAGGCATTAAAACTGTATAGCATAGTTTCAAAACTCTCCCGTGTCATCGTGGACTCCCCCAACTCAACTTTCTTTTTCAAGTGATAGGACGCCAAAATTTCAAAGGAATTGAGGTGAAAATTTGTTGGGGTTTCTGGTTACTGAAATCAAGAATTTTTTTCAAAAGAACATGTCCGAAAAAAGCCAAAAAAAATTAAAAATAGGGACATGATATTAGCGGAAGCATGTTTTAATAATTGCACAGACCCAGCTTGTCTTTTCTTTTGTAATATGCTGGTGAGGGCCTTTCTGGGTAACGTAATAACTTTTTGACAGTTCTTTAAATATTAAAAGACAAAATGGGTTAGTTGAAATATTAAAACACGGTTGTGCTGATATCATTTCCCTAAAAATATTATGAAGAAGTATTGGTGAGGGCCATTTTGGGTACCGTAATAAAAAATTTGACAGTTCCTTAAATACTAAAAGACAAAATGGGTTAGTTGAAATATTAAAACATGGTTGTGCTGATATCATTTCCCTAAAAATATTATGAAGAAGTATTGGTGAGGGCCATTTTGGGTACCGTAATAAAAAATTTGACAGTTCCTTAAATACTAAAAGACAAAATGGGTTAGTTGAAATATTAAAACATGGTTGTGCTGATATCATTTCCCTAAAAATATTATGAAGAAGTATAATGTTTTGATCGTTATCAATGTCGCTTGCTGCGAGAGATGTGAAGAACAAGAACAAGACCATTGTTGCCATAAACTTGTATTCATTGACTTTTCAAAAGCTCTTTTTATATTATAATTAGGGAAATGTTATCAGCACTACCATATTTTGATGATCGCACTCCTCACTTTATTAAAAAGTACAGTATGTCCCACACCATAGGATGATCCAAACCGTCCATTAGATGGGCCACGGCCTAAATAGGTTGTGCCCCAAAAAACATTTTCATAGGTTGATCCTAACCCTCCGATCTATAGAAGGTTTGGATCAATCCTCTATGATTCAGTGCCTCTATAGATCGGAGGGTTAGGATCAACCTATGGAAATGATTTTTGGGGCACAACCTATTTAGGCAGTGGCCCATCTAATGGATAGTTTGGATCATCCTATGGTGTGGGCCATACCTTACTTTCTACTAAAGTGAGGAGTGCGATCATCAAAATATGGTAGTGCTGACAACATTTCCCTATTATTATTATTAATAGAGGAATGATAAACTCAAGGGCATCCTTGGTTGTAGGCTGGGGATTGATGTGGATGCAAGTATGCAACCTGAGAGAGAGAGAGAGAGAGAGAGAGAGAGAGAGAGAGAGAGAGAGAGAGTAATCTAAGAGAAAAAGTTGGTGAAACTGGGGTTGCTTTGGATGGAGTGTCACCAAAGGGGTGCCCTTGACAGAAAGCACTCCAAGGGTACTGTTGCATATATCGGTTCCTCTATTGTTATTTTTAGGGAAATGATTTTCGCACTCTCATATTTGATATTGCTTTTTTTAATTAGCTATTACAGGCTATTAACGAAAGATTTTGTTTTCCATAATCAAAGTACTTCAAAATAAATTTTTTTTAAAATTGATCTCGTCACATGAATATTCATAGGTATTCTAATGAGAACTAATATAGAAGAGAAGTTACCTCACTTAGCAACATAATTGTCTTGCCTTCTTTGATCCATAAACGCGCCCGCCCCCACCCCCACCCCTGCAACAACAATTTTTGTAAAAAATGTAAGGGAAAATTACTATTACACCCCCTCAACATTCTGAATCATTCAACGATAATCCTATAGTTTCAAACTCATCAACTGCACCCGTTGACTTTTCAATGTGTCATATCGGGTGCAATTTGGATCGTCGGACCGCGACCAGTTACATACTAAGGAGTAAGGATCAAAGGCATACCGGGTGCGATGCAGGCTGCAAAATTGGTGATCGGTCGTGATCTAGCTGCTACGGGTGAGGGCAGAGGTTTTACTCAAACCAACAGTCACTCCAGGATCGATTTGGATCGTAAAATCACGACTGGGTGATCTAACGGTCAGATTTCAGCCCAAACTGAAAAGGTGCCTTGTAGAGGTGTATTCCAAACATAAAAGACTCCATAAACTCTATAAAATGAGCAAAAATTCACCATTTGATTTATGTTATTAAAATATGAAGAAATTCAAATTGAGAATTTCCAAACCCAAATTCACTCTCTTAAGGCCTTTTAAAATTCGATTTTTTTCTCTCTTGGATGTTTTCTCTAGGGGATTTGCTATGGGTCATCAGAGAAAGGGATTTCGCAGGAGGTTGTTGCATGTGAGAGCAATCACATGGGCTCACTTTTCGGCAGATTTTGTCTTATTTAATTTATATGAGGTGGTTGCTCTCACATTCAACAACCCGCCGCGAAAAGCCTTTATGCGATGGTCCCTACCAAAACAATTTTTTTAGTGTATTGTTTTTCTGTAGAAACAGTCACTAGTATCTTGGGGTGCAGCTCTGGTCGGGTCTAATTTTTTACGGGAAAACCCGAGATTCATAAATCCGACCCTACCCAAGATAGTTTCTTGGGTCGGGTTTTCATTTTTTGGGATAGTGACTAATTTTAAAGATTGTAGGAAAAAAAAAAACAAATCCTCACACCAAAAATCTCTAAATATATCTCATCAAGTGTATAAATTTAAGGACACGATATTTACCTCATCAAGTGTATAAATTTAAGGACACTATATTTTCACATAACAGACGTGATCACCTCAATGAAAATAATTGTATCTATATTGGAAAATAATTTGCTCTGTTATTCAAGAGATATTTAAGAAAGTCACAGTACACCCATACGAGTTGGGTCGTGTTTCGGGTTTTTTTCCTTTAAACCGAGGGCCTGCACAAGATTGAGTTTGGTTTTCCAATTTTAAACCCGACCCTACGCAAGACCCATGATTTCTACACCCGACCCATGTTATTTTCGGGTCAGGTTGATGGACCTACCCAAGTTGCAGCCCTGTTAGATAGAAGGGTGATTCGGCCGACTTCATTGTATCTTGAGGCGAATTCGTCCCTCCAATTGGTGGGGGCGAATATCATCTTAAGCTGTGAGGCTCACTGGAGAATGTAAACTTTCATTTTCAACAATCTCAATTCTCCAACAGTGCGGACAACTCGCAATCTTGAAGTCATTTGAAGTGTTTTTAAACTCTCTCTCTCTCTCTCTCAAATGTAGCAGAGCTGGCTTCTCAGTTTAGTAAGAAAATCTCAGCTTTCAAGTTAAAAAAACCCACATTTTCTACCACCTCAGCTCCCCTTCTCTCCTTCCAAAACCACTTCAAACACCCATCATCAATCTCATGCAGACAAGAACCAACAACCCATGGAATTCAACTCCTCACCCACCACTCCATTCCCCAAATCTCTGTTTTTCTCCAAAAGGGTTTCTCAGAAATCACCAGTTCAATCACTGGAAGAGCAATCCACGCATTTTCCCTCAAGCATTTCCTCCACCTCAGCCTCTTCCACTCCAATACTTTGATGAACATGTACGCCAAATTCGGCAATCTATACGCAGCCCGCCACGTGTTCGATCAAATTCCTCAAAGAAACCAGTCATCTTGGAACACCATGATTTCCAGTTACGTTCGAGGGGGTTTGTTCCTTGAAGCAATTGGGTTATTTCGTGATATGTGGGGAGAAGGCTCGGAGCCGAATGGGTTCGTGCTCGCCAGTATAATAACCGCTTGTAATCGTTCTATGACGATGGTCTGTCAAGGAATTCAGGTTCATGCTCTTGTTGTGAAGATTGGGATGTTAATCGATGTTTTTGTAAGCACTTCACTTTTGAATTTGTATGGTTCTTATGGATTTATGGATGGTGCCACTCAACTGTTTGATGAAATGCCTGAACGAAATGTCGTTTCTTGGACTTCCTTGATGGTGGGGCATTCCAAGAATGGGGAGCCAGGGGAAGCTATGAAGATTTATCGGCGTATGAGGAAGGAAGGAATCAGTTGCAATCCGAATTCATTTGCGACGGTAATTAGTTCATGTGGGTTGCTTGAGGATCAGTTATTGGGTTGTCAGGTTCTTGCTCATGTTGTGATTTCTGGATTTGAGACTAACGTTTCGGTGGCTAATTCTCTTATATCCATGTTTGGTAGTGCTGGGTGTGTGGAGGATGCCCGCTATGTCTTTGATACTATGGAGGATCGCGACACTATCTCGTGGAACTCGATGATATCGGTGTATTCACACAATGGGTATTTTCAGGAATCACTGGGTTGTTTTTATCATATGCGTTGTGGGAATATAGAACCTGATTCTACTACCCTATCTAGTTTGATTTCAGCTTGTAGTTGTATGGAGAATGTGAAATGGGGTAGGGGACTTCATGGTCTTGTTGTTAAACTTGGTTGCGACTCAGTTTCATCTGTTTGTAATACTCTTGTTACTATGTATTCCATTGATGGAAGATCCAGAGATGCTGAGCTGGTATTTCTTTTGATGCCCGAAAGGGATTTGATTTCATGGAATTCCATGATGGCTAGCTATGTTCAGAGTGGGCAGTATAGAGCTGCATTGGGAATAATGGCTGAACTGCTTCAAATGAGCAAAGGCATGAATTATGTTACTTTTGCTACTGCATTGACTGCGTGTTCTAGTCCTGAAACTCTGTTCGAGGGGAAAATGGTCCACACGCTTATAATCCATGCCGGGCTCCAAGAAAATTTGCTTGTGGGCAATGCATTAGTCACCATGTATGGCAAGTGTGGTGCGATGGGAGAAGCCAAATGTGTATTCCAAACAGTGCCTGAAAGGGACACTGTGACATGGAATGCAATGATAGGGGGTCATGCAGATAATGAAGAGAAGGAGGCGGCAATGAAGGTTTTTAATTTGATGAGAGAAGCAGGCAAACCGGCTAACTACATTACCATGGTAAATATTCTCGGTGCTTGCTCTGTTCCAGATGATCTTTCGAAATACGGGATGCCCATCCATGCACATATCGTTACATGTGGTTTTGATTCTGATGGTTTTGTGCAAAATTCCCTTCTCACCATGTATGCAAAGTGCAGGGAACTCGACTCGAGTAATTTTATCTTCAATGGATTGGTTGAGAAAAATGTAGTGTCATGGAATGCATTGATAGCTGGAAATGCCCATCAAGGTCATGGTGAGGAGGCTCTAAAACTGTTAGTGAAAATGGTTTGTGCTGGATTAAAATTAGATAAGTTCAGTCTCTGTGGAGGTCTTGCTGCGTGTGCAAGCTTAGCTGTATTGGAGGAAGGAAGACAGGTTCATAATATGATCATTAAGCTTGGGTTTGATTTTGATCTTGATGTGATGAATGCAGCAATGGATATGTATGGAAAATGTGGGGAGATGGATGATGTGCTCAAAATATGTCCAAAAACCAACAAAATGTCGCGATTGTCGTGGAATATTTTGATATCAGGGTTCGCCAGAAATGGGCTTTTTGAGAAAGCTAGAAATGCTTTTCGGGAAATGCTAAACACAGGAATGAGACCAGACCATGTCACCTTTGTCTCTCTTCTCTCAGCATGCAGCCATGGAGGTCTAGCAGAGGAGGGTCTTTCTTACTTTTCGTCGATGACTTCAGAGTTTGGGATTTTTCCAAGAATAGAGCATTGTGTCTGTATAGTTGATCTCCTTGGGCGTTCAGGGAGGCTTGTTGACGCGGAGAGGTATATTGAAGAGATGCCTGTCCCACCAAATGATCTTGTTTGGCGTAGCTTGCTAGCAGCGTGTAGAATTCATGGTAATTTGGAGATGGGAAGGCGAGCGGCTGAATGTCTTCTTAAGTTACATCCTTCAGATGATTCAGCATACGTTCTTTTATCGAATGTATGTGCTGTTAATGGAAGGTGGGACGATGTAGAGTTAGTTAGAAGTGGTATGCAATTGAATAATGTGAAGAAGCGCCCTGCGTGTAGTTGGATTAAAGTGAAGAATGAAGTGAATACATTTGGTATGGGGGATTGGACACACCCTCAGTCAAAGCAAATCCATGCAAAGTTGGAGGTGCTTTTAGGGATGATTAAAGAAGTGGGTTATGTGGCTGATACAACTTTTGTTTTGCATGATATGGATGATGAACAAAAGGAACACAATCTTTGGAATCACAGTGAGAAGCTTGCCCTTGCATTTGGATTGATCAGTTTGCCAGAAGATTCAACCATTAGAATCTTTAAGAATCTTCGTGTTTGTGGCGATTGTCATTCTGTTTATAAACTTGTTAGTTCTGTCACCGGTCGTGAAATCGTGTTGAGGGATCCTTATCGGTTTCACCACTTCAATGGTGGGGTGTGTTCTTGTTCTGATTATTGGTAGTGATGCTATTGGTCTTAGAGAGACTGCTCAAGCCGCGAATCGATTTGATCTTTCTAGTAGGCAAATTTGGTCATCTTCTATCTCCCCCGAATTTGTTGATTGCTCCGTATGAATTTAGCAAGGGAAAACACCTAGTCATTAAGATATCTGGAGGAGAGCTTGATTATAAATTTGAAGAGTTTGCTTCTTTACGGAAATGAAGATCTCCGAGAACAAATATTGGACCAGGAAGAAAGGGTAAAGTAGAGTCCTATGCGGCTTATATCATGGGAGGACTGATTAGTTATTTGTTGACAATTATGGATAATTCTCTTGATAGTTGATATGTGAGAACAAGAGTTCAACTGATTAGTGAGTTATTCACAATTATGGATATTTCTCTTGATATGTGAGAACAAGAGTTCATCGATGGACTTTGAATTTGGGAACTCTTTTACTGATGCAAATTATCAGATTGTAGTTGAATTTTGTTGATAATCATTGGCAAAGAAAGAGAAA
Organism: Tasmannia lanceolata; assembly: GCF_043159265.1. Lineage (NCBI taxonomy): Eukaryota > Viridiplantae > Streptophyta > Magnoliopsida > Canellales > Winteraceae > Tasmannia > Tasmannia lanceolata. The sequence continues at coordinate 19,811,824 of NW_027518685.1, forward strand.
AATAAAACTATTTATTCATTTTTATTATACTTCATCTCAATATGAAATTGTGCATAGAAGATTATGTCTTTTGCTTTGATGAATATTCCAGTTAGTTAACATGATACCATGCATGCCGCCTATTGGCTTGCTTTGATAGTCTAATTAGAGTGATTTCTTAGCCAGTTTGATCCATAGGTTCTGAGTTTTGTAGGTAAATAATTGCCAGTATTAAAAAATAGTCATGGTTATAAGATTCCCCAAGTAATTGAAATGTTCTTGAAAAAATCCTGAATATTTTCTGTTTTACTTTTATATAATTCAAAATTTCTCATAATTTTAACGTTAAATGCAATCGAGCGCAACTTTGACAAATAATTCGTAGTTTATCATATGTGACCAGTAAATCTTGCAAGAAAATCATGACTAATGAAAAATAAATCTAGGTGAAAACTTAATTCGTATCCCAATCTAGCAAACACACACTTCTATGCTTTGGCCAAATGTTGGCTGTGAACGCATTGACCAAATGATCCTAGGCCCTTGATACTTCAAGCCTCATTTAGGGTGTTGCCGAAGAATGAAACCTTTTATTTTTGTAGGCCTTTATCCTAGGCATGGTGTATCCGTTCAGGATGGGACCAAGACCACTTGGGTCACTTCACAATGTTCTGTAAGATCAATGGACTGGATCTCAAACACGGGACGTGGTGGCTGCTACGGTAATCAAATGTTTAGTACCAAATTCGCATGGGCTGGCAATAAGCGTTCTGGACCATGGCGGCTATCACATGTTTTGGATAAGATTATTGACTTAATTCGCTGTTTAAAGCCTCAAAATTTTCACCGGAGAAGATCGGCTAATGCTATGGCTAACAGGCTTGCAAAGGATGGGGCATCTCGAAATGATACAACGATTGTATTTAATGTGGGAACTACGGGGATGCCCTGAGTCTTGACACCATCCCATCTTGAGGGTGGTTTTTTTTTTTTTTTGTTTCTCTTTTGTAAGCTTTGAGACATTTACGTGGGGACATCTTGTCCCTGTGATTGTATGTATTATCATTTGGCTAATAGAATCTGCTAATTTTCCAAAAAAAACCAACCTAACCAGTATGCTCAAAAGCTCGAGAGCTGAGGGAACACATTTGACTAGGCCCTTTGAACCCATTTTTCTGAAGCAAAAATCTTCAATCCAAATAGAAGTGCTCTTGCTTGTCTCATTAGAATAAACACTCGATCACATTTGCGGGTACTTTTGTTGCTTAGAAGTGTATAACCATGAAGGCGAGGCTCCTTAGAATCTCATTGCCAAAAAGACTCGAGAAAATTCTCAAGTGTTTTTTGTGTCTTAAGAAGCAATAGAGAGACCATGGGGTTTAATGTAAATCACAATTCTACATGCAGTTGCACAAGGTCATCGACTGAATGGTTTAGATCGCCAGTTAGGCATCTTTTCATGCCATGATCCAGTTAGAATAGGACCCACTGTTTGTGTTAATCTGAAGCATTAAAAGCTTTTGTTCTCAACTGTTGAATAAAAACAGGCAAAGAAAAAGAAGAAGACAAATCATCCAAGAAATATTAAAAAAGATAAAGCCCCTTGTCTGCCACAGCTGGGAAGATCATGTAAATTAAATCAGAAAAAAAGCATGAAAAAGGACAGCAGTCCCATTCATTGACAACAAATCAGAGAAACAGGCCAAATTACAACAGGAATGACATGCAACATTTGTTTCTTGACCACTGCATGAGTAACTTTTCATTGGCAACATCAAAGAACATACTTGATAAGAAGCACTGAAGTTTGAAATGGTACAATATTAGTTTTGATACCAATCACCCAACCATGACCCATCTACAAAGCGAGATTCAGCGCTTCATATGTAAAAAAATTCACTTGATATGACCATATGCAGAAGCCCACAACAAAGAGAACTCGAGAACTGATAATAAATGCTAGTGATCACATTTTTTCCGAACTTGAAAACGTTTGATACAGATGAAAAGCTGATCTTCTAAATCAAATACCCCGCAAAACCTGAAGATGCTAATGGAATGGTTCCAAACTTCCAATATGTTCCTCACCAAAAGCAGGCATTTTACATGGAAGATGATGTGAGGTTGCAACTTTTTAAGAGTTTTCAGGGAATACCTTCTGAATAAATTGCAAGAAGCGATGGGAGTAGAGCATGGGATCAACGGCTGAGATGGAGAGGGAATCAAACTGAAGGGATTTGTATGCATGTTCGATCTTCTTGCTCATGTTGTAGTCCTGTAATATATCAATGATACCCACGTAGAGAACAACATCATATACCTGATGAAACAACTGAGTTTTCTCTTCGGTTGGAATATGCTCTGCCCTGGCGGGCATGTTCACTCCTAGCTGGATCTGGAGCCTGGTCAAACAACATTTTAGCAGTGGCAAAATTCCAAAGCTTATGGAAGACAAACTAAACATCAAGATAAATTTGGTATGCCCCTTTTTTTTTTTTTTGGAATGGTCTAGGTATGGCCAAATTAGCATGGGCATACCTTCTATACTCATCAGATCCCAGATACGGTGTTCATTTTGAAGCATCAGAGGTTATCATAGATAGCAGGAATAGAATCTTACCTTGCAGTACCAGGAAGTAAGAGATCCACTTCCTCATCACCGGCAGCTGATGCCCGTAACCGGCTACCTCTAATATGAGATTGAGGTCCCACAACCACACTGTTTTCATCCGTCCCACGTGGAACCAAAACAAGGCCCTGCGGATAGTTTGAAATTTCCTCCTCTTGAGCATCTGACATTAGGTCACCACCAGAATTAGAAACATGTTTCTAGCTTCTGAAGTATTATCCAAGTAACAAAGACTATATTTAGTCAATCAGATGGTGCAAGCAGAACCTACTTGTTAAATGATCCAAACCATGGATGGGCCGATGAATCAAAATACACTCCTATTGGGGGGTTCTAACCCTCAAATTTGTGGCTCTGAATATAGACCGTTGTTTCTTTGTTTTCTTACAATCCATTTAACAGCCCTTTAAGTCACAAATTTCATTCTCGGGAATTTCTTGGCAAGGGAAAATCTTGTAATATATTAAATTTTGTTATTTTATTAGGTTAATTATGGGGAAAAAACGGTATATATAGAAGCTCTTGTACCCCCAAATTTTTAGGTTTATTATGGGCAAATCTTGTAATATACTAGTTTCTATTTGTTAGTCTAGAAACTCCCCTAACAAGCTTGGAAAGACCCCAAAATGTATAATTCAAAATGGTAACCCCAAATTAATTCAAAATGACATACCCGTCAAATCAAAGTAATTTCTGCGTGACCTCTTCGCAAAATTGCATTTCAATTAAAACTCCACCAAGCTGCCGCAAATCCCAAGAGAAATGGGATGATAAGTAGGGTATCAACCAATATTTAGAACCAAGATCAAATCAACTCAATTGAACCTCAACGTTGAACAGGAGAATGCGTTGTCACAAAATCCTTGAAGGATAGGGTAAAATTAACAAAGAAAGAGGAATTTCACGTACGAAGCTTCTAATAGAGTCCCAAGCATCAGCCTTGTGCTTTTACAGATTCACAAATAAACAGAAGTGGTGACAAGAGACCATAGATGCTATGTAGATATCAAAAGATCTTCACCAATAAAAACTGCCAAACGACCAATTACTCCAAAAGCTTAAGCCGTTGGAGATGGCGTTATTTAATCTTTTATACTTTAACAGTCCCCCTCATGTGTGACCCCTCTTTTTTAGGGTTGGCCTATACGTGGCACCTGAGACCCCTCTCTTTTTTGGGTTGGCCAATACATGTGGATTTTAATATCAAGGAGTTTTGGAGTAATTAGTTGTTTCACAAAACCAATAAGAAATAAGGTTGGTGTTGGACGGAAACTAATTAGAATCTGACTCTGATCCACCCAGCCCTCGATCTTAACATAGATGACGGATCTAATGAGATGAATAAACATAACCAAAAATCAAGAAGTTCACAAAAAATCAAGATACTGTGAAGGTCTGATACTGTGAAAAGTAGCAAAAAGTCGAGAGAATAAAAATATAGTTCCTCCGTATTGGTTTACAATGAGTTAATGGAAGAGTTTCTTAAATTGAGGCCCACTGGCCATTGGCCCCTGGCCCCTGCATAGAAAAGTAGTGCATATCTCCACTTTAACATATTATTAATTACGCACCGCATTATCAGCTTGCAATATACTTTACTAGAAACAAATTTGAAACAAATTCCATCATTTTCTACTTATTTTTCCCAATCAATTTTCTTTACTCAGTTTTCATAATTTTTTCTTTCCTCTAATATTTGTTCTCTTCTAGGTAAATTCTTTAGGGCTTAAAAATTCCAATACCACAACTCCAACCTCTAAATTTTCAATTTTTAAGCACTGCCTATATCTTGAATGGTCATTACTTCCCTAAAATAAAAGGCAAAAATTCAGGCAGGCTGAAGCAATTACCAGATAAAAAATTAATAGTCTCTCATTAAATGGAATTAATGCTTACCTTCAGCAACAATTGCTAATCCATCTGCTGTTACATTTTGATGGCGTAGTAAATGTTGGGGGGCTCGATAATGCACACCCAGCAAAAGGCTGTAATCCATTATGTGCTGTGATTCTAAAAATCTACTATCGATCTCAATCTGCCTGCGTACACATGAAGAAAGTATATACCAAAATAATAAATTCAAGAACATATGGAGAACCTGAAAAATTCATGAAAAATAAGCTCTGAAGATTAAAAATCAACCAAGATAAGATTATGACTGATAAAAAATAAATAAAAAGATCAGCATATGATAGAAATGGAATTTCTATATTCCAGCATCAATATTTAATTATGCTCTATATTAGAAAGAAACGGTAGAATCTATAATGAAATCATGCATGTGGAATTCATGAAGTATCCAATGTATTTTTTATACAAATTTATACCATAAAAAAAAAGAAGACAAAGCATCCAGTGCCTTACCTCTGTAGATCTTCATAACAAGGACATAAGCATCAAAGTTATGGAAAGATGAAGATATCGTGGGTTGGTTTGGGTTGTAAAGGATGTGGAAAGGGGAAAGGAGAAGGCGCAAACAGGATACGGAAAGGGGAAAAGGGAAGGTGAAGGAGAATCTATAAAGGAGAATATGGAAAGGGGAAAAGGGAAGATGAAGGAGAATCTAGAAAGGAGAATATGGAAAGGGAATGCAGGGGAATATGATATTGACCATCATAGGGACCATATTGTAATTTTAATGTTTCATTCGGGTGTCTTTTAAGCCCCTTAAGTTATAGGAGGGGTACCACAGTCTTTTCACATCAAAATCGCTTAAGTACTTTGAATTTTGAGTGTTTTAAATAGGCCACACACATGTATTAAGAATATTTTAAGTGAGGAGACAGTCTTTTAAGTCATTAGAGGGTATTTTAGTCCAAAAGTGTTAGGTTTCTGTTTTAGGTCTTTAGAAATTTCTAGTTCTCTTCGTCTTCTTACATGTTGTAAGCATCAGGTCACTTTTCTTTTATGATAATGATGGTACTATACCTTTTCAAAAAAAGAAAAAGAAAAAAGATAATGATGGTACTATGCTATGATGGAATGAATAAAGATTTGAAATTTTTTCTCTCTTTCGTGGATGTGATGTCTGTTCTTCAGGGTGCAAAGCCATGATCCCCTTGCTGCGATGCCTCGGGAATACACACTTCTTATGCATCATAATAAAATTATACGTCAAAGTTGTTGCATCCTATCCCTATAACCAGTTAGTAGCTGGAACAGATTGACATTTAACACCAAACAATTGCCAAGAACTATAAATTTCCTACACTCAATCCAATACCCTGTAGCATACTAGAAACAAAAAGTTGCTATAAAATCAACTATATGGAGGAAAACTTTTTGGAGGGACAAAGATGGAAGCTCTAATCAATTTTAAAATTGAGTCCTGATAATAGAAGAGAAGAGATGGACAAGAAACCTAATTGAAGTCATTGGAAGGAGCTACACATATAACAATCTAAACCGGTTCTTTTGAAAGCATGTGTTGATATGTGTGTATCATCTCCAATGGCATGCAGGGACATGACATGGACCGTGACAGCAATTGTTTGCATAATTCGAGAAAAAACTAGAGAAAATATCAGAGAAAGAAGATAAGGGGTTCATGAAATTAGTCTATATGAGTGGATCATCTCCAATAAAAAGAATGGTGTGCGCGTGTGCGGGTGTGGGAGCATGCAAAACTAGCATTGATATCCAATATCTCCTTCAATTCGTAGTAATAAAATAAATTTGCTATGATACGAAAATAATTGAACATGCATTTTATTACAATATTTAGAATGATAACTGCACCTCCTACAACCAACATCAGAGGTGCATTGGAAGGAGGATTTGTATCTCCTAAATCCATGATAGCTCAAATTGCAGCCTTATGATAACAAGGAAAGAAATTCTGGAATCTGGTCTTATGCAAAAGTTGTGTGGCATTATCAAGAAGAAAGATACGTTGAGGAAAAACACGTCATTCGGGTAATCTATTTTTCTGTCTTTCGCTGACTGTCTAACCATTACAACAAACAGAATTCAAGAAAATACATTAAGCCATAAAAATATGATCGACAGGCCTTTTGGAACACACAGCATCCTCTGATAAGAGCCTTACAGTTCATGTATTCCAATCTTCACCAAGTTTAATATGGGAAGAAAGAAAGTTTTAGTTGCACCTCCAATAACAGTTCATGTATTCATTGTTATAGCCCATCAATAGACCAATAATACCAGGAACATCAGAATGTATATTGCAGAAAAAATAAGTCACTGAGAACAATGCCTTACTTCAATAGGGAATCTCGCCATGAAGGTTCCAAATAAAAGCAGTAGTTTAAATCCAAATCTTTAAGTGTTGTATTCTCATCAATTTCAATTTTGTTTGCAGAACGTCCCAAGGAGGAACCTTTCAAATCAAACCTACGATGAATCCGCAGTTCAGTGCAAAACATGTTTCCCATTACCACAAACCGAAACTGCAAAATCAGAAAGAGATTAAAAAGGTTACTTGCTTTGCACCACTCAAATTCCTGAAAGAATACTATATGAGTGTGTACACACAGACACATATCCAACACAGCTCAGATGCATCTTATTATCATGCTTCCTGGATTTTATTGTACTTATGGGGATGGCCATGATTGATACAAACCATTGATGTGGTAGAGCTCACCTTTGATAGTTAAATGTCAAAAAGGTTGTTATGAGTCTTATGACCAAGTGATCCTAAGCAAGGTTTTAAATTTCGGTTTTGGACCCAATTTCGGTCTGGGCCGAAATCCGAAATTTTGGAATCTTACTTTAAAAAAAAAAAAAAATACATTTTCTCAAAATTTCGGACAGAAATTCCGAAATTTGCTAAACTGAGAAATTCTGGATTTCGCCACATTTCGGTTTCGGTCTCCACCGAAATCCGAAATTTAAAACCATGATCCTAAGTGATCAAGAAATATAAAAAACAGTACGAAATTATAAACATGCAATGATCCAGATTTGATTGTAAGTAATTCCATAGAAGACTTGGATCAAATGGTTGATTTATGGCCTATGGCCAATGAAAGGTTGAACCACCATGTGAGTGGTTTATACCAATAGAGGTAAGGCCCCAAATGCATAATAAAGCAAGGAGCCACTGTAATACAATCCCTCCAGGTATATATAGCATCAAATTACAGTCGAAACATGTCAGTTTTGGCCGCCACCGAAACGAAATTTCACAGAAGTGGAATCGTTACAAAATTTTGATCGAAATTTCAGCCATTTCAGTAGCCAATCCCTGTCATACATAAAATTTATGTTCTCACTACTTGCTATTTTCATTTTAATTTTTAATAAAATATCAAAAAATAATTTAAAAAATCTTTTTTTTTCATTTAATATATTATGCGGTAGCTTGTATGTGTAACATAATTATTTGAAGCACATATTTATGTGGTTGTATACATTTTGAGTTTAGAATGAACCTTACTATTTCAGACATGCACTGTCGCGAATGTCACTAGATCTTTGATTTTTCCAAGCATGTATTGTGCTTATTCAAGCATTTCCTGAAGTTTCATAGGAAATTTTCATCATTTGCATATGTTGCTTTTTAGGATGTTCATCATTTGCATATGTTTCCATAAAATTCCGTGATCTTATAGAATTTCACTGAAATATCACACTGAAGCTGACATGTTTCAATTTCCATGGTGACTTTCATGCATATACTGAAACTAATAATGGTACGGTTCTTTTTTTTTACATTTTTCTAATTGGTTGTTTCAATTCCCAAAATGGTATCAGTAGGCAATCAGAAAAGTTCTGAATAAAGTGAGAAGTGCCATTTTCAAAACAGGAGACTGAAGGATCATTTTGCATACAAAGTGACAGTGGAGCCTATATCTATGGTATAAATGAAGATCACCTTGACTGATATGAGACATCAATGTAGTGAGCCCTACTTTGGATTGCCTATGGCTAAAAAAATGACAATCCTAATATGTTCAATGGATTTCTTGGCAATTGAATCTGGACCATTGCATGCAACAGATCTCTTATCATGCTTTTTACAAGGTCTTGACCAAGCAAGACGATAATTTCATAACAATTTTAGGCAATGAACCACCCAAGGTGAAGCCTGCTGCTCGATGGTTTAAATAAATAATGGTGGGCCCATGACTACGCAAGAGACTAGGAACCAGCATATTATAGTGCTTCCGGGTTACATTAAAGAAAAGATAAAGGGTAACCAGATGGGAAAACCTGCCCCAATTGGTTGTAGACATAAAATGACAAAGGTTAGGGACTATTATGTATCAAAACAAGAGTGCAAATATCATCTCCTGTTGATATATACATTACAATATAATTACTGCGTGCTTGTGCTCAATAAAAAATAAACAATAGAAATATAAAACGTTCAAATTGAGTTTCTCTTTGTCCATTACCTTCTGACCACTTGACGGTTTAATCCTGTGAAGACCAAAAAATTTAGTTATTAGTGTGTTTTCATATGTTCTGACATGATGGTGATACTTTGGAAGCATCCGCAAAAGAACCTACACATTTAAGACTCTTAATCAGTACAATTTCAATTGCTCATGGCTGAAGAAACTTTAAATATCCCAAAATCATTCATGTTTTGACATAATTACACAAAATGGCTAACAATGGGCTTATAGAAGGGGAAAACAACAGATGGGATCATGAAAATGTATGAAAAGAATAATAGTTATCATGGACTTGCTCAAAAAGAGTTTAAACAAGTGAAAGATCAGTTACTCTAGCATTATCATTATCTAAATAGAAATCGGTGTTTAGCATAACAATTAGTTCTATAACGACCCGGATTTGGGGCAAATTTTTAGACATGATTTTTGTTCTTTTTTCCAAAATCCCAAAATCCAAATCGCTACTAATTATGTTTATTTTGAAATTACAAACAATCATCACTAAAATCCAAAAGTTCCTTGACAAGGATAGCTAGTCAAACCAACAAGGCCACCTGGCCGAACACTCTTCCCTCGATCCCTTTAAGCTCCCTCATTTTGTGTTCATGTCATCATGTCAACCTACAAAAGTCGAAAGCAAAGATCGAATCGAAGATCGAACCCTTTCTTCTTCTTTTCTTTTCTCTTTTCTTCTCCTATCTTCCTCTTTCTCTTTCTCTCTCCCTCTCTCTCTCTATCTCTCTTCTCTCTCTCTCTCTCTCTCTCTCTCTCCACTCGGTTTTGGGTTGGACGTGCACACAAGATGTGCAACACGTTTTGGGTTTTTTTTTTTTATAAACCTACTTTTTTGCTTTAATTTTTGTTTCCTAATTTCCATCAAACTCTAATAATATGTGTTTCCTAGTTTACTTCTAATATAATATGTTTCTTAATCTAAGTCTAGAAATAAAGCAAAAGTTCATTATATTTAGGTATCTTTAATTCTTATCTTTTATTTAAGAGAGACAAAAAGGGAAATTAAATTTTATGGCACATGTGGCCCACTTACTATTTATAGTAAAAACGGGATTTATGGTTTATAGTAAAAACGGGATTTACTACTTATAGTAAGTGCGAATCCAACGGTCTGAACGGCTCCAAATCAAGGATCTAGACTGTTGATCTTTGATCGAAGGATCAATGGCCAAGATTTAATCAAAGTTATTAATTTCCCCGACCCTTGGTGGGGCCCGGTCTTTACAAGTTCTCTTCTTTTTTTGGATATCAATGCATATATGGGAGTTGAAATTATGTAGAAACAGAATCTCTGATGCCTGCACAACACATAAGTGAGAAAAATTCTCAATTTGAGATTCACTAATTGACTGTGGATGAGAGAATAATTGTGAGTTCGTGACTTAGATTTGATCCCTATCGACCATTATAACCAATTATATAAGACCACTTTGTCTAAAAAAATTATCCAGAAATAAATCGCCAAACTTTTAGTTCAAAGACATGTAGCAAAAGGAAAATTAAAGTTCAGCAGAGAATACTCTTATTAATTATCTTGAATTTGCTAAAAAATCATTCAAGTTTTATTAATATAAGCATTAATTCACTAACAGATATAAGGCACCAAAACCAATTACAAGGAAAGTGTCAAATCAAAGAATGTACACATGCAATGCAATAAATGAACTCGAGCCCTTGTTGAAAAGTGTCTCCCTTTATTGAATCTATAATTGTCTCTACCTCCTTTCTTGGCAAGTAATCTTCATTTTTACCAAAGATGAAAAACAAATTCTAGTCCAATTCCAGAAAATCTACACAGTAGCCTTGCCATTAAAGAAAATTGTGCCCACCCAAACAAATCTCCATATGCTGACTCTATCTGAGCCGTATGGAAAAATAGCTTATTTCGCACCCTTTTCCTTCTCTTTTTTTTTTTTGTATAGGAGAAGATGTGGGACCGTCCATGGGGCCCTATTTGTAAGGTTTTTGGGCTGCATAAATCCTCCTATTGAAGAGGATCCGACTCCAAACAGATCTGGTTTCTTTTATGTAGGTGAATGGCTGGATCAATCTTCATCAGCTCCTCTTTGTTAAACAATGTACTCTCCATAGGTTTTTATATTCTTCCATTTGATACGGAATTGGGTGAAGACACCTCCATGTTGAGAGCCTTCAGCCCTTGTGTCTAGCAAATTTCCCACTACTTACATTGCTTTGGATGTCGCTCAAAGTGTAACTTGTTTGCTTTAGCTCGATCATCTCCATCATGTTTGGTGTGCTCGATCATCTCGATCATCTCATCAAGTCCAAGATGTTAAAGATGAGATTGGCATTGAGGTGACTTGGAAGCTCAAGTAAATAGACATTTGAATTTACCTTCTTGAGAATTTTTCATGGTCCTATCTTTTTGTCATCGAGTTTAAGTACCTCGAGCGAGATTCTCTTTCCAAAGGAAGACCATAACATTTTTTCTTGATATGGTAGACCATAGCATGATTACCTTCATAAAGCTCTTTAATTGAACGATAGAGATCCGCCTCATGCTTGTACTCTAGTTACTTGCAAAGATAGTCTTATGCACCTCTTCTTAAATGCTCTTCTAACATAATTGGTGTATGCTTTAGTGTCATCACTCATCTGTATTTTTATTTTTTTTTATGACGTAGGATGTCCCCATCCCATTCGGGAGTAGGACTAGTCCCAACGGATACGTGCAACGACCCACTCGCCACGTGTAGCAGGTAACTCGAGGGGGGATTCTTACACTTGTCACCAGGGAGCATACCCGGGACTTATGCCGAAGAGCCAACACCCTGGTGGTAGTGGTTCCAAATCAACAATATGTTTGAGCACACATTCATAGGCCACATCAAACGAATATGTCCTTATCTCCCCTTGGAAATCCAATGCTCGATGCTAGTTGTAAAGAGGATAGCCGACTCTCCTCACATTGAACATGGGCATGGACTTGATTCAAAGCGGGGAGTTCTTTGCTTCAAAGAATCTGAACCCGAATCAACTCAAACTCCTGATTTAGACCAATAAGGAGCTCAATGTTGTGGCTCTGTTCCACAATTTTGTAGGACATAATATCTATCGTACATACAAGCTCATATGGAGCAATAATCCAGTTACTCCCACATACGTCAGAGAGAAGCAAAATAACTGCTTAAAGACCTCCCTAAAATGATGATAGGCAATATCTTGTCGCAACTGATAGATCCGTGCAAAGTTCTTTACCTGCGAGTAAGTTTGGGATGTTGCGTCCCATATGGCTACAACTGTCTTCAAAAACATGAAGCCTCTACTCACCTCGGGATCAATCGAATTAATAATTATAGACATAACTGCGAGATTTTCTGCCTCCCACTTATCATGAAGTGGATCATCTGGGGCTGGTAGTTTCGTCTTGCCAATAAGGAAGCAAAGCTGATCTCTCACCACAATGAACATATTCACTGTCTGTGACCACTGGAGGTAGTTTGGTCCATTCAGTTTAATTGTCATCATATGAACCCCCATGTTTGCAAACGAAGACCCAACATAACCCCCGATATTGGATGCACTAACTTCCAAATTGCTTGACATGGCTGCAACCACAAACTAGCACTTACAAACAAAAATAACTTTTTTCACCAAAAAAGTATAACTCGCATCTCATTACCACTACCAGGGTCTGGTACACACAATAATGACAGAAAAAACTGACTAACGAGTGGTAAACTGGGTTTGTTTTACACAAAGCAGTCCCATAAAACAGAAGAAAGAAGGTTCAACACACACCAAAATCTCACCAAGCGGGTAATTGATTTGACCAATGTGGAGTAGATCTGATTCTTATCAGTGAGATCCTCAATAGTGGAGGTCCTCACATGGTGTTAGATTTGATCTCCACGCTTCGTTAGGAAGTGAGCATGATAGATCGAATCTCCCTTACTCCAATGGCAAGTTGAAACCACCTTGGGAGATTCGAACAACGGAATAGAGGAAGAGGAAGGAAGGATAAAGAGAGAAACAAAAGAGAATCAGAGGGAAAAGGGGGAATCCTGAATAACATCTTATTATCCTATTCATGCCTCACAACTTTATTTATTGAGACACCCTTAGACAATTACAAGAATGCCCTTGCAACTTAAAATATAAAAATAACACTACATAAACCTTGGGAGATTCGTACAACGGAATAGAAGAAGAGGATGAATGGTGTGGCTTCATCGTAACAGATGTTTAAAACGTTAAAAAACCATTATACATAAGTTCATGAATGGTAAACTATAAGAAGGTTAAGAGTTACTGGATCGAAACCATCCTATGTCAGATGCAACTCAGAAGCATCTGAACTTCTATTAGATACAACTAGAAGCCTGCCTAGAGGCTGCTGAAAACAAAATATATACATGTGGCTTCCTATCCCTCAAGAGTTAATTCAGGGTTTCTTAGTTGCATATTGGCTTGAAGCAGATCTCTAAATATTTTCAAAATTGCATTGATTCTCCACGCTTAAAATGCTCAATTGTGACATGGAGATCTTTATTACTATGTCTTGACATGAAATAGGTGTAGAATAGAAAAAAAAATTTGACAATTCTTACATATCAATGTTACAAGAAAAGATGACACAAATTCCTAGATGAATCAGACTTGTTATAAGCATTGTTTTAAATTTCGGCTGAAATCCAAAATTTCAGATTTCGGCCGAAATTTAGTCATTTTGACCAAAATTGTAAAAATTTCAGCCGAAATGACCAAAATTTGAAAAAAAAAAAAACGGTTTTGGAATGGACCTAAGCCGAAATTTAAATCCATTGTCATTTATCTATTTTTGGTACATAGAGAAATTAAAGCAGGGAGGACAAGCACCTGTACTTCAGATTTTCGAAGGGTCTTAATCATGAAACGATCATCTTGAGACAAGAAGAAAACACTACCACTCTTCCCAGGCGAAGAAAGCTCTCTAAGTGCATCATTTCCACCAATGGACACCATGTAATCTGCTGCGTCAATCTTGAACATCTCTCGCAAGTTTCTGCAAGACATATGTAGAACCAACTTAATTGAAAAGGAGAAATATAGGTAAAATATAACAACTCCAATCTTAGGTCTTAGGCCCTTAATATAGACATACCAGGCACAAATTTATATAAAAGACAGCCTCCAGAGAGAAACAAAAACTGTTCACAACATCATATAGGTCTTTTTTTGATCGGTGAGCTGGGATCAAACCTGAGATCTCAAGGTTGAGAAACAAAGCCTCAACCGTTTTAAATTTCGATTTCGATTTGGGCCGCCAAGGAAACTGAAACATTTCAGTTCCGATTGGAAATTTCGGTGGAAAAACTATTAAACCATGGAAACACATAGGAACAAATGCAAATTATAGAATTTTAAGATGAAACTTCAGGAAATAAAAGAATAAGAACAGATATACATATAGAAACCATCACATAAGCAAAAAAGTCATACATAATGGTTTAATAAGAAAAAATATACATTTAGAAACCATCGCACAAGCAAAAAGCCATGCATAATGGTTTAACATCGAACACCTAGTGACATGAGTTGTCGTGCATCTTTGATAATTGAATAAATACAACATTTCACTTGTAATTCATATAAATATTTATACATAATATATACATAGAATGTCACATGAAATTAGTATAAATATAATTATGTAACACATTAATAGAGTTTATTGCTTATAAAATTATGGTTTTGATTTCGGTATCCAGTTCGGTGGGGATGGAAATGGAAACATTTAGGTCGTTTTGTGTCGGTTTCGATGGAAATTTGAAACCATGGTTTCTCCTAGGTTCCCCTATACTTTTTCCTTTTTCTTTTTTCTTTGTTTTATTTCTTTCCTTTCTTTTTTAAACTTGCAAACAATTAACTTCTTTCTTATTTCTTCTAGGTTTATTGTTTTGAATTTGGTATTTCTTCTAGGTTTTTATGTATGTTTTTTTCCGTTTTTTTCTTCTTTCATCTATTTTGTTCATTTTCCTCTTCTTCGATTTCCTTTCGTATTTTTTTTTTCATTTATTTCTTCTGCTCATGTCCCCGTTTCTGGATTTTGGAAGGCTTCCGTGTCCGACACTCTGTACATGTCAACACACGACACTTGTGTTCGTGTCCACATCATAGATTGTTTGGAATATTTTGTTTCCATGTTTTCCCCATTTTGTTTTAATTTTAGAAACATTATAAATGCATGGAATTCATCAATTAGGATGCCCAATCCATAGATGATTTAAGGATTTTGAGCCTTCTCTAGTTATTTTTACTTATTTTTCCACTTCTTTTTTACTTCATTTGTATTTGTTTTTGCCCTAATGGGTTGGTTGCCTAATTGTATATTAGGTAGCCAATCTTGTACGCGTGGAATGTGGATTATCGAGGGTGAGCGAATAAAATAAGAAATAAAATTCTATGCGTGAAAGAAATAGCTTGGTCGTATGGGGTCATGATAAGGAAAGTCAGATAAAGATCAAATGCATCTGTTTAAATAAGACGTGCAAGGGGGATTGCTCCATTTAAAGAGCATTTCACTGACCAAAAGAGACAATTTTTATCTTGCCTTTGTGTTCCAAAAGATGTGAAAGCATTAAGTAAGAAGACATTAGGCAAGGAGGGAAATCAAAGTCAACTTCTGAACCAAGAATAGAAGAAAATATTTTTGATGAGGAGAGGACTGATACTGATGATGAGAACTTGGAGAAGATAATAGACAATTAGAAGGGATATATGAGAAAGCTATAAAAAAATAAATTAAAAGCAAAAGAATGCCATAGGGTTTCAATCATAGGACGACCAACAAGCACATGACCATCAATCTATGAGGTGGTTGAGGGTGTGGGATGCATCCCGTTCTTCATAATGAAGCTTCTCTATTCCAAGTAGACAAAGGTAGACTAATGGACCCAAGACACATATTTGGTGATTGAGGGTGATAAACAACCATAGTTAAGAGCATTGTTTTGAAAATCTTACGATTTACGGTTCGATTTACGATTCTTAGACAAAACGATTTGAATCCCATGATTGAATCTTAATTTGTATGAATCTTACGATTTTTTATTGAATCTTACGATTCGATCGTAAATACTACGATTCATACGATTTATGCGATTTATCCAAATTAAGTTTTGTGTAAAAGAAAGGGAAATGATATATCCGCCCCTTTGATCACCAGGAACACCCCCTGTCAGTGTATCAATGACAAAAGAGGGGTTGTTGTACTTATGTCAGAAGAATTCAATGCCCCTGATTGCCACAAACACTGACAGGGGGTGTTCCTGGTGATCAAAGGGGGCGGATATATCACTTCCCAAAAGAAAATATGTCTTTCTTTCAAAAGACCTCATTTCCTTTACATTACAACAAGCCTTTGAAATCCCTATCATTAGAATGAAGAAGACAGAGGAGGAGTAGGACTTCAAACGAATTGAACCAGTCGAGCACAAAGCATTTGTTGAGGGCATTACTCACATCGAGGTGGGAGTCGAGGTGAGAGACTACCATAATAAGGACAACATCGATTCCCGTCTTTTATGATTGATATTTGTCATTTGATTTTTGAGACTTTGAGAATTGATATGATCTTGTGCCTTTTTTAAAGATTATTAACCAAGATGCATGGGTTTGGATGAGAATTAGATGATTAGTATGTGTCAAGTTTGTCAGCAAACAATTCGTATTGCGATATTGAATGCTAATCATGGTAGTTTCTGTTTGAACCAATGATTTTGGATGAAAAATGAATAATTGGCTATTTTTATTCTTTAATTTATTTATACTTTTTTATTATACATATATTTTTTTATATTTTTGAATGAATCTTACGATTTACGATACGATTCGACCCCGATTACGATTTACGATTCAATTCCGATTTTCAAAACATTGGTTAAGAGCAACCAGTATAAGAATTGGAGGAAGAAACTAGCAAAAGCTATCTCTATATTCTTTAATTTTATCATATTTCCTGCCACATAAAAAGTTGTACTAACCCAAGTTTGATGTATCCAGCATGGCTAGCAGAAACATTAAGGCACATAGTCCAAACAAAATCAGTGTGCCAAATCCTGATGATCAGATAATATTCAAAAGATAAAAAATCCTGATAATGAGGTGAATAAATTACAAGAATATATTTGATCGTTTAGATTCACTTGGGATTGGGATGAATATGAGGGCATGGATAGACTAGTACCACGAGAAGATCAACCATAAATTTTATTTTCTACACACGAGCATGAGCTAGAGAGTGCATGTGTACTTAATTCGATTCATATATGATATTATTAACAAAATTCAAGAATGACTACATAATCCCACACTAGAAAACCCACAGATAATGGAAGGCACAAAATTGGATATGTAAATAATTGAACAAAGATAAGCAAAGCCCTCTCCAGAGACTAGCGTGCCAGGCGACCATAATTTGATTTAATATTACACAATAAGAATCTAAATGGAAAATGAGTTACTAATCAAGGCATCATTAATTTGTTGTAGAAATGGTGACAAACAAATGCATAATATGGGCATATGCATTACCTCAATATGATATTAACTTCAAAATCATGAACCGTAAAATTACAGAAGTGTGTTACAATAGTTAACATTTAATTAGTCAATCAACTACATAAAAAGGAAGAGAATTCTTACAACTATGATATCCAGATACAGATAAGGATACTGACACATACAAGAGAAAGGAGATATAACTTGGCTTATTTTTCAAAATCTTTGACATGGATATTGATCCGGGCATCTCATCCCAAGAGATAAGATGCAAGACATGTCTAAATAAAATAACATATAACTTAACTAGAATAAGCTACAAAGACGAAATTAATAATACACTTATAATAGCAATTATAAAACACATACTCAAAATTTAAAATTGAAAATATGTGACTAAAGAATCAAAAAGCATGACATTAAATTAGATGTTTGGAATCTTTGAACATGACAATTACTTTGACCAAGAGTATCCATGATGTATCTGACCCGAGTATCTGCAGCATATCGTGTCAGATACGATATGTTAGGCCTATACTAGTAGCGGAGTATTATAGGTTTAACCTGCAATTTCCTCTTCAATTAGTAGAAAATGTAAGCACATCACTCACCTGAAAACAACTGGACAATAGTCTTTCCATTTAAAATCTTCAGATTGATGGGGAGGTGTCAACGAGGAACCTTCTTTAGGATAATTCATCCAAAAGCTAGTTTTGGGGCCAAAATCTGATGCAAGAACTTCACGGCCTGGTATCGGTGTAATTTTTCCCACAGTATACCTATACCACATACATTAACTAATGTATGTTTAATCAAATTTTATATGAAACTTCCAACTATATCAGTAACCATAGCTCTCATAAAATAAGTTGCCACTAAAAAGAATGAAAAGAAGTTCAACTTTTCTTGGCCTCATCTAGAATAACAACAAAAATACAATAGAAAGCACAAAATGATAACCAGCTAGAGTATAGCCAAAACCATCAATTAACCAAAATCTCAAACCCAACTTAAGAAGCAATATTCTAATGGGAGATGAAACACATTTTAGAAGAAACATGGAATGGATACAAAGGTCCCCACATGATAGCCCCTAGAAGTAGAAGATGAAGAGAGATCAGTACTGCTACTTTTACATGGTTCGAAATTTCTATTGAAACCGACACAAAACAACAGAAATGTTTCCGTTTCCATCCCCACAAAAAATGCATACCAAAACCAAAATATATATTGAAACCAAAATCATAAGTGTATACATTACATTACATAAGTGTGTGCATAATACATTATTTCAGTCGAAACTTGGAAACATGTCAATTTTAGTGAAAATCCTATAAAATCAAGAAAAAGTATGGAAACATATGCAAATTTAGAAAATTATTTATTTTAGTTAAGAATAGGTTAAACAATTAATTTCTTGTAATAAAATATTAGAAAATAATAAAAAATATTTTAAAATCATTAAAAATCAGAATGGACAAGGAAATCATATAAATAACACAATTCATACTAGTGCATGTTATATATTATATTTTATAGTAGAGAAAATAAAGTATGTGCATGGCTCACAAACCATAAGGGGGGAGGGGGGGGCCACATTTTTTGGGGGATCCAAAGCAATTCATTTGGAAGGCCCTTCCATGGATAGGGTGTGTACCAAAAATCAGCCTTATAGGATCATCCTAACCCTGCCATTAGTGGAAGGGAAAATTGGCAGAAACATGGACACACAGTGTCTGTCCATTTTCCCCTCCACAAATGGCAGGGTTAGGATGATCCTATAGGGCTGATTTTTTGTACACACCCCCTATCCATGGCAAAAATGTCCCCCCCCCCCCCTAATGGTATGTGAGCCATGCACAGATAGCTTATCTGTGCAGCTGCACATACTTTATTTTCTCTTTATATAATTAGAGTAATTTTTGTACTTTTATTAAAAAAATTAAAAATCATTAACTTTTCAAAAACTAACAAAATCAAGGCATGAGAAGATTTAGTCATGCACTATTTATGCATCAAATTAATTTTTTTTTGAATGACTGCATAAAATTAATTTAAAAATATCTTTCATTGCCATTTAGTTTGGGACAAAGGCTTTGTTAAAAATTAATTTAAAAAATATCTTTCATCTTGAAATTTTTCCAAAGGATTCATTTAACCGACCCCAACTAGTTTGGGACAAAGGCTTTGTTGAGTTGTTGATAGTTTCATTGCCATTTAGTGTATTAGTGTATACAATACCATTTTACCTTACATAATTATATTTATATGGATTGCATGTGAAATATGGTATGTACTGAATTATCAGCACATGTCACAAGGTGTTCGATGTTGTTAATCCATTATGGGTGATTTTCTTGCTTGTGTGATGGTTTCTAAGTGTGTATTTGTGCTTATTCTAGCATTTCATCTTAAGGGTCCATCAGTTGCATATATTTCCATATGTTTCCATGATTTTATAGAATTTCCACTGAAATTTCCATCTGAAACCGAAATGCTGCCATATCCGTCATGGACGAAACGCATACTGAAACCATGGAATAGAACAGAATTTCTTTTTTACATTTAAATTTTGAATACTCTTTACTACCAAATGTCCAAAAATGGAATGTCAATGCCGAATAGACCCAGACACCTTGAAAGACGAGTTGGAGAAGTTGCAGCCTTCACTATAGATCCGCAATGATAAATCACGAACACCTCATCTTTTCAATTTCCACAAGAAATCAAAATTCTTATTATCAAATCCTTCACTCGTTACCATAGAATCCCACAGGGTGAAAGGAGCAATAAAATTCCAAGCAACTTGACAGACAGAAAGTAGATTCTTCTTAATGTTGGGCACTTGAAGAACATTGAACATTGAAAGTTTGCCCATTTAAGAATTAAGAGTCACATAGAAAATATGGGAGATTAAGGGCATGCCATATACCGAAGTGATCGATTAAGGGCATGCCATATACCTAAGTGATCATGCTCTAATCCCAACTGAGTTGATGGTTTACTACTCCTAGTTAATCCCAGTGCACCCTCATCCTCTCAACAACTCAACATATAATTTGCAAAGCATATCCCCAGAAAAAATATTTGAATGTAAATACATTCATAAAATAGTGCGCAAACAATCTGAAAACACTATAATACATTGAGGCAAATAAATAAACAAATGTTCGCCATAATAATGCACTAAAAATAAAGGAACCAGATTGAGAAATAAATCTACAGGGATCATAGTGTAGATGGCAATAGAATCTTGAAAAGTAGGTTTTTTTAATTCTCATTTAGTCTATAAACATTTCGTGATGTATTTTCGCTCTTGTTGATAAAGTGTTCCAAAATGTTATGATACTATATGCATCTCACACGTAGGAGCAGAAATGGTGTTCCTAAAATCGACTTTTCGCCCAGATTTTGCATTTTGAAGTATGGAAATTACTCCTTTAATATTTTGGAGTACTCCTGTGGAAGATCAACATAAATGGACTTTGAAGCAATAATCCATGAATCGAAGAAGGGGGGAGAGGAGTATAGGCCAAATCGGCTTTTGAATGTGCCCGTTTATGGGAAGAGCTAGATGAAATTAGGAGTTGGTGGGATTTTCCTTGGTGTCTAGGAGGAAACTTTAACACCACCGTATACATAGAGGAGAGGGCAGGTTGTAGCAGAAGCACCCCTAATCAAGGTTTTAAATTTCGGTTCCAGTTTTAGTAAGCACAGCAACATAAAAATTTCGACTTTGGCTGGAAATTTTGGTGGAAATAATGTAAAATCACTGAAACGTATGGAAACATATGCAAATGATAAAATTTTAAGATGAAACTTTGGAAAATGATAGAATAAGTACAAATACATACTTAGAAACCATCACACAAGCAAGAAAGCTATTAATAATGGTTATATCACATCGAACACCTAGTGGAATGCATTGTCGCACTTGTCAGGAACAGTAAAGTCAATAAAGAACTACAATGTAAAGAAGTATAAGAAAGTACAATGGCCAGTCATCCCTCCAAGGAACCCAACTTTATGTCAGTACTACATAGAGTTATGATGTGGTATTGGTTTCATGCCGATTTGACATCCCATGCGTAAGATACGATAACTTTGTTGTGTAGTCCAATTATGCTTCCTACCAAATATCATTATCTACATTAATGAAATGAAATGAAATGCAAAGTAAAAATGAATAATAAAAAAAAAACATTTCCCCTTCCTGTGCTTAGTTAGAAACTCATCATTTGTATAAAGCATAGATTTTGAAATTTGAATTTTCCGTGACTTCACATTGAAATGAAAAGGAGGCCCACCTTCGATTTATCTAGGATGGGCCCACAAAGCATGTTGACAAAGATAAAAAAAAGGAAAACGATATTCGATATTTTCACCCCTTTTTTTACTTGGGACAGCCCCTTCTAGTGTAAAGAGTAGTCATAAATACACTACAGGGGGCTGTCCCAAGTAAAAAAGGGGAGAATTTATCTTAGATGTTTTTTTACCTTTGCAATTGGTATTGACACCACTATTTGCACAATGTGTAAAAGAGTAGTCATAAATACACTAGAGGGGGCTGTCCCAAGTAAAAAAGGGGAGAATTTATCCCTTCTCATAAAAAATCTTAGATGTTTCTTTTACCTTCGCAATTGGTATTGGCACCACTATATGCACAATTTACATCCGAATGACAATTTATTTATAAAAGCAATTGAAAAAAAAAAAAAAAAAACATTTTACGGAAGCAATTGAAAACTTTTTAGGGTTTTTTAAAATAGGATTTTCTAGAAAAATTCCAAACATTTTAAGTTTTTCCAAAAAAAAAAAAAAAACCATGGAAAAGGTGGAAAAACATGTTTCTTTGATTTGCATGGTTTTTCAACCATAAAATGTGAAAAATCAGTGCATCTTATTTTCATCCTTTCGCATTAACAATATTCCTGAAATAATGATAAGAGACTGAAGAATGAAACCGAAAAAAGCCAGATAGAACTCTATTCAAGCTAAATAGAGAAATAAAACCAATCTTCGATTTAAGAAAGGAATCCTAAATCAAACCTTCCCAAGGGCCTTGGTAAAGATATTAGCAAGCCAATGTAACTTGAACTGACACTATTGTCAAAGTTAAACCTTCAGAAACCACCTTGAATACAAATGTGAATTGACGTGTTTCGTTTTTCACAAAGCACAATATGAATGACATATTTTCATAAATCAGGTTCACAGCACTAGAAAGTTGGTTCATTAGATAACAAAAAGTTTGATCGTTCTAAGTGGTCTTAGCATGTTTAGCATGGACATAAATTTCTGTTTTATACATATACATAAGAGACAGCTTAATTACATTTTACAATTTTCTCCTGAAGGCCATCTTTGGCACCAATGACTCGCACTTTGTATTTGGAGTTATGTCTATAAAAAATCTTTGTAAGACTCATGGTAATACATGTACAGTGTAAGTTTTCATCATTCATGAAACATCATATTAATTTTTTTTGCAACCTGCAATTGTCAATAGATAGAAATAGTATTCGCTCGAAGCATGAGATATTAGATATGCCTCAGAATTATTTGTGGAAGGGAAAATCAATTGGATATTGATCTATTTAAATGCTCATGGAACAAGCAAAAGTGGATCACTATCAGCTGCATGATAAGGCCGAAAAAAAAAATTCGAGGGAGAAAGGAAGATGCAACAAATCTTCCTCTCAGATGCCAAAACAATTGTAGTGACACAAATTGAAGTAGCAGTAATAGATTGGACATCAGTAGAGAAATTTTGTAGTGGTTAGTGACACAAATTTTTTTTTTTTTTAAAAGATTGAGAAATTGACGTTACCTGATTCCAAGCTGCAAACTAAGCATTAGATCATAACTCCTGTGACCTTTAATGATTGTTTCACCTGGCCTTTTGATGTCCTTTGTGAGTCTTTTATGTCGTCTCCGTTCTCTTTTAGACGATGGTGAAAAACTATTGTTTATTACCAGCTCACTGATCAGAACACCTTGCATATATTCTCGTTCTAGGATTGGAGCATTTGTGTCAACCCCCCTTTCATCGCCATCTAGAACAGATTCCCCTGAATTTAAGTCATGTCCAATTACTTTTTCGATAGCAACCTCCATACTCCAGCGTCTTTCCAAAGATACATTTCTGCCATGTGATTGTTCTAAATTTAGCAGGTTGCCTTTGGGGAGCTTATCTGATGAATTACGATTTGATCGATGGGTCTCACGAACCTTGATGTTACCCATGTCCACTGAAGAAGCATGGAGGATGCGTGAGCCATGGTTTTGCTTTCTCAAATCTGGTAACAATCCTCGCTTTCTCAAAGCATTGAGATAAAGCTCTCGTACAGCAGGCAGCCTCACGCCTTTTGGATAAAATGCTCCTTTTCCATCCTTCAAACCCCTGGTCCAAATCCCAACATAGTAGCCACCATCATCCCATGTATAGACTCCAAATCCATGCATCATCCCATCCAACCAGCTCCCTTCAAAAGAGTCACCATTTGACCATGTAAGAAATCCCTTCCCAGACATTTTCCCTCCTTTCATATTCCCATTATAAACATTGCCATTAGCCCAAACATACTTACCAGCCCCTTCAATCACTCCCCGAATCCAAGGCCCTTCAAAGACATCTCCATTAGGAAAAGTTTGACAACCTAAACCATGTTTGAGATTCAACCGCCAACGTCCCTTGTAGGTCATTTTATCGGGCCCAATATATGTCCCAGTGCCATGCATATAACCACCTGAAAATTCACCCTCATAAACAGCTCCAGAAGGCCATGAAAGCTTCCCGTTCCCATTTCTCATCCCTCTTCTCCACTCACCATCATAAATGCAACCATCTGACCATATGTACTTCCCTGAACCGTCTGGTAAGTTACCAAACAACGTCCCAGAATAAAATTCCCTATTGGGAAGTACAAGCTCACCGATTCTAAAGCCGCCACTCTCAGAAGATGAATGAGAAACTTGTCCATTGGACAATATGAGTGAGTATTCTCTATCACTGATGCAGCTAGCGTCATAAGACAGTCTACTTTTTGCAGTAGAAGAAAGTGGTCCATCCGAATCATCAACAAGGGCCACCGGTCCAGACATGCATAATGTCCCAAAGGATTCAGCCCCTTGCTGGATAATAAACTTCAGGCATTCACACAAGTGGCTAGACAAAATGGGATACCATTAAATATAGTGGATGGATTCGGCAATAAGTACCAGTAACTTGCTCATTCTTTAAATTATGGACCTGAGAAAACAGCAACACATGAAGGATGAGAACTTTTTCTTTGGAAAAGCCAACTAACATAAATGTCATAAGCAATGAGAGCAAATGGTAGTAGCAACTACAGCACTAAATCAGACCACGTCAAATAAAAGAAAATTAAGTTCCTTAAACACGGCATACTAGAAACAGAAAGTGTTAGCCCAAGGGTTCTGCCTTGGTAACTTTCTCAAGTTGCATTTTGATGACTCTAAACACAATATGATCTTTAATATTATTTATGATACTAATTCTTGGAATTGATTTTTTCCTTTTTTGTTTTTCTTGAAATTCTTCTTGTTTCATATGTTCAGACCTCCACGGTCTTTGAACTCTTATATTAATACTATTCATCATTCAAAAACAATGATACTAATTCTTGGAATGTGGATAAGAATGTTAGTTTTAGGTCAATTTCAAGCAAGCAAGGTATGGACAGAATTGAAGATCATTGGAACTAAATATCATGTATGGATCAAAGGCTTGGATTGAATTGCAGTTCATTGAAGCCAAAGGGTAGAGAAGAAGATCCATGAAGATGGAGATGACTGCTAGATGAGAGCTCAAGACTTAAAGAAGAAGATAAAAAATGGAGATTTAAGACAAGTCTTATAGTTTGTAAAAACTAATCCCTCAATGTAATTACACACAAAGGCATTTAAAAAGGACTTAAAATGGGCCAAAAAGGTAAGTCGACCCAAGACCGGAGGGCCAAAGTGGAGCTTAAATATGAAAGAACTGAATTGGCTTGGTCGACCAAAGGACAATGCAAGTTTAATTCCAGTACCGTTCCTTGGACGACCAAGTGGGTCGATCGAAGAGGTGCTTGGTCTACTCAACTCAACAAAGCCTTTGTCCCAAACTAGTTGGGGTCGTAGTGCTTGACCATTCTTCCCCCCTCTCTCCACAACCCCCCCCCCCCCCCCCCCCACCCCCACACACACACACACACGTTTTTGAAAGGGTCAGTCTCCTATTTTTCTCATGCTCTTGTTTTGAATAATGTCGAGTATTGAATTTTGTTTACTCACTTTAAATTGAGTATCTGTTTCCCTCATTTAAAGCAGTGTTACTTGGTTGTGTCCTTGTCCAAGTCTGCATTTTACCCTACAAATGCAATCAAAACTCCTTTGACTCTCCCAAGTTATGACCGTGTAAACTGAGTACTCTCACCCGCATCAACCGAGTACGTGTCCGCATCGTGCCGAGTCGACCAGGATTTTCTTTGGCCGTGTTTTGAAACAATGAATGAACCATGTTTATGTTAAGGTTTAATTTCAGAGTGGGAAATGAGAGAAATGTGTTTTGTTTCTCCAGATCATATTCTATATGCAAGGGGGAAAAAAAGAAAAAAAGAAAAAAAGAAAAAGGAATCCAATATAACCAATTGACCATGGAGGTCTTCTTTTTCAATAAATACATATGTTTTTGCACCAAAGCAAGAGTGAATTTGAGTACATTCAAAACCCCTTTAATGACTAACAGGTGAAATACTTCAAAATTTTAATAAAATATGAAACATCAGTTGATTATAAAACTGCTTCTGAGTTTGTAATTTCAAGTCGAAGCAGGAAATGATTCAGCTGAGTTTTCCTTTGAATTTCTCAAACTATTTTCTATAGATTCTTTCCAAATTCACTTTCTCACAATAAGTTTCATCTCTATTATGAACTGAATGAATCTCCAACCTGAATTTATAAACACACACCATAAAATTTCCTCCACATCTACAATGAAACTCAATTTAACCAAAAATAAAAAATAAAAACACATTTCAATTTCCAAAATAGAAGAACAAAACCCCAAACTTACCTTGCTACACTCGCCCTATCTTCTGTTCCCACAGAGAGAGAGAAAGAGAGAGATGATTTTTGCATATAAAACAGCTCTATTTTTTTATTCAGAAGAAAATTTTGCTTACCGAATCCCAAATTTCGCACGTACGACAAATGGTTGGGCACACGGGTTTGACACGAATTTTGTCGGGAGAGAGAGAGAGAGTTGGTTGGTGTGGACGTCCTCGTTCTTGATTAAGACGAGTGGTATCTTAAACTCTATTATGACTTTCATTTCCCTTTTAATAATAATAATACCTGAAAGGGCGTTAGTCACTACCAAATATACGAATAATCAATGGACAATTCTAGGGCTCCAAACATGCTCTTGATCTAGACCGTTGATCTGATCTTATGTGAATCACAATAGCAACCGCCCAATTCCACTAAGCCGATAGAAAGTTGGATCTACAAAACCTGCTCCCATCTTGACTCACAAGAGATAGATAAAGAGATTATTTTTTCGGCCCCGCTATAAGATAATGCGCCCACTGTTAACTTGAATTGTGTTCAGACTTTAAAAGGCTTTTTTACGTCAGGTCACGTTAAAAAGAGTGGGGCGCATTATCCTATAGCAGGGGGGCGCATTATGTGGGTGGGGGATTCGTAATTTTCAAATGGGAAAAGAGTGCTTTTTGGTGGATTAATATATATTTTCCTAACTACAAACAAACCGTCAAGCATATTTTTTTCAAAATTTGAATACCGAAGTCAAGAGATTTTTCATCTCCTGTGAGCTTGAAGTCCAGTATTTTTCAAAAGTATTGTGGGCCAACTTCATAGGATGATCCAAACCGTTCATTTGTCGGGCCACAACGTAAATCGGCTGTACCCAGAAAATCATCTCCGTAGTATGATCCTAACCTTCCAATCTATTGAGAGGCTTCACATTATAGAAACCTCTATAGATCGAACGGTTAGGATCATCCTATGAATCATTAGTTTTAAAAAACAATGGATTTCATAGATCCTCCGTAAGTAGAGCTCGTGAGATTTTGAACCCAAATGAATTACCGGTAGTTCACCTCAACAAATAGATAGTTGTCCACTCACCTTTTTTCCTATGAGACGTGATCAGTAGTCATTACCTCTCTTTTTTTGGTCAACTTCTTCTCGATTGTCTTAGGGACTTGGGCCATTGTTTAGATGACTAACATTATTTTAATTGTTGTAATTTTTAAACTCTGGCCCATCTTCACCCCACAAGATCAATGGTCCTGATTACAATTCAATTATGCTACTACTTGTACGGCAGAGATGAATGGCTAGTAATACAATAACAACTTGTAATGCCTCCAAAACCTAGATGGGGTGGGATGTCATGCTTAAAATGATATCTGCAGTCGCTCGTATTGGTAATGACACTCCCCTCTTTATTAAACACATTTTCTGATTGCCTGCCGTAACCTTTTGGGAATTTAAATAGCCATTCACTACTATAGTTGGAGCTCTCATAATTATTAATCCGTAAAATTTTAATCTATTATATACGATGCTCAAACCAGGAATCAGCATTGTTCGAGGAAATTTATAATCCCTTATTTCTAGAGAAAATATATGGTGCACGGCGTGGAGTCCGATGTAGGCTGTACGATAAAAGTACAGCTCTTGATATCTGATCCAACAGAAGCCTCTTAAAAAGTGGGCTGCTACGGGATCGAATATCATGCTCGGGCACCATATAAAAACTCTATTTCTAATGCCTAATAGAAAAATATAGTCATCTAAGATGTATGAGAGTATCTTCTTAGAGAATGCGGTTCAAAGTTCATTTACTTTACAATACTATTTGTAGGTTCAATATAGGAGGCGGCGATATCTCGGCATTAAGACGGCCTTGAACTGTTAGAAATAGTTTCAATTTTGAGCATCATTATTATATATCCAACCATGTTGATTGTTGAGTACTGATGATCTCCTTGTCAAGTCAAGCCTTCGCCACAGTCACAGGCACAAGCATTGAGATGAATAATTGTAACTTTCTGCTTCTAATTTGTAGAGAGTTTCAGATGATAGAAATTTCATAATAATTATATTTAATAAAATTCTAGTTCAATCCATCCATCTCTTGGCCCAGATTACTCGAAACACAAATAAAATGCATTTGTTATAAAAAAAATCAAAAGAAAATATCCGTTTGTAAGTAATCAAAAGGGAAATTACGAATTTTCCAGACAAAAAAAATGGGCAGTGGTGATAGATTTATTTTTCTAATACTTATTATTCTTTAATATTTTACATGAAAAGATTCCACCGGAAATATAAAATATAAGAGCGCAGACTAAAATTGGAAAAGTGTAAATAAAGAAGGAATTATTATAACAAAAATAAGGAAGTGCAGATATCATTTTTCCTTTTTTTTTAAAATTTATTTATTAATGAATCGAAGAGTACGAATACAACAATATGCAATTACTTTTTATTCTCAGAATTTTTTGTAATTTTCTTTTAGAATAGCTGATTTGTGTTGCTACTATAGTGACAAATTCTTTGAATGATTGAAAATTTCACAAAAAAAATCTTGAATTTTTGTTTCCCCATTTTCAAACTTTAGAAACATATTCTTTAAAGAATTCATAAATTTCAAATTAAACCCAAAATATTTTAATCAAATCTATTTTTAACTAAATGTGGATTTGGTGAATAACTTGTCAATTTCTCATACATTATTTTCTACCGAAAAATTCAGGATTAATGAAAAAGAATTATAGTGAAAAACTCACACCCAATCTATCAAGCCTCTAATTTATGCTGAAGTCCCTTAAATATTAATATTTATGGCGGAAAGAGATTTTGTAAGTAGGGGTGCAACTTGGGTCGGGTCAGGTTGAGCTTTTGCTAAAAAAGTGAATTGGAATACACATCCGAATTTAAGGTAAAATCTCAACCTGAATTCCCAAAAATCAGCCAGAGTTGAACCCTATTGGTAAGTTATTAGAGTATTGATTTTTAGTCTTCGCTAATTTAGATTATAAAATAGAACTAATAGTGTGGGTAATAGGGTCCTAATCAATGCTAACGATCATCTTCTAGGTTCCACACTGAGACATGTATGCTGAATTGTGACCATTGATTTTGTAGAATGTCACAAGGCAAATCACATGATATCGGTCTTATGTCGAACGAGCATCCCATGTGCATGATAATGGCTACAAAAATCAGTGCTAGCTGGCGAAACAATAGATCATCCGATCAAAGTGTTCTCAACAACATTTGGTTGGACTTGTGGTTGCTGGTCAGATCAACGGATTGGGTGATGGGCCCTAAAAGTGTTTGTTAGGAAATAGGCTAATAGCCACTTTCTTTTTAACATTTTTCTTGCAAATAAAAAGTATCCCTACATGTGGGCCATACTTTGAGAGTTTTTTTCTGGCCCACATCCAACATTGATGAATGTGTCTTCTTACCCTCTCTTGGAGGCGAAACACGAGCTGGCCCACATCCAACATTGATGAATGTGTCTTCTTACCCTCTCTTGGAGGCAAAACACGAGCTGGCCCACATCCAACATTGATGAATGTGTCTTCTTACCCTCTCTTGAAAGCGAAACACGAGCAGGATGACAGGTTTCTCTTCTTTATGAGCATGAGTGGCAACTAATAACCAATAACCCGCGTCATGTAGAATATCAAAACTCTGATTAGAAGTGTATGCAACTAATATCTATCATCAGATGCGACAAAATCAAGGGATGTACATGATAGAGCATTGCCAAAGATTTTCACAAATCTGCCAACAAACATGTGCATAACCAAGGTTTTCAATTTCGGTTTCGGGTATAATTTCGGTCTTACCAAAACTGAAAATTCGGCCAAAATTTGGTAGAAGCACTCGAAATTTCGATAATTTCGGTCGAAATTCTGTAAGGAAATTAAAAAAATTAATATTTTATCAAAAATTTAGCCGAAATTGCCAAAATTTAAAACCATGTGCATAACATCGCATAAGATGGGTGGTCTATCTAGCAATTCAAACCTTTCAAAATGGTGCGTCCTTACATCGACTGGTCATACTTAAAATATATTGAATGGATGATCCAGACTCAGGACCATAACAAATCAGTTGCATCTCCACAGGCGGTTTTATGTGCATTTGTTTGTAGGAATTTGCTAGGGACCATCGCAAAATGTATCTTGTGTACGGGCTGTTGCATGAGAGAGCGGCCACCTCAGATGAGTTAAACGAATAATACAAAATCTATTGAAAATTTAATTTATGTGGCGGCTCTCTCATGCAACAGCTGGTCCGCGAAATACATATTGCGATGGTCCCTAGCGAATCCCGTGTTTGTAATATGGGAAATAGAAGTTGAGGAATGTCTTAAGGGTGTGGATTTTGCGGGTGTAGCTCATCTTCATGGTGGAGCCCATATTTTGAAGGAAAAATTGAGAAGGGGACACAAAAAGCTGGAATTGCCAACGGGGGACACAATTTTGGAAAAATGTTAAAGGGGGTTGATAGCCCCCTTTTGAGAGTTTGATAACCCCATTTAGAGGGTTGATAACCCCCATTTCGTCCCTCTCTAACAATTTTTCAAAAGTGTCTCCCTCCGGCAATTCTCGTATTTTGGTGTTCCCCATTAGCAATTTTTCCTATTTTGAACTATTCATATCATTACACCAGTGGGGCCCGCAAAGAACCCTCCATTTTACACCAGCCGGCCCATATTTTGAACGATCCATTCATTACAATTAGTCAATTACCTAATAAAGATTCTAAAAAAACTAGAAACGACAGATTAGAAACAAAACGCAATTTATAAATGAGGAGTGCCATTATCAATCATGGCCTTTTATTTATTCAAATGGATGGTAAAAGCAATGGTCGGCAGGGTGTGCCGGTTTTGTTTCTTGTTATTGAAAATACGTTATAAAAACATATTTATAAAATGTATATCTACGTCTGAAAGTGGCCCATGTCATTCACCAGCTGGCAATCCACTACTGTTGTTCGACATGTTTATACCATGTGAGAGATTCATATCAATTGAAAGTGGGCCGACTATGCCAACATCATATGAAAGGTCTCCCTCTAATGACGCAATTTTCCATCATCCGTTTGGTTGCCAGTAAAATTTTTGTCCTGGAAGTATTAGTAAAATTTTGGTCCCATCTCATGTTTGGTTGCCTTTTAGCACTAGAATTTTTTTAATCCTACTCTTGTAAGGATTGCTTGTGTGGTGAATTTTTTTAATCCCACTCTTGTAATGATTGCCTTTTCATCCCATCCCGAAATAATCTCAGGAGCAAAAATTAAGCTTGAGAAGATTTTTTTTCTTCTCAACAGTTCAAGCAACCGAACAAAGTTTTTTTTTTTCCACCATAGTCCGGTCAACCGAACATGGGATTTTTATTTTACCAGAATACTTCTAGGACTTTTTTTTCCCCACCAATCTCCTTGGATTTTTTTTTTCTCCCACATAAATCCGAGGAACAAAAAAATACCCGGCAATTTAGAGAATTATTGTGGGTACAATCCTTAAAAATCAAGAGAAGTTTAAAATTAGC
This sequence comes from Tasmannia lanceolata, assembly GCF_043159265.1. Classification (NCBI taxonomy): domain Eukaryota; kingdom Viridiplantae; phylum Streptophyta; class Magnoliopsida; order Canellales; family Winteraceae; genus Tasmannia; species Tasmannia lanceolata. The sequence goes on from NW_027518685.1 coordinate 19,843,923, forward strand.
AAATAATTTTAAAATTAAACAAGGGAGTGCATGTCATATTGTCATCTCCCATTGATTTTATAGAAATCTTGGTGGGTAAAAAAAACCATGATGCTAAGAGACCAAAATACCCTTGGTGAAGAATTAAAATTTTCAAATAAATGCCACAACAACTAAAGCTTATCAGTGGCCGTGCCATGCGACATACACTAATATCTACTTTAGATTTAAGGTTTGCTTTCGATTATCAGTGGACAGCCTTTCGCCGACTGGACTTTACTCCAACATTATATTGGTTGTGCAGGTCGGCATCGGTTGCACCAGGCCATTGGAGGTTTTACTTTAAAAATTTAGACAGAAATAAGGGTGTTTTGGTCATTTTCAGTATTTGGTGCTCCCTCTCTTTATCTCTTTGTGCATGCTTTGCTAAAGATAACATATATGTGGTCTCAAACAGAGGTGGTCATGCCATAACGGCGTCTCTACTTGCGTGCATAGTTTTAAATCTCGACCGACCAACACCGAAATCAATAATAGCCGAAATGGTATTTATTTCTTTCGAAATTTTGGAATTTTTAGGTCAAAATTTCGTTTTTCCCTGAAATTACAGAAATTTGGGTAATTTCGGCCAAAATTTTTTGTTGAATAAAATAGTGTTGTTCTGGTTTCGCCGGATTTCAGCCCAAATTTCGATTTCGGTGGGGTCCGAAACCGAAATTTAAAACCATGCTTGCGTGTGGATCAAAGAACATATGTGGACTCACACACCTACATTGTTCTCCTGCACACCAACATTGTTCACCTTGCATGTGGCCAGACTGCACTGGTCAGGGGTGCAACTCAGGTCGAGTTGGATCTGGTTGAGACCAACCCTATCCCAAGCCGAGATAGCATTCCCTCAACCCTAATTCACCCAACCCGAGCCTCACTTCAAGGATGGTCAACCCTAACGCAACCTGCCTCTAAATCTCTCAACCCTGCTAACCTGCTTTTACCAAATCGGGTCGGGTTGGGTTACATTTAACTAGGGCAAAACAGGAAAATACCCTCAAAAAAACGTAACCCTAAGAACTCACAACAAAACTACAGGATTTAGGTCGGGTTTGGGTGGAGTCGGGTCGTATCGCCCAAGGCCTCAACCATAGCGCAACCCAAAATTAAATCAGTTTGGTTCTTCACAATCCAACCTGAGCCAAAATCTAGTTGAGCCTTTTGGGTTTAGGTTCAACCCGACCCAAGTTGCATCCCGCACTGGTGCCATAGGGTGCACCCTGCATGTAAGCCAGCATTGACTCTTTGTAGGGTGTGCCACTAGTCTAGACCGTTGATATAGCATCCATAAGTAGGACGGTCTGCTGTCTCCATTCACGAGGTGGCTGGTCTGACATGCGACATACCAGCTGCGAAATGTCTTTTGCGATGGACGCTAGCAATTGAAAAAGAACTTTAAATATATACACACTTGGCAGACAAAATATCAAGTGGATGTTTATGTGGTCCCCACTCCCCACAATAAGTAGTAAATACGAGCCCATTAATATAGAATACATTCTTTTGAAAATGAGAGAGTCCCATCGCCACGCAGCGGTGACAACACAAGAACGACCTAGGATTCTAGGAACATCGCTACCACATCAACTCTCACGTGGCTAGAAATAATACCACTAAAATTACATAACTACCCGGGAGACAAATTCTCGAACTTGAAAGTAGCTTTATGAACAATACGACAAAAATAAGATAGTGATGCAATACGTTTACATCACCTGACAGTACGACCTCACAATAACCTTTTGATTTTCATTCCTCTCAAAAGGCACATTGTATGGAGAAACAAAGAGATATCTGATAGAGGGATGCATGCTAAACTCAAGGGCGCCCATTGGATGTAATTCAACAAAGTGCATTTATAATATTAAAAGGTCAAAGAACATTAATTGCACTGCATTGACGTGCAACCAATGGGGTGTCCTTTCATCCAATTTTTGAGTTTAGCATTCCTCAATTAGATTATAGGCAGATTTTTAGAATGGGGCTAGTGCTAGTAGACATTGGAAGCCTCGGTCTTTCTCTCATTGGAATTGTCCATTCTTTGGTCTGGTCTGGTAACTTGTCTTGTGCTACTCCCCTATCCATCGTCTATTGTCTGTGATTGCCTATCTTTGACTTGAGTGTCGAAGTGGCCGTCCGGAGCCACAACTCGGGATCAGCAGACGCTTTTTCTGTGAGCGCAGAATTATAGGTTCTGCCATGCTAGTACGTGCAGTCAGATTTTGGGCGTCATCAGTGATGGGAATTACAGAGATGTAAGACAAGCGCAAAAATGCAAATGCAAACGCAAATTCAAATTGAAGATGAGAGAATGGATAGAGAGGGCTCTTAGACTTTCTTCCAATTAAGAAAACTTATGTACAACAATGGCAGATATGGAGGTATATTTGAATGAACCAAATGGGGAAGATGAGGCTGTTCTTATAGAAGATTCATACAACCCTTCATCATGGCCGTTCGGCCATCACGTCCTTTTAAAATTGCTTTTCAAATAGCCTTCGTACCCCTCTAACACCGTTTCAAACGGATATATGACCGTTCATTCAGTTACATCTCCCACCCTGCCATTGTCTCACCTGCCCTCATCCTTAGGTGTGATACACCTAATGACCCCCCCACGCCAAGTTATAAACTGACGTGGCAGAACATCAACACCATTTATCATTAATGCACGTGCTCATGCATGTGACAATAAGAGTTCAAAAAATCTTATTTATTTTTTTATTATTAAAAATAGATACATATATAGATAAATCATGCATGAAAGTATGTTTATGCAAATGATGATGAGAAAATATCTCTCGACGAAGGTTATTTACCCATTCGTCACATCTATCAAAACATAGAGCAGATGATCACCTGATCTTATATCAGGAATTTATCTTCCAATGAAGGTTATTTGCCCGTTCATTGTCTTTGGATCCCCCAACGAAGGTTATTTGCCCATTCGTTAATCTTTGGATCCCCAACGAAGGTTATTTGCCCATTCGTTGCTTTTTGCCGATCAAAGGCTAACTTGCCAATTGATCATACATCATGATTTAACCACACAATTGATTGTGCTTTTTCAATCGTAATACGATCCTCCATAGGGATTTACCTACAATGAGGGTAATTACCCTTCCATTGCGGATTTGCCATACAACGAAAAATATTCTTTGCGAATTTCCGATCGAAAGCTAAAGAGCTACCACGATCGCTCGTCACCTATGGTCATAAACTGCCTCTCAGCCTCATGGAGTAGATATGCCTCTTAAAATCATCTATTCCAATAGGTTTTGTTAGTGGGTTGGCGATCATCTCCTTAGTAGGCAGATATGCCATTGAAATTTCATTTTTTCGCATATCTATCTATTATAATATAGCTGGATGGGGGTTTCACTGTTGACGCCCACGTGGACAGTTCCCCCATTGATCTAACGATCTACGTGGACAGTCCCTTCTATACACTCTTTCTTCAAAGGATTCTCTAATAAGGGCGAAAAAAAGGAAAGTTAAACGCCTCCACGAAAAAAGGAAAGTTAAACGCCTCTCTCTTTTGTTTCTACATACCTCGCTCTTTTCTTTGTAAACAGGCAACAAGATTTTTTTGCTGATTAATCTACTAATCCTCACCCCACTTTTTAGGAACCCAAAGGTCACGTTTATTTTTTTTAAATCCTTTTAAGCTTCTTGGGAATGCATGATACTAGGCAAAAAATCAGCAAAGATTTATTCCCCTCCTAAATGTTCTTATCAGATTAATAGAAAACTTCAAAAAAATAGTAGGTTAAGATATATACTAATACTAGGCAAGACTTCCTAAAATGCCAATCTATACGCGTGATTCTTTTAGGGTTCAATGAGATTATTTTTGGGCTGACACAACGAATGCTTTAAAAGAATATTTGGTTTTAGTTGGTCGCTTCCTACTATTCTTCTTTTCCTGGAGGCATTCTTATTTTGCTGTTTCTTCTCTGATCGGTTTTCTTGATTTCTTCTCCACTATCTGGTTTTGATTTTGCGTTTTTTTCTGTTTCATTTGAAGCCTTCTTAACGACTATGGATATTAGTTGCTTACCTTTAATATGTAATTATGTTTTTTGGGCATTGTCTTCATTATTAAAAAAAAAATGCTGCAACCCTTTTTTTTGAAATGGCATATATTATAAAAGAAACAGAAGGGACACTCGAAAGGGAATACCCAAAGATATAGAACAAAAAATAAAAAATAAAAACTAATTACAAAATGACTAGGCCATCAAATAGAAAATTGATCAGACCAATTCATCGAGATGCATACCACCCCTCTTCTAGCCAAAGCGTCCGCCTTCTCGTTAGCATACCTTCTAACACGAATCAACTCAATATCTGATTCTGCCAATATATCTTCCATTTCGTCAAAAAGATCCAAAAACCTCCAAGGTAGAGCCATCCCACCCCTCAGCCGCCGGATAACATTAAACGAATCCCCTTCAATAATTACACTCTTCGGACGGTCCCTACTCACATTTTTTATGCCATTGAAAGCCCCTTGGACTTCCGCCTCCGTAGCGTCAGTCACACCTAAAGGGCTCCAAAAAGACCAAAGAACCTTGCCGGCATCATCACGACATAAACCTCCCACCCCGGCTGGACCAAGATTCCCAAAGCAAGCACCATCGAAGTTTATTTTTAACACTCCTTGAGGCGATGGTTCCCATCTCTGCACAACTTTATTAGCCCACTCACTACTCAAGCACACCACCCCCCATCCTTCCCAAAGATCAAACGCTGAGACAAACCAGAAAGATTGATGGCATCTCGTCCAATTAATAACCAAAGCATTTATCCGCATATAAAGATAATGAGGAGCCTTGGACATTCCCTCAAACACCCGCTCATTTCTCTCCTTCCATACCACCCAACAAGTGGCAAGCAAGCATACATCCCACAAAATTTTCCCTTTCTTCTTCCAAGGCACAAAGCTTCATTGTTGCAACAACAATTCAATAGATCTAGGGAACATCCAGCTGATCCCAAATCTCAGAAATATGCGACCCCATATAGACCGGGTGAACGAACAATGCATAAATAGATGATCCGCAGATTCCCCATCCGCAAGACATAGGGGCAATGATCAACAAGCCACATACCTCGGTTTCTAAAAAGGTTAATGGTTTGAATCCTGTCGCGACATGCGGCCCAACCAAAGATACTAACCCGCGGCGGACAATGAAATTTTCACACCTTTGCTGAAAAAGAGGGAGTCGGGCAGGGCATCAGGCTCGTATAGAAAGATCTGACAGAAAAAAACCCATAAGAATCTGCAGTCCATATTCTCTTATCCATCCCCTTTCTTTTAATGTAGCCATTATCCAAAAGCCTCCTAAGTCTACCCACAGAATCTAACTCCCAAGCAAAGAACCTTCTTCTATAAGCCGGGCACCATTCCCAAACACCATCCCTACTAACCATACACTCACTCACCATAGCTTCTTTATTCACCGCAACCCGAAATTTTTTTCGGGAACAACAACCTGAGCAGGCTATAACCACACCATAAATCACTCCAAAACTTAACTATATCCCCTCCATAAACCCTAAATCTAATATTCAGTTGAATAGGGGGAACATTTTTAAAATATCTCTCCACACCGTTAGCCCCTTTGACTTAAAATTATCGAAAGACTCCCACCCTCCAGGTTGACAACCATACTTACTACAAATGACCCTAACCCATAAATGAGATCTTTCTTCGCCAATTCTCCATAACCACTTTCCAAGCAAAGCCTGGTTAAACTCTCTAAATCTTCTAATACCCAAACTACCCACCTTGATGGGCACACAAACATCCTTCCAACTCATCAGAGAGATTCCTTTTTTGTCCTCATTACCTCCCCACAAAAATCTACGTTTGATCATTTCAATCCTCAACGAGACACTGACAGGACACTTGAAAAGTGACATAAAATATACAGGAATATTTGCTAAGACTGCCTTGATTAAAACCAATCTTCCACCTCTCGATACTAAATTTCTCTTCCAAGTATCCAACCTACGCCCAATCATTTCTAAAATCGGCTCCCAAAATGCCTTATTTGGTCTTCCAACCCCCAAGGGCAGACCCAAATACGAGGCCAGAAGATTATCCATCTCGCAACCCAATAACCTCGCGAACTCCAGAGCCTCATCCAAGGGGACATTCAACGCAAACAATCTAGACTTATGGAAATTAGATCTTTGACCCGTTAACATTTCATAACATCTCAAAGCGGACTTTAGATTTAACACTTGGGATCTCTCCGGAACGCAGAACAAGAGCGTATCATTCGCGAACTGGAGATGAGAGACCTCCACACAGTCTCTCCCAATACTGAAGCCATTGAACAACCCTACATCGCATCCTTTAGCTAACAATCTACTCAGAGTTTCCGCCACGATGACAAACAAGAAGGGAGATAAATGGTCCCCTTGCCGAAGACCACGAGAAGACTTAAAAAAGCCCTTTAGGAGACCCATTTAACAACACTGAAAACCATGCTGAGGATACACAGGACATAATCCATCTGCGCCATCTACTCCCAAAACCCATTTTAGCAAACAGGAAATCTAAACAGTCCTATTCCACTCTATCGTAAGCCTTTTCCATATCCAATTTGCAAATAATTCCTCTCAACTTGAGCCTACGATAATAATCTATGGCCTCATTGGCAATAATGGAGCAATCTAATATTTGTCTCTTCGCTACAAAAGCACTTTGATAATCAGAGATAACTACCGGTAGAACTTTCTTCAAGCGCTCCGCTAGAACCTTAGCCAAAATTTTATATAAACTACCCACAAGACTAATAGGACGGAAATCTGCAATTTTTGTTGCCCCCGCTACTTTAGGAACAAGAGTGATGAAGGTAGCCCCCGTGCCCTTGTCCAGCTCCATACCATTAAAAAACTCCATGAAAAAAATCTAATATGTCCTTTCTCACATATTCCCAACAACCTTAGCCAAAAATGCTGCAACCCTAAAACAATATAAATTTTTTTTGAGACAAACTTACATAGTTCATGTGATGAACCTTTTTTATATATTAGATAAGCATGTTCTATGTAGAAATAATCAGTTGGGTTTTAATTTTGGACTTAAAAATTGAACACCAAATCTAACCCCCCCCCCCCTTTTTTCCTTCTGGCCACCCACTCCTTTCGTTAGGTTCAAAATACAATGAACGGTGCCACAAGCTTTGCGAAGTAAATCCGTGAGTTTATTGTCTTTTTCTTTTCTAAATTTTCTTTTTGTTTTTCTTTTCTTTTTATGTTAAAGTGATTAATGGGTTAAGTCTATTCTTTCCTTCGTTGGCTTTCTTTTCATTTTATCTGAATATTTTGTCAGGTTATATTGTAACTGTGGTTGACATGGGATAATGAAAAAGAAAAAAGAAACAACGGATGCATATGACAGAGTGACATGGGTGTCATGCCTAATTTCAAGGTGTCCAAGCCAGTTTATTTTCATAGACTAAACGATATTTTCACCCCTTTGATTTGGCCTGCATTTGAAAAATTACAGCCCATAAAGTTTGTCATGTCACTTAGGCTGATATTTCCAACAGTTATCACCCTTTTAGGCTAATATTTCCAACAGTTATCAACCTTTTGGAGCTATTCAAATAGTTAAAAAGTAGAGATAGATGTGATGCGTATAGACAACTTGGTTCCAGTTCTAATTTGTAGAGTTATTTGCAGGTTTTGATTATTGTTTATCTTCCAATTTGTATATTTTTTCACCATAACTCTAAGACAGTTACACCATAACACTTCCAGATAACAGACAATATGCAGGCCCAGCCCACGAACCAAACTAATACCATGGTATAATTGGATCCTTTATATCTTTCTTCCGCTTAGACCTATTGTTCCCCCTTTTTACCTTATTTTTGACATCACATCGGTTTGATGATCTAATGAACTTCTCCAATCCACTTGACCTTCTCAATTTATGGGTGAGACTTTTGAACTTCTAAAATTAGGATTTTAAGACTTTTGGACTTCCTCCCAACCTTGCTTGGAGCACATTTTCCAGGTTTTTCTAATCGGTGTCCTGCAACCAGATACCTTTACTACATGGGTATTCTATTTGCTTTTGGTAAAATGATGTTAAGTGTTATTTTCAATGAATCTTATATTCTCAACTTAGTGAAACCTGGAAAATCCACACATTTTCCAGGTTTTATTAGCACGGGTTTGCATATTGTTATGTGGTTTAAGCTGAATAAAAATTAGTAGATTTGGTTCTTTTTAGGTATATTTGCAAATATACATATTTCCCCATAACCTTCATGTGGCGGTCTAATGGCCAGCCTTTACAGATTTTCATCGTGTTTTATTTTCTGATTCAGTCTACCCTTTTTGCTAATGTTTGCTTCTCTTTTTTTTCTTTTTTTCTTTTAATGGCAAATAATTATGTTTGCTTCTTTTTTCCTCTTACATTGTTATGAGATATGGGTTCATTTAAAATCTATATCTACATATCCTTTTCACTTACTCTTTTCCTTCTTAACTGGGTAGAAAGCATACCTATCTTTGTAGGGCCTCTATGCATACCTCCAAAGCTGGGATTATCCCATTTCTAAATTTTCTTTCTCTTCGCCCTTATCGATCCCAAATGCCTCATGTTTTTTTTGGATGATTAATGAAAATTATGTGCTTTTGGATGCCCAAATGCTCATGCATATGTATAATTTTGTTGGCCATGAGGACTTAATAAATTGGAACCTTCACTTATATGTCTGCAAGCAAGATAAATACTTTTAGGCCACGTTTGGATGCCTACAAGATTAAGATTTGGATTTAGTTCATATTTTGAACTGGATCAGATCCTTTAGATTTCCAAATCAGCTACGACAGTGCAAAAAATTCCGATTTTGAAATTTGTTCTATGAGACATTATATTTGTGGCAACTTCCTTCACTATCGCTGCTCCTCGATGTGGCTCCGGCAGCAGCGAGACATCCCTCCCTCCCTCTCTCTTAATCTCTCTCTTAAAACATGATCATGAAGATGATTGATGTAGTTTGTATCCAAAACTCAAATCCAAATCAAAATACAAACTCATGAGGTATCCAAACGGGCCCTTACTTCTGGTGGGGTTGCCCATGAATGTGTGCATTGGTTAAAATTTGGCAAAAGGAAACATGATTATTAATACAAAAAAAAATCCCAACTTCATATTCAAGGATAGCTTTCATGTTATATTGAATCAGACGTTATAAGTTCGTTATGGAAATAGATTTAAGTCCAAAATTGATTATTAGACTTAAAACTCTCTCACACACGCACACAAAATGGTTGTGCATGACATCTTTCATTCTAGAGGCCGCTGCCCTGCAAAATTGTTTTGGTTCCTAACCCATGGCATCTTTTATGGAAACATTAGCTCTTTGGATGCCACGTGGCACCCCTCTGCATACTGCATCCGTAGTGCTGCCATGTGACACCCCCTCTATATAAAAAATCGTTTCGAAATCTCAGGAAAACGTAACCCCCTGTTCTCATCCATTCATTTCCAAACGTGTGCTTTTCCATTCGGAAAGTAGCCAAAACACGTATACGACTCGAAAACCCAAGAAACCTATGCATATGTATTGCAACTCCTCTCGCAGTTACTCCCTGAAGAAATACACATTGAAATGAAACGACACAGCCGTTGCAATCGGTACCTTATAATTAGCATCTCAGTAAAATCCCTCTCTCTCTCTCTCTCTCAAAACTGACGCTATGCCCATTCTCTTCTCTCCTGCCGCCATCACTACCTATACTCTCATCTATTCAGTTATGAAGTGCTCGAATGATTTGGCAGCCTCCGTGTATGAGAATAATTGGTTCTTTTGACTCGATTGAAATGAGTTGTGTTTTAGGTTTGGTTCTCTGCATATATGATTTTCATACATTCCTTTTTGTTCTGCACGAACTTTTCTCTTTATGATTACCATGCCCGACCAAGTTTATTGCTTCATGTTTTAGTTTGTTGCATAACTATTCATCTTTTTTGTGATCTCACTCTTCCAGAAATTTCAGTGTTAGTGGTTTTTAGTCCTTCTCATGGTTTAGTATTATTCTTCCTACTTTCATTCATCGATTTATATGTTCTTGGCTTGGATGTGGGTTAAGGCGCCGCGACTTCCGGTAGTGCTTTTCGGGATATTTATGGTTAGGGTTTTCTGGTGTTTCTCATTTTTTTATTTTTTTTACATTTCTCTCTTTTTCCATTCGTTTTGGGGGTATTTTTTTTACTAATTTCCATATCCGTTTTTCTCATTTTATGTCTTTGTGTGTATTTTTAAACCTGTTAGATTCTTAATAATTAATATTTGATGGTTGCTGAAGATGTTGCTCTTTCTCTATGGTGCTTAGATGGAAATAAGTTGCCATGGGATTGGATGAAGGTGATGAGAAGAAGTTGCCTCAGGCATGTTGTCATTTTCTCAGTCATTTGAGTATTTACATAATATCATCTGCACTGAAAATTGATCTCTATCTGCTTCTGTGAATTTTTCTCTACATTTTATTACACTTCATTTTAGCAATGCATTTTGGGAAGTTCTCATATTTTTTTCCATTTCTTATGGTCTCACTACTGTGAAGGTAAGTCTTATGTTAGCAGATTTTCATTCTTCTCCACTCTTTTACCCGTAAAATAAAGTTTTATGGTTGGAAATGTATCACATCACACTGTTCTATTTGACATAAAAGGATTAGAATTTCATTCCTTTTTCTGTTCATGATAGAAATATCCATTTCTTTTGATGCTCAGTGATGCTTCTAGCTATTGGTTTGTAGGGGAACAATCTAAACTGAGGGTTTATGTCTATTTTGTGGACCATATTTGTATGTTGAATCTATTTTTCAAACCATGTTTTTTTTTTATGATTATTTTGAACCATATATAGAAAGCAGAATCCTATAACCGTAGTGCTGCCACGTGGCACCCCCTCTATAACCTTTTCTTTTTTTAACGCATCTATTCACAATGCAACCCTTTCTTTTTTTAACACATCTATTCACTTCAACTATTCAACCGGTAAAAACTAAAGTCATTTCACTTTATTTTCAAATCGTGGCTCCTTCCTCACTTCACCTCTGCATAAGGCATTTGTCACCTCTGACCCACCCAGGAATATCATTCGCAGGTGCTCTTATTAAATTTGAAAATAATCCACTCATGTATTGTTTGTTTTCTTCAACGTGCTGATTTTTTTGTTCGTAGTATTCCCCTGGGATAATTCATCTCTCTCTCTCTCAATCTTCCTCTTCTCTTGATCTCTTTCTATTATTGCAATCTTCTGCAACTGTAACTAATCGTCAACCTGAATGCAGGTACATCAAAAGGTCAAGTTCTGTATGCTCAAATTGAGTATGGAAGCGGAGGAGCATCTGTCTTGGAATGGGAAGAAAGAACACTGAGATCAGCCACATATGTCTTCAAATGATGTTTCTCCCATATTCACTTATTTTTTAATCCTTGGTTAGATGACAGTGCCTGATCCCTTCTCTTTCATTTCATCTGGTAAATTCATTTTTCTTTTATTATAAATTTTGATGCATCATCATCTTAGATAACCTATAATTAAGGATCAATGGCAGAGGCTCTCTTACATATTTTTTTTTCACACTTATCTGTATTAATTTTGTGTAAGATGGGTGTGCTATAATATTTGATTTTATTTACCATGGATCTTATCAATCTATTATATTTTGCGAGATGGAGTATGTAATATATTCCATTTTTTAACTAACCTATGTGCAATGTTGTACCTGATGAATTGGAAGTATTATTGTAAGTTGTAACATGTAAGTTCTTCAAAGCAGAATGATAGTACATTCAAAGCCTTAACAGTCAAATTTTTTTCCTGCTCTTTTTGTTTGGTATGAAGAATGCGTTCCAATTGAAGGATCACCTAAATGTTATTACTTTATTGTTGTGTCTATTTGCACTTTTACATGCATTAGAAGGTTTTAAAGGTCCAAAACTACTGAACAACTAATTTATTTGCCTTTGTCTTTCTGTGTTCCCTTTTTTATTTCGCATTAAATTGCATTAGTGTTTAATCTTTTCCTTTTTTGGCTCATTGATGGGTTTCATAAATAGCATGGTCAAGATAACTTACTTAGAAAGGAAAATCATTTGACATTGCATATCTCACCTCTTTAAATATCCTCTCCTTTCTGCTTCTTGAATCTCATGGACATCCTAACATGATAATTTAACCATGCTATTTGGGGTACTCCTTGGAGTAGGAAGAAATTTTCATGTAGCAACAATTAGAATACTAATAAAAGGCTCCTAAATTCTTTCTCCCAACAATAAGGTTCTTTCTCCCAACAATAAGGTTCCTCATACTCTATACAAATCCATCCATCCTCTCTCTTCCTCTCTAAAAGACCCTATGGCAATTGCCACCCCATCCATCTTCTCTCCTTAAAATCCTTTGTTTTTATGTTCCCTGTTGTTAAAAATAGTGTATGCCATTGACTACCTATCCATTTTCTTGCAAAAATGATCATTTTTAAGTACTGACAAGTTGTTTCTCACATCCGCGTCCCTTGATATCTATCTCATCTATTTCGTAATAAAAAACTATTAGTGTTTCAAAATACAACATTTTGCATTATTATTTTTAGATTTTGATCAATTGTGAATCTTTGCACAATGATCACTGTTATTTTTTTTTGCAGGTTTCTCTTCAAACGGCATAACCTATAAAGAAAGAACTTAAGACACATTGGCGATTTGTAAGTAGAGTGCTGTGTTGTTAAGTAAATATTCAAGATGCATTGATCTTTGTTTTTTTTCATGTTTCTCTTCAATAGGCAGCAACTGTCAAGAAAGAACTTATGACACATTGGTGGGCTGTCAGCACAGTGCTCTGTTATTAACCAAATATTCAGAGCAGTGGTCACTTTACAAAATGTTTTTCCTTCACTTATGTCTTGAAGCTTCATGATTTTGGATCATTTAAGAAATAATATCTTTAATTCCTTGGGTGTGGTCCATCTCGGCCCCCCTGTTTCTCTCTCTTTTATATAATATATTTGCCATTTCAAAAAAAATTAAAAAAAAATATATAAATATAAATATATATATATATACACACACATATATGAGGAAACTGTTGGTGAGTTTAAGCTCACCAAACTTATGGTGAGCTAGCTTGCCCAATCACATGGGGGCCCGCTTTGTTAGGATGATCCAAGCCATTCATTTGAAAGTCCCTTACATAGATGGGGGGTGTACCAAAAATCAGCTCCATAGGATCATCCTAACCCCTCCATTTGTGGAGGACAAAAATGGACAGACACAAATTTGCCCTATTTTTGTCCTCCACAAATGGAGGGGTTAAGATGATCCTATGGAGCTGATTTTTGGTACACCCCCTATCTATGATAAGGCCTTGCAAATGAATGGTTTGGATCACTCCCCAAAATGTGGGACCCATGTGATTGGGCAAGCTAGCTCACCATAAGTTTGGTGAGCTTAAGCTCACCAAATTATATTTTTCTTAGTTGGTAGTCTGAGCTAAATATAATTCTCTCTCTCTCTCTCTCTCTCTCTCTCTCAGTTTATTCTAAAACACGGAATCATTTTGATACCTAAAACTTTGATGTATACAACAGGAAAAATCATCTTTCTGGGTGATGCCAATTCAGCAACGAAATCTACAACCTTTCCCTTTTGTAAATAAGTGTTCTTTTAATCAATGGTGTCCTATTAAACAACTTAAAGCATCGATATACAGGAAACAGATTGACACTATCCCTACTCATATTGTCCTTTTCCCATTCCATGGTCCATTAGATACTTAATTTTTTTCCTTGACATTTTTCTTTACTCTGTGAATGGAAAGTTTAGGATGTATGCTTGCTGATAACAAAGTGTTGTGAGTGCTTTATAATTAAGGCATGGTTTATCCATGGTGCGACATACAAATTCACAGTTTGGATTTTGGAGTTTGGATCATTGAACAAATGATCCCCACAGGCATTTTGCCCACCCTTATTTTTCTTTGTAAATAGGTCTAAACAAAACATAATTCATATATGTATCTGTTTTATGTGTATATGTATACAATTTAGTTTGTCGTCTTCTTTTATGTTAATTGAGTTTTTAGTATTGTTGTAACATGTCAACTTCTCTTTTGCAGCCATCAAACAGTGACTGCAGCCTTCTCTTTTAAGCATATTTTTTCCTCTCGCATTAAGCTTTCCCACGTTTCCCTTCCTTTTCATATTCCTACGCATCTAAAATTTAGTGGTATATACAACATATATGATTTTCGCCTATGTCCTTGATTTTCACCTCTCTCTATATCATATACCGATGGAAGGCCTCATCCATCTCTCTAGCTATGCCGCTTTCCTGTCGAGCCAATCAAGGCGAAAAAGGGTTCCTCCAAGTTCATTGATTTCAAGAGGTTTCTGTTTTTGGTTACAGTTGATATTTATAGATCGTTCTTCTTCTATTTGGATATTTCAATTCTCTGTCTCTCTCTCTCCCCAATGTAAGTTATTTTTCAATTTTTTCACCACTATTTTTTGGGATTTCAGCAAGGCCGCCAAAAAAGGATTCCGTCCCCCGTTTTGACTTATTACAAGAAGCATGCTTACCAAGTGAGTAGTATTATTTGAAGTCTCTCTATCTCTATCTCTCTCCAATGTGAGTTATTTTTCATTTTCCTAAATCTCTATGCCGCTTAAAAAGTGAGTTGTATTAAGAAGCATGCTTAGCAAGTGAGTTGTATTATTTGGTTTTTCTAAACTTTGTACCATGATAAGTTTGTAATTCTCTCTTTAATATGATATGTTGAATTGTACGTAATCTCTCCAATTCGGTTGGGGGACCTTGGCCATAGAAATGGATGATTCATAATCTCACAATTGGTTCATATTTTATTTAAATAAATATGAGCAAAACTATCAAAACAAATATTTCAATATGAGTAAATTGAAATTATTTAATTGCTACTATTTGTGGGAGTAAAGTTTGGTTTAAGCTTATTGTAAACGGGTTGATCCTTATCTTCAAATGGAAGGCTAACTCCTCTTAGGAAGTCATTAGAAATGATATAGTTATTGACTTCCAAAGTGGCCTTACTGCCCTATTTGTAAATTAAAATAAGAGTGTGTATATGCAATTTTAGAAATCATATTTTGCAGCCCTTTTTCCACAGAGATGAGCGCTGTTACTTTCTACCTATCCATGTGTTTTTGCATGTGAAAACATGTTGGTATTTTGACTACCAATCCATGTGTTGCACAACATGATGGTTATTAGGTTTTTTGCGTGTGGTTTAGGTTGGTAATGAGCTATGCTATGCTTTCTCTTTATATTGCTGTTGAAATGGCCCCGATAATGATAAGCTTGATTATATATCGCCGATTTAGTTTGCATGTGCACCCAGTGTAGGTGATTGTGAACTCAATGTTCATTTTCTCATTTTTATTGGAATATACATCTTTACCAATAGATTACAACTAATGATCAGTTTTGCTTCTATCCAAAGATGGTTTGGTCTATTTTTTATGGTTGCACTATAATCTTATCAATTTCATTCTTTTATTGGTAGTGTTGCTTCAAAACTAAAGAATTGATAATTCTATCTTTTCTTTCTTTTATTTTTAATTACTAATTGTAGACACCCCATTTTGACCAAGCCCTAAAAACAAAAAAACAAAACAAATTTGGAAAATCCCTGAGCAGCTGGGCCCGGATAAATCCTCGAGTGCAAATATATATATATATATATATATATATATATATATATATATATATATAAATAAAAATTTTTTAGCAACTCAAGGCTCTGGGGTTAAATCTTGGATAGTTCGAGACTGTAAGTGGGCCCCATGAAGTTTCGTCGAGATTCGACAGAATTTACCTGGGTAATGGGGTTTATTTCGAAAAGTAGTGTAGAAGAGGGTCGAATTAGTCAAGTCAGGGGGTGCCCTAGGCAGAGAAAAACCAGCGAACATAAACCAAAAGAGGGTTGTCCCCGGGAAAAAGAAGAAGCCAAATTCGTGCGTTTTTCCAGAGTGTTTTGGTGCGCTTATAGGATATGGGTGTGCCAATATCATCCCCAAAACCTACCTATATATGACAAAGAGAGGGGAGAGAAGCCGAACAAAAAAAAAAAAAAATTTCTTTTCACCTTCGTTAGCTGCAAGGAGAGAAGAAGGAAGAGATAGGGAGCTCCACCCACCACCGCCAGCCGGAATCCGGCAAGGCCAAACCCACCTCTCTCGCCGTCGGCCAATCTCCAACCCGGCCAAGACTACCCCACCACCGCCTCCACCTTCATCTCCATCTCCCCACCATTACTCATCTGCCATTTCTCCACTCACGGCCGCCTCTCCATCTTCTCCGGCTATCTCCCTTGCCACCGGCACACACCCATCTCCACCACCTTCACTGCCATTAACCCTCATTAAATCCGGCCACTCTCTCTCTCAAGTTCCCAAAACCCATTTCAAACCCCATTGAAACCCACCATCTTCAAACCCATTTTCGTCATCTTCTTTCATCAAATCCGGTGAGCCCACGGCCATGAAATCCGGCCAAGCCACCCACCATCACCTCAAAACCCATCGCCATTACCTCCCTTAAAGACCTCCATCTGCCATTTTCCAAGAAAAACACACACAGAGAGAAGGAGAACGAGAAAAAGAGGGAAATCCGCCCCCATCTCCATCTTCTCCGGCCCATCCTCGTCCCCATTCCGGCCGAGCCTCCACCATTTTTTCTCTCCCACGATCATCTCCATCCACTACCTCTGCCGTTTCCATCAAACCCTCTTCCATTCCAATCAAAACCCACTTCATCTCTTCTTGCAATTTCAAACCCATTTCAAAACCCCATTGAATCCGACCCAGCTAACCCATTTTTGAAAACCCACAAGCCTCCACCATGACCTCCATTCTCTCCATCAAACCCTTTTTTTTATTTTTAAAACCCATCTTCCATTTTTTCGACCCCCATCGCCGGATCTGTTCGCAGAGAAGAGAAGAAGAGGGGAAATTGCAGAGGAGCTTCGGCTCCGTCATCACCTCCATCGCCTTCTCTGGCCGGATTGCCGGAGCTCCGGCCAACATCACCACCTTCTTCTACCTCCACTTTCACCCACAAAACCCGTTTGAAGATTTTCTTCTATTTTCCCCGGTCCATTCTCTGTTTCAAGCTCGCCCCATTGATTCCGGCAACTTTTGCCGGAATTTGACTAACATCCCGCCGGTCATACACCTCCATCACTGGACTCCTCCATCATTATCTTCTTCCCCATCCCATCTCTACTTCAAACCCTCTTCACTCCTCTGCCATCTCTAACCCATTTCTTTTTTTTTCTTCTCTAAAACCTTCACCGGCCATCTCAGCCAACCTCCACCATTAAACCCAAATCCTCCACCCCATTTCTACCCACTTCAAAACCCCATCCCACACCATTTTTTTCCATAACCATCCCTATCTCCTCCACCGAGCCGCCATCTTTATAAAACCTCGTTCCATTTTCTATCACCACCAATCTCATCTGCGCGGTCCAAAAAGCTCAAAAATCCGAAAGCTATTGGAGTGGAGCTTGGCCACTTTCTTCGTCGATTTTATCAGCATCAAAATCGGCTCTCTAATCATCTTCTCGGTAAATTCTGCTACCCGGGTAACATCTCTGACCCCTCTTATCTTGCTGAAATTCATATGGTTATTTGCCTAGCTTTCTGATTATAGAATTAATTCATAGGTTTTGGATGTTAATTCGATCCTTGAGTGCAAGGTGGCGATCGAATTTTCTGTGACGAATGGATGGTGGAGTTGTGTATGTTTAACTGATGTAGGAAATCAGGTGATTACTCTGCTCCATGTCGTGGGCACGAGCATCATCTGATTTCACAGGAGACCCCATGTCGAGGGTTTGATCGTGTGAATTGCTTGATCTCATTTCCTTTGAATATTTCCAAAGTACCTGTAGTTTTCTCAAAATTGGTGTTGCCGTGTATCTATTGGTTATCTTATTTGAAGGTTACTCATCAGTCTTCATTATATTTCCCTCAAGGCTTAAGAGTTCTTTCCCTTTTGTGGATCGTCGTTTCATAAGGGGCTAGGTGACCCTTTCTTTTCAAGGTTATCCTTTCCTATAGGGTTTAGAGTTCCTCCCTTTATCAGGTTTATTCTCTTCACCGTTCCCTGGAATTCTTCGCGTGTTTTAAGATTCCATCGATTTTGGAAGTGCCTTTGCCAGGTTCAGGCTATGACGGAACGTATCTTGAGCCAACCCTTTCCCTTCCTGCCTTAGAGTTTTCGCAGGTTAATGGATTTTTTCCTTTTTAGAGTCTGCCATAGAGAGTTTAGGAGTCTGTCCTTCCATCTTTCAGAGTCAGTCTTCAGCATAGGAGTCAGTCCTTCAGTCTTTCAAGAGTCCGTCCTATCATCATAGGGGTTAGGATTCTGTCCATCCCCTCATCAGATCATGTGATTTTTATCCGCTCCTGCAAGGTATAGGATGCTGTCCAACCCTTGCAGAGTTGTTATTCTGTTCATTTCCCCCAGCAAAGCATAGGATGCTGTCCAACCTTTGCGGGATATCAGGAGTCTATCCTACCCTTATGATGATAGGATTCTGTCTTCTTTTGTCAAAAATTCAAAAACATTAAAAACATCTGAAAAACCAAAAAATCTCAAAAATCTCGAGTCATTAGAAGTGTATATAGGAAATTCCAGTCCGAACTACGGATGGCTTGATCCCTAGCTGAGGGGTACGTAGGCAGCTCAGGCGTGCTGCTGGCATCCTGAGTCCAGTCACCCTTTTTTCATCACCCTTTCACCATTTTTTTAAATCACCATTTTACAAATATTTCTCACCTTTTCATCCACCCAAGTTCAGTCAAACTTTTTTAATAAATATTTTCAAACATTTCAAAACAAAAGCAAAAATGGGCAAGGATGGTGATTGCCAGGTCACTCGGAGCCCTCTTTTCATTCCATTTCTGGTTTTCATCGTGATTTTCCGGTTTCCATCGGTTTTCTGACGTTTTATCGAGTTTTGGGACGGGCGATGACGTAGCGTGGCCCCTTTACAGGGATTGCCCTCGCTGAGCCCAACGATAGGTTATGACGATCGCGAGACTTGTCCGATCTTCAGCAGATTAGGATCGCCGGGCTTGATTCCTTTTGAATCGCCCTCTGAGCCTATCGTGTGTTCCATCTTCTTTCCCCTGGCATTTTTGGTTCTCACGTGCCGTTGATTTTCCGATTTCTTTCTTTTCTTACACCTTTTAGCTTGCTGTGTGCTTATCTTAGATTTCTTATGCATTCTAGTTTGTTTGTTCTTCTAGCGTGCGATCGATTGCCATTTTCTTAGTCTTATCTCTTGCATAGGCTCGCATGCTAGTGTGTTTACCTTACTGCTTTGATTGCTTAGCTATAGCGTTTATCCATTCGTCTTAGCTTGATTATCTGTCTAAACTTAGATATTTGCTTTCCTTATCTCATTATATCTATCATTATCTGCTTAGCTGTAGCTATGCATGCGATTGTTTATTGCTTTCTTAGATGTGATGAGTTAGGATTAGATGCGATGAGTTAGGATTTGGATGTTCATTTTCTCTGCCCATTCCCCGGTCATGCATGCTTAGATAGACGTTTTCTCGGGGATGGTTGTTCCCATTTCACATGATTTTTGCTCAAAACTCTTCAAAGTTAATAATAAATGGCATAAGAGACCAGGTGCTTGCACTTGGGCGAATTGGGGGCGCCTAACCCCTTCCCCATTCGTCATCAGGCACGGACCTTTTGTATCTCTGGTTATCTGTTACGACAGAGAACAGCATGGGATCCAGGGCCTACTTCCTTGGATGGCGACTCTTTCTTTGTTTAAGGTGCGTCTCGAATCCGGGCTGGTCCCTGAATCGAGAGGTATCTCACTTTACATCGCCGCTCATGCTGTGAGGGGCACTCTTTCGAGAGTTCCTTGGTGGAGCTCTCCTTCACGTGGATGATCGCGAGACTCGCGTGGGGGCACGTCCCCCCGCCCCTCTCGGATCGGGGTCCACACTAATTTGTTTGTACATTTAGCTTTTCTTTCTTTTATTTTTATAGGATTGTCAACATTTATCCTCATGGATTTTTTTAAGAATGTATCTTTAATTTTAAAACAGTTTTAAAGCATATTTTGTTCCTCGCCTCATGCATCGCACGGGTCTACAACTAGTACATCATATATATAATGATATTGATGTTCAATATGCTTTCCTCTAGTGCCAATCTCACCATTCTTTATTGTGGATATTGCTGCTTGATTATCACAATAAATGTGAACATGATCGCCGGATATTTGACCTAGCTTGAGATCCTCCAGGAAGCGTCTTATCCATACAGCTTCAGATGCAGCTGCGTTACAGGCTATAAACTCAGCTTCGATAGTAAATTTAGCAACACATCCTTGATTTTTGCTTGACCAGGATATTGATCGTCCGCCCTAATAGGAGGATATATCCAGATGTTGACTTTCTGTCATCAGGGTCTCCTGCTAAATCTGCATCACAATACCCTACAACTGACAAATCATCACGTTGATATGTCAACTTATAGTGCAGGGTACCTTTAAGATATCTCAGTATTCTCTTAACTGCGACCCAATGCGCAATTCCAGGATTATCTACTCACAAGACCAACTACAAAACTTAAATCTGGTCTTGTACACAACATTGCATACATTAAACTTCCTACTACCTGAACATAGGGTTTGTTTTGCATTTCAGTTGTCTCTTCAACATTAGAAGATTCCATGTTCTTTGATAATCTGGTACCTTTGCAAATGGGAGTATCTCTTGCTTTTGACAAGTCCATTCTAAACTTCTTTAGAACTTTCTCTAAGTAGCTTTCTTGAGACAAGCTAAGAAGTTTGGACTTTCTATCCCTAGTTAGTTTAATTCCTAAGACAAATGAGGCTTCACCCATGTCTTTCATTTCAAACTGGAACTTTAACCATGATTTGACTTTCTCAATCAATAGTAGGTCATTTCCTGCTAATAAGATATCATCAACATATAATGACAATATCACAAATGAACTCCCACCTTTTAAGACATATATACAATGATCAAAATTGTTTTGCACAAAACCAAATTTCATCACAACATTATGAAAAGTATAGTACCATTGCCTAGGGGACTGTTTTAATCCATATAAGGACTTCTTCAACTTATAAACTTTATCTTCTTGTCCCTCAATTTCACATCCTTCAGGTTGGATCATATAAATTTCTTCATTCATGCTAAGAATTTTCTGAAATATTTCAAAATATTTTTGCAATGGTCCCTAATCGTAGGAATTTAGAATCTATATAATGAAAACATAAAACCCAACTCAAATCTGGGGGGAATACAAAGAATCCATAACTGAGTGGGACCAAATGTGTGATGCATAGGATGTCATTTAAAACCTAAATGAGTAAAGATTTATGAAATTGAAGAAAGGGATAAAAAAATAGATGAAAAAAATAAATTAAAAATAACTAAAAAATGCAATGTTATGAGAAAAAGATAATGGGACCCATCATTTATTCAGAAGACTTTTCTTCGCAGATTTCTATCATTTATGACAGGCTGTTTGGAGGATATAGAGAAAATAAACAAAATCTATTTTTTATTTTTATTTTTAAGTAATATTGCAAACGCCCTAGACCATATACTTTGTATTTCATGGAATGTTTTTTCCTTGGAAAAATTTCTTTTTCTTAGATACAAACGCCCCAGTATAGGACTTTTCCTCTGTTTGGTCTTTCAACCACATAGGCTCACTTTTGAACAGATTTTGTCTTCATTCATTTATTCATCTGACGTGGCTGCTCTCACATGCAACATACCATCCGCGAAATGCCTTCTGCTATGGACACTAGCAAAACCCTATTTATTATTTTTAGATCCAATTGGTATATGCAATCTCTACAGTGGAACCCACCTAACCAACGACACACACCTAAAAAATGATAATTGCACCCCTTTTAATTGTCTTTTCCTGAAAATGATATTTCAAAAAAATCCAAACAATAATTGCAAAAATGTTGCAAAAGGTGGGTGTATATAATCATTTTAACTTGTAGAATCTAAAGGTTGGAACACATTCACTTAGACAATGAAGATCATTAGTATATAAAACCATTTTATGTCTAAGTGAGTTTGTTAATCATCAAAACATATCAATGGGAGTACTTGTTGAACCCTTGGGCTAACAGTGTCTTAATAATCCACCTAATTAAGCCAAAGATTTTTTAATTAGCCAATTCACCCCCCCTCTTGGGTTGTCACACTTGTATTTCATTTGGTATCAAAGCTTAAGCTCTTAAAGAGATTGTTAAATTTAAAATCTATAAGAGAAAAGATTCATGACAATCCAAATGGATTTTGAGGAAGGCCGATCCGCTCTAATTCTTCCATTTTTTTTCCTCCCTAAAAATACCCATTTAGGCTTCAAGAATCTCTGGCACGTTTCCACTAACACTATATACTAAAAATTATATATTTTTTACGGGAAACAAAGCCCAGCCAAAATGGGGGAAATAATGGCTGGGTGTTGTTTCTCTTTTCTCAAAAAATAATAAGAGTTGTAAAATAATAGCACATAAATTAGCACAATAAAAGAGTACCTGTGTCTGATAATAATCTTGGATTCGAAGCAAAATAAATTAGAAGAAACAAATATGGGATTGATGAAGGGCAGAGGCAAGGAGAAGATGGTGTGGAGGACTATTATAGATTGGAATATTGAAGTTTCTAGATTGGAATATTGAAGTTGGAATAGAAGGATGCATTGTTGAAATGTATTTAATTTGGTGGAGGGGAAGAGGCATTTATGAAAAGACGTAATGTTTGATTAAATGATAGCTACCTATTCGCATCCATTGGTATTTCACATCAATTGGTATCCACATCGGTATAGACTTTTCTGTTGAATGGTGATTGGAATGCGGTTTACATATTTATTTATATTAATTTAATAAATAGGACATATGATTGAAAGATATATCTTGGATTGTATGTAGATTTTATTTGTAGTTTTTTCCGTAATTGTCATATTTTACTACATTGTTTTGGTATTTTTCTGTAATTTTTCAACTTTGCTTCCATTTGTCCGTAATTTTTCATTTTAAACTTAGTATTCTACCAATCTTTTTTTCACATAGTCGTAATGAGTATTATTTTTTGCTAGATTTTTTGCTAGCCACCTTTGCACAAATAGTACTTCGGCCAATCTTTGCACCTCGAAGTAAGCACAGGCGAGTTGTAGCCTCGGCGATGGTGGGTAGCAATAAAAAAAGGACGGTTTGGGTTTTTTGCGTTAAAAAAAAAAAAGGGCTGGATGCGGTTTGCAGAGGGGGGTGCCACGTGGCACACCCTCAGCGTACCACATCCAGCTTTATATATAAGTAATAGATTCTTAAAAAATCCGATTATAAGGGGGTGCCACGTGGCAGCACCACAGCACCACGGTTTGGGTTTTTTGCATTAAAAAAAGGACGGTTTGGGATTTTTGCGTATTAACAAAAAAGGACGGTTTGGGTTTTTTGCGTTAAAAAAAAGGGCTGGATGCGGTTTGCAGAGGGGGTGCCACATGGCACACCCTCAGCGTACCACATCCAGCTTTATATATAAGTAATAGATTTCACTTTCATGACTAACTGAATCTTTTTCTTTAGATATTTCAAATAACTCTATTAACTTACAATGATTTCTTGTATCTAAGTGTTCTTCTAGGAAATGAGCATCTCTGCTCTCGACCACTCCCACCGATCCATCGTCATGATGAATCGCAAATCTGGTTACCCTTAGAATTCTCAGGGTATCCTATAAATGTACACTTAATAGTTTTACTACTTAACTCCCTATTTTGACTAGGAACTAGCACATGAGCACCAGAGCCCCAAACTCTCAGGTTACTTAAATTAGGTTTAAAACCTCTCCAGAGTTCATAAGGCGTCACTTTTATAGCCTTAGTTGGAACCCTATTTGAAATGAACATGGCTGTTGATAAAGCTTCACCCCAAAAATATGTGCTAAGATTTGAATGGCTTAGCATAGACCTAACCATATCCATAAAGGTTTTGTTTCTTCTTTCAGCTACACCATTTTGTTGCGGTGTATACGGTATTGTGGTTTGATGTATTATTCCACATTCTACAGAATTCGTTGAATAGTTCTGAACAATACTCACCACCTCTATCCGTTCTAAGGATTTTAATTTGTCTACCTAATTGGTTTTCCACTTCCTTTTTGTATTCTTTAAAGATATCTAATGCATCTGATTTCTTTCGTATTAGATAAACATATCCATATCTTGAGTAGTCATCTATATATGTTATAAAGTACTCCATTCCTCTATGGGTTTTAAGGGACCACAAATGTCCGAATGTATAATTCCTAAGAGTTCAGATGATCTTTGCCCTTTTGGAAAGGGTTTTCTAGTCATCTTTCCACTCAAACATGGTTCACATGTAGAATATTCTATTTCCATTTGAGGAATTAAACCATTCTCAGACATTCTTTTCATCTTATCTTTATTTATGTGTCCTAATCTCATATGCCATATAAAGGGATCAACTACATTAAAAGACACATCAAAATACTCAGAAGAAGAAACACTTTTATTGATAATTCCAGAAGATACATCTAACTTATACAACCCATCAACTTTCTTTCCCCAGAACAAGACTTTTCCATGTTTTCCAATGGAAACTTTTTCTGATCGGGAACGAACTTCAAAACCATGTTCGTCCAATCAAGATACAGAGAGAAGGTTCTGTCTTATAGACGGAGCATACAATACATCAGAGACAAGGAGATTATTCTTCCCAGGTATCTTCAGACGGAGTGTTCCCACTCCCCTCACATCACAGTAAGTGTCATTATCCATGAAGATACGATGATCACCAGCTTTCATTTCCTTCATCTCTATGAAGTTCTCTCTGCTTCTAGCCACATGCCGAGTGCAACTTGAATCAATCCACCAAGCACAGTCGTCTCCATCTGCCAGAAGGGATGCAGAAACCACGCAGGCAATGTCCCCGGACTCATTTCCATTTTTCTCCATTTTCTTTTTGGGACAATCAATTTTACGATGTCCAGGTTGGCCACAATTAAAGCAGTTTCCCTTAAAGATCTTATTTTTCTTGAACTTGTTATTCCTATGTTTGAATTTTCCCTTCTCTTTTCTCTTTTTAAAGTTGTTTACTTGGGGCTTGTTATTTTCTGAAGAAGATGGGACAACTAACATTGCTTCTGACTTCTCTCAAGTCTCATTTCATATTCCACATTTAACTTTAGTGGAAGAGTCCTCATGTCAATTTCTTGACCAGAGAAGTTTATAGCGACTACAACGGAATCCCATGAGGCAGGAAGACTATGAAGAACAGTCGAAACTTGCATTTTTTCCGGAATGGGATTTCCTACAGCAGCCAATTCCTTTGCTATCACTAACATTTTGTTAACTTGATCCGCTACTGACTCACCTTCTTTCATCCTAGTTGAGTTAAACTTTTCGATCAGTAATTGAACATATGACTCGGACATAGTACCATATGCCTCAACTATTGATTCATACATCTATTTAGCATGTTCATATTCCTCATAAATTATTTCTAAATCTGGTTCCATTGACGTTAACAAAATGGTTCTTGCAGTTTTATTATCTGCCATATATTTTTCGTAATTTCTTTTAACCAAATCAGCAGCCCTAATTGCGGGTTCTGGTGGTGGATTAGTAGTCAAAATATAATGTACTTTTTCTTGGCTAAGAATATGTTTGATCCTACGTTTCCACATTGAGAAATGCATTCCATTAAATTTCTCAGTTTTACTAAGTTTTCTATTTAGAGCCTTAGAAGCCATGGATATCAAAATGAACTTAATAAAAACAAATGAATCAAGGTTTAGACACTGACCGGATCGGCGAAATTTAAAAGTCACTAACCCCTTTGTGGTTGAATTCCTTTGTTAGATTGATGATGTGCTTGTAAAATGACGCTTTATTGCGTCTTTCTTTGTCTTGATCCACTTGCTTTGTGCCTGATCGAATCTCCACGGGTTCAAAATAAGGCCAAGTTTGTCCCCTTTTTCAAATCAGAGATCCAATGACTTTTGTAAATCTCAAATAGGATATTTGGTTAGGCCCAAAAGATGATATTTGAAAATTTAAGACAATAGGTGTATCTTTATCAAACTATAGGGATGAGGATTTCAGTCATATATATATATATATATAAATGCCGATGACAGTATGTAAGACCTTTCTAAAGAAAATGGGATTGCGGTAGATTGGTTAATATGGCAAAATGAAGGTCTTAATGTATAAGTTGTAGGATTGATGTCTCTGTGCAGTTTGTCCCACCCTTCATGGGAAAAGGAATAAGAGTGAGGGGATGAGAACGAATATCTTTCCTTGCCTTTTTCAAGATACTCTTTTTTTAATTTATTCTTCTTTCGTCCTCGTGTCTTCTTCACTTGCAGGGAAGAGTATGGGACTGAGTTAGGCAATGAGTTCGGCCAGCAATGGGTTCTCCGATTATTCTTGCCCGATTAACGAAGGGACGTTGTTGTCCGGCAATGTTTGCAGCAACACAGTGACATTGATGAGGAATCATAAAATCTCTGTAAACCATCTTGCTCTGATACCACTGATGGGAATTACAGAGATGCAAGACAAGTGCAAAAATGCAAATGCAAATTGAAGATGAGAGAATGGAGAGAGAGGGCTTTTAGACTTTCTTCCAATTAAGAAAACTTATGTGCAACAATGGCAGATATGTAGGTATATTCGAATGAACCAAGTGGGGAAGATGAGGCTGTTCTTATAGAAGATTCATACAGCCCTTCATCATGGCCGTTCGGCCATCACGTCCTTTTAACATGGCTTTTCAAATAGCCTTCATACCCCTCTAACACCGTTTCAAACGGATATATGACCGTTCATTCAGTCACAATCAGGGACAAATTCCAAGTGTCCCCATGGCCACAGAGGGGCAACAACACAAGAACGACGTAGGAACATCGCTACCACATCAACTCTCACGTGGCTACAAATGATATCCACTAAAATGAGATAATTATCCATAGCAGACAAATTCTTGAGCTTGAAAGTAGCTTTATGAAGAAACAGACAAAAATAAGATAGTGATGGAATACTTTTACATTACCTGACGACCTCGCAGTAACCATAGATTTTCATCCCTCTCAAAAAGCACATGTATGCAGAAAAACAAGAGAGATTTGATAGAGGAATGCTAAAGTCAAGGGCGCCCTTTGCAAAAATCGCAATTCCAAAGTGCATTTATAAGAGGAACGATAGAAAGCAGGGCACCTTTGCAAAAACCACTTTCAAGGGCGCCCCCATTAGTAAATTCCATCAAAGTGCAATTAAGATGGATGGTGCAGGAAAAACCGAAGCGACCTTGACTTTTGTTGAAACTGACCAATGGGGGCGCCCTTGAAGTTTGTTTTTGCAAGGGCGCCCTTCATTGATTCCTCCATTTATAATTTTTTGAATATTATCATGAAATTAGGCTTCCCTATGAAAAAATGTGTTTAATGTTGTATCAAATTTCTTTTAGACCCATCCTCGTTCCTCGCTGCTTCTTGCTACTGTAGTTTTATTCCCAAGGACCCTTGAAAGAAAACTAAATTTACCATTCTTTCGTATCAGTTGAAAACAAAATCTCCTCCTAGATCATCACATTTTTTTAGGAATATCCTAAGGGAGGACGGGATTTCATATCAAAGGTGAGACCTACTGTTTAAAGTGGACATGCCTCGTATTGCAGCAAGTTTGTACCCTGTTGGACTAATTCATAGGCCCATCCCATGAAACTCTTCCCTCTTGATCTTCTTTTCAACTTTTGCAAAGAGCATACCTTCATCCTTGTCCCAGGATATCAAGCTAAAGATCGGTAGTGAATATTTCATTTCTAGCCACATGCCAAGTGTTACAGGTCTTCACGTGTTCTATAGCCAGGGAGAATCCCATACGACACCCAAGCATATATTTGCCTTATGACAAGGACCGTAGTCTCCAGTGCAAGCCCTTATATGCCTAACACTTCTTGTTTTTTTATCATATGCTCACAAGCTATAAGCTGAGTGACCTAACTCGTACTACTACCTGAGTACTTGAAGCCCATCAAGGCACAAGGCATAACCATGCCACGTCCCATATTGCCAAGCCTGAAGGTTCGGTCATTAATTTCGTGATCATCCCTACCTTAGATCTATAAAAAAAAATGTTGATTAGATGATCTTAATTATCTGCATTTGATTGATCTGAACCGTCCATAATTAGCAAGCCTTGCTTTCAATATCTTATGACTAAAAAATGCATCCATCATAGGAATTCCTAATATCAGATAGTAGGCAATTTTTGTCGCAACCCGATAAAATGGTAGATCAACCGAAGGAAACACGCTCCGTGTAAGACAAAGGAGGAATGAGTTTGGTTAGAATCTGGCTGTGTTTGTGTTCGATTTTGAGAATTGATTTTTGTGTCTAAAATTGATTATTGGACTTAAAATTATGTTTAGTTTTGTGTCCAATAATCAGCTTTGGACTCAAAATTAGTTCTTAAATATTGGAATGAAACCAACGAGGTTGGAGGGAGAAGATGAGTTTTAAGAGAAGAAGATTGTTCTCTTGATGTCAAAACACACAAAGAAAGTAACCCAAGTTGTTGTACTACTTAAAACCCTTCAAATTTCACTAAAAACACTTACATATGAAGAAGATACAAGGTCTAAAACTTAGTCTGCCTTACAAATCCGAAATTAACTATTCTTAATTACTATTAGCTTTCCTAAGCACAACTAACAGACTATTACTTGAAAAATAAAAGCATTACATAATTCTAAAAAGTCAAGACTTGTCTTCCAAGCTTCCAAGAAAGTAGGTAACTTAAGTCCCAAGAAAGTCAAGTTACTTAAGTCCCAAGAAAGTAAGTACCTTGAGTCCCAAGAAAGTCAAATCGATAGATGATCAAGATCTAGTGGTCAAGATTAATTCCCAACGTTAAAATCCAAAACAAACGGGGTCTAACAATATGTGTGTGTGTGTGTGTGTGTGTGTGAGAGAGAGAGAGAGAGAGAGAGAGAGAGAGAGAGACGAAGAAGAAGAAGACGAAGAAGGGAGGGTTTTCCTTTGAGCTTTCTTCTTGGGATTTTCTCTTGTGGGTTTCTCATGGGTTACTCTCTTGTATAGTCTTGGGTTGAGAAGGAAGGAAAGGGTTGTGGGTTTGTGATTAATCTATTGTAATCCTTGTATTTCTTGCCCGTGGAGTAGGCTTGGCCGAACCACGTAAAATCTTGGTGTTCA
This sequence comes from Tasmannia lanceolata, assembly GCF_043159265.1. Taxonomy (NCBI): domain Eukaryota; kingdom Viridiplantae; phylum Streptophyta; class Magnoliopsida; order Canellales; family Winteraceae; genus Tasmannia; species Tasmannia lanceolata. The sequence goes on from NW_027518685.1 coordinate 19,873,299, forward strand.
TCTTGTGGCTTGTTTGTTTATTTTACTTTTCCATTTAATTTGTGCACGGTCGGATTGATTTGCCAGGCGGATTTTCTCAACACTTTTTTTTTTTTTTTTTTTGGCTCTAATGAGGCTGGGGAGAGAGGATTTTTTTACGGCGATGATAAATTCGCACCCCACCTAGGATAATTCGCACCTCTTTAAAGGAGAGTATGCGGCAGACTTAATGCTTTTTATAGGGGTGCAACTCGGGTCGGGTTCAACCCGATTTTTGGGCGGGTTGGCTTGAATATCTTCGGGTTGGATTGGGTTGTGGGTTGGAAATTTATAACCAAGCCTACTAAAAATCGGGTTGGGGTATTGGGCAACCCGACTCGAATTGTAACCCGACAATTTTCTAACTTTCTACATTTATGCACCTAATTAATTTCTGACTTTCTATAAAATGATTTAATTATGATCAATCTACATTTATGCACCTAATTTCTGACTTTCTGTATTGGATTCGTTAGTGTCTCAACTAGTCTTGGGTTTCTCATGGGTTACTCTCTTGTATAGTCTTGGGTTAAGAAGGAAGGAAAGGGTTGTGGGTTTGTGATTAATCTATTGTAATCCTTGTATTTCTTGCCCGTGGAGTAGGCTTGGCCGAACCACGTAAAATCTTGGTGTTCATCTTGTGGCTTGTTTGTTTATTTTACTTTTCCATTTAATTTGTGCACGGTCGGATTGATTTGCCAGGCGGATTTTCTCAACACTTTTTTTTTTTTTTTTTTGGCTCTAATGAGGCTGGGGAGAGAGGGTTTTTTTTACGGCGATGATAAATTCGCACCCCACCTAGGATAATTCGCACCTCTTTAAAGGAGAGTATGCGGCAGACTTAATGCTTTTTATAGGGGTGCAACTCGGGTCGGGTTCAACCCGATTTTTGGGCGGGTTGGCTTGAATATCTTCGGGTTGGATTGGGTTGTGGGTTGGAAATTTATAACCAAGCCTACTAAAAATCGGGTTGGGGTATTGGGCAACCCGACTCGAATTGTAACCCGACAATTTTCTAACTTTCTACATTTATGCACCTAATTAATTTCTGACTTTCTATAAAATGATTTAATTATGATCAATCTACATTTATGCACCTAATTTCTGACTTTCTGTATTGGATTCGTTAGTGTCTCAACTAGAAACTAGTGCATGACTATATCATTGACCCTTCATTTCTAACTTTCTATATTGGATCCATTAGCGTCTTAATTAGATGATACATCCGTGCACATTTTTTGAGAAAAAATACTGGCAGTAGAAGTGCAAGTGGGGCCAACATATTTAGATGGTCTAAACATGATTCAATATGGAAATCGGGTGAAGTCGGGTTGGGTCGGATTGAGGAAATTGTTCCTTGGGTTGGGTCAGGTTGAATCCCGCCGGGGGTTGGATTGGAAAAATGGGTTCCTCGGGTTGGTGTTTTTTTGCACCCCTAGCTTTTTAACGTAAATTCATGTTAATGTGGTGTGAATTATCCTACAGATCGAGGGGTGCAAATTTATCATTCCACTTTTTCTGTTTTTTTTTTTTTTTTTTTATAGAGGGAGGATGTTGGAAATGGGAAAATATAAGTTGGTTGGATTGCCGTGTGTGGAATTTGTTGACTAGGTTGGGTAGGGCTCAACTGACGTTCTTGAAGCATTAAAGATATGAAAAGAACAGAAAACGATAAATTTGCTCCAGTGTACGTGGTAATCAGAACCGTTGAATCATTACCATGTGAAGTACATCAGCCCCTCGGCAGTGAGGCATAGAAAAGATGACTGGAAATCAATCTCTCCATCTACAATGACTACGACACCCCCACTAAACAAAGCCTTGAAATTTCCACCATAATGCCGTTGTTTACACAATCACCCACACTGTGAATTGATCTTCGACTTTGATACATCTCTACAACCATTGGGTAAAGTATGTGGACAAAGTATGGCACATTGGGCCTGCCCAAAAATATCTAAGACTATTGGAGGCCCATATAGTATTTTACTTAAAGGGCTGCTAGGGACTGCCAACCAAACCAAGATCATAGCCGACCAAATTCCAACCCACCACATGGCACAGGGAGGGGTAGTTTTGTAATTTTAAGGAGGGAAAAACAAAACTAAGATAAAGGCTAGTAGTTGTCAATGTGTAAGGAGGCTATTACCGGCATGATTTCAAATTTCGGTTTCGGATTGGGATTCGGTCCTCATCGAAACCGAAATTTTTGGATAAGCGGAAATCTCGAGGGAAAAAGCAAATTTTTCCACCAAAATTTCTAAATTTCAGTCGAAATAATGTAATGTTTTGGGTATCCCCAATTTCGGTTTCGGGATTGACCGAAAAACAAAATTTTGGATTTCGGTCGAAATTTAAAACCATGATTAACGGTCTATACTCACCGAAACTGTTAATTGAGAGCAAATCGATCCCTACACGCCAGAGGGCACAGGGAAGGATAATTTTGCCATTTTAAGAAAACAAAATAAAAATAGGGCTGGTAGTTGTCAACGTGTTAAGAGGCTATTGCTTATTCATTTTCGTATCCCTTTGTGGCATGGGGAGTGTATGTGAAGTCAACTGTTTTTAGCTTAATGGATCAAAGGCGTAGGTCATCCGATCAAGGTGTTCTCAACCGCGTTTGGCTGGTTTTGTGGTTGTCGGTTGGATCAATGGCTCCGATCAGGTCCATGCAGGTAGAAAAGGTGGGTAATTAAAGAGGTTAAAAAGTAAAAACCAGTCTTTAGCATTTTTTTTTAACTTCTGAAAAGCCAACCTCGAAGGGTCCAAAGTATGATATGGAAGAAGAAAAACAAGAGTGCCTCAAAAAAGGTAGATCCGATCAATGCGGGGTTGATGGAAATGGGTCATAATCGTACTCCCAGGTCAGATCAACGGGCCTGATCATCTTCTAGTAAACACATGTGGGTCCAGAAATTGGCTGTTAGAAAAGAGCCTCAAAGCCTTAGCCACCCATCTTTTTAGCATTTTTCTTAGGCCCCGTTTGATTTAGATTATGACATGCAACTGAATGTAGCCCCTCAATGGTAGCGACGTGTGCATATGACAGAGACCGTGTCCCGATGGCTGTTTTGGGAAGAAAAGTCAGGTACCATGTTTGGAATTTTGGATCGCAAGAAGAATATTTGTGGTAGACCAAATTTTCTTACATTTTTTTTTTTTTTTTTCATTCCATGATTTAGAGGAAAAAGATTTGATTGTTTAAATTAGAGGGATATCATCATAAATTAAAGGTCCCACTGAGTGAAAATTGAATAGGGTTGGTTAAAGGGCCCCCTTTATCCAAGGGCTAAAGAATTCAATTTCTGAACCGACTTTAAAAATGACGTGGATCTATTCAAGGGCGTTTCTCTAGCCCTTGTATAAAATAAAGCTCACCTGGGTCTCCTTGTTAAAAGATCCAAGCCATTCATTCGTTGGCCTCAACACAAATAGGCCTGCTTATAAAATCTTCTCCATATGATGATCCTTAACCCTCCGATCTGTAGATGGACAACACCATATATAAACCTCTACATATTGAAGAGTTATGATCATCCAATGGAGATTATTTTTGGGGATATACTTATATGCTTTGGGGCTTAACAAATGAACGATTTGGATCTTCCAAAAAGGTTGGTTCCAATAAATTTTCTAATAAAGATCAGAGGGTTAAATATGAATGAGAGAGAGAGAGAGGCAAAGGTAATAAAACATGTGTTCATCAACACATGTACAACTTTATTGCAAAGGTAATAAAACATGTGTTTATCAACACATGTACAACTTTATTTCACTTCATCTCTTTGACATCTTAAAGGAGGATTCAAAGATATTATTTTACATGGATACAATAGAAGAAGACTCTTCCATGGCTTCATAAGTACCATACTGCTATAGATCATACCACCAAAAACTTAAGAAAAAGAAATGAGGAACTTCATGGGCAGAAGACAACCCTATAGTTGGTACCAGAAGGGCAAGTGAAGACAACTGTACTAACCCGATCATCCTGAGGATAACTGTAAGCATCTGGGCATCTAGCCTTGAAGAACCTAGAGTAATCTGTGGCTGCACAACTCCCAGAATTGCAACAGTATTGGTCAGTCCTAAATACGGTACAAGGGTTGTTACAGCCGCCCGGGGCACGGAGCTCGTTAGGGCACTGCCCGTTGATGTCCGCAGTGCACCTTATACCCCTAGTGCAACCATTGGAAATCGGGCTAAAGTCCATAGGGATATTGAACCCATCTACGAGGGACATGTCATAGAAATCTTGGCCGTTGAATTGCCTTAGAGCATACTCGGCTAGGGTGTTGGGTGGTTGGCCATACCCTGTGCATTGAAGGGCACCTCCACAATCCCCAGTCTGGCAACTTCCACGGCCGCTGCCATCAAAGTTGCAACCAGTTCGACCCCAGATGCGGGCACCGGTCTGTCCGGGGTTCGCACTAATGGTCCACGATTGGCCGGTGTTGAGTTGTTGGCCCCCACCGGGGACCGCGGCAGCCCATACTGTGTAGGGACATTGGTTTCGGATCTCAAAGGTGGCTGCATGGGAGAACGTGAATAAGAGAGGGAGTAAGAGAAGGGTGAAAGGGAGGGTTCTTGAGAAGGACATGTTGGGAATTTATGGAAAAGATGGGTTTTTATCTCCTTTTTTGAGCTCTAATGGGGTAAGTGTGTGTTTTTCATGTTGTGGGGAGAGGGTTTTTATAGGGGGAGGGTGGCTGTGAGGTCGTTTCATTGCTTAGAAAATTGCAAATAGTGGGTTGGGTTCCGTATGTGAAAAATTGTGAACAGTTTTCTTGACTTGACCCTGGTAGGGCCTACGAGAGGTTGTAGACGTATAGAAGAAGAAAAGTTGGACCGACGTTGAGGTGTGGATAAATAATATTGGGCCTCAAGTGGGCCTTCATATTAGCCCCCGGATGGATTTTGGTTAGAACTAAGCTAATGTTGATCAATTTTATGGATCCTGAAACTAATAATAATAATAATAATAATAAGGGCGATGATATTTTCACCCCTGCAGTACGCATTCGCCCTCCTTTTAACGTGATTTGACGTAAAAAGCGTTAAAGTGCCCACTGTTCACGGTACAAGGGGGGCAAATGCTTAATGCAGGAGGTGTGAAAATATCATCTCCCTAATAATGATATTAATAATAATAATAAATTTTAGATTCATAAGTTCTATGGATCCAGCAAAAGCTGGGCGCAAAATGGCTTTCTGCGAAAGTAGCTAGCAACTCCCTTGCTTTATATTTACATCACAAAAAAATTCCGTCAGAAATGTTCATTCTTGGAGAGAATTTATATGATGGGTGGCCGTGAAAACACGGGAAGTCTGGAAAGTATGGTACGGCCCACTCCATATGATGATCCAAACCGTCCATTTGATAGGCCAGAACTTAAATAGGTTGTGCCCCAAAAATCATTTCCATAGGATGATCCTAACCCTCCGATCTGTAGAAGATTCCATAAATCATTTCCATATGGAGTGGGCACAACCTATGGAAATGATTTTTGGGACACAACCTATTTAAGTTTTGGCCTAACAGATGGACGGTTTGGATCATCATATGGAGTGGGCCGTACCATACTTTTCAGACTTCACGTATTTTCACGGCCACCCATCATATAATTTCTCTATTCTTGGTATCCAAACATAGCCTCAACGGTTTACAATGAAGAGAAACATGAGATGGGCCTTGTATAAGTTCAGTGGGCTATAGAGACGATGCTGAAAAGTCATTGTTCTTTTATCTCTTTCTAGAGCTACACTAGAGTACAACACCCACTAATTAAATAAACTCTTTGACATTTTCACCATAATGCCGTTGTTTACCGGGAATTTGGTCTTCAATGTATATCTACAATGTACGTGGATAGTGCCACATGTATCCATCGTGCTCTCAAGACTAAGAGGCCTCCGCATCTGACTCGGCCCAAAATGGGTAGAAGATGCCTTTTAGTGATTCCATAAATGATCCTATGGAAATGATTTATGGATGATTTTTGCGGTTTTTAATGGATGATTTTTGGGCTTTTTTAGAACAAAACTTGACTCCATTATACGTTGGAGGAACTTCCGACCCAATTTTTGGTAATTTGGTTCGAAATTTCGGAATTTCGGACCGAAATTTTTAACACTTTAAAAAAATAAATAAATAATGTCATTAAACCGAAATTTGGTAAATGGCGAAAAATTGAATTTCGGAAATTTTCGATTTCGGTCCCCACCGGTATCTGAAATTTCGGATTTCGGTCAAAATTTTAAACCATGGTCTTAATGAATCCTCTTCAGCAATCCATGGCCAGATTTTACTCATAGAGCCCCTACCGCCAATCAACCGTGCTTACTCTTTGGCATAAAGTATGCTGCGCCCACTACACTTGATCTTGTGGTTTTATATCTAGGCTTTTTTCTAGAAAAAAACATAAAAAAAACATACGTTTCTAATTTAGCTTTCCACGAAAAAACCACAACTAGGAAGTTGGGACTAAGGATGTCAATTTTGGCTCGGGCTCGGAAGCTCGCTCGAGCTCGGCTCGAATCCTTAACGAGCCGAGCTGAGCCAGCTGGCCATGCTCGTTAAGGCTTGTTAAGAATTTAATATATTTAAATTTATATATTAATATATACACTAAAAGGGTTGTCTAGGGAGTGTGAAAGGGGGAGGCAAATTATGTCACTTCTTTTTTGGAACCCCATTTGTTACTTGGACCACCCCCGTAGTGTAAAAAGAGTAGTCAAATTACACTAGATAGGGCTGTCCAGGGAAGATGAAGGGTGTGAACTTAATATAACCAGAGCTCCATAAGGCTCGCGAGCCTGACCGAGCCGAGCCCGAGCCGAGTTTTTGAGCTTAATGAGCCGGGCCAAGCTCGGCTCGGTTCGGCTCATTTACACCCCTAGTTGGGACTTCCCCAACAGTAAAGCCCAGGTACAAGGGTGCCTCATTGGATCCTCACCCAACAACACTTATCATTTCTTTTAAGGGCGATGATATTTTCACTCCCCCTTCATTATGCGCACGCTTCCTTGATAACGTGATTTGATGTGAAAAGTGGGCAACTTTAATGCTTTTTGACGTCAAATCACCTAATAAGGGGAGCGTGCAGGTAATGCAGGGGAGTGAAAATATCATCTCCCTTCTTTAAATTTTCATTTTCACTACCATAATCAATGCAGCTAGGTTACATGGATCCAGTGGGGCACCCTTGCAGCTAGGTGTTTGCTACAGAACCTTTCAATTTAGCAAACTATTTTTAATAGCCATGTGTCTGTCATGGTCATGACAACTCCCCCATACGATATTGGGCCCACCAAAAATATGTAAGACTATTGGAGGCCCACATAGTATTTTTCTTAGAGGGCTGCTAAGGATATCCGACTGCCTAACCGAGAGCGAGCAAATCCTTAAACAGACACATGGCACAAGGAGGGTGGTTTTGTTATTTAGTGGAGAAAAAATAAACTAAGATAAAGGCAAGTAGTTGTCATGTGATGTGTAAGGAAGCCATTACCGGCTCCAAAGTCGCCGACACTGTTTGGTTACTTTGGGAGCATGGTCTTAAATTTCGGTTGATATCCGAAATCTCGGTCCATTTCGGTTTAGACCGAAACCGAAATTTGGTGAAATCCGAAATACCGAGTTCTACAAATTTTGGCTGAAATTTCAAAATTTCGGAAATTTTGGACATTTTGTTCGAAATTTCAAGAAAATTTCGACCAAAATTACAAAAATTTCGTAAATATTAAAATACAACTTTTCATTGGTTTACCTGATTTTGATCAAAATTTCAGTTTCGGCAAAGGCTGAAATGTATGCCGAAACCGAGATTTAAAACCATGCTTGAGAGTTGAACCGAGCGAATCCCTAATATGAAAATTTTGATTTCGGCCAAGGCCAAAACGTATGCCGAAACTGAAATTTAAAGCCATGCTTGAGAGTGGAACCAAGCGAATCCCTAATACGGGTTTGTTTGGATGCAAGAACTTTTAAAGTAGAAGTAAAATAGAATTAACAATAGGGAAGTGATAAATCCACCCCTTTTGATTACTTGGGACACCTAGTAGCAGTGTGTATCAATGACTTCAGAGGGGCTGATGTACTTCGGGTCAGAAGGATTCAATAGGGCTGATTGCCAAATAAACTGCTGGTGGGTGTCCCAAGTAATCTAAAGGGAGGATATATCACTTCCCTTAACAATAAAGTTGTATTAAAGTAGAAGTAAAGTTTACTTTCCATGCGATTGCCATGGGAAACTTTTTGAAAAATTACAATTGCATGTTTGGTAAGATGAAAAAGGAAAATAAATAGAAAATGTAGAGTACCAAACAATCAAGATATACACACCTTTTTAACAAAAGAACACCCAGGTAACAAAATCACAACCAATATAAGGAACATGTTGTAAACAATAAAAAAACTTACATACCCTTTAAACAAAATCACATCTATGAAAATCTATCAGGTATTCAAGAACTAAGAGTAGAAAAGGAAGAATTCACTGGAAAGCTAAGTGCCACTTCATTCAAAGAATAAAGAGAGGCGGGATGATAATTAAATTCATATATGAAGCGTTGTAGTTCCACCCAAAAGCAAATTGTCCCACATCAGTAAAAACATGTGGATGTGGATGGGTTATAAGGGAATGTGCACCCTCCCTCTAACAGCTAGCTTTTAGGGGCGAGTTCTACCCGGTTTAACTCCCTAACATGAAAAATAAATTAGTTTATATTTTGTGGTATTTTCTCTTTAGTTTTTTTCTTGTGATAGATTTCTTCATTGATTTGAAATAAAGCTACTTACTTGTTATTTATAAAAAAAACCCACTTACAACATCCTCTAAAACTCCTACCCAAGCCAATCTAGATAACCCTTGTCTCTAAGACTTATCCATACAAAAAATCTAAGGAGAAAATACGACAGAACATAAACTAATTTATTCTACCTTAGTGGGACACACCTAGCCAGGCACATAACATCTCAACTTTCAGTTTTCTTTTCTAGTTAATTCCGCTGGAATTAGAAGGAAAATGCAAAACCTGGAAAATTCACCCCGGACAAGGAAAGTCGGGTTGCCAATGAAAAACACCCAAACATGACCAAGAATAGGAAAGTGAAATCATATTCGTAGTTTTTCTTACTTTTTTATACTTTTGTGGCTAACCAAACGGACCTTACAATTACAAGTGGTTGTCAACGTGTTAAGAGGCTATTGCTGTTCCATAATCAGGTTCCTAACTAGGTTTTTGTATCGTCACTCATTTTCTTATCTCTTGTGCCATGAAGATGGGGTTTTACATGGGAGATTTTCTGAAGATTTGTTGATTTAGGGTATTCTCGGCTCACAATTTTTAGGGTTTACAGTTGATTCTGATAAAAAATCGTTCTATCTATTTTTCTTGTTTAATCTATTTCTTCTTCTAGAAGTTCATGTTTGATATATTTTTTCTGGTTTTATTGGACATATTTATTGAAGTTGATGTGTTGAAGAAAAGCAATGGAAGCCTCGAGTCGTTGAAAAGATTGATAACTCTCGAACAGTTTTGTTTCTTCCTTTCATTCCTTTTTATGGTTTTCTCTGTCAAGTAGGTTTTTTTTTTGGGAGATGATATTTTCACCCCCCTGCAGTACGCATTCGCCCCCTCTAACGTGATTTGACGTCAAAAATAATTAAAGTTGCCGCTATTGTTCACGTTATAATGGGGCGAATGTGTACTTCAAAGGGGTGAAAATATCATCTCCCTTTTTTTTCTTTTCTTTTTTTCTTTTTTTTTAACATAGGTAAGCTGGGATTGAACTGTCAAGTTGTTTTTGTGCTGAAATTTTTTTTTTTTCCTTTTTTTTAACGATAACAATTTTATGTTTTTGTGCTGAATTTTTCACTATTAGTTATTAGGTTTTTTGGCTGTACTGGTTATTTGTTATTTTTAGCCGTACATTGATGACAGCTGATAAATGTTACAAGATTTACTGGCGGTAAAAACCAAATTTAACTTAGGCTGTTTACTTCTTTTCCCGGGAAAGAAAAAGAAAGTGTTTTCCGGGAATCCGACGTGGCATTAGGAAAAGAAATCCAGGGAATCTGTGCAGGAAAAGATTTACCTGGACTGTTTCTGGACTATTCACTTGCGCAGGAAAAGGTTTTCAGGGAAACTGCTTGCCCTTCTTTTTGCACTAGTTTTCCCGAGAAATGAAATCCGAGTGTTTTTGGTCGGAAATGAAATCATTAAGGCTCTGTTCACTTGTTTTCCAGGGAAAGAAAAAGAAAAGGTTTCCCGGGAATCTGACGTGGCATTAGGAAAAGAAATCCAGAAAAACTATGTAGGAGAAGGTTTCTCGCGCCTGTTCACGTGGCATTAACTGTGCAGGAAAAGGTTTCCCGAGAAACTGCTTGCCCACTTTTTTCGCTAGTTTTCCCGGGAAAGCAAATCCAACCAAAATAGTGGGATTTGGTTTCCCACACTTGTGAGAAAAGAGACATTTTCACATCATTTTTGGCAATTACCATGTCATTATTTGACATTTTCCACCTAGGCTTGTTACTTTCTCAGGAAAGCAAGTGAACACCAGAATTTTGTCTTGTCAAGGAAAAAATAGGCTATTTTCCAGGGATTTGCTTTCCCGGGAACGCAAGTGAACAGAACCTAGGGGGGATGGGCTTTTCCATGTCATTTTTTGACTTATTGTAGAAATTCCACATATGTAATTCTATTTTGAGAAAGCAAGTGAACACCAGAATTCTGTCTCGTCAAGGTCTTGTCGGCGGGCGGGGGGGGGGGGGGGGGGGGTGTTAATATAATACGTAGTCATCAAGACTTGCACAACTTTATTTCCCTTCATCTCTTCGGCATCTTAAAAGGAAAGATGTTATCTTACTTAGATACAATAGATGAAGACTTTTCCATGGCTTCTTAAGTACCATACTACTATAGATCATACCAAAAACGTAAGAAAAAGAACAACCCTACAGTTGGTACCATAAGGTCAAGTAAAGGCACGTCTGATCATCCTTAGGGTAAAGTGACCGCCGGTAAATGTTACAAGATTTACCGACAGTAACAACCAAATTTAACTTTCTTAGAGAGAGAGAGAGAGAGAGAGAGAGAGAGAGAGAGAGAGAGGGGGGGGGGGGAGGTAATAAAACATGTGGACATCAACACGTGCACAGCTTTATTTCATTTTATCACTTTGACATCTTAAAGGAGCTAGGATTCAAAGATACTATTTTGCGTAGATACAACAGAAGAAGACTTTTCCATGGCTTCTTAGATACCATACTACTATAGGTCATACCACCAAAAGCATAAGAAAAAGATAGGAGAAACTTCATGGGCAGAAGACAACCCTATAGTTGGTACCAGAAGGGCAAGTGAAGGTACTAGTCTGATCATCCTTCGGGTAACTGTAAGCATCTCTGCACCTATCCTTGAAGAACCTAGAGTAATTTGTGGGTCCACAACTCCCAGAGTTGCAACAGTATTGGTCGGTCTTAAATACGGTGCAGGGGTTGTTACAGCCTCCCGGGGCACGGAGCTCGTTAGGGCATTGCCCGTTAATGTCCGCGTTGCACCTTATACCCTTAGTGCAACCGTTGGAAATTGGGCTAAAGTCCATAGGGATATTGAACCCATCTACGAGGGACATGTCAAAGAAGTCTAGGTTGTTGAATTGCCTTAGAGCATACTCCGCGAGGGTGTTGGGTGGTTGGCCATACCCTGTGCATTGGAGGACACCTCCACAATCCCCAGTCTGGCAACGTCCACGGCCGCTGCCATCAAAGTTGCAACCGGTGCGACCCCAGATGCGTGCACCGGTCTGTCCGGGGTTCGCACTAATGGTCCACGATTGGCCGGAGTTGAGTTGTTGGCCCCCACCGGGGACCGCGGCAGCCCATACTGTGTAGGGGCATTGGTTTCGGATCTCAAAGGTGGCTGCATGAGAGAAGGTGACCAAGAGAGGGAGTTAGAGAAGGGTGAAGGGGAGGTTTCTTGAGAAGGACATGTTGAGAATTTAGGGAAAAGATGGGTTTTGTTGAGCTCTAATGGGGTAAGTGTGAGTTTTTCATGTTCTGGGGAGAGGGTTTTTATAGGGAAAGGGTGGCTGAGAGGTAGTTTCAGTACGTGAAAAATTGGAGATGGTGGGTTGGTTTCCGTATGTGGAAAATTGGAGATAGTGGTCCTTGACTGGAACCCAGGCAGGGTCCACGTGACGATTTAGACACAAAAAAACAAGAAGTGAAGAAAAGTAGTAGTGGCGTTGAGGTGTGGATAAATAACGTTGGGCCTCGAGTGGGCCTTCATGTTAGCCCCCCGATAGATTTTGGTCTGTAGAACTAAGCTAATGTTGATCAATTTTATGGATCCTGAAAATAATAATACGGAAATGATATCTACACGACATGTTAGCCCCCCAAAGTGTTTCGATAAACAAGCGCTCCACTTGTTTGTCGTGTAGGATTAAAGGGATGTCAGAGGGATATTACAGGAATATCCTCTGACAAGTCAGAGGACATATATTCGTCAGAGGATATTCCTATAATATCCCTCTGACATCCCTTTAATACTACATGACAAGCAAGTGGAGCGTTTGTTTTTCTCGAAACACTTGGCACATATATCATTTCCCTAATAATATTAAGGATTTGCTAGGTTCCTTTGCAAAAGGCATTTCGCAGCTGATCTGTTGCATTTCAGACGAGCCACCTCGTGAATGAAGACAACAGCTTTTGTCTCCATTCACAAGGTGGGTGGTCTGACATGCGACGGGCCAACCGTGAAATGCCTTCTGCGATGGTCGCTAGCATTTCCCTAATAGTAATAATAAAAGTTAGACTCATAAGCTCTATGGATCCTGCAAAAGCTGGGCGCAACTCCCTTGCTTTATTTTTACTATCACAAAAATTTAGTCATAAAACATTAATTTTTCACATGAATAATGTTTCAGTTTAGGGCCTTAGCGGTTTACAATGAACAGAAACATGAGATGGGCCTTGTATAAGTCCAGTGGGCTATAGAGAAGATGCAGAAAAGTCTTTGTTCTTTTATCTCTTTCTAGAGCTACACTAGAGTACAACACTCACTATTACTTGTCTACCGTGAATTTTGGTCTTCAATGTATATCTACAACGTGGATAATGCCACGTGTATCTATCGTGGGCTGAAGACTAAGAGACCTCAGCCTCTGTCTCGGCCCGTTGATATTGGGCCCACCCAAATGAACCTAGCAAATACATAGACGCCACATTGCATAGGGAGTAGTTCTGTAATTTTAAGGAAAAGCAAAAAAAAAAAAGAATTTGGTCCACACTCACAGAAACCCAGCTGCTAACAGAGAGTGGAACCGAGCAAATCCCTACACGCCACATGTCATAAGGAGGGGTAGTTTTGTCATTTTAAGAACAAAAAGAATTTCGCTATCATAAGGAGGGGTAGTTTTTACTAGGAAAATGAAGGTGTGATTCAGATGGCTATCAAAGGCAAAATGGATGCTTAAAAAAATGGCGTGACATCCATTTCTTTCATTCCTGCGTGCGGGAGACTATATAAAAAGGTTTGTTCTTGAGGGGTGGTCCGCCCGAGCCTTATCAGTTATCGTATAGGGATGTGCCTGGGCAGACAAGGAGCCATCTCTTCTCGGGACCGAATTCGCCCACTGCTCTTGGTGGCTTGATTCCTGGTCGGACGGTCCCAAATGGGTCAGTGCTAGTGATGCTACTCTAGCTCAGGATCATGAGTCACTAAACCAACTGACTCCCCTTACTAATAAGGCCTCACCAACTTCTGGCTCATCCACTGACTCAACAAAATCAACCGGTTCAGATACTGAATATGAATATGAATATAAATATGAATATGAATGATTCGAATTCAAATCCCGGGCTAAGAAAGAAATAGAGCCCCAGTCTCATTTAAGGTTGGGACGAGCTTTCCTGGGTCAATAGAGTCAGGCAAAACAAGATAAAATAGATAGGCAGACCCTAGAGTGTCAGTTCAACTCGGCATTCCCTTTCTGTTGCTGATAAAATCACAAGGATGCATGAATGATTAACGGAAATGCGAGAATATATACCTACTAGAGATGGAGTTGGTTTGGTTGTGCTCCTCAAATAATAAGCCACGAGAAAGATCCTAAGAAGGATGCGATTGGAGATACGGGACTACTTGGGTTGGTTGTGTTGATCCTCGAGGATAGGATGGGTTGGAGTTGGAGGTGTGGTGGGGGGGGGGGGGGGGGGGGGGGGGGGAGAGGCTGGAATTTATGTTCAAGGGGAGGCTATGGTGATCCCAGGTGGCACGTGATCGGAGGTCTTTCTCTCTCTTTCTAGCTCTCCCTCCAATAAGAATTCCTATGGTTTTGCATTGGAAAATTAGGAGAGAGGACAATCCCGCAACATAGGCGCCACCTATGCGAAAAGCTAATAATGATGTCTCCTCCATGTCTAGTAGTCCAATAGAATTTGAGCTAAAATTTGACAACCAAACAACATTTGGTGTTTCATATTCCTAAAAATGCTCAGCCGTCTTCCATGTTTTTTTGCAACCAAACAGAGCCTATATGTTTTTTTCCTTTCTATGTGTCTCTAGGTGGGGGTCTTTCTATTTCCCTTTTTCTTTCTTTCTTTTCCTAGTGTGTCCCTATTTATAGCTGAGGAGAAGCGTAGAGTTTGTAATTTTGAGGGGGTGTCCGGCCGGACAGGGGGTTAGGCCGGTCGTATGTGTAGCTTTTCTGGCATGGGCTTAGGCCGGTTGCTATGAGGATTGAACTGTCAACCAGTGATTGGTTGTAGGGTGGTGTCTTACCGGTCAGGAGGCTAGCCGTGCGGGCAGTGTATGGTTGGTCTAGTCTACTGATTCAGGAGGGGGACTTTGGTCTAAGTTTTTTTTTGGATGGGTCTAGGTTTTGAAGGATCGGTATTCGAGGATGCCTTTCGAAGATCAAAGCGTTTCAACCAGGAAGTCCTCCTCATCTGAGTACTAGACCGCATACGGTCATGAGAGTACAAAATGGGGTGTCTACAACCTTGCGTAGAAAAGCTCCCGTAGTGAACAAAACCTGAAAGATCCATATCCAATATTTGTTCTAAGTTTTGTCCCTTCTCATTTTTCGTTTATTTTTTATTCATTTCCTACACTACTATACTATATCTCAGGGGGCTCCATTTTATAAAATCTCATAGGAGCTACATTTTGGATAAAATCTCATAGGAGCGTACCCAACAAATTCAAAAACTAAAAGGCATCATACTTTTTAGGAAATAAAAAAGGGTTTCTATTACCCTTTTTTTTTCAAAAAACAATAAAAAGGGCTCCTCTTACTTTTCAAAAAACCAAACATTTGAATGGAACATTTATTTTATATATGGATGTTGGTTTATGGGGGCTAGAACCTCCTTTTTTTTTTTTTTTGATCGGTAATTTGGGGTTAGGCAGACCCCCACCAGCTATATTAGAAAAAAGAAAAAAGAAATATTACAATCTAGGATAAATCATTCCGGAAACATCATCGGAAACAATATTTGCAAGTTCCTCTGGAACCAAATCAAGAGAAATTGAGTCTCCTTTACAGATATAGTTGGGTTTGGATAAGAAGTCAGCTGCTCTATTTCCTTCACGCCAAATGTGGGTCAGCTTCCAGCTCTCAAAAGAGTTGAGCATGGATCTAATTGATTCGAGCGTTGGGATTTTCCGCCATGGGCACGGCCAAAGCAGGTTTACGGCCATAACAGCGATGAGCGAATCAGATTCTATCCACAGCCTCTTAACTTGGTGCTTCGCGGCTAATTTGATTCCATGATGGATGGCTTCAATTTCTAATTCTTGGATTGGGTGAGGATTGCAGTTAATAGAGAAGAGAGAAAGGATTGCACCCTTGTGGTCTCGGAGAAGGCCTCCAATCAAGGCGGTATCACTAGCCAAGGAGGCGTCCGGATTCAACTTGATCTCAAAGGCAGCAGGAGGTTCCCAATGACAGAATTTTGGTTCAGTGGCTTTACTGAACAGGGGAAGATTAAAGTTGTTGGAAATTCTTTGGTTTTCTGCAGAGTCTTCATCTTCCAGCTTGAGGGCCAAAATACGAGATCTCGTTGCAGTGATAATTCTACTTAGAAGGAACATTTTATGGGTTTTTTTTTTTTTGAAATAGTCTCGAGTTCCTTTCCTGCCAGAGCAAGTAGATTGAAGCAGTGAGAAGTGTGCGGACAAGGGTGTAGGTCTGCCATTTTTTCTTGAATTTGCTCCTAATCCAGTTTTCCTCGTCAGATAGGAATTTTTTTTGCTTTCTTCTATTTGAGATGCGACGGAGAATTAAGCGCCATATCCATGCCGAGTAAGAGCAGTTGAAGAAAATGTGGTTGACACTTTCGGAAGCAGAATTGCAGAGAAGGCAGGAGCGATCATGGTTGGGGCCGAAGAAATGAAGGTTATCTCTGGTACTCACTTTGTCCTGAAGAGCTTGCCATGCTGTGATACTGAACTTCGGAGTGTGACCGGCGAACTAGACTGATGATACCCAAGGAGGTTTAGGATTAGGAGATCTAACAGCGTTCCAAGCACTACGTAGCCTGAATTTGCCATCAGATTCCGGCTTCCAAATCGGGTTAGAATTAGCAGCTTCTGTGAAAGACCTGAATTGATGATCTGCTTAAGCTCTTGAAGATGAGGAAGCACTTGAATCAAATCCCACCCACCCTGAAATTTAGCCTCATCAATAGAAGCTTTCTGGGGAATGAAGGAAGTCGTAATGGAAGACTGGGCAGAGAGGGGACCATTTGGATGCCAAGGATCTGTCCAAAATTGCAGAGGGGTCTGAGTTCCGACAATGAAGCAGACATGCTTACTGGCCATGTCACGAGATTTTATAATGCTTTTTGTTGCCCAGGATGGGGATGCAGGCATGGGGAGGGTCCATAAACTTCTTCCTCTGATGTATTTCCGATCAAACCAGGTAACCCAGGGAGAGTTTCTCTTGGTAAGGATGTGCCAAAGTTGTTTGATCTGGGCGGCCAGATTCAAATCTGATACCTTTCTGATCCCTAAGCCTCCTTCAGATTTGGGGCTACAGATTGTGTTCCAAGATACTAGGTGATGAGATTTCTCAAGATTAGAGCCTGCCCAGATAAAGTTCCGAAGGATTTTCTCAATATTATTGAGAGTTGCTTTGGGGATATGAAACGCTGCAGACCAATAAATTTGATAAGTGCTGAGAACGGATTTAACCAACTCCACTCTACCAGCTCTAGAAAGGTGGCAGTTTGACCACGAAGAGATCCTTTGTTTGATCTTGTCCAAGATAGGCTGGCAATCTCTAGAGGTGAGCCTTGCAGTGATTAGGGGAAGACCCAAGTATTTTATTGGGAGCTTTCCTTCTTCGATCTTAAGAATGTTGCAAATAGCTCTCTTGCTGCTGTTTTGGATGCCTGCAAAGAAGACCTCACTTTTGCCAGGATTAAATTCAAGGCCCGAGCAAATCTTGAATGACTCTAAGCATTTTATGATCCCTGCAGCTGAAGTGATGTTAGGCTCTGCATAAATCATAACATCATCAGCAAATAGGGTGTGGCAAATGGTTAAATCTCCTTTAGAGAAGGGGGAGGAAATTAGGCCTTGGGCTTGGAAGGAGGATAGAAGACAAGATAACATTTCCATTACAAACTGAAGAGCAGGGGGGATAAGGGATCACCCTGCCTGAGGCCATTTGAAGACTGAAAGAATCCACGGGGAGACCCATTGACTAGGACAGAAAAGGAGGGAGTAGAAATGCATTCATGCACCCACCGGCACCAAATTTCTGGGAAGCCCATTTTTTGCATGAAGAAAATCAGGGTGGATCTGTTGACACTATCAAAAGCTTTTTTGAGGTCTAATTTAATACACATTGCTTTTTTTGAGTTATTTCTGTGGAAATTATGACATAAATCATGAGCTAGGAGAATGTTATCCTGGATACTCCTACCTTTAATGAATGCTGACTGGAAAGGGCTAATGAGGCTATCCATAATGGGTTTAAGTCTATTTGCCAGGAGTTTAGTGATGACTTTGTACAAGAAATTGCAGAGAGATATGGGCCTGTATTTCTCTGGGGAGCTAGCATCAGGGGTTTTGGGCAAGAGAGCTAGAAAGGTGGCATTTAGTTGAGGTAAGATTTTACCTCTTTGGAAGAACCTCCTGTGGGCTCAAAAAGGGGCTTGACAGCCCGGCCTAGGTCGGGCACTCGGGCCCATGAGGTGTCTGGCACCTTATGTTCATACCCCACTTAGTAAGGGGGTTCTACACTGCCGTTGATAGCAGTACGGAATGTTGTGCTGTGGTTAACCTAGACTTTAATGGAATTAGTTACACCTCTCCCATCACCAATTGGTTTTGGGAAACTTGGTTGTGCTAACGTTCCTACAAGTGATATCAAAGCAAGGTCTCAAGTTCGAGACTCCCCGGGGTAATTTCTGGGAGGGGCGATTGTTGGCTTATGGGACCAGAACCACCCGTGGGCTAGAAAGGGCTTGACAGCCCGCCCCAAGGCAAAGTCTGGTTCTGCAGTAGAGATTGGATTGAGAACAACCATCAACTATAACCCCAAAACCCCAAAAGAACCAGTAAACAACATAGAGGAAGAATGAAAGGAATATCTTATCGAGGCAATCATATTTGTTTCGGTAGATACGCTCTTCTGGCACTTGAAACCCGCTTGGATCACATCTAGACAAATAGAAGTAGGGCGACAAGCAATGACACGATATGCGCATCATGGTGGAAAAATCTGGGTACGAATGCAACACCTTATATCCATTCGCCCCTTAGTAAGGGGGCTTTGCGCTACCATTGATAGTAATATGGGGTGTTGTGCTATGGTCAGCCTAGTCTTTAGGAGAAATAGTTGCGTCTCTCCCACCACCAATTGAAGGGAAGGATTAGACACATGTTCTTTCAAGATAAGGTTAAGTATGGACGTGATCTTTCGATGGGAGAAATAGTTGCGTCTCTCCCACCACCAATTGAAGGGAAGGATTAGACACATGTTCTTTCAAGATAAGGTTAAGTATGGACGTGATCTTTCGATGCCCATTGGACAACCTACTAATGCTGGAGCAAGTACTCACAGAGCCTACGAAAAATTCTTAAGAGAATGATAAAACAACTCAGACGATCATGTCAAACTTCATGGATCCCAACCTAGAGGTTTAGTATGAAGGTCTTAAGGCAGCTAAGAAATATTGGATGTCGTAACCCAAGCATATGATGGCCATTCAAAGTTCAAACACCTACATTCAACTTCTATTAAAGAGGTTCAATGCCCACTTGTACGGAGTAATCTAATTCTGTTATTAATCATTTTAATAAAATAATAATTATGACAAAAGAGTCTGCGGTTGTAGGCAAGGTTTAAAATTTCGGTTTCGGTAACCGTTTCAGACCCCACAAAAAACCGAAATTTCGGACCGAAATCGGAAATTAAATGGCGAAAAAATGAATTTCGGAAATTTTTGGTTTCCCGAAATTTTGGATTTCGGTCCAAATTTTAAACCATGGTTGTAGGGAACCCTATCCCTGATTGCATGCTAGTATTCACTATTTTGCATAGTGTTCCTCCATCATTGACCCTGTGATTGTTTTCCTTAGTACATGTCTAGTAATAAAACTGCAAAGAATGATTTACTCACTTTCGACTCTTGAAGCATAACCGAGGGATAAGAAAGGACTTACCTCTGATGTGGATACCATTTCCCTAAATTTTTTTGCAAATTTAAGTAAATTTATCAAATATCCAACTCACGCAGTTATCTGAAATCGCTAAAATTATGGATACCAATTTGGGTATGCATCAATTAGAAATAAATATATGTCCAAACATAGCCTTACCAGATGGGTGTAAAAGTAAGATTTTTCAATAGAGAGCTACATATAGTCTGGGCCTTTGCTTGTGTTGAAAGTCCCAAATTTTCATCAAAAAAATTCATTATTTGATGATAGCAGGGCTATTGGATTGCATCCGGATTTTGGTCTTTGGTGTATTAGTAACCAATGCATACATTCGCACAGCAAATAATTCCTTAGGCAACCCCCTCTGAACCTGAAGCAAACATGGAAGTGAAAATTCAAGGAAAGAAGGAAAACAGAATCACAAAAATTATTTCAAAAAAAGAAAAAAAAAAAAAAATGAGCTTGAAATCAGTGTTTAAAAATTTGGACTCATACGAGATCTCAAGGCAAGGTCAAATAGGTTGAGTCAATCATTGATACGGTCGATTTTTCACTAACCTGACCTAATGAAAAGAGTTTCGTATCGACTGGATAGGGCAAAACTCAGACTCGAACGAAAACTCAGCCAAAGTGAAACGAGTTGGCTCAGGCCAACTAAAACAAGTTGATGATCAAGGGAGTTGGGAACATTAATTGAAAGTATGAACTTGAAATCTCAAAAGAAGTAAATACTTGTATTCATGATTTTAAGTATTGCATGAATCCTACTGATTTCCATCTGATTAGCAATGGACATTGGCTAAAAGCCAATACTTTTAGGTTACTGATATTGGCAATGCCATGTTTTAATAATTGCACTAACTCACCTTGTCTTTATTATTTAACCAGCTGGAAAAGGTTGTTACAACTCCCAAAAAGCCCTAAAAAGACAAGGTGAGTTGGTGCAATTATCAAAACATGGCAATGGCAATATCAGTAGCTTCCTTCTTCTTCTTCTTTTTTTGATGAGTAGCTTCCTTCTTTTTTAAGATAGGTAAGCTGGGATTGAACATACGACCTCCAGGTTGAAAAACAAGGCCTATAATTTAAGAGTGTCAATGGGAAAACACGGATGTCCCTTGACAGCCCTCTCTATATTTGCCATTTTTTCAAGGATGCATTTTGACAACCTCTTTTTCAGATTATTTCCCATAATTTAATAATCTAAACAAACCTTTGTCTGTAAGAGATGCAGTCCACACTGGTTGAAGAGCTCCTTGAAATATAAATCACATCTGGTGATGCTCTTATCCTCTTTATCCAGCAGAAATCCTGTAAACATGCAGTCATTTAGCAATACTTCAGAGTGCAACTTCTCAATGCTGATCATGGTTCGTTTATTTTCTCGATATGAATGGAGTACTATTACAACTTAGGACTATTAAGAACAAAATCGGCTTTTCACAAAATTCCAAAATATCAAGTAGAACTCTAAGAATTTTCTGCTCATACAGAAAAGAACGTTTAACAAAATCATGACCAGTTTTTCAGGTGGCTATTTTAGTCATTTCCTGATTAGCCACATCAACAACCATCCATAACTAACAGATTCTTACTCTTGACTGCCTACATTCTACAGCTCAAAAGATATACACCACGAACTGCCACACGCAACACAAAATTCTTGATTTAGTTGACAAAAAAAAGTGAGTTAAAAAGGCGAGCTGATGCAGCTGAAATCAGTAACACCATTTTCAAAATTCAAGGAGTGAACCATATATTTGTTTGGAACATATTGATTGAGAAACATGTTTTTGTCACTCCAAAAGGCAAAATGCAGTTGGTACAGAACTAGGCACATTTTTTTGAGTTTCCCATTTCCTATGACAATTTAATAATGATTCAATATTACATATTTAAGTAAATCCAGATGTTAGCTGTTAAAGCATGAGCATCTATATTTCTCACCCTAGCTATAGCAATATCAATGTATAGAAGCATGGTTTTAAATTTCCCCAAAATTTCCCCGAAATGACTCCATCCTCACCAGAACAAAATCTACATGATTTACTTTCAGGTCATTATTTCACTGAAATTCCCGAAATTGGACCAAAATTTCCAACATTCAACCGAAATTCCCGAAATTTGTTATTTTTTGCATTTTATTTCATTTCATTAATATAAAGAATGTTAGTTGATAAGCAACATCATTGAACTGCGTATCTTATGCATGGGATGACATAGAGTTGGGGTCCTTAGACACGTGACTCATCGTTGTACTTTCATATACTTCAATACATTGTACTTTACTGATTTTACTGGTCTAGACATGTGTGATAACACATGTCACTAAGTGTTCGATGTGATTAAGCCAATATGGATGGTCTTATGTTATGGTTTCTAAGTATGTATTTGTGCTTATTCTAGCATTTCCCAAAGTTTCATCTTAAATGTCATCATTTGCATATACATCGTTAAACGATTAAAAAATTCCATCATTTGCATATGTTTCGGTACATTTCCATGATTTTACAAGATTTCCATCGAAACTGAAATGTTTTCGTTTCCGTGCTAACTGAACCTAAAACTGAAATCGAAATTTAAAACCTTGTACAGAAGTGCATGTATGCGCACGGTGTGTGTAAGTTGCACTCCTTACAAATAGTAAAGAGGTTACCACCTCTGAAATTTTGTACGACGTCAATCACTTTTTGCGTCATCAATTCTCGCACACAAGACTGGATCTGGATTGGCTGAAGTGACTTGTCTCTTGTACACTTGCTTGGCCCGATACATTCATCATGTTTTTTGGATCCTCAAACAAGTAGATAATTTCATCACATAAGCTTTGGCTTTCTTGGTTTTCTCCTCTTGAATCATTCTAGCTCGTACTATTTTACATTCTTGAGCAGTCGTCAGCACAAACTTTTCAAAAATAGATCTCTCATGTCACACCAATGAATAACAGCTGGTTTTCCTATTACGCATCGTTTCTACTTCAATGTTAGCCACCACTCTAAGACATGCCCAACAAAAGTTGTCCGGGTAATGCAAATCATTTGGTCATCGCCCGGATTAGGCTGACATAAATGTCTCTTACTCTTGTGCCCAATTAAGACATTCTCGTTCATTAAATCCATAAAATCTTGGTATCTCTCTAATCCTCATAGTGTGTTGATTACGATCCATGAGTTGGGATCTTCCCATCATATTCCTTCTATCCCAAGTAGTCATTTGAACCTAGGCTCTGATGATGCCAAATTGATGTAGATCCATGACAGCCAAGACAAAAGAGACAAAGAATAGGGAATCACGATCAAGAAGAGTAATCAAGATTAAGAAAAGAGATTGAGATCAAGAGAAGCAATAAAGATCAAGATCAAGAAAAATAAGAAAGATAGAAGTAGAAAGGAAAGCGGTTTATAAACCCCCCAAGCGTAAAGGGTGAGAAAGTGAAGGGAGAAAAGAGAAAAGGATAAAGTAAGAGAGATAAGTTTAGGGATAGAAAAAAGGCCTAATATGAAGCATCGGTGCATCACACTTCAAAAGGCATTACATCCACGCAAGAGAGAGAAACTTCAAATCTTTATTCATTCCATTGCATAGCATTAAAGTGGCCTAAGGCTACATATATATAAGAAAAGAGAGAGACTAGAAAGTTCAAAAACCCAAAACAAAAGAACCCACTTTTGGACTAAGATACCCTCTAAAACTTCAAGACTTCAATTTTTGCATTACATATATGAGGCTTATTTAAAACACTCATAACCTAAAGAGTCAAAGTGATTTTGATGGGAAAAGATCGCGGTACCCCTCTATAACATGATGGACTCAAAACACCAAAACGACACTTAAAAATTAGAATAAGAGCCCTACGATGGTCCCCATCACGAACTGTGGAGATTAGCTAATATTTTGAATGAATTTTTTTTATATTTGTAGAGATTTAGATGCTCAATTTTTTCATGTGTTGAGAGACAATTGGTAGAGAAACTTTTGATTTGAGCAATCTCCACCCTTGTCGTGACTTCCTGTTTTATCTCTTCTTAGTAAAGCATATCTTTCAAAAAAGTGTTGCCTCTATCCACCATCACGACACACACATGCACACACACGTGCACATGCACATGCACACCCATACTCATACCTGCGCCTCCGGTTTTAAATTTCCATAGAAACCAACACAAAACAACCAAAATGTTTCCATTTCCATCCTCTCCAACAATATTGAAACCGAAACGCATACTGAAACCAAAATCATAAGCGCATTAATGGTAGACTATATCAATCTGTATTACATAAGTATATTTATAAAAATTGCATGCGAAAGGTAGTGTATGTGCTAGGTATACATATATATATGAATTATATGTGAAATTTCGTATGTAGTGATTTATCAAAAATGTGCGACAACATATGTCACTAGGTGTTCGATGTTATTAAACCATTAAGGATGGTCGTCTTACTTACACGATGATTTCTAAGTGTGAATCTTTGTTTATTCTATCATTTCCTGAAGTTTCAACTTAAAATTCTATCATTTGAATATGTTTCCACAAGTTTCTATGATTTTATAAGATTTTTACTAATTTCCAACCGAAACCAAAACATTTCCATTTCCTCGGTGACCGAAACCGAAAGCGAGATTTAAAACCTTGCCCACGCCCCACGACATCCACAAGCCCTCAAATATACATAGAAAGAAAAACTTTGAGAACATGGTTTATCTTGCAAACAAAGAAGTCTACAGGTATCTATTTATGGTGAATTTTAGGATTATTTATTTATTTTTTAGAACTCGCTTAGTTGGGTTCTGAGTGGGCCCTGCCTTAAAATACGTAGCGTTCATATATATTTAGAAAAATGTACTTAAATTATGTTTGGAAGTTAAGAACAGTGTAAAAATCAATGGCTAAGATTAAGAGAATGTTTGTAAGGTTGTTTAGGGAGCATACATGGCTGTTTTTTAGGGTTTAGATCAGTCTACTGTCTCTTTTCTGTTTCAGCTGATCCTTTCTGCTATATTGTGATCTGGTGCAAATTTCTTCTCTTTTTACAGTTGTGATCTGATTCAAATTTCTCTTTGCAAGGTTTCCAAGATCTGATTGGAAAAATGATTATGGATATCCCTTTCTTATCAGCACTAAAATATTTTTAAAGTCAATTCATATGAGAGAGAGAGAGAAGGGGGCGGGGGAGGCTTCCATTAAAAAACAGAGAGATGGTCTAACCGTCTTTTGCAACGTTCTCCTTGAGGACAAAAAATCCATGGGGCTTGAGGCCAGCCTGAGCAGCAAGTATTTATTAGCACCAAACAGCACATAATAACATGTTAAGTAGCATCAATGTAGCAGAATATTTCATAAAGAAAACAACAGACACATTAAGAATTAGAAAGCTAAGAAATCAAGGAAGAATAAAAGATAAAGGGAAGATGACCAGGTCCACAAACAAATGGAAAAGAAAAGGGAAATGGTATTCTAATTCAATTAATAACTTAACTTGCCGGCTACCAGAAAAAAAGAGCTTTGAAACTTTTGCAGATTGGCATCACACACTGATTACGAAAAGATGTGTCCGTGTGTGTGTGTCTGTGTGGGTGTGGGATTGTTCTAAAAGTTCAAAGTTCTATGATATATTGAGCAAACCCTTTATTTTAGAGGCAACTCTTCAGATCTAACACCTAGATCGATAGATCATGTGCTATAATGTTGAATCAAAATCCATGGGGAAGCATAAATTATTGATTTTAGATATTTATGGATTTTTAGGGGCAGAATTTCTTCTGAAATATATTAAAACTCTGAAGTTTCCACAGACAAAATTAATCATGTTATTAATCGTGAGTTCATGGATGTAATTTAATTACCAGCCTTTTACTCGCATCAATGACCCTCTAGCATTTGCTCTATGCCTCCCTTAATCATAGCCCATCCAGCCAACAAAAGAGAAAAGGCATACATATAACCTATGATTTCTGGACACGAACACGAATGTCGGACACAGCAAACCCTCCAAATTTAGAAACGGGGACACAACTAAAACAAAATGTATATGTAATCATGACTTATGGACACGAATTCGTGTGTCAGGTTTCAACATGGATATGAGGTGCCTGACATGGCAATTCATAAAAATCTAGAAATGGTGACATGCTCATACACTTATGCACATAGAAAATTACTAATTATTATCATAATTTGGAACAATTTAAATATGGTATTCATTTTACAACCTAATAAATCTTAGGATTAATCAACCACAATCTAATACAAACATGAGATGATCAAATAACAACGCATTCATCAATTTAATCTATTCTCTTCTGTCTCCAACATGCAGTAAGACAGGAAGGCCAATAGGATACAATAAATATTGAAATAAGAATTTGCTTTAGGGATTTAGGTCTAGGGGAGGGTATATAACAGAAAATATTAGCTAAAGAAGACCTAAAAGAAGAGTTAATAATAAAAGAGGTAAACATGATATTCAATAGTAAACATGATATTCAATAGTAAGAATGTCACGCTCGGCATGGTACCAGAACGTGTCAACATGCCCACATTAAGGCTGAACTTCTAGCATTACATTTAAAAGTGTCGAAAGGAGTGTCGACACGTGTGGAGACATGCATGTCGTGTCGAACACGGCACGACAAGTACATCAACAATAAATTAAAAGTGTCGGCTAAATCATAGCATATAACTAGATAGTTGAAAGATAGAACATAAATAAATGTCGAATATTTCAAGTGATTTTCAATGATGGAGCTTCAGAGCCCCAAATACTCAACATCAGCATACAAACCGGCAGTTCCACTAAACCTAGAAACTTCATACAAATCAAAGTAACATGAAATTTTTTCCAAACTTAAATTATTTTGTGGAAATCACCTCGATGAATTTTCCAATTTTAACAGTTCTTCATAAAAGAACATTTCAACAAAATAGAAGAAAGAAGAACAAAATGAGTAAATATGGGCAAACTCAGTGTGGGTAAGTGCAGACATTTTTCATCATACGTAAAAATTGATATTGACTCATTAAATCAAGTATATCAAATTTATTCACCTTTGCCCGCTTAAAGAAAGCTACAAAGTCATCATCTGCAAGATGCCCTATACACCATTGGACCCATATAACATCATATCTTCCTACTTCTGGAGTGAACTCCTGTCACAATAAAGCACCTGAAGTTCACCGTTACTTCAATAATGAAAAAAAGGCGATAGAAACAATGTTTGAATTGAAGTTCTTTCACATTTAGAATGATAGGTCAGGGATATTAAATTACCTGCAAGGGGACACAATAAAAATTGACAGCCCTGTGCATGTTTGTTATACATTTCTCAGGAGCAAGCTTTTCACGGGCAGCCTCCAAAAAATGTGATACTGGCTCAACAAGATCAACCTGAATCCAAGTGTAGTACATTTGACATGGAGTTGTCAGAGTAAATAGGAATTAAGTGCTACATTTCAAACCATAAAGCAGCGAATGAAAAGGAAATTTTGAGATATTAGTCATTGGGACCAAGGACAGAGTCACATTATATGAGTTAGACATAACTTCTCTCACCCAAAAGTCTATCAAAGGTAGGGTCATAGCCAAGCACCCTGCAGCCCCTTGAAGGATGCCTTCCCTCATGAAAGTATGATAGCCACGGGACCGTAGAAGTAGAAACGATGGGAAACGGATGGACGCTTTGTTTGATGGAGTTTACAATCAGAAGTAATGCAAAATTTGGGAATTGCTAGTTACACTTACACTAGATGAGTCACATGTTGCTGTGAAGTTGCCGTTTGACAACACAAATATCATGGATCGCTTTTCAAAAATGATGAAAACACCGTGAGATAAAACCTTGGAAGAATACTACTCAACATTGCATGAGATGAGGGATGAGCTGAACTTATGCCTTGTCCTTACTATTTATCTGGAACTGTAGAGTCAACACCATGAAGAGTTTACAGTTGCTAAGTTGCTCTCTGGGTCAAAGTTTGAGTATGAACCAGTTAGAGCACAAATTCTTCGCATAAACGAAATCCCATCTCTGACTGAGGTGTTTGCTCCTCTTCGGAGAGTGTCCTTGTCTAACTCTGAAGACAACAATGATTATCATTCCGCCTTGATTGTGATTAGGGGTGCAGGTTGTGGCACTCGTAGTGACTGTAGGAATACTTGAGATGGTAGGACTAGTAGAGGTCTGGTGGTGGTAGAGAAAGAGAAGTCTTCTTGTTAAGCTATCGAATCATGTTTAGCATGTTGCCTTCAATCCACAACTTTGGATGTTTCTATGCTTCAAGAGCACTAACATGATCGATAGCCAAAACCTCCTCTTCGATAGCATGAGCTCCATTGCAAGGACGTACAAAGGCAAAAATATTACAACTAGCATCCGAGATGACACCGTTGAAACCCACCTTCCTTACTTAGGCTGCATTGAAAATATTCACTTTATTGTATGGTACTATGGTTTTAAATTTCCCCGAAATGTTAGCATTTCCATCTCCACCGAAACGAAATCTACATGATTTCCTTTTACGTTATTATTTCTCCAAAATTTTGACCGAAATTCCTAAAATTTGAATGAAATTCCCAAAATTTGACCAAAATTCAACCGAAATTCTCGAAATACGACCGAAATTGTCGGGAGTAGAGTTAGAGTCCTTAGAGGGGAGACTTGTCATTGTACTTTCTTATACTTCATTACATTGTATTTCTTTATTGACTTCATTGTTCCAAACATGCGACAATGCATGTCACTAGGTGTTTGATGTGATTAAGCCATTATGGATGACTTTCTTACTTATGTGATAGTTTCTAAGTATCTATTTGTACTTATTCTAGCATTTCCCAAAGTTTCATCTTAAAATTTCATCATTTACACATGTTTTTTAAAAGATAAAAAAATACCATCATTTGCATATGTTTCCATGATTTAACTAGATCTCCACCAAAGTTTCCACCGAAACCGAAAAGTTTCCGTTTATGTGCCGACCGAAACCGAAACCGAACTTGAAATTTAAAACCTTTTTTTTCTGAATGGTTGTGAAACCTTGCATTACTACTCCCGTCAAAGTTAAGCTTGAGCCACCCAAGAGGACGGTGGTCCATAAGTGAGGAGTTCGTGGATTGGTAATTGCACCGCCTTCAATGTATGGAAGAGAATGAAGACTATGACGGTGATGGAGGAGCCACTTTAGTTTTCATGTCACGTTTGATTTCAATAATTCTGATCTAAAAGAAACAAAGTTTTATAATAGATTTCTCGAAGAAGATAAGGCTTTTAAATATGTTGTTCAAAATAATCCTGCGAACTTGTATCAAGAAGATGGCATGCTTCTTTGGAGAATACAAGATCAAGAATTTTTGAAGTAGAGATATAGAGGATTTGTTAAGAAAGTTACAGAGATCTACTCCAAATTCCTGAGTCGGAGGAAGGAATCTCCACAATAATTCATTCAAAACCAGAAGACAAGTTGGTAGGATTTTCAACCCATTGAAGTAGCACAAACCCACTGGTTCTTCCAACCAAAAATTAGAGAGGGATGCGCTTTGAAGAGCGAAAGTTTTACAAATTGCGGTGAATTAATTTGAATTTTCAAAATATTTTTATAGGGTTCTATAAAGTCCACGTTGTGAGAGAAATGGGGTTGTTTGAAGTTTATATCTTATCATACCTAGATTATTTATGCATTCGAAGTATATTACTTTTTATAAACGAACTAAAAACACTATTTATATAAACTATAAATTTTAAAAATCTTATAAAATATCTCTATCTAATTATTCTTCTATTTTTTTATAGAAATTGGTTACTTTATTTGTTTATATTTTACCGTTGTATTTTGGAAATTATTGACCATAATTGATTTTGTATTAAAGGTGTTATAAATCTAGACCATGAGGTAAAAAACCAAGAAAAATACAGATGATCAATCAATGGTTGAGAGGTAGAGACGAACAGGGAGGAGAAACAAAAGAAGATGAAGAAAGAGATGGCGGGGAAACTGTTCGGGTGGTAGTGTAAAACCACAATCCGCAAACACGTTGTTATCTCTTCTACACAGATCCCCAAGATGCAAAACCCCAAAAATGCACAAAAGACAAAAAGTGGGCCCTCTCCTTACATTTAAGTCACTTAAGCTACTTAATGCATTAAAAAGGAATAACCCAAAAAGACAAAAAAAAAACATTCCATAAAATACATCCCATAGAAATATACACAGGCCCAATTGAAAATATCTAAGCTATATTTTTCTACAGAAGGGATTTGGAGTTAGGCAAGGGGTTTTCTGATAGAGATACATTAGGGTGAATTAGGCTGGTTTATAATTAGAAACAATTTAAGATATAAAGTTTAACTTTTTGCGAAGATATGGGTTAGTTTTCTTCGAGAGTTAATTGTTATAAGTGCAAGTGGAATCTGAGTTAAAATAGAAGCAATTTGGGCCTATTTTAGACTTGGAAAGTGTCTAGGATTTGAAGTCCTTCCTTTGGGATTGTGTTGGAATCATAAAAGAGAAAGTATATGATCTATATATGGGGTCTTTGGATTGGTCCTGTAACCATTACGAAAATTGAGGTTTATACAAGTTTTATTGCCTTTTCTCTATTGTTTCCTTGTTGAGACAACATCATACCTTACCCCTTGTCATTTACTGAGTTGTGTGCTTGGGTTTGTTTTGAGTTGAATATAAGTTCAAAGCTTGTGATTACTATTCTTCTTCTGTTGCACAAGGTTAGAGGCTATAAAGTATAGCCCCTAACTTGCATCAGTTTGGAATAAGAGCAAGTTGATCTTGGGAGGCGACCATAGAATCGATCCCATCTAAGAAGACTAGTCGATCCTCATTAGAAGATTGACCACATAGAGCAAGTGGTTCAGTTACAAGATAAGGTGACAGCGATTGTGGACTCAGCTGTTGGAGGAGATCCGGGAAACAAGAAAACAAGCAATGGTGATGACCTAGTAAAAACAGTGAAATGCACAAACAAATTTGGGTAGCACTCCTTACCTCATTAAAATATCTTAAAAGAAGATTTCCGGTGACCCTCCCAATGCCAGAACCACAATCTGCACTAGTTCCAGATATCCATAAGTAATAGACCCATTCACCAAAGTAATACTGCTTGAAATCTAATCAACTATATCAAGCTAACAATAATTGAAACTAAAAAAATAGGAAAACACAAATATTATACATCCATCCCATTGTGAGATGGAAAATATAATTATCAACATTTCAGATAGTCCAAAATAAAACGTGACTGATGTTGTAATCCTTAGTTAAAATGGTGTATTGATAGCCTATCAAGTCTCACTGCCTGCTAATCCAAATTCATTGTGTAGGTGTATTATTGGACCAAATACAAGAAAATTGGATAATTGTCCACCAATGGGCAACTCTCAATTGAGGTGTCTGATCAACTCCTAGAGTCTAGGTACCTATCCTTACAGAGTTCATTCAATTTCAACACTCCAATTGTTTAGCATAGTTTTAAATTTCACCTATCCTTACAGAGTTCTTTCAATTTCAACACTCCAATTGTTTAGCATAGTTTTAAATTTCGGCCAAAATTATTTGGCGTCATTTTGGGCCAAAACTGAAAATACATTGAATCGGAAAAATACACTATTTTGATGGGATTTCCACAATCAAAATTTTGTTTAAAGGGCCTAGCCTAACGCATTCCATGGCTTTGGAGCATTAGGCGTAATGGTTAGATAACTAAAACTAGGCTTATATAAACTCAGATTTTCAACTGTATTTAGTTGGCTAGCATTCTTATTCTAGTATAAATTTCAGACCTAAGTTCAAATAGGAGAAAATCACCAAAATCCATAAAAAAAATAGGACGAGAGAGATAGAAAGAGTACCGAGCGCCACGAGATTATTTGGTCTCACTCCTCCAATGCGATTGGCCAAAAGGGCTTTGAGAAATGCCTCACTACCCTTCACATCTGGGTCATTAACATGCCCATATCCCCCTAAAACCCCATCTACAGAAGCTTCGATTCCCTGCAAAAGGATGAAAAATTATAGGAGAATTTGGAAAATTTTACCGCGAAATAACAGGGCTTTGGAATGTGGGTCATTTAGCATTGCTTACTTCCCAGTAGCCTACACCCTTTTGATACCATTCCTTCTTATTTTCTCCCCCTTCTCCAATCTCTTCTCTCCACATCTCCTTCGCATTCCTGTATTCTCGACCCTCAGCATCTGATCCACCCACCTCCATGTCTCACGCCTTCTCAGGGAGTTTAAACGAATGGGTTAGGGTTTGTTTGAGAGAGAAAAGTTAGGGGTTTTTGCACAAGAGAAAGAAAAATCTGGGGTATTTAAGACATGCTTTTTTAAAAAAAAAAAATACAATAGGGCCCACCATGTTTGAAGATCTAACCCATTCATTTGTTGGGCCCCAACCTGCGGCGGAGGGTTAGGATCGTCCTATGGAGATGATTTGGGGGCACGGCTTAGGATTGTCTTATGCATCAAAAGACCAAAATAGCCTTCACTTCAAATCCTTATTCATATCATAGTGAGAAAAAACGAAAGCATCAATCAGACCGTTAAAGTGGCGGGTGAGTTTCAACATTCCCCATACAATTTTATGCCACTGAATTTGTAGGTAGGATTAAGGGATAGATATGTTCTTATATTTTCTTTTATACTATGTAATGTTGTTGTACTTCACTATGAACACTTTAACTCTACCAAGATAGTAACAAATTCTGGTGACTTTCGTAAACTAGATTGGGCTTTCTCCATGGAGTTTGGGTTTATTGAGTCAACTTTTCGGAGTTTCAATCCGATAGCCGAGACCTATAGCTGTGATACCTCTTTGCAGTCTACTTATTACTTGCAAGCATTCACCCATATTCCTATAAAACTCACTTCTTCCTCCTAAGAAGCATGCCATTTTCAATACCAAAATCTTGCAAAATAACTTCTATTGTCAGTTCTCATCTTCTTATTCTTCCATTTACTTCAAACTGGGGATGATATTGTTTTGTTTCTTTAAGTGAGGTGTCTTTTGAGATTTGGGATTGCCATTTTGGTTTTCTTCTTTTTTTTTGGCAGATTCAGTCACAATTGTTAATCTCTCCGCCAGTTTGCGTTTAGTTGGGTTATTCAGAGATTAACGAATAATATAATTGGTTGTGATTTGTTCCAAAAAAAAGCTGTGGTATTTTTTGTTAAATCTGTTCTCTGTCTTTAAGTTAAATCATTGGATACCAAAAATATAGGTCCCTTATGTGCAAATAATAGAAACCGATTAGTGCTTCATATTACTTTATCTTATAACTTTCTGTTTCAATATAGTTTTCACATGATTTGAAACCTGCCTTTTGCATTCTTACTGAATCCAAACAACTGTTATGTTTTGAACATGTGTCATTTGCGAATTATATTTGAATTTCTTTGTTTTTTAGGCTTTAACTTCTGCTCCTTATTTTCTAGTTCTTCGTTTTTATTATTATGGCCATCTTCCGCCACCATGATTTATTTTCCATGGAACATTAGCTTACCCCATGGTTGTGATGTGTTTATCAATGGTTGCGATGCTTGATTTTCGGGTTTTTTATTATTTTAATGGCATGTTACTAAGAATCCGTTTGTTCTAAGTGAGGGATTTCCATGCACACCTCCAGGTGTTGACTATGGTTTTTTTGTGTTAAAGTATAAAAGATAAATAACGCCTTTCTCCAACAGCTTAAGCTTTTGGAGAAGTTGGTAAGTTAACATGGTATTAGAGCCAAAGGTCTCGAGTTCAAACCTCCCGGATAGCAAAAATTCACATGCAATGGTCGGCCCAAAGTGAGACCACATGTGCCACGTGTTTGCCAAGTGGGCCACACATGCGGGAAAGTGTTAAAGTATAAAAGATAAATAACGCCTTTCTCCAACATCTTAAGCTTTTGGAGAAGTTGGTAAGTTAACACTTTGCCACACATCTTCTTGGCCTTTTTTGTTGCCTAAAAATTAGGTTTGTAGATTCCATAACAGATGCCATCAGCTTTAATCCCTCTTTTGCCTTCAATTTTCGTACAATAAGTCTTATTGTGATTCTGGACTCATTGAAATTGGATCATTGTCACGCCCCCAGTTAGATTTATGTATAGTCACAGTTTTGCATCAGGGCATAGTATTGTCCGAGTGAGATGCTACAGTTATGGTTCTTGAGACGAAGTTGAACTTATTAAATTTTGCTATTATGTGAGACTTTTCTAGACCAGCGAAGGGGGGTCACGGTTCTAGCCGCAATTGTTGCTCTACGCAGTACCTTCGAGAGCATGATCCTTTGCAGTAAATTAGACGGTGAGGTCATCCACGAGCATAGTGGAGACTTTGCTTCCCACAAGTAAGTGGCATGTTTCATTGACTACGTAGTCTAGCAGCACTAGTCTCATCACACCAGATTTCAATTTCAGTTACAGTTACCGCATGATGACCACGATTACTTTATTCAGTTTGCTAGCTAGATTGTTATGCCGGTTACAGTGTTTACATAGAATGCCAGTTAAACAGTATACTTGAATTCTTATGATATTCTTGCTATTATTGCTAGTGTAGGACTTGTCTATCTCATTGAGCTTTAGCTCACTCTATGTATTCTATGTAACAAATGGCGAATAGTAGGATAAATTGATGCGTGGGCTTCTGGGAGAAAGAGCAAGTGCGCAGATTAGGAGTTAATTTACTTTAGTTAGTCCAATTGGAACAGTAGAAGTAGGAATTTAACTTCAGTTGATTCAAATAATTAATTCGATGTAGCCGATGGGCAAGAGATCTAGTTTCCGCATTATTACTCTAATAGATGATTATTATCTATGGTTCAGTTATTTTAATTGCTCCGGTTATTGCATGGTTCTTTTGAATGCCTTACATATTCATGGTTTATGAGAATATGTGGCGTTGTTATGTGACTAGACCAAATCTTAGTCTGGGGGCGTGACAGCACATCTTCGGCAAGGTGTTCTTCTTGGCATATAGATAAAATTGTTATGCTCTGTGTTTAAAAACGCAGATGTGACACGGAATGTTGTTGTGTGACTAGACCAAATCTCAGTCTGGGGGCGTGACAGACATCTTCGGCAGATCGGTGTTCTTCTTGGCATATAGATAAAATTGTTATGCTCCGTGTTTAAAAACATGGATGTGACACGGAACGCAGCCAAGAAAAATTCTTGTCGACTCGGCGCAGACATGGCCACGAACGCGGTTAACGCGGTCATAAATCAGAAGAGTCAAAGGAGTTTTTATTGAGGCAAAACGTGGAATGCGAATGCAGTGAGGTAAAAAGGGTCGACTCAGGCGAGTTCCAAGTCGAGTTAACAAGTTTTTAAAGGCTGACCACAACAATAGCACTTGCTTAGTTGAGACAGAGCATAAGGGTTTTGTTTGGTGGACAATGACCCCCCGTATTGTTTAGACGGCCCACTTCCCAAATCTTGGTTTGGGGGTGTCCTAGGCTAAGATTGATCCTAATGCAGGGGTAGGTTGGGGTTGAAGATTTTTTTTTATTTTTATTTTTTTGGTAACGAAGGGTGTCCCCACCCCCTTTGAGGGTAGGACTATTTCCCTACGGATGCGCGCAATCACCCGGAAACCACGCGCATCGGGTAAGCAAGGGGGGATTCGAACGCTCGTCACTGGGAGCAAACCCATGACTTTACGCCAAATAGCCACACCCTTCCGGGTTTTTGGTGGTGAAGATTGATCCTAATGCAGGGGTAGTTTGGTGGGGGAATCCGCATACAAGAAACTCCATCGTAGTTATTGTTCTCCCATTGGTGGGAGCATAAACAATTTGTTGCCGCTGATGGCAGGCACCTGTAGGATAGGATCCACATACAAGAAATTCCACAAATACAATCAAAAGTAGCAGAAAGTATACACAGCCATCACTGGATCCAATTCCAAAGAGCTTGTATTCTGAACAAAGACTTTCCCTCTTGATTCCTTTAGAACTTTTAGGAAAAATTAGGCTCGGCTAAATAGCCAGCTGAGCTAAAATGTGGGTGCTTTGTACCTACGGATATTCTTTGATGCAAAGTCTTCACAAGGTTCAGGAATTCCATGAATTTTTTTTTTGAAAATTGATAAAATAGATTTATACTATGAGAATTACACTGGGATCAGAGGTCCCAACTTGCATCAGGACTTAGGACTTTTAAGTTCGGTCATGATTTGAACACAAAATCACCTAGAGAGCTGATCGGAATTAGGACTTTTAAGTTCGTGCTCGGATGCTTGAAGCTAAAAATCGAACAGTTGATATGCAGCAAGTAGGAATTCCACATCTTAACAGAACAATGTAACAATGACATAATCATTGCAATTAGAGATTAAAACATTAAAAACAGAATCATCTTAATTGTGGTAAAAATCTCTGAAAAATCTTTGAAAGAACTACAATGTAAAAATCTCTGAAAGAACTACAATCTAAAAATCAAGTGTACTCCTAAAAAATCTTAGCGTGATAGTTGGCCTTCAGCAATCACGTGGAAATCTCATACTCAAATAGAACCTCTCATCTTTATTAGTAAAGATTCGCCGCAGATACACTTGAGAAATTGCGTCGTTCGTCTTTGAACGAAGCAGACCGCGATACTCAGTATCGGTGCTCTTTGGGGTAGCATCCATTCCAAAGCTATCTTCTTCTGTGTCAACCCCTCGTCGTCTTCCTTTCTTTCTTATTTTCTCTCACCCTCTTCATTTTCTTGCCCATTTGGCTACAGGTACTTGAGAAAATCGGGTTGTCCTCATCAGATGGGCCTTTGGTTAAAACTAAAAAAAACTAAAAAATAAGAATTGAGGGAAAAGTAATGTTACAAATCGATAAAAAGGTAGTTCGGTGTTTTTCATGAACAATTATCCTAATTTGTTGTTTGAAAGGGTTCATTATTTCCCTTACCGTTTTTGGTTTACTCCAATTTCTGAAAAGCAACAAATTTAAACTCTAATCAGTCTCAACAATAAAATGTTAAAATGAATAAAATTCTAATACAATTTTAAGATAATTAGGTGATGACAAAAAAATAAAAAATCTAGTGTAAAACCTTCTCTTCTACCATGAGCTGCACCAATGTTTGGTTTCTCAAACAAAGTTGTTTTAAAATGCTCTTTAAATTGAATCAACGCCCTGGGAAGGGTTGCTATATATTTTCTCTACTTATAAAGAAAAAATGAAGGAGTAAATTAAAGTGCAAGATATGTGCACTTGAATCACCTTAAAACAATGAGTTGGGTCATTCAAATACTCTCCCACCTCTCACGCATCCCAAACTCTTAACAAATTTTATCATAATCTTCTTATTTGAACCTAACAAATTACCAGTACTCAGCGTTTGTACATGGTGCACCATAAACTGTCTACTAGTATATTCTTATAAAAAATGCCAAAAGACCAATGCCGTGAAACCCACCTTGTTCAGATGATCCTGGCCTCTAAACCATAGATTTATGTAGTCCTTTACGTTAGGAGAGGATGTCAATTCAGCACGGGAAATAGGAGCATAGGGTCCCCTTGTGGACCCAAATTCGACCAGAAGAGCCGGAAGAAGACACAGAAGAAGAAAGGAGTCAGGGTACCACCCAAGAGCGATGTTGAATACCGAGGCTATTTAAGAACAAAGAACAGAGTGCAGATCATTAATTTTCCTTTTTCAAGTGAACTACATTAATAGGTATATCAAGGAGAGTAGAAAAAGGGTTCTTTACGAGTTTTATATGGACCACTAGGATGATCCAAACCGTCCATATGATTAAACACAACGTAAATAGGTTGTGCCCCAAAAATCATTCCATGATCCTAGCCCTCCGATCTATAGAGGTTACCATAATATGCAGTTCCTATAAGATCATAGGCTTGGAATCATCCTATAGAAATGATTTTTTGGGCACAACCTATTACGTGATGCCCATCACATGGAAGGTTTGGATCATCCTATAGCGCATTCCTTTTAGTACTTTTCGAAATTACGAGTTATAAAATGTCACCATTTGTTGGTTAGTCCTTATCATCCATACAAAGGCCTATCCATAGCAAATCATTCATATTTTTAGACTACAAATTGCAGGATGAGAGTGGACTTTGATGCATGGCCAGTCCATAGCGAGGTCTACTAGATAAATGATTTGGATCAAAAGAAATCCTCCTTCAATTTAGGTTGTGTTTAGCAACATTTGTGTTCCCACAAAAACACTGAAATCCCCAAGCAAAAAAGAGTTGCTATGAAGTGGGAGAAAGATAAGCATTACAGATCCGGCCCTTCAAATTATTAAGGTTGTTTTCTTTAAAGTCATTCTCAGACTCTCAGTTAAAATGCAAAACAGAATTTGATTAAAAGCGGCGGCTAAATCATAGCATATAACTATATAGTTGAAAGAAAGAAGATAAATAAATGCCCAATATTTCAAATGATTTTTAATCATGGAGCTTCAGAGCCCCAAATACTCAATACCCGCATACAAACCAGCATTTCCACTCAACCTAGAAACTTCATACAAATCAAAGTTTCATGAAATTTTTTCCAAACTCAAATCATTTTATTGAAATCACCTCGAAGTATTTACCATTTTTAACAGTTCTTCGCGAAAGAACATTTTAACAAAATAGAAGAAAGAAGAAATCCAAATGAGTAAATATTGGCAAACTAAGTATGGGTGAGGTGCAGACATTTTTCATCATACGTACAAATTGATATTGACTCATTAAATTCAAGTATATCAAATCTATTTACCTTTTGCCCGCTTAAAGAAAGCTACAAAGTCATCATCTGCAAGATGCCTTATACACTAGGAGTGCAAGTTTGGCCCTGTCAACCCTGACCGTTCGGGGTCAAGGCTGGATTTTCCAACCGTGAGGGCGGGTCAGGGTTCATTTTTTTAGACCCTGACTCAGGTCGGGTCGGATTCTGGGTTAATGCGTCGGGTACCGTGACCCGGCCCGACCCTAAGTTTTCTATTATAGAATTAAACCATCTGTGCATGTTTCTTTTGCTAATGTTTTCTATTATCTTGGATTGATATTTCTTTAGATTATTATTATTAATTGTCTCTGTTGCCCGTCATGTTGTTGAATTCATATTGTCTTATTCTGTTCCCTTTCTCTATTTATTGATCATTTTGTTCTATATGATAAGTGGTTGCTTTATTTTTGGCACTCTTAATAGGTATTTGCACTAGGGTCAATTAGGGTCAATCAGGGCGGGCCAGGGCCAGCACTAAGCCCTGTAGGGCGGGCAATGGGTTGAGGTTTTTCGGCCCTAACTCAGGGCGGGTCAGGGGCGAGATAATGGGATCCAGGGTTGGGCTAGGGTTTTGAAAAACCCGACCTTGTTGCAGCCCTACTATACACCTTTGGACCCATATAACATCATATCTTACTACTTTTGGAGTGAACTCATGTCACAATAAAGCACCTAACTCATCGTTACTTCTAAATGTGAAGTTCTTTCACATTTAGAATGATAGGTCAGGAATATTAAATTACCTACAAGGGGACATAATAAAAATTGAATTAAAAATACATTAGAGCCTCCCTTGTTAGTGTTTTTGTAAGAAATTTATGTCAAAGTGTCTTCTTATGTCATGTTATTATGAGATTCTATATTGTGTGTTACTGTATAGTCCGGTATTTTTTTAAAAGCCCTGTATCGCCTGCTCTTAGGATGATCCAAACCATAATATCTTTTTCTTTTTGAAAGGGTAAATTTGAATTAACGGTTATGATTTCTTCACAGTGGTTGTCATTGCAATGCACCGCCAGTTCTTTCCCTTTCCTCCTTTCTAAGCTAGCCAATGAGAATCGTGAGAGGATGGACCGTCCGATGATGTTCTCGTATGATCCGACGGTCGCGACCCCTTCTTCTTCTTCGTTGCATTCGCAAACCATAATATCTTCGACCACAACATAAATAGGTTGTGCCCCAGAAGTCATTTTCATAGGATGATTCTAACCCCCGGGATCTATAGATGTGTAGTCCCTCTATAGATAGGAGGGTTAGGATCATACTATGCAAATGATTTTGGGGGCACAATCTATTTCCACGTGGCTCAAGATATAAACGGTTTGGATCATTCCACGTGGCTCAAGTACTTTTTGAAAAATACTAGACTATACGGCCACACACACCATATTAAAACTATGTTATTATATAACGACTTTTTATATGGTATAAGTAAGCACATGTTTTAATATAAAAAAAAATACAATAGGGCCTACCATGTTTGAAGATCTAAACCATTCATTTGTTGGGCCCCAACCTAAATAGACCATGCGGACTGAGGGTTAGGATTGTCTTATGCATCAAAAAGACCAAAATAGCCTTCATTTCAAATCCTTGTTCATATTATAGTGAGAAAAACGAAATCACCAATCAGACCGTTAAAGTGGCGGGTGAATTTCAAACAACAATTTTTTTGAATTTTCCACCCTCATCCATGGTAAGATGAACAGCAAGATCGGTACTCTAAGAATTACCCATCTCGCCAATCTCTTGCAGTCCTGCATAGACAAGAAAACCTCTCTACCAGGTAAGCTCATCCATGCTCAAATCCTCAGAAATGGGTTCTCTTCAGACATCTTTCTCTCAAATAAACTCATTGAATTATATGCAAAATGTGGTAGTATCGATCGTGCCCGCATTGTTTTTGATGGAATGCCTCTCAGAAATGTCTATTCATGGAATGCTATAGTGGGTGTCTATTCTAAAGAGGGTAATTTAGAAGATGCACACCAACTGTTCTTAAAAATGCCTGAGAGAAATGTAGTTTCATGGAATACTATAATCGGTGCGTTGACTCGAAATGGGTTGGAAAGGGAAGGTTTGAATTTGTATTACATGATGAATAGGGAAGGATTTAGGCCTACCAATTTCACTTTTGTTAGTGTTTTGAGTGCTTGTAGTAGCTTAATAGAGTTAGAACATGGTAGGCGATGTCATGGTCTTGCTATTAAGGTTGGTCTTGATGGTAACATGTATGTCGAGAATGGTTTGCTTAGCATGTATTGTAAGTGTGGGAGGATTGAGGGTGCGATTCGAGTGTTTGATGAAATGTCTCAGCCAAATGAGGTTTCATGTACCTCGATGATGGGAGGTTTGGCGGATACTGATCGTGTTGGGGAAGCTTTGAAATTGTTTGGAAAGATGCATATGAACAGAGTTCGAATTGACTCCGTTGCACTGTCGAGCGTTCTAGGTGTTTGTGCCAAAGAGGACTGTGGCGAATTGGGCATTTGTAATCAAAGTTTCGGGGCTTGGGCTAATCCACATGGCCAACAAGTACATTCCCTCTCGATTAAACTTGGGTTTGAATCAGAACTTCATCTCGGTAACTCATTGATTGATATGTATGTGAAATGTGGCAACATGGACAATGCAGAGATGGTTTTTGCAACATTGCCCAAAGTGAGTGTTGTCTCTTGGAATGTTTTGATAGCAGGGTATGGTCAACAAGGCAACAGCGAGAAAGCAATAGAGATATTTGAAAGGATGCAATCATTTGGTTACGAACCGGATGATGTTACCTATATCAGTATGCTCGGTGCATGTGTTAAGTCTGGGGACATCGAAACTGCCTGTCAAATGTTTGATAAAATGTTGAGACCAAGCATAAGTTCATGGAATGCCATACTTTCTGGATACTGCCAGAAAGGAAGATATGAGGAAGCAGTAGAATTATTTAGGAAAATGCAGTTTGTAAATGTTCAAATAGATAGAACTACTGCAGCCATTATCCTTAGCTCATGTGCGGGAATGGGGCTTCTTGAGTGTGGGAAACAGGTCCATGCCATTTCGACAAAGGCTGTACTTGATGTTGACGTGTTTGTTTCGAGTGGACTGGTTGACATGTATTCCAAATGTGGAAATATCACCGCAGCAAGGAGAGTTTTTGAAAGAATGCAGGAAAGAGATGTCGTCGCTTGGAATTCAATGATCACTGGTTTTGCTCTCCACTCTCTTAACCGAGAAGCTTTCACTTTCTTTAAGCAGATGCACGAAGAGAGCATGCATCCAACACAATTCACTTATGCTAGTGTACTCAGTTCATGTGCTAGATTGTCTTCTTTGTCCCAAGGGAAACAGATACATGCTCAGATTGCGAAAAATGGATACATTAATGATGTTTTTGTGGGAAGTTCTCTTATTGACATGTATGCAAAATGTGGCAGTGTAGAAGAGGCACGCCGTTTTTTCGATACCATGCCAACTAAGAATATTGTTTCATGGAATGAGATGATACATGGATATGCATCTAATGGGTGTGGCAATGAGGCTGTTGAGCTTTTCGAGGACTTGGTTCAAACAGAAGATAAACCGGACAGCATAACCTTCATTGCCGTTCTAACTGCATGTAGCCATTCAGGATTGGTTGACTCGGGTATCAAATTCTTCAATTCCATGAAAAAAGAGCACGGGATTGAGCCACTGGCTGACCACTACACATGTATTATCGACTCTTTAGGCCGTGCGGGTCGCTTTAGTGAAGCAGAAGTGCTAATAGGCGAGATGCCATGCAAGAATGACCCTATTATATGGGAGGTTTTGCTTAGTGCTTGCAGAGTACATTCCAATGTCAGCTTAGGGAAACGAGCGGCAGAGCAGCTTTTTCACCTGGACCCACAAAACTCGGCACCATATGTGCTTTTATCCAATATATATGCTGCATTAGGAAGATGGGACGATGCATCTGATATTAGGAGATTGATGAGTGATGGCGGTGTTGTAAAGAACCCAGGTTATAGCTGGATTGAATTTAAGAATGGGGTTCAAGCATTTATGGTTGATGATGATTTGAGGATGGTCGAGAATGAAGTAAAGAAATAATAAATTATTGGATGTTCCCTGCCTCAGGGATGGAAATCAAACATCAGAAGAGATGAAATTTTTGATGCTTTATGGGGGATTCATTTGCAATTTGAAGCATCTTGGCTAAGAGGAAACAGTTTTTGCTGACTATGATCTACATCCACTCTGTCACAGAAGCAAAATTTCTAGCATTTGCTTGCTAGATTTTTTTTTACATAAATCAGAGTCAGCACTGTGGTTCCTTTTCATTCAAGTAATACACAATGTTAGACCTACCGGCCGCAATGGGAAACATGGAAAAATCAATAAGATTGAAAATATTACATTGTACTATGCCAAGTTCAACAGGGAAATTTATTACACTGAGTATAAGGTGAACCAGTTATCTTCTGTTGATTAATGAAAAATAGCAGAGGGCAGTGTTCGCCTGAGAAGTTAGTATGAGCACTGTTTAAAAACTTCTGGAGTCGGTCATCGACTCACCTGAGTCGACATGGTTTTACCTTGGCTGAGTTCTTATCGAAGTTCGAGTTGGGCCCCGGTAAGTAATTTAAATACTTCTTTAACTTGTCCTTACCTTTTACTTTTTGCTTTATTTATTATTTCCTTTCAATGTGAATCTATTGTATTGCCATTCTCTTTTGTGACATCTATATATTGTCATTTATAACAATCAAAACTTCTTGTTATTACATGCTTTAGTGAGCCACATGTGATTCGTACACTAATATACCATTTTAATATCTCGATAGATGGTTTTAAAGTTGTTTTTTTTTTTTTTATAAATAAGAGGGTTCTTCGAAGAAAGTTAATTACAGAAACCTTTCCTCTCCCTCTGCAACAATGAAGTTTTCCCTTTTCATTGCTCTTCCACTTTCTCTTCACTTTCCATTTCCATGTGATGGGCTATAACGTAAATAGGTTGTGCCCAAAAAATCATTTCCATAGGATGATATTTGCCCTCCGTTCTATAGTGGTTTCCAAAATATTCAGTTCCTCTACAGATCGGAGGGTTGGGATCATACTATAGAAATGATTTTTTGGGCACAACCTATTTACGTTATGGCCCAGCACATGGACGGTTTGGATCATCCTATAGTGTGGTCCGTACAGTGCTTTTTGAAAAATAAGGGACTATAGGTTTACACCATATAAAATCTCGTAAAAGAAAGTGAATAGTGCCATTCTCAAAATTGCTAGTGCGGATATCAGTCCCCTTATCCTAAAATTATGCCTTTTTCATCACGATTGAGGACACCATATTGCTTCAGATATCTTACAATACTGTCTTTTTCATTACCCTTGATCCCATAACCCTAAGATTCATGCGGAACACACCCTAACCCTACCCTAATGCCTATGGCAAGCCCTTTACTTGACTAGCTAGGGTTTGTGATAACGTTGGTTGCACCCAAACTTATTTTTCCAACCATGGACTTCTTGGGATTGGCCTAGAAGGGCCTTTCGGGTGTTCAACCCCATTTGCATTTGAGTGCAATTTGTGTGAAAACTAGTTTGAGAAACCATCTCTCTAGCCCACGCACAATAATTCGAGAAGTTTGTGCGTAAACTAGCATGAGAAGGAATCTCTCCATAGCCCAAGAGGCACTTGTGTGTGCCCTTTATTTGGGTTTTGGATCCTTGTTCAATAAATCAAGGAAACAATCACAAGGATTGAAGCTATTAGGCAATGAAGATAAAGGAAGAAGTTTATGAGTGCAAAGAGAACCACAACTACAAGAGAATGCAGGGCAAGAACAAGTGAACAACGTGAGCCATTAATCTCTCTCTCTCTCT
This sequence comes from Tasmannia lanceolata, assembly GCF_043159265.1. Classification (NCBI taxonomy): domain Eukaryota; kingdom Viridiplantae; phylum Streptophyta; class Magnoliopsida; order Canellales; family Winteraceae; genus Tasmannia; species Tasmannia lanceolata. The sequence goes on from NW_027518685.1 coordinate 19,917,607, forward strand.
CTCTTCCATTGTTTTCCTCTATAATTTGGACCTCTCAACATCACTTATGTTACTCCTCCCTAGTGGTTGACGATTAGATTCGAAACCCATCAGGACCATATCGATTCGGATACATAATTTAGTGTGGTAAGTGTTCTATTTTTAACATGTATATCAAATATATTTGTACATACTTTTTTAACTAAGATATGACAAAAATATTGAAGCATAATGTGTGCATATTTTTTCTAGACTATGATGTGAGTTCAGTTTTTACTACAATGACTTTTTTTCAATATTTTTTGAATTTTTAATGGGATATGCAGATAATATATGATAATTGATGAATTGTTTGTCTAACCTGATATTAGTTCAGAAAATTCTGATTTAATTTTTAAACTTAGCATTTAATTTGAAAAATCTGAATATTTTTAATAATTTGAGATTTAAAGTTTAAAAGCAGGCATAATTTGAAAATATCGAGAGTTTTAATTATTATTTTTTTATGCTTTTCTTTTCCTATTTATATTGGGCTAACACTGAAAAACAATTATAAAAATATTTTCCTTTTGATTTTTTGCAATTTATTTAAATTTGAAACCTTAGTAAAAATAAAAGGTTTTACAAGTATCACAAAAATAGAATTGGCGATATTTTTGCAATATTAACAAAAAAATCACATTATTTTCGATTATTATTGGTTCTTAATCTTCTCTTTTTATCAAAGGGGAGTGATAAATCGACTCCCAAATATGTCTTTCTCTCTCCTCTGGGTTAGAGAGAGAAAGATGAGAGAGATAGACACATGGGGAGTCGATTTATCACTGCCCTTTATCAAATGTTACTTTCATTTTTTCCTATTTTTCGGCAAAGCTGAAGTCTGAAGATATTTTTTACCATGCATCAAACCCAGGTTTGACAAAAACCCACAAAGGAAAAAAAATAAATTTTGGGCGATGATATTGTCACCCCCCCTGCGTACGCATTCGCCCCCCTTATTAATGCTTTTTGACGTCAAATCAAGCCAAAAGGGGAGCGAATGCGTAATTTAGGGGGGGTGACAATATCATCGCCCTAAATTTTTTTATCAAACCAAACTAAAACTTCGGGTCGCCGCATGCCCGCCACAAGTCCCGTCACTTCTTCACATTTGTGGAATTGTGCAACCCCCCCACCCTATTGCAAGTGGGCTTACCTCCTAACACAAACATGCTTATCATCATGTAATCTTTTTGACTGAAACTCAAATCAATCTATTACTCATGATTAAAGATAAGAACCCCTAAACATGAAGCTTTTTGCATGGCAAAAATCAACTACATTCCTTTCTTTCCTTGCAAAATGATGCCTATAGTTATATTCCATAACTTAGTTGCCCACAACTTCCTTGAAACAAATCATGGCTTATTTCCATCTATCGCATCAATCAAAGCGACAATCCAATACATGATTGCTTCATAGACTCTATGTCTCTAGAAGTGACTTAAATAATGGCGTGGAGCAATTCACACAAGTGGCCGGGTGCATTTGAGAAAACTTTTGTCTTTCATAATTGGTGGAGCCCCTCTTTTAAGCAAAAGGGGTCTTTGTGTTTTCAAACTTCTTTGGCTACAAAAGAATTAAAGCTTCTGTTTTGAATAAGTGAAGAAACGAAACATGTTCTTCTAGAGTCAATGGTGTGATTATTTTCTCATTATTTTCCCATCCATAGAACCCCCGAGTCATCTTTGACTAGCTGAGTTGACTCTCATTTACCTTAGTCACATTCTTGCCCGAGTTCGTATTTTGGCCTACAAAGCTAATCAGAACTCCTCTGACCCTCCCTAATTATGACCGCATCAAACCAAGTACTCAGCCACATCAACTGAGGATTTTCTTTGGCCTTGGCCTCATTTTGACTTACATCCACGTTTTAAAACACTCGTCAAATTTATACTGCGTTTTACGTTTCATTACCGATTAAAACTTAAATTCAGTTAAGAAATCTTGAATTCATATACAAACCCTATTTCTCACATTTTCTTTCGCAGTGATTCCCCCCCAACTAGACTGCATACTTTCAACCCAATTAGGGAAATGATATCCCCATTCTTGTTTTGATAATGACTCTCGTGACCTTATTAAACACTGCACTCACTAGATGATGATAGCTTGTAACAGTCTTTAACAAATAATTCTAAAGAGTGTGAATAAAGAATGCAACTATCGAAACGAGGGACTGCCAATATCATTTCCCTGTAAATAAATATACATTCCCATATGCAATATTAAATAAGAAATGCCAGCTACATACACAGACAATGAAACCACCATGTCCCCTAATAAAAACTTCAAGCAATGGCAACAACTGAGGTCTACAATCAAACGGCTAGGATTGTCCGTTGAGTTTGATTTTTAAGATTTGGCATCTCCATATCGTGTAGCTCCATTGATGAATGGTTCAGATCATTCTGATTTCATGTGGGTAGACCCAATTACAAAGCTTCTCCTGGTATCTCAAACAAGAGCTTCTCACATCCGTAAAAACTAAGGCCCTGTTTGTTTAAGATTAAGATTATGACAATCGATTGTGAGTGGCTAAACCGATTAATAGACTCAAATTTAAATGTAATTTTGAGTCCAATAATCGGTTTGGCATTCACAATCGGCTGTTATAACCTTAAACAATGAGAGCCTAAGGCCCTGCTCGTTTAAGACTGACTATGCCAACCGATTGTGGGTCCAAAACCAATTACTGGACTCATCATTACATTTAATTTTGAGTCCAATAATCGGTTTTGGCTATACAATCTGTTGGCATAATCATAAATGGAAACGGTCCATAAACCACAATATTCCCCCATTTTTACGTAAATGTTCCACTTTCCCTTTTTATGATAATGACACGCCTCCTTTTTTAATCTCTTTTAAGAATATAATCAGAGAAGTATTTAATAAGCTCTTTGTCAACACTGCTCATTCCCGACTTTTTAGAATGGCTGAATCAGGTGGAACAGAATTGCCAGAAGTGATTCTGCTTTACCTCACGAATTCCACTCTCAAATTTGGGAATTGGAGAAGTGGGCCCAGCGGGTAGGGTATTTCACTATTTCGAACATGATCTTCAGCTGTTCTCCAAGGTGGAAAAAAAGCAGATAGCACCTCAAAAAAGGGAAGCTTGCCATTATCAAGCCAAGGGAGTGCGAATACCATTTTTCATAATTATTTAATTTCTTCTAAACTTGCATTAACTACTACGTACGTACAATTACTAGTCCATATGTTTTTCACAAAATCTTTTGAGTTTAAATAGCTGAAAAATATCAAGATAATGCCTCAATTTTGCCTAAGAGTTTTCTAGTGACAATGACATAAAGACTAATAATAGTTACGTACATTTTCATGCAAGCTTATATATAGTTGTATACCCTGCACGCATGCAAGCATGAGTATGCACCCATGCCTAAGAAAATACGATGGCTTTATGTTCATCCGATCCCGAGTTTCCTTTCTTTTTCCTTTCTATTATTTGTATTAATTACCATGCTTCTTAGATATATCATGTACACACAAACTTTTCTAGAATTTCTTGCTTTTCCACTTGGATTGCAGGACTTTTACGAAAAAAGTTTGAAAAAGAAAAACTTTTCAAGAAATTCTAGCTTTTCAATTGTTTGGTTGCACATGAAAAAAAATGTAACTTGAGCAATTGAAATTTTATCTAGATAAAACTTCAATTTATTATGTTATCCCTCTAGATAGGTCATGACCATATCATATCCCTCTAAATCATGAAAAAGAATTCTTAGGAAAAAAATTTTGGAGTTTTCCTGCAATCCAAACAGCTTCTTAGGGTTGCATATAAACAAAAGTCTTCAATGACTTCTTTAACTCTGGGACTGAATCATCGCATTCTTATATGTTGTACTTTTTTCTCATTATATAGATCAGAATAATTAGAATTGAATGACTTGGTCATACCATATGAATAACTTATATATATATATATATATATATATATATGAGGAAAAGGAGTGTGTGGTCGACCGCACCATTCACCAAGCTTAGGTGCGGTCGAGGGCCCCAAACTCATGTGGGCCCACTTTGTTAGGATGATCCAATGCAATCATTTGAAAGGCCCTTACATAGATGGGGTATGTACAAAAAATCAGCTTCATACGATCATCCTAACCCATCCAAAAGTGGAGGGCAAAATGGACAGACACCGTTTGTAACAAATATGCTCATTTTTGCCCTCCACTTTTGGAGGGGTTAGGATGATCCTATGGACTTGATTTTTTGTACACACCCTATCTATGATGAGGCCTTGCAAATGAATGGTTTTGATCAGCACAAAAAATGTGGGACCCATGTGTTTGGGCCCTCGACCGCACCTGAGCTTAGGTGCGGTCGACCGCACAATCTTATTCCTCTATATATATATATATATATATATATATATATATATATATATATATATAGAGAGAGAGAGAGAGAGAGAGGAATGCTAAATTGAAGGGCACCCTATTCTGACGCACAGTTTTTGCATGGGCACAATGCACAAACTAAAACACTTATTGAAATCAAAATCGTTAGTGCATTGATGGTATATTATATCAGTATGTTTTACATAAGGGAAGTGATATATCCGCCCCTTTTGATTACTTGAGACACCTAGCAGCAGTGTATCAGTGACTGCAGAGGGGCTGATGTACTTCATGTCAGAAGGATTCAATGGGGCTGATTGCCACATACTCTGCTGCTGCTTGGTGTCCCAAGTAATAAAAAGGGGTGGATATATCACTTCCCTTTACATAATTATATTTATATGGATTGTGCTTCACTTGCCAAAAAAAAATACTATAACTATTTTAGCCTACAGCTCAACATGAATGGCTAGTTTTTCAATTAGATGTGATATCTGCCTTTTTCTTTAAATGGTGAACTAGAAGAAGAAGTTTATGTTGAACAACCACAAAAGGGTACTATTTCTAGTCGAAGGAAAAGACAGTTGTTGCTTGTAATTATGAACACAACACGTAATACTAAAATATCATCAGTACATTCATCTGAAAAATCTATTTAATTTTCTTGAATTAATAATATAAGTGTTCATATACACATACACCTACATTTATTCACACATACGGGGGCATATTCTTGACTTACATATGCAATCCGACAATGGAGAAGAGGATGCAAGGAAAACCCATGAAGGGAAGCAAAGAAACTCAAATTACAGTGTCAAGATACTATTTTCAAGAACAATCTTCAATAACTTATACATTGAAAGTAAAACTCTAATGGTGACAAGTTGGAGGAAAAGGATTCAAGAAACAGAAAGCAGAGGAACCTGGCCCACAAGCCAGTATTTTCTCTAAAAGAGGATTGATAAGAATTAAGTCAACATTTTCTCTTATTCTTCAATGTTTTTTTCTTTTCAAACTATTCTTTTACATTCAAGCAAACTAAATCCCACATCACCAAGAGACTTTAATTATTTTCCCCACTTTAAAAGATAAAGAGAAAGTAAAAAGTCTCATCCTCTAAATCAAACCTCCTTGCGAAGCTTTTTCACTTGTATCTCAAACATGTACTTCAAACTGTTGAAAACTTCTGTTCATCAGCTTTCTGTCCCATCCTTCCAATATTCCAAGAATGTGGGTCTCACGGGTCTGCTCCCAATCAGCCAACACTCTCTTCTCTTTCCTAATCTGCAGACTGTTATTGTAAATAACAAGAAAAAGAAAGTAAAGGAAGACTTACATTTTTAATTCAAGCTGGAATTAAAGGTTTATAACCAGACCTCAAGCGAAATTGCCCACAGAAAAAACAAATGGGACATGTTTTAAATGGCCAGCTTATTCCAAGGTCTTGCTATAAACCCCTAATTAGCTTCTCCATATGAGTTCCCTGACCAATCAAAGAGGTTGAAAGGATCTAAAGCCTTGTTTATCCTTTCCTCTTCTGATTTATCACTTATGAATCCTTGGGGGAAGATAAGATTTAGTGGGTCAGGCTCTAATTCTCCCAAATCCGCAAAGAAATCATCAGATTGATTAGAGTCTGGTGAAAGAGGTCTGTAATTATGACTGAAACTTTGATCAAATTCACGATGATCCACGTCTATCGGCTTCTCTATCTCTTCTGCCTCCTCTTTTACAGTCCCTATCGATCCGCCGGCAATAACAACCGATGAATTATCGATATGGTTATCCTTTGTTTCTTCCTTCAAATGTGTGAGTTTTGAAGTTTGAGAAGCTGGTGAGCTCTTTGAAGCTAAATTGTTCTTAATGGAGTGTGATCTTGTCGAACCCGCTAGGGCGTTCCTCTGTGTCGGCCATGGATGGTTGTGTTCTGAGGTGTAGGTGATGACTAACATGTTAGGATCGGTTCGACTCCTCTCAACTTGTTTTCTTGCAGGGCAACCCTTGGAGCTGCTGCATCTATAATAACCCCTGGATTGTATATAAATCATTCATTAATGAAAACCCGAATAGTCTAATTCGAAACCGTTGCTCGAGAAAAAAAGAAAAAAAAACAATTTGCAATTTTAAGGCCTCTTTGATGCCGCCAAAATGGTTCTTATTTGCAAAGAAGATTATTTTAATTTCATCTTATTTGCAAATAGGACATTTAAGGCCTCTTTTGATGCAATTAATTATATCATTTCTAAGGTTATCATAATAATAATCATTTGCAAATAATCATATGTAACTTCAAAAACAATTGGCACATAAGATTAATTATACGCAAACTTGGGAATGATGATAAGCTCTCACTTATCAAGAAAAAGAGATCTTTTATGAATGATTAGAAATTGTTTTCTTCCCTCATAGAGTCTTACGTTGGCCATGATGTATGTAGAAAGCAATCCCTATGAATGGTATTTGTTTTTCATGTCAAGATTTGAAAGAGGAAGGATGCAAAATGCAATCTAATTCTAATGAAAATCTTGGTATTTTGCTTATGTGATAGTGGAAGCTACCTTGGATATGGAGAACCTTTGATGGGTTTCTGTCCGTACTTTCTCCAAGCCCAAAGATCAGATGGAACAATTTCTCCACTAGCCCTACTGTTTACTGCTGCTGGTGCTGGAATGCAAACCACCTTCTTTGCCTGGCTCTTTCTGTATAAACAAAAAGAAAACAAAGTCGATTTATTCTCTTTATTATAACCCAGAAAATAAGTATTTTTTTAGTATTTAGTAATTTATTTTAGTGATGAAAAAGCTTCATATTGTGGTTGTATGGTTATTTTCACCATGAAAGCCTATGAGTGGACATGTGTGTAAGGCCAATATACATGAAAAAGAGTGATTCTTTTTTGTGATTGAGGCAGAAAAAGTTGTAGATGACCACATGAAAGCTAAATTTATGCTTATTATCGTGACACATGAATTAGTGTCGCTTTTCAGATGGGTAGAAGCCCCATGAAAACCAAGTTTATGGTTGTTATGTTGACAGAAAGAACCCCATCTTCATATCTGAAATAATAGAGTTCCTGATAACTCTCCCATCAATTCAGACAAGACAAGTCCCTTAACATCTATTCCCTTCAATCTCTTTGTCCAAACATTTTGATCATTATTTACTACAAACCCATGTTCCAAAAAATAACAATTCTACCAATATGATTTGGGCAATGAAAATATTTTAGAAAAACCAAAACTTTGGGTTACAAAACTCGACTCAACTCAACTAAGCCTTTGTCCCAAACTAAACTTTGGGTCAAAAAAAAAATTATCATTTAAATTTTCACCAAATTTTATGGTAGATCCTCCTCACCTTCGCTTGATACTGGGATTTCGTGGCGATGAAATCTGCAACCCAGCGCCATCGGCCGGACAATTGACCAAGCCATTAGCCTTAATCATATCATTAGTATCTAAAGATGAATTGATTCCCCTTGGAGAAGCCACCGCCACCATGGGGGAAATTGAAGTCTTTGCAGTTGGTGAGATGTGAAGCATTCTAGAGAAGATATTGCAAGGCCTCTTAATTTCCTCATCCAAAATCTTCTTTGCAAGAAAATTATCCTCTTCCACCACATTCATCTTAACCCGACTAGAAGAATTGGCGCGGTTAAAGAACACCGAACCCGTTAAATCCAATTCGTGAAGAAGAGGATCTCGCAAAGTAGAGAATGGATCGCCGAAATCCACGTTGGTTTCTTCGATCCCCCACGGAAAATTCATGGGTTCTGCAGGAATTTGCCAATCGATGATCGGATTATTTGTTGTGCTACCTCCGCCGCTTGTTCGAACGATGTCGGCGAGATCTCCTTGATTGTTTTCCATTCTTTGCCAATATAAACTACACATGTCTCTCACTAAAAGACTAGAAATAGGAGATGGCCGGGTCTTACACAATAACCTCTTTTGATCTTAGTAGGAGTGATTTTTAACTCAACAAAGATCAAAAAATTGAATTTTAGCTTCTGGGTTTTGAACAAGAACTTGTGATAAATGAATTTATAAGGAGAAGGGAAGAGGAGGTGAAAGTTGAATCAAACAAAAGGAGCAAGTTTTCAAGAGGATGAAGGGAGAGATGTAACGTTTTCTTTCCCATTTCATCATCTCCACAAACGCTGACTTTTTGATACACTAACTCTTCTACATACGCAACAAGGAAGAAAGAGAGATGTTAGAAGTCATGAGAAGGTTATTTTTATATTTTTATCGTATCATCAAATGAGTCAAATCTCTGCAACTGTTTTGATCATTTTTGCCCCCTCTGCAACTGTTTTGATCATTTTTGCCCTCTCTCTCTCTCTCTCTCTCTCTCTCTCTCATGTACCTTTTTAAAAATACGTGATCAGAAAGAAAAGATAAAAAGGCGGCAAGTAGCCGCATTTCGCGGCAAGCGTTTCGAAACGGGCTGATTTTCTTCCTTTTTTATTGAATTTTAGTGCTTTTTTAATGACAAGTTACCGTTGGAAGCTTACGTCCTCCATTTTTTTCTTAATTACGTGAACCTAGAAATTTTGGTAGTCCTAAGGAGTACCAAAATCACTACCCCAATGTCTCACCTGGGTCCCATCTCTTCAATAAAATGCTTCTAAGAAAAAGGGAAAATGATATATTCGCCTTTTTTTGTTTACTTGCAACAGCCCCCTCTAGTGTAAAATAGAAGTCATAAATATACCAGAGGGGGCTGTCCCAACTAAAAATGGGTGAATATATCACTTCCCAGAAAAAGTGCTGTTAAGAAGGTAGCTTTTAGGCTCTTTCCTTACAGTCACTTTTTGGCCCCACATTTGCCATGTGGATTTGATCGGATCCGTTGAGCAAGCATTGATGCATCAAGCTTTGTTTATGGTTGCATCAAGAAAAAGCTAAACTATTGAATTTTGTAGTCCATTAGCCTATGCATAGGATGCCCTTTAATCGTGGGTTCTCAAAAACCCACCCTTCCTGCCGGAACCCGAGAACCCTACCTGCCGGACCCGAGTTGGAACTCCAATTTTTGTGCCTTTCACTTCCATGAGGATGATCTTGTAAATTAACCATTATCACTCCCTGCAACAAACAACAATTTCCTGTATATAAATTCAACCGTTGAATTGGAATAGATCACGCACTATAAATTCAACTATTAGAACATAAATTATGGTGCATGTATCGAAAATGTAGAAAAACCCAACCCAACCCGGCCCAAAAACTATCTTGGGTGAGGTCTGATTTCGGAATCTTGGGCTTTTTTTTAAAGAACCAACCCAACCAGACATGACCAGCGATAGTTTCCCAAGTATGGTTGAGTTCTGGAAAACCTGACCCACCCGATCCGAGTTGCAACTTTTACAAAAAGGCATTTCCATGTTGCATGAGAGAGAGCAGCAACCTCAGACGAATTAAATGAATTAGACAAAATCTGTTGAAAACAGAGCATGTGTGCGGCGTGTGCGTGCTCTCTCTTGCAACAGCCAGCCGCAAAATGCATTTCTACAAAACTCCCTAGCAAATCCCTTATTATGTATTAATTAGTGGCAAGTAGCACTCCCTTTTATTTTCCAGGTCACCCCGGCCCTCTATTGCATTTTTGGCCATTCATTTTACACTACAAAGGGGTGGCCCGGGAAAAAAAGTGGGCGAATAAAACATTTCTCTTATTAATTTATTTTTCTAATTAAGCTACATAGTTATTGGGATTTGGCTAAACATCCATTCAAATTATTATCAGTGCTTCTCTTCTACATGTCCCAACCGAAATAATTTCTGTGATTTTTTTTTAACATACCAAATTTTTTTAAAATAAATGAATATGCTTATATGTGATTTTTCTAATTGTTAATTAGCAAATAATAATCCTACATGTGATTGTATGCACGTCTTTCATAGAAAAGTTGTGAGAGCATCTCAGCCATTTGTACGTAAATTACAATAGTGCTACGCCACCAACACGAGAGAGAGAGAGAGAGAGAGAGAGAGAGATGAACAAATGGGACCCACTTCCAAGCACCAATGGGTAACTGAAAAAAATCTTGAAAGAACCCAGAATTCTGGATGCCTGCTTTTAAACTTTAAAAAAAGAAAATGATATCAACCCTGCAATGGTTTGCTAAGATGCGCGACGCATCTTGTCGTGTAGTATTTAAAGGGCTGTCAGAAAAACATTACAGTTCTCAAAAAGCTCTTACAAGCCCCCTAAATACTAAACGACAAGATGCTTTAGCGCATCTTTTAAAAATAATGGAGCACTGAAATCATTTCCCTAAAGAACTATCAATAAGTTTTTAAAATTTGGCAATTTTAGTATGAAGAGTAAATTTTGCATACCAACCCCGATTAATAATTCATCAATTTCTCATATATTATTTGTAAAACTTGACAGAAATTGAAAATTGTTGAAAAAGACATTGTATTATAAACCATGTTGGCACCCTAATCTACCAAACACATGCACTTAACCTACCTCTCTTTATTGTTGTTACACATTCATAAAAACCAAGTACACTCACTAAATTAAGGGGACTGGTATCCACACTACCATATTTCATTTATGAGTGGCACTACTCACTTTGTTTTAAAGACTGATCGGATGTTGATAGCATCTTTAAAAAAATGTACTTAGATGGATGTTGATAGCATCTTAAAAAAGTGTAATTAGACGTGTATATTTATTTTTAAAAAAACAAGAGCATCTTGAAAAGGTGTAATCAGGTGTATATTTATAAAAGACAAGCATGTAAAACAAGACATTTTATATGGTGCAAGCCCGTATAGTCCAGTAATTTTCAAAAGGTACTGTATGGCTTACAAAATAGGATGATCCAAATCATCCATTTGATGGGTCACGATTTAAATAGGTTGTGCTCAAAAAATCATTTCGATAGGATGATCTTAGCCCTCCGTTCTATGAAGGAACTGCATATTACGGAAACTTCTACAGATCTTATTACACCATATAAAAAATAGTAAAACAAAGTGACTAGTGCCTTTGTCACAATATGGTAGTGTGGATATCAGTCCCCTTAATTAATGGGTGGAATTAGAAAAGCATATGAATTTTTCTAAATTTTTCTTGAACTCTTTGGGAACAGTTCTTTGAATTTTTTTGAACAATTGCCTTCTCCAGTTATTCCAAAATCCAAACTTTGTAACTATGCTTTAATAATATTTGCAATACCAAAGGAATTAACATAGATTGCTTAATCAAAGAGTAATTATAGGCATGGAAGGACATGTTTGTCATTTCCACATAAGACTACGAATGTCAACTTGAAGTTTGACTTTTCCGTCTATAGCACTGAAGTTGGGGCTCGTTACATCCGCACTTCGCAGATAGCGCAACCGATGTAGGGTATTCCATTAAATGCTTTTTAGGGGTAAAATCCGTCCATCCAATGAGAGCCTGAAACGTGACACCAAGCCCACTTTGGCAACCGAGCTTGCCTCCTGTACACGAGCGGCGAGTTGGTCATTTCACACGTTCTCCACAAAAGGTAACCTCGAGCAAAAAGGAAAGTTCTCTTGGGGAAAGACCAGACCTAGAACGGCTGCTTTCCTTAAATAAGAAACCGAGTCCCATGAGGAAACTCAGTGATGATCTCCAACTCTTTACTGTGTAGCCCCCCCCCCAACCCATTTAAATATTTATACCTAAAATTGAAAGTTCCCAACTTGTTAGATTAGGAACTTGCCTTCCTATTTAAATTAGTCACAAAAATTTAGGGCAGTGATAAATCGACTCCCTGTGTGTGTCTCTCTCTCTCTCCTCTGGGATAGAGAGAGAGGAGAGAGATAGACACATGGTGGTCGATTTAAGATATTTGGGAGTCGATTTATTAAATCGCTCCCCAAATTTTATCCAACATGCCCCCACCCAGTGGATTCTGGTTAAATCTCTTTATGTAATTAAACCATTTAGTTCTAATATGTTCTCACCCATAAGTGTTGCAATTTTCCCTCTCTAATGGGAACTTACCACCCTACTCAAAGTAGTAATAAAATTTGTATCCAAAATGTTATTACCCATCAGATTTTAAGTTTGCTATCCTATTCAGACAGTTTTTTCCCAGTGTGTCCCTTCTATTAGATTGCAAATTCAAAACCCTATTTTTCACTTATTCCCCAAATACTCTCAGTGACTACATTGCAAGAATTTATACCCCAAGGTATGCCTTTAATCACTTTTTAATGAGATTTAAAGAAGACACTAATTCCAAACTTTGGGCACTTCTATATATTATTTAAAAGAATAAGGGCCTCTTAGGAACTTACGGTTTGAAAGCTAGATTATAATTTGAAATGGAAATTCAAGATATGGATATGTAAGTCTAAAGGGAACGGTCTTTTTAGGATTTCATAGGAGGAAAAATAATACTACTATTAAATATGAAATTTAAGAAGTTTAGAGATTTTTTGGGCTTTTGGGATGTTGGTGGGTTAAAAAGATAGTGTAAGACTGTTAGAGGTCCAATTTTAAATTAAGGGTTGGACCCATTTTAGGGTTCCAAAGTTGGTATGTTTCCATTTAAAGATGAAAAGGGTGAAACGTTTCTATGTGGTCCAGGTCTATATGAGGTGTTAAACCCTTTTAATTTATGTAAGATTTGGAGTTTTTCTGAGGAATGATGTATGGGTGTTGGCCGAAAGGAGGGAGAGGTGAGTTTTGTTTAGTATTTGAGGGATTGAAATTTTCAATGTACCAATGATCAAAGGGGGAATCACCCACCTCTTTTCTTTGTTGATGGGACCTTTACTGAATCTCCTCTTCTAGCTTGAAAAACCAACTCTCTCTCTCTCTCTCTCTCTCTCTCTCTCTCTCTCTCTCAAGTCTCAACATACGTTGTGGTTGGACTACTATTCTCTATGATAATGAAGTCAAAGACAGCTGCCAGTAAAGTTAATTAAAAAGTTATATGAAAAGTGTTAATGCCTAATTAATCATTAGTCTTTAAGATTAATCTACCCAATCTTACCCGTCTCAATATTTTTTAGCTTTCGTAGTAAAAAAGAAGAAGACCCATATAGAAAATCTAATGCATTAATGTATATGAAAAGTGGTAATGCCTAATTAATCATTAGTGGTACAAACCCATGAAACCCTCATTAAATTGCTCCATTAATTAGATAACGACACCCTATTTCTCCCACGTTCTTGCATGAAGAAACCACTCTAAACCCGCTAGATAACAACTTCACACTGGGATTCTCCACCAGAGCTTTGTCTTCTCTGCACAAGTTCCCTAGGAATCAGAACCATCCTCCCATGTGATCCAAACCCATAAACTAATCCTTATTAAAATCCTTTAAAAGACCCATTCTGATCCAAACCCATAAACTAATCCTTATTAAAATCCCTTAAAAGACCCATTCCAAATGGGCACGCTAGGACGCCACCCCCATGGATGCTGATGACATGTTTGCCATTATTTTAATTCAATCAGCGTGGCTAAAGTCTTATTTAAAGGTCATGTTTAACCCCCCTACCCCCTCAGAGTCACGCTTGTGACATTCATGTCCATCAACACCCATGGACCTTGTGGAGCCCTTGACGCCATCTAGACATCACTCAGTCCACCGGCCACCGTTGCGTTGATCGTGACCATATGTATAGTGGACCGTGTGAAAGGTTGTTAAACAACCACATTCTTTGCTGAGTCAGCTCGACGAGTTTCGAGTAGACTCGACGTGCTAATAGAAGGAGTTGACTCGTCAAAAGCATTGAAATTTAAAACCTAGTGCCTGACATTGACAGTCTAAACACACTCTAATGATCATGTTTTCCATCGATCATTTGTCTTCGATTAAATATAAATATTTGAGAAATGCTAAACTAAAGGGCACTCTTGCAAAAACAGCTGCAAGGGCGTCTCCAAAGCACTGAAAGAGATGAAAGTAGAGATTTTATATAATGTGTGCATGAGAAGCCTTCAGAAAGTACAGTGGGGCCCACTTCTTAGGGCTATCCAAACCACCCATTTGATGGGCCACAGCGCAATAGGCCCTACGCCTAAATCATCTCCACGGAATGATCCTAACCCTCTGATCTGTGGAGGTTTCTATAATGTGCAGTCCCTTTTCAGATCGAAGGGTTAGGATCATTCAATGGAGATGATTTACGGGGTACAACCTATTTACGTATGTTAGGATCATCCTAAGAAGTGGGCCCCACTATACTTTCTGAAAATACTGGACTTCAGGCGTACACATCATATAAAATCTGACGAAAGTAAATGAACAATTAATGCATTTTGATTACGTTGGTCCAATGGTGTCCACCCTTGCGCCTGATTTTTGCATGCTCACCCTTGAGTTTAGCATCCGTCTAAATATACATAGAAAACATATGCAATATGCATACACTAATAAGAGAAAAAGATCAAGGTTTTATCTGAGTCACAACTAACTCACTCGATATGACTCCAGTCGAGTCAGATTATGTTGTGAAATTTTCCCTTAAATATAAAAATATAGCATACCTGATATCTGATTTCTATGAAAAAACAAAAAAATAAACGATTAGATGAAACATTTTCGATGCGACGAGATGAGGCACGGACTAGGTCGCTCTCTTTAAGGTGAATTTGCGCCTATGCGGAAAAATCCGGTGCAACAGATTCGAACGCAATCACCCCCAGGATACAACAACCCGATGCACCGTCGATATCTATCTAAAGTGCACAATCAGATAGATCTAAACCAGACGTTGAACACTCTAATTGCCCAAAAAACAAAATAGTAGAAAAGAACAGAAGAAGAGAGCACTGTTCTGTTAAGAACAAAAGAGAGAAAACAGTAAAGTTGTGTCTCTAAAAACGATGGAGAATATCTGTTTTTAAAGGCAAAACGTTTCTGTTAAAGACACCCTTTTAAAATACACAAGCACCTCTTCAAAACGTAAATACACCCTTTAGAAAACTTTTTTAAAGTAACAAACGCATCCTTTAAAAAAGTAGCCGATTTTTCAATACGTTATTAGTAAACGGTTAACGTTATTAGAAAAATGGTTCTAACGGTCGAATTAAGTTGAAACAAAGAAACAAGACCTTTCGTTTTAAAAAAGAAAAGACGATTGGGTTTAAAATAAACACAACTCTTGGTGGTTAAAAAGATAATCCCGTTTAGGGAAAAACCCAAACCCACACCACACGCACAAGCGCCCGCGCCAGCGTGTGTGTTTTTATTTGTTTCTTGTTGTTCTTTTTAAAATGAGTTAGAGAAGGGTACCCTAAAGCTAATCATATTCCCCAACTCTAAAATATATGCATGCATAATAATATAATTAAGCTTCTTCGACCCTAATTAGGCCGCAAATGTGAAGCTCACCTCGAGAACATGAGAACCCAAAATGCATTATATTATATTCTTTTGCAATGCTCCAAATCCGAGCTTTCCACCCCATCTTTGTAGGTGATTAAACTAATGTTAGGGTTTAATGAGCCTCGGGAGGTGTGACACGTGGCCCTTTTCCTATGTGATATAAAATGACTATACTTCCAATGAAAAAGTTCTAGAAACCTTTCTGCATAGATATGGGGGGTGTCTCTACCATCTTTAGAATTTCTATAAATTCCCATTTGGGTGCACCCATTTCTACTCAAAGCTCCAGACTCTAGCCACAATATTTCCCGTTTTCCCCTCCCTTGTTTCTCATGTAGAAAATTAAATAAAACTTACTTTATTTAATATATTAATGCGACATTGAAAAGAAAAAATTTCAAAATTAATTTTGTAAAGGTAGCTTGCCATATTGGCAACTGGTGACAAACCTGATTCATTAATTAATTAATTGATTGATTAATTATTATTCCATAAGTATTAAATAATGATAGTGACTTAATCTTGAAGCGAATTATTAATCATTGATTTCGTGTTAAACAAAAGGATTATTATTTGAACTTCCCAACCATTCCCTTGCGGGATTTGCTAGGCAGTGTTTGGTTGCACAAACTCTCAGTAACCGTCGGAATTTTGAAGGAAAAGTTAATCCGATTCCTCATTTGGTTGCCAGTATTTCATTGAACTCCTAGGAGACTCCTTAACATGTTTCATAGGGAATTTCACGGAAAGCCATTCCGTGGCTCAATTTTGCATGATAGAACTATGAATCAAATGAATAAGACAAAATCTTCTCTCATGCAGAAGTAAGCAGCGAAATCGCTTTTGGGGAAATTGCCTAGCAAATCTTGTTGGATGTGTATAGGGGTGCAACTCGAGCCGTGCTGGTCGGGTTTTGAAGAACCCTACCCTACCTCAGAAATATCTCGGGTTGGGTTTTTTTTCTGGAAAACCCACGATTCCCAAACCCGGCCCTACCCATGATAATTCTCGGGTTGGGTTGAGTTGGGTCGGGTTTTTTTCACGTTGACACGTAGAAAAAAAAAACAAATCTTCACACCAAAAATCTCTAAATTTATGTAATCAAGTGTTTAAGTTTAAGAAGTAACTATATTTCCACATCACAAACATGATCACCTCAATGAGAACAATTATATCAATATACTGAAAAATAATTTGCAATGCTATTCAAGAGATAATTAAAAATATCATAGTACACCTACATAAGTCTGGTCAGGTTGGCTTTCTGGTTTTTTTTCTTTAAATCCGACCCTACGCAAGATTGAGCCGGGTTTTAAACTAAAACCCGACCCTACCCAAGACCCATGATTTCTAAACCCGACCCATGCTATTTTTGGGTTGGGTCGATGCGGGTCGGGTAAAACCCGACCCAAGTTGCACCCTTAGATATGTATCACTAGCAACTTTTTTTCAAAGAAATAATATTTTTACTCCAATTTCAATAGTAACAAAGCCCCACTTTATGCTCTTTTTTCTTCTTTTTTTCTTTTTTGAAATGGAGCACTTTACTTTAGGCTAGTGATATTGGTGGAATTTGCTAGGGACCATCGCAGAAAGGCATTTCCCGGCTGGTTGTTGCATGTGAGAGCAGCCATACCGCTCACTTTTCAGCGGATTTTGTCTTATTCATTTAATTCATATGAGGTGATTGCTCTCACATGCAATAGCCAGCCGCGAAATGCCTTTCTGTGATGGCCCCTTACAAATCCCTTTTGGGAATTGTAATGACTTTTGAGAGCTAGGTAAATAATAAAGAGAAAAGTACAGAATGTGGGTATTAATTACAAGGAATTACAGATTTTGCGTACCTTTTAAATTAATCATGAAGCACGGGTGATTTTAAAAAACAGGTGGAAAAAGGCCTAAATACCCTTCTGACATCAACATAAATCTCCTTCAGCTTCCTATTTCATTACAAAAAATCCCCCTGTATTTAGTGCCCATTAAATTGGCGCGCTTCACAAGGCTTCTTTTGGTTCGTCTGAATGTGTATTTGAACCGACAGAACCTTGGGTTTGTTTCTATCTTGGCCGTCGGAAATAACCAGAGACGGAGAGTTAAAAAACTTTTTGGAACGTTGGCGCCTCTATACACAAGCTGGTTTGGTTTGGATTAGAAAATTTCCTTTGAACCCAGAGTCCCTTGGGTTTGTTTAAATCTTGGTCATTGCCAATATGCATAGACGATCGGATCCACGACACGTGGACATCAATATGGAACGGTGGCGTCTTCTAATAAAACCGTCTCTCTGTATGAGATTCCGCCGGCGTACTCCTGAATTCCGTCGGCGTACACCCTATTTCCGCTTACACCCTAATTCCGGCGGCGTACCTCTTGATATTCCAGCGGCGTATTCAATATTCCAACCGTGTACTCGATATGTTTGGAACACATGTTTGAGCCAAGAAAATTCGGCAGCGTACTCGATATTCCGGCGACATACTCTATAATCCGGCGGCGTACTTGATATCTTTGAACGATGGGTGTTTCTTGAATCCTGCGGCGTACTTGATATTCCGACGGCGTACTCTAGAATCCGACGTTCTTGATATTCCGGCGGCGTACTCTAGAATCCGACGTTCTTGATATTCCGGATACGTGAAAAAGAATAAAATATTCTTGCATTCTTGAATCCGGCGGCATACTTGATATTCCGGATACGTGAAAAGGAATAAAATATTCAATAGCGTCGTCGTTCTCAACCAAAAGAGATGTGTAAATAATAAAATATTCAATAATGTAGCCGTTCTTGTCCAAAAGAGAAGTGAGAAATAATAAAATGTTACATTAAAGATAATGATTGACGTTGGGTTGTGAATTTGTCAGGAAGGGCAACATAGGAGGACTCTCATCATGTCAGAAGGGTATTGGGGTCTTTTTCCCACCCTTTTTTGATGAATCACCTTTGTTTGATGATTAATTTAAAAGTACTAAATCCTTAATTTTCCATAATTATTACCCACAGTCCGTACTTTTCTCAATAATAAAAGACAAGGCGAGTTACTGACAATTTCAAGATTCTCTCAGCAGCCAATCAGGAAAATGGTTAATAGTGTATGTAGTGTCAGTATCAAAAGAATTGGGTGCAGAATGCATTTCTCTTATTCATTTTTTGGCAGGGATATACATCTCATAGGATCATGAAATCAACCATTGAATAGTGTCCCCCCTAGGTGAACCCACCAGACAAGTGGCTCTAATAAAAATACATCAACTAACCTTTTTAAATCCAAGGGACCTGACTTTTATATGGGACTAGAAAGCCAAGGGGTTGTTTGGATCTACGAAAACATTAATAAAAAAATGAGTTAGGCCAACATTGAAAACTACCAAGGCCGTGTTCTTTAACCCTTCTCCCCACTGCTTTTCTATCTTTTTCTCTACGAAGAATGAAAAAATAGAAAACAATAAGAATCACATTACTCAACCCTGGAACGAAGCTTAGTCTTTACATGAGATTTCATTTCTAAAATATTTTTTTAGAAACATTTTTCTCTAGCTCCAAACATCCCCTTCCCGAGTAAACAAATTCTTGAAAAAAGTTTCCCTAAAAATGATTTCCCCAGCGCCAACTCATTTTCTATTTACACACCCAAAAATTTCCCTATTTCCTAGGAAAAATTCTGAATTTTTTCCCATAATTTTATAGCCTAGAGTCCTAGACCCAAGCAGTCATAAAGGGGGCCGGAATATATACCGACACCCATAACAACTTGTCCTACATGAAAAGTGTAAAAGCAAACCAGAGCTGAATTTTTTTCTTGGGGAATAGTAGAAGAGTAATGCTAGGGAAGCCGGAAGTAGGACCTAAAAGGGGACCAAACAAACTGTTTCACGCCACAACATCACTAGTGACTTGAGCAACCCCTTAAGTTTAGGGAAATCATCAAAAAAGTAAAGTTTCCTTTAACACGTGGCATTTTCTCATTGCAGGTCCCGTTTTAGGTCCTACTCTAGGTCTCCATATCATTTAAGGTAGGGACACACAAACAAAAAATTTCCAAGTGACTGGAAAACAAGGTAAGATGGAAATTATTTGGTTTTGTGTAGTATTTCCATACTTGGAGAGAAAAAGAGAGGATTAGAGTTAGAGAAGGGTTCATCTTGTGTATGTGTTCCATACTTGGAGAGAAAAAGAGAGGATTAGAGTTAGAGAAGGGTTCATCTTGTGTATGTGAGGACAGTGAGAATGGAGTTTGTTTGTTTTTTTTTGGCTGTGTAGCCCACATATGTAAACTAATTCATTTGTTGAAGTAGAATGTTAAAAAGATAGGGCCCACTATAGATGATCCATAACACACTTTTTACTAATCTGCAATTTTGCAGACTGCTTTTGCATATCACAACATACACGCCACCCAAAAGAGTGATAACTTCCTTGATGGGGGGCTATTGAGAAGTTCTCCCATCCAAGCTTCCTGGAAAATGAAGGATTTCCATTCAAACAGCAGAAATCAATTTCAACGTATAAGATTTCTGTAAGATTGCAGGAATTTTCTGGAAAATTTTGGAAAGGAAAAATATTTCTAAAATTCCCTACTGTTTTTACACGTCAATAAAGATGACTTAAACCAACCCAATTCAAATTTTATTCACAGGGACCTTCAATTTATGATGACATCCCTCTAAATTAACCATAAACATATTGTTTCCCTCTAAATTGTGGAAAGAATTTTCCTGAGAAAAATTTTTCTGTCACAGACGTTTTGCTTGCTACCCAAACAGGGCCTATGTATTCAATAAGATCAAAGTCTCAGATAAAGCTCAAATTTCCAATAAATCCCTTGAGGTTAAGAAGTAGAGGCCCACATTATTTGGGTTCAATCCAAACTTAAACAGTAGAAGTAGCAAATAAACCAGCAGAAGGCCCAAGTTGGGTAAAATGCTTGTCAAACTCATGAGAATAGATTGACATGTTTTTATAGTCTGTCCAACACTGAAAACAGAATCTAGTGTGGTGGGCACCCTCCTACCACTAATTTCTACGGGCAAAGGATCCCTCAACATGTCCTTTTCTCAAGTGTAATAATAGCTTTCCACAAGCATTCCATGCAAGTGCAGAAGAGATAAAATGGCCATGCATTGACAACCTTTTCACGGATAAGCCACCATGATCAAACCCAAAGCAAACACAATGCAACCTTTTTGAGGATAAGCCCCCATGATCAAACCCAAAGCAAACACCCTCCCTCTATTCAAAGTGCTTATTGACCTCATCATCCATATTCCTTGTGTCACTACTCTCAAAGTGTCACTAGTGCTTGTCCTTTTCCCATAATGTTACCTTCACATTCATCAACAGATTCTCATTTCCATCTACATCTTATTATTTCATTTCAGCATCCAACAAAGAATAGTATAACAATTTGTTGTAGTAATTAATTCCATGTCTGAGACAAAGCACAAGGGGACAACAGTTCAAGCAAATTTTTACAACAGAGGGCCAAGCCCATCTCTCTTTTTCACCCTATTTTGTTTGGGTGATGTTAGAGAGATGGATAAGATGCTATATAATTCAGTATAGGAGACTCAATGAACAATAAGACCTATATTGCAGAACCAACAAAAATAAGGAAACCTTTTACTGCTTTGGCTATGGACAGTTGCTTGTGAAGAGTTGTTTGTTATCTGTGTCTAGATTGATGCTGATATAGTGGTGGTTTACTGGGGAGAGGGGACGGCTCGGGGCTTTTGGAGACCTCCAACGGTGTCGGCAGAAGGTTGAGAAAACTTCCTTGGACAGGCGGATCAGTAGCAGCAGTTGTTTCTGTGGCATAGAATGGAACATGTATCAGAACGCAGATAAGTGATTAGAAGAGAAATCAGTTTAGGGAATTGATGATCAGAGATCATACCAAACAATGACTTGATTGATGGCCGCTTTGGCTTGTTACTCTTTTTCTTCAGCTCTGCTGTATAAATAAAACAAAATATAATAAAATTGTCAAGCCGATTGATAAAGATTGCTTTGCCTAATTCCAAGAACATAAAGTCGTGTGTGTGTGTGTGTGTGTGTGTGTGTGTGTGTTGCAGGGGAGAGGGGGAGGGAGTGGGAGAGGAGAGACAACCGATGCCAGGCACGTGATGATCATTGACAATTTCAAAGTTCTTGTACGTATAACCCGCGAAATTCACATCCTTCGATGGAAGCATCTGTAAGAATGAAAAATAAAATTATATTATTTGGCTGATACGATTAGATAAAGCACTTTCAGATACAAGAAGATAGCATAAACAGAATCAACGCTCATGCTATTAATACAAAATACAAAATTACCATCCTTGGATTAAATTGCTTCTTAGTCAAAATAATGATGATTATTTTTCATCTGAATGACTTATTCAACTCCAAATCATATAACCAAGTCTATACAGTATATAAGCATAAAGATAGCCTCGAAGTATTCTGTTACAATGCATTCTCTCTCTGCTACGAAAAACATGACGGAATAGAATGAATGTTCATTCTGAAAATAGCTGAAAGGCCAGTCAACTAAGATTTCCATTTTTTTTCCGCAATGATGCACACTCAGTAATGGATAAGCAATTTGCGCGCGCGCGTGTGTGGATGCATGTATGGGTTGAATCCCTCATTTCTCATTTTTTTACAGATCCCCCGTGTCATGCCATGACCCCTTTTTATATCTGTATATGTAGAGAACCTAATTTGAACCCCTCAAATCAAATGAGAATTTTAACAGGCCCATAATTAGACCAGCCACTGATAAGGACAGATTTCATCAACAACAAACTTGCTCTTTGCAATTTGATAAAAGAACCTCTGAGAACTGGGTGATATGTCTGAAGATTCAGCAATTTGTATTTCAATCCCCAAGATAAATCCTTCATCACTCAGAATTTCCCAAGGTATAGTTATGGGAAACTATCTGAAGTAGCCAGAGCAGAAGTTACAAGGCTTGGGGCTCACTTGAAAATAACTAATTCTTCGAACTTTGGAGGGTTCTGAAAATACCGAAGCAGAAGCCCACTTGGCTATGTATATAAGTTAAAAATGTGTACCCTCATCGAGTAACGTTAAGATAACCAGATAGCAGGGATATATTTTTACCTCAGTGACCAAAAAGAAATGCATTTCAAGCAATTAAAAGGGGTTTATCCCTAAAAATGCCCAACTTGCAAAGTAACTTCCATGGTCATTACAAATTGTGAGTTACCTAAAAATTTAACATTTAACAATAAATTCCAAAAAAAATCAATAAATATATACTTCCATCAACTATTGCTATCATACAAATTTTCAAAAAAAATAAAATTGCTATCATACACCTTTTTTAAATTTCAAAAAAGTCAATAAATAATACTTCCGTCAACTATTGCTATCATACACCTTTTTCTTTTTCTTTTCTTTTTCTTTTTTTTTAAAGTGCCCTAACCTGAAATTTCTATGGGCAAAAATTGTTATCATCATCTTTCCCAAGTTTTCCCCACTACCTACCCTTTTCCAATTTGTGAAGGTTAACTTTGGGCTAAATGGGAGCAGAGAGTTATTATCCAGGAGGAACAACTTATAAAAAAACAAAAGAATTTCATCAAATACCCCAGCTGATGAGATGTCTTTGGGCATGGACTCTTCAAAATAAGGGGCCAACAAGAATTCACTACAAGTTTTCCATGAGATCCTTCCCTTCCCATTTCTCTCTTTGCATGTTCTCTTTTCCTCACGTGTCTTTAATTTCATAGACATTGCAATCACCATGGCTCTTTGAACTAGGATTTTGTCAAAGAAAAAATTGCCATAGGGTTTCGGGTTGGAGAAATTGGGTTCATTATACCTCTTAGCTATCCTCTTCAGATTTTTGGAGGCTAATTCAGACTAAATGGGAGAAGATTCGGGAGGAACGATATAAGAAAAATAAACAAAGAGGATTTCATCAAGCTCTTCTTTGGACATGAACACTTCAAGATAGAAGAACAAAAAGAATTCACCCCCTTCTTTCTTTCTCGAGAGATCTCTTGCTTCCCTTCCCTCTCCTTGCTAGGTGTTTTATTTTCCTTATGAGTCTTGAATTTCATAGAGATAACCATTGGTCCTTGAATTGGGTCACTATCAAAGAAGGAATGGCAACCAGTTTTTGGGTTTAGAGAATCTGGGTGGGTTTACCCTTGCTCTGTTTAGTTGCCGGGTATTTTTTTTCCTGGGATTTATGTGGGAGAAAAAAAAACCAAGGAGATTGGTGGGGAAAAAACAGTCCTAGAAGTATCCCGGTAAAATAAAAATCCCATGTTTGGTTGACCGGACTATGGTGGGAAAAAAAATGCTTTGATTGGTTGCTTGAACTGTTGGGAAGAAAAAAATTCTTCTCAAGCTTATTTTTGGTTCCTGGGATTATTTTGGGTCCTGGGAGTATTTTTTTTTTCCTTCCTGGGGTTTCGTGCGGGGTTATTTTGGTTCCTGGGATTATTTTGGGCCCACCAACCAAACGTGAGTTTCCTGAGGAAATCCCACAAAAGTCCCAATAATGAAAAAAATTCCGGCAACCAAAAGGAGCCTAATAGTTTCCTTCTTTAGAATTTTTAGGCTATTTCGAGCGAAATGGGAGAACAAAATATGATTGTCTATGAAAAACAACACAAGAAAAAACAAAAGGGTGTCATCAAGCCCCCGGAGGATGGCTGTCTTCAGCAAAGAATGTCTTCAAAATAGCAGAGCAACAAGAGTCCACCCCTTCTTTATTTTCTTGTGAAATCTCTATGATGGGTTCGTAGGTGACCGCTTCATACTTATTCTAGGTGTGGTTGCAAACTTGTGGGGGCCCAATAAGTGGCACAATTGCCATTTAGAGAATTTATTTTATTTTATTTATTGCTTTCAATTGCTCATATATATGGGGCCCGATGCACTGGACATTAAGTTTTTGATAATTAATTAAGTGCACATTTGCTCTCCTCTTACAATCTCTCTCTTCCCCTTATTTTCTTCTTCCCCTCTCCCATTCTTCCCTTCGTCTTCCTAGCTCCGCATCAAGTGGTATCAAAGCAAAGGTTGGGAGAAGATGAAAGATCCCATCTGCGGCATTCACCTTCATACCGAATACATCCGTTAACTCGCCCATATCCTCCATTTTTCCATTAAGAAATTACTCCATTAGTTTCCATCAATTCCAACATCACTTCAACCCTTTCTTGTTTGCAGAAACCTTCGTACCATTCTTGAAACCACTTCCAACTAACCCTTTTCCTCCCTAAATACCTCCATTAGTTGACCCATATCCTCCATCTTCCCTTCAAGAAAGACCTCCATTAGTTTCCATTAATTCCAGCATCCCGTCAACCATTTCTTGTTAGCGGAAACCTCTGTACAGTCTTGAAACCACTTCCAACTAACCCTTTTCCCCTTGTTGGAAACCTCCACCATGAGGATTGCGATGAGGCGGAGTTTTTTCTGAAGAGAAACCCTGAGGATCACCTGCTGCTGCCACCACCTTAACATACGTTTCTAGATAGGCATTTCCCACAGCGTCTTAGAGACATCTTCAGTATCCACCTAGGCACGCATGGGGTCTAGCCTACCATCCAAACAAGAAGCTTCAACCTCAACGAGGATTACTTTGAGTGGTATGGCATGTCTATCTGCCACCGCATGTGGTTTACTAAATTGAAGGTAGTGGGATCTGCCAAGAGATATTGACAGGGTGTCCAAAGGAAGTGAGCCATTGATTTTCTCGTGGGATGAGATGAAGACTAAATTGAGAGAGAAGTACCTTCCCTCCTATAGGCAGCAGTTGCTGAACCAGTGGCTGAACTTGAGACAGACGACCTCTACGGTCACTCATTATCTAACCCAGTTTGAGGAGCTCTCTATGAGATGTGACATCTCTGAGGAGCATCACATCACAGTTGGTATGTTCATCAATGGGTTGAAATACAAGATTAAGAAAGAGGTTAATCTTCATTCTCCTGACACCATGGAAGAGGCCTATCATAAGGTATTAGAGATTTTCTTAGACTACCTAACTCAAGAGGAGGGACCTCTCAGGCTAGGGAGGCCCAGTTGTCTAGATTTAGTTCGTCTCATAGGATGAGAGGAGTCAGCCTGTCTGGCACAATTGCTTCTAGGAGTAACAACAGTGTTTCGAGAAGTAGCAACAACCTTAGCGAGGCAGCTTGCACTAGTAGGGATAGAGTGCCTGCGTCATCTAGTTCCTGTCAGGGTCAGTCAGGTCCTGAGTGCTATAACTGCCATAATAGGGGACATATTGCGTCCTGTTTCCCACATCACATTGACCATGGATGAGGAGCCAGGTAACAGTCTGAAGGTCAAGATGTTGAGCAAGACATCTAGCCTTTTGAACCCGTGGATACGAGAGAAGAGGATGATGGGGACGTTGCATACGACGACCCTTGTGCTAGCGTGCGGAGGTGCGCTTTGTCCACAACAGCGGAGAAAGAGGACTGACAGCGCAATAGTATTTTTCACATTTACCTTAAATGTTGAGATAAGGTGTGTAAGATCGTCATTAATGAAGGAAGTTCAATGAAAATTGTCACACAGGTGGGTGTTACTAGGATGAAACTCAAACCTGAACTGCACCCGCAACCTTATAAGGTGGCTTGGGTGGACAAGACGTCCTTACTAGTCTCAAAGAAGTGTCTTGCCCCTATCTGGATGGGCAATTATTCTAATAGGATTTAGTGTGATGTCCTACCCATAGATGTTGCCCACGTGTTACTAGGCCGCCCTTGCATTTACGATGTGGATGTGATTCATTATGGGAGAGAAAACACTTATGTCTTTAAGCAATAGCAAGACCATTAAAGACATGCCTTGATCTTTATACTTCTTTGATTTCTTGGATGTATAGAATACATTTGCATCAACTTCTCAATTATTTTTTACTTTGTTCCATTGTGGCATTCTTGGCCATTTCTTCGTTTTCATTGTTTCTAACTTTCAATTAAGGTTTCTATTATCAGTAAAAGAGAGAGAGAGAGAGAGAGAGAGAGAGAGAGAGGAAACAAAATAACTTTCACATAAATCATTCTTCAGCAGCATGCATACACATTCTCAACATGTAACTTACAATTAAAACAAAAAAAATATGACTGGAAATCAAAATTGATACAATAAACACTTCATATAAATGAATGATATTGGAAAGTCAATGAAAACGACAAAGGTAGGGATTCCAAAACCAACCTTTCTCCATGGGCCAGACTTTGATGAAGTTTGCATTGGAGCCCCTGACTGCATTCACAACACCGAACAGTTAATAGTATTGAAAATGCTAAAATAAGACAACCTAAACACACAGGATAAGCTAGAAGACCAACACATGCAGCACCTGACATGCCCCATTGGTTCATGTGGGCCATGCGGCAGAATTCAACAATGCTCAATTCATAAGCAATAAATGAAAGGGAGCCAAATATTTCACCTAATTCTAAGCCAGAGTGAAGCATCTAATTTACAGCTCAAAAATAAACTAAAAGACTTTAGGACTACAGGAACTGGGAGCTGTCTAAGAAGTTCCTTTATTCAGGTCAATATCATAATGAGATGTCCATTTAAGACATCAGAACAATAACACTTCAGCAAGCATCTTTATTGTTCATATAATAGCCTTCTACAAATGCACAAACAAAAAATACAATCACTTGAACCGGGCACAGATTTCAAGAGTATGGAGTAAGTATGCTTACACAATATACCCATATAAAAAAGATAGAGCAAGGAACATGTGGGCTTCCAAAAAAATACCTCTTCAAACTTTTCAAAGTTCTGAGTATCCAACTCATCATTGACCTCTGGTATAAATGCAGCTTCCATCTGATATAGTTTGTCCCATTGGATGCATTTAAACCATGGGTGTGCCTAAAAGACGGTCCCATCGTCAAACACTCATTTTTCAAGTTCTGAGGACCTAATAAATTACATACAAAGAGACATGACAGTTAAAAATGCAGACCTTTATTTCATGAGCTCCTTTGGTCCCAAGCCTCTGCTCCACATTGCACAGCAGTTTGCTGATGAGATCTTTAGCTTCAGCTGATAGCTTTGCTTCTTCAGGGAACTTCAAGTGAGTCCTCCAATTCACAATCTACAAAATGTTGAAATTTTAATAATTGGTAAAGAAATATCATGAAAAAGTCAGTAGCACTAACTCCTGTATCATTACCAAAAAGCAAAACACTACTCCTCTACCAGCATTAGTTAGCAGTCTAGCGAAAACATAAGCAAAATGCTAATCCTCCACCAGCATTATCTAACAGTCTAGTGAAAACATAAGCAACCCCTGAATAGAAAATGGAGAAGTAACTATCGAGCTAAGAGCCAAAAGAAATGGAGGAATGGCTACATAACTTGGGAGCCACGCTCCAGCTGATGATCAAACAAGTGTTTCTCGGTTATTCGGATCAGCCCAACAGATTAAGGATTTATTAAAAATAATTTCATGATTGATTATCTTTTGATTCAGTAGAAATTCATTAAAAGTAAACAGACAGTGATTTTTTGAAAAGAGAATCGAAAAAATTTTGATCACCAGCCCATAGTCAAGGTCAAGCGGGATCTCCAAAACAGACCGAATCGTAAAAATCATAAAAATCGCATGATTCAAAGTCTAATCGTACTTGAATTGTACGTTTTTTTTTTTTACAAAAAACGATTCTTGCTTCCGATTTGAATCCTTCAACCCACGATTCGATTTGAATCGTAGATTCAAATCATAAATTGTACGATTTTTAACAACAGTGGAAGTAACAAAGCCAAAAGAAATGGAAGAATGGCTACATAACTTGGTTATTTGGTTATTCGGATCAGCCCAACAGATTTGTTTGTTGTGTTGTTCCGTTCATAGGTCCCAAGCTCTCCTTAAGTTAAGAAAAAGAAGAATGCTGCAACCTTACTAATAAAGCTCGGAGACCTCTAACGGCCACTCTTCCTTCGGTAGGCTCTGCCTCATAGCCGGACTCAGAAATGCAACTCTTTGATCAAGGATATATTACCAATAATTTCATGATTGATAACTTCTTGATTCAGTAGCAATTCATTAAAAGTACACAAACAGTGATTTTTTGAAAAGAGAATCGAATGCAAATACATGTCATACACTAGTGCTGGCATTTAAAACTTTGATCACAAGCCCATAGTCAAGGATGAGAGGGATCTCCAATCCAAATTTCACAGATCTCCTATCCGAATTTCACATGTACCTTTCTGCAGGTTGACATTGGTTCTTCAGAATAAAATGGTGGATAGCCCACAAGCATCTCATACATGATTGCTCCAAGTGACCACCTAGGGGAATTGTCAGTGTCAGGGCATGTAATAATTGCAGAGTAAGAACAAGTAAACTGAGAAAAGTGTAACTAACCAATCACACTCCATTCCATATCCTTTCTTCAACAACACTTCTGGAGCAATGTAGTCAGGAGTACCAACAGTGGAATATGCCTGCATTTGCAAGTAGATATCACTAATTATACCACAATTATCAATCAAGCCTCCTCTAACAGTCTAAAATTGGAATAAAAGAGCAGGGAAGAGTGCCATAAATATTTTGCATGGAAATTGATGACCTGAGGGCTAGTGCCTGACCAGTCCAAGTATCGTATCGAATTTTAAACAGTGACATTTGGTGATAAGAACACACAAGCAATATTTTACATGCTTGGCTAGCAGGTTCATTATTTACTCATAAAACCAATGCTTTGACAAATAATTAGATCTCAAGGATCTATAAAAGCAGCTACTTTTACTAAAGATTCAAGATTCTATATTCACCGAAATAACTTTCACCTTGTCCACTAAGATAATTACCAGTTGCAATAGGCAGCTAAAAGGATAGATGGATAAGAGCAAACATACCAACATTCGCCTGTTTCTCTGCCAATGTAATAACTGTTCCTGCTGCGTGCGCTTGGGAGTAAGGGGCACATTTGATTGCTTATCATTATCCAAAGATGGTTTGAGATTTCTTCCCACTACATCATTCTCATTAAGATTTGGAAAGCTACTAGAATCTAACGGTTTGCATAGTCCAAAATCGGAAAGCTTCATATGGCCATAACGATCAAGCAATAAATTGTCCGGCTTTATGTCCCTAAAACGAACCAAAAAATCATGTTTTCCTTATGAATGATACAGAAATAGCCTCTTTGCATGAGACTCTTAAGTATTCAAGATGCTTTAAGAAGAAAAGGAAATTTTGAAACCAATGAGCACAGACCTATGGATGTAGTTGCGTTTATGAATAGATTCGATTGCTAGGATTGTTTGTCCAACATAAAATCTGGCCTCATCTTCTGTCAATGTATCCTTGCGCATAAGTAATGTCATCATGTCTCCACCAGGAAGATATTCCATGATGAGATACAAAAATTCCTCGTCTTGGAAGGAGCAATAGAGTTTAACAATGCAGGCACTGTCCACCTCAGCAAGGAGATTTCGTTCAGCTTTCACATGCTCCACCTGAAAAAAAAAAAATTGTAACCAGAAATGATAGCATAAAGCAAAACAACTAAGCAATAAAAGAAGATAAAATCATGAGATCATACTTGTCCTCTACGTAGCATTTCTGATTTCTTGAGTTTTTTCATTGCATACACATGTCCAGTTGTCTTTTCTCTACATAGTCTGACCTGCATAGTTAGAGCTGATGTAATACACTCAAACCCAATTAAAATAAACAAGATTGAGAAAATTCATGTATGAACCATATCAAAAATTAAATCAACCCACTAGCTTCTCCAACTCAAGATTCTAGACAACCATCTTTAGGTTCATACACTATATTTCCGGAACTATACAGAGAGGTAAGAAAAGAAAAGCTGCATGCAAATCACTACTAAGTACTACATATAGCATGTTTCCTTTTATAGCAAGCCATTAAAAGTTGCACTTTTCTCATATATATTTTCATACCTTTATTATGAAAGATAACAAAAAATAAAGGACATAGGCCATAGCTGTAAAAGGGGGAAGAGCATAGAAGGAAGAGTTCTCAAGAATTCATTGAAGAAGAAATGCATAGGAAGAGGGTCTATAGAAAACCATCAAAACAATTAATTTAACGAAAACATAAACGATAGTTTCTACCATACGAAAATCAACTAATCTTGGTGACAAGAAGTTGGATTCAAATAATATCTAGCTTCCACAAATGTCAAAATCGCAAATTTGGAAAGATGACACTTAAAAACTGAGATGATAGACAGTGTCAGTGAGCAAAACATAGAGAGATCCCGTGATTCTGGAGCTGGAGCAGTAATCTGGGTGGTAGGTTGCGATTTCTAAGGCACACCAATTAGCCATTCAATTACAAGAATAAGCAGGTCATATAGATAAGGTAGGTCACTTGCCTGAAGCATAGATACAAATATCTCCAATATTTTCGAAAATATTGCGATACTCGATATATTTTGAAAAAACGACATAATCCTGAAATTTTCCTGAGATTTTTAAAAATAATAGAGATATCTTTATATTTTATTGTTTACCGCAAAAATATGACAAAAATATCGCGATAAATTCACGATATTATTTGTTAGGTTAATGATATTTGCACTGCCAGGTTTTGATAATGAGACAAAATCACCTTGTCTTTCCTTTTTAATAGGCTGCTAAGAGCTTTTTTGGAAATGCAATATGCTTTTGACAGCCTATTTAATAATAAAAGACAAGGTGATTTTGTCTTGTTATCAAAACGTGGTTGTAGGAATATCAGTAGTCTATTTGTTATCGTAATTTTGTTCTCAAATTTTATATTTTTATATATTTAAATAATTTATTTTTCAAGTTTTTTCCCAAAAATCCCAAAATTATAAAAAAAAAAAATTAAAATACTCCCAAGATATACCTTTCCCGAGAAATTCCCGAGACAAATATAAAAATATTTGTTACTATGGCTTGAATGGAGACAATCAAATTGGATAGAAACATGTTTCACAATTTTAGCGCTGAATTGCTAATAGTAATGGTGAAAAGAGACAGGATGCAAATGCATTAAAGAAGGCCCTTCAGGTATGATCTAACCTAGTAAATTTAGAGAACTCATAGTAGGTAATGTGGGTAGTTATGGAAAGTCGGTCAAACTTGCTTTGACATTCTAGAAGGTGCAGGGATCACGTACACAACTTTCCATCTCCATCCAATCTTGATCAGAACAGTGGTGAGATTTACCAAATACAAGCTCTTGGTATGTGCGCTATAAAGAGGCTACATATAATCTATGATTTGTGGACACGGACACCAGTGTCGCATGTCGACACGGACACGGAGTGTCGGACACAGCAAACTCCCAAAATTTAGAAACAGGGACACGGCTAAAATAGAAAGTACATATAATCATGATTTGTGGACACGGATTCGTGTGCCGAGTTTTAACACGGATACGAGGTATCTAACATGGAAACCCCTAAAAATCTAGAAATAGTGGCACACTCATACGCGTACATACATATAAAGTTACTAACACATAAAGCAGTACAATTCAAAGTGTCTAAAGGAGTGTCGACACGTGTGGACACGGGTGTCGTGTCGGACACGGGTGTCGTGTCGGACACGACACGTGTGTTAGCAATAAATTCATAGTGTCGGCTGAATCATAGCTGATAATAAACATCACAGTGGCAGTTAACATAGCAAAATGAGATGGCGTTGTATCCTGCATAAGAAATGCTAAAACGGAATAGATCACAAAACACAACCCACATTGAGCAAGTCCAATAAAAATAACAGAATATGACAAAAACTGTCCCAGCAGATATGGCTGAACAAAAAGTGCTCTAAGCACCATTTCAGGAAAATCCTCAAGCATAATATCCAACAAGGGATTTATACAATGCTATAAAAGAAAAGAAAAGTAAAATGTATACATCAAAAAATAATGAACTTGGAATCCAATAATTAAGGAACACTCAATATATTTTGAAGAAAAAAGAAATAAATGAAGGGCAAAAAATAGAAAAAGACAAAGACCTCTCCAAATGCACCCCTCCCTATGATGGTCAGCAGTTCAAAATCATCAACACCCATTTTATGTCTTTGTAGACGCATGTATTCAGTTTCCTTTTTCTCTAAATATTTCAGAAGATTGTTCTGCTCTTCCTCAGAAACTTCAGCATCAGCAAGCTTACTCTCCAAGATCCAGCGTCTAAAATTAATAACGGCAAGAATTACAAATAAACAAATTAAAAACAATAGTTAATCAACCATTTCAATTTCAAAATCATTAAGAGTGACTAAGATAAGCACTTAGCAATGCAGCATAGGCTGGAAAGATAACATTAAATTGCAATTGTCAAAAGGGATAGATAAGAAACCCAAAGACACATACTTCATTTAAAAGCATCTCTACCTTTAGAACATTAAATAAAAAGGGTGGCCCACTGCACTCTACCTTTAGAACATTAACTTTCTAAATTTCAAACCTATTAAACATGGCTGAGATAACCACTCTAATGCATCCTATGCCGGAGATATTACATTCACAATAAATAGAAAGAAGCAAAAAAAAAACAATGAAGTAAGGCCTTCCCTCACTTCTCCATTTGTGATTGCTGCTGAGCTTAGTTTATTTCTTGCTGTATTTCATTTTCAGATTCAATTAAAATTATAAACTCTATCATTTTTCTCATCGTTTCTTAGAGTTTCCTGCACTTTTCTTGAATTCCACAATATTTCCTTGAATTTCCTGCACATTTTCTGCTCATTTTCAAGAAAACTTCAGATCTGATCATAGAATTCCAGTTCCACAACAGATATGCAAGAATTTCAAGAATTTATCCCTAAAAATCTACATCAGTATGTGCTATGCATACATATTTATATGAATTACATGTGAAATGTGGTACGCACTGCATCAGACATGCACGACAATGCATGTCACTTGGTGTTTTTGATGTCATTAAACCATTATGGATGGATGTCTTGTTTATATGATGGTTTCTAAGCCTATATTTGTATTTATTCTAGCAATTCCTCATGTTTCATCTTAAAATTCTATCATTTGCATGTTTCCATACGTTTCCTTCATTTTACAGGATTTCCACCGAAATTTCCAGTTAAAATAGAAACGTTTCCGTTTCCATAGTGAAACCAAAATGTAAAACCTTGCAAGAGACTGCACCATAAAGGCAGTATCCCAAAATACCATTCACACATCATACATGTCGATCTCCAGACCCAATCGAAACATCAAGGTTACATCGTGTATAAACACGAAGCACAGCTTCATAGGAAAGAAAATCGTCAATTCAATGACACTTCCAGGCTAAAATCTATGAAAGCTACCATGAGTCTAACCACCTCGCCATTTATTTAAAAATAAAAAATAAAAGAGTCTAACCATGTCCTAACTCCCCGGGAAGAATCCTTTCCTGTGTGACTTACTAGAAGACAAAAAAATCCCAAAAAAGTATGATAGGAGAGACTTTTATACTCCAAAGTTGTTTAGCGAAACACTCGAACTCTAAATGTGACACCATGTGCATCCATATAGATGGAAATTTATATACCGTTTATACACAACATATGCCAAAATAAACATACAAACCAAAGCAATAAGATAGAAAAAGTATTAATAGCACTAGAGTTCAGCATTTATATGAAATAGAAAAATATATTTCCAAGATTCTTCCTTTCGAATTTCTATCACAAAATAGTTAATAGTCGTATCTGTAAACTTGTCAAAACCAAC
This sequence comes from Tasmannia lanceolata, assembly GCF_043159265.1. NCBI lineage: Eukaryota > Viridiplantae > Streptophyta > Magnoliopsida > Canellales > Winteraceae > Tasmannia > Tasmannia lanceolata. The sequence continues at coordinate 19,952,029 of NW_027518685.1, forward strand.
TCGAATTTTCTGATCTTCTAGAATAACCTAAGAATGGAAGTTTGTATGTACCTCTCTTTCCGATCTTGCAAGCATTTCATCTGAGACTTGTAATGATTCTCAATATACTGTTTTGCAGCAGCAACTTTCTGTTTAGTGATGTTCGAAGGAGCCTCATCACAAGGAGGCTTCTGCTCATCCTTCCCACTCTCAGTTTCCTTCTTCATTGGTCCAGTTTTCATTTTATCCCTAGGTTGGAATTTTTTAAACCAGCTCCTTGCAGAATCCATTTCAATCACTACAACATCATCTTCAACTGCACCTTCTTTTCAATCTAAGCACTACCAAGCACCAACAAAGACAATGTTATTTCAATTCACAATCCTGCATTATATGTCAACCAAAGTACAAAAATTCAATTCATCAGAAAAGAAATTCAAAAAATACAGACCAATGCCATATATAGTAAAAGAATCAAATATGGAATCGTTTAAATAATGCAACTACATTAAAGATGGGATCAAAAGTTTGGTCACACAGGATATCTCTCCAAGGTAGCACCACCTTAACTAGGCCATGGGCCAACCGCACCAATAAAAAGATCCTAACCATCTGATCACTGGCCTAAAAATTACCATTTAAACAACAAAAGGTCAAAGGTTCACTCCAATTGACAACAAGACTTTTTCCCCTAGGCCTATCCATGGTGAGCCCCATCACTTGACCACTTACATTCACTCCAATTGACAACAAGACTTTTTCCCCTAGGCCTATCCATGGTGAGCCCCATCACTTGACCACTTACAATTACTCTACATTAGCTACATCAAGAGTGGATATTGGGGCGAGACACAATTTTGAGATGTCCTGCTCACTACCTTCCTATGTATATAAAAACAAAAAGAAGAATGAAGAAAGAGCTGATTTCCATTAATCATTTATGTACTGACTTCAACCCTAAAATCCAAAACTGTAGATTAAATTCTGCCAAATACTTTAACTACAAACACAACAAAAAAGCTTACAACTCTTCATTAAATCTCATATTTCTGCACTAAATTCAACAATAATTTATTTATTTTTCCAAAACATCTGCAATTCCACACCAAAGTTCAAACAAAATGACCATTAAAAGCTACTTAAATTACAATTAATCATAATCATATCATATCCCACAAAACAGTGGACAGAGAAAAAAAAAATCCAAGATAAGATTTTCCAACATAAATGTTTATGTTTTTCTTGCAATCCAAACATGGCCTAAAGATCTCGAGAAGGTCAACGAAATCCTGCCTGCCACTACCAAAAGAACCCTAATTATTACAAAAAAAAATCCACATCAGTCACCGAATTTTAAAACCAAATCCAAGAATATGAACTGAAATTCAGCGAAAAAAAAAGTACCAGCATACTAAAAAGCCTCATCTCTCTGACAATAAAATCTACATTTCTACACCAAATTCAGCTCTGGAAACCTCTAAATAACAACCAGAATCCAGTAACTACGAGGAAGAAAGAAAAAAAAAACCCTATTGTCCATCAAGAAACCTCATTTGTGCGCAAAATTAAACCCTAGAAAAAGCAAAACAGATGAAAAATTCATACCTACACAGAATTCGAGATCTTTAACTCGAAAACGACTGTTGGCGACCTTAGCTTTGAGTACCAGCAATATTGTAACCGCGTTCTAGAAAGAAAAAGCATTTTTTTTCAAACACAATTAATTAACGAGTTTTGAATTACTAAAAACTCCCCAGCTTTCTTTAAATGAACGAGTCGACTCGATTATATAACTCGGTGAGTCTTGAACAATTCTAACAAATACAGGTATTGTGAGTTTTAAGTATATCTGGGTTTAGTTACCTTGATGGATGGAGAATATAAACCACTTTTCTCAAATTTAATGATTTTTTCTTTCAATTATTTAAAAAAAAAAAAAACTTAATATAAATAAGAAAAATGTGAAAACTAAGGGCCTGTTCTTTAACCCTTCTATTGAACGCTTCTGCTGTGGGTGCGACTCGGGTTGATTTTTGGGAATTCGGGTTGAGGCTTTACCTTAAAATCGGGTCGGGTTTGCAATAATTCTAAATCATTTTTTAGCAAGCGCTCAACCCGACCTGACCCAAGTTGCACCCCTGACTTCTGCACTTGAAGAATTCACAAATCAATAATATGTGTAGAATGGCATTCTGCAACATAGCTCGTTCCGCCCATTTCTCTGAATTCTCTTAAAGTAGTACCTGTGATGCTATTTTTTCGAAATGATTCAGAGCCACTCCGCCAAATTCCATTTGGTCCATTTAAAAGGGGTGGATATATCACTTCCCTATTAAAAAATGGGATTTTGTAGGGAATTTTGCGGAAAGGCATTTCGCAGCTGACTTTTGCATGGGAAAGCAGCCACCTGGGATGAATTAAATGAATAAGACAAAATCTATTGGAAAGTTAGCCAGCGTGGCTGTTCTCTCATGCAAAAGTCAGCCGTGAAATTTCCTACCAAATCCCTAAAAAATATTAGAAAGTGAGCATGTGTGGATATTTTCTCATGCAAAAGTGAGCAGTGAAATTCCTTAGCAAATCCCTAAAAATATTGAAAGACGATAGCCATTTCATAAAAGGGAATGATAAATTCGCACCCCCCAGTAGGATTATTCGCAGCCCTGCTACTGTGATCTGACGTCAAAAAGCATCAAAAAGAGGTAAACGTTAATAGATTCTAAAGCTTTTTTGACATCGAATCACGTTACAATAGAGCGAATAATCCTACAGGGGTGCGAATTTATCATCACCCTTCATAAAATCATAAGACCATTTCGAGTATTACTTTCGAATTTTATTTGTAAATTTCCCCAGCCCATCCGAGTCGGGGTCCGAGTTCCAATATGAGGAAGGGTTTGGTGATGTGAAAGGCCATTTTCGTCAATTAAAAAATATTGTAGTGCTTTATCATTAGATATTAAACGTCGTGCAAGTCACGATGACGTGTTCCTCAAGTTGCCGTCCATTTAAGAATTCTCGCCGGGTACCGGTAATAAAAACCAGTAGCGACACTGGCATTGATTCGCCAAACTGACACGTGGCGGTTTTGTACAACACAAATACTTCTCACGCGTTTTGAGAATCTCGCGATAGGGTCCGTACACGTGGCAGAAAGCTGGACCATCCTCATTAACCGGGTCACTGGGAGAGTTACAAAAGAGTAATGCTAGGAAACCGAGAGTATGACTTAAAAGGGGACCGAACAAATTGTTTCACGCCCCAACATTAATAGTGACGAGCAATCCCTCAAGTATGGGGAAATTATCAAAAGGTTAATTTTTCTCATTGCAGGTCCCGTTTTAGGCCCTACTCTAGGTCTTCATATCATTTTCCATTTTCAAAAGGTACCGTACAGGGTTAAAAACATGAAGTACCATCGAAAGCCCTAATAGTCCCTTATTTTTTCAAAAGGTACTGTACGGACCACAGTATAGGATGATCCAGACCGTCCATTTGATGGGCCACAGCGTAAGTAGATTGTGCCCAAAAAATCATTTCCATAGGATGCTTTATAGATCAGAGCGCTAGGGTCATCCTATGGAAATGATTTTTGGGGCACAACCTATTTACGATGTGTTCCATCACATGGACGGTTTGAATCATCCTATAATGCATTCGGTATCTTACTTTTTGAAAAATAAGGGACTATAATGGCTTACACCATATAAAATCTCCCCTCTTCGTCTCCTTAAAATTTAAAGGGAAAAATACACTTAGACCCCCGGTGGTTTCTGACACATTCAACTTAACCCCTAATGTTTAAAAAGTTTCAAGTTGACCCCTTGTGGTTTCAATTTGTGTAAGGTAGACCCCCTCAGTTGATGGGTCATCTACAAATCGAAGGGTTAGGATAATCCTATGGAGCTGATTTTTTGGGCACATCCTATCTATGTCAAGGCCCATCAAATGAACACTTTGGATCATCCAAATAATGTGGGCCCACCGTGTTTTTCGTAGTGTTTGGATTTGAGTATGGGGTTGGAGGGGTGCAACGGGGTCGTCATTAGCATTGATAGTGTTTCAAAAGAGGGGGCCTACCTTATACAAATTGAAACCACAGGGGGTCTACTATTAACTTTTTAAACACTAGGAAACGCACGTGGGACCCAAATATCAGTTCAAATAGTGCAAAATGAAGTAACAATCTAACATTGGAGTTGATTACAATGAACAACTACCTATGATTTATTCATATAATAGAGAAAACAATATTACCTTACCTTTTACCGAAATTTTCATCTAAAACCGAAACGTCCACATTTCCAAGACGATCGAAACTTAAATTGAAATTTAAAATCTTGCTCTTAAGCATGGTTTGAAATTTCGACTGAAATCCAAATCCGGTCAACCCGAAATGAAATTTCGTTTTGCCTCGAAATTTTATTCCAAAATTTAACCCCAAAAAATATGGATTTTATCCCTTATTTAATATAATCCTGAAATTTCGATCGAGTTAAAGTATCTTTTAAATTGATTTTTATGGATTTTGCGGATTTGGCCTGAAATCCGACTAAATCAATGAACGACTATTTTTCTCGTATAGAATTTTGACCAAAATTTTAGTAATTTCAGATAAATTTTGGGATAATATTAAATAATTATTAATATTATTTAATATTATCCTAGCCCTCCAATCGATATAGGTTGATCCTAGCCCTCCAATCAATAGAGGTTTCCATAATTGTTGTTCCTCTTGAGGTGTCTGGAATCCGTTAATATTTTGCAAGTGTCAAGTAGTTGTTTCGTCACTGTCATATGTCTTTACCTCTTCTTGATATTTTTTTTCGTAATTGTCATAGACAGGTACTCTGTATCGGTACTTTTCGTATGTAGATTACGATTTTACCTTAAAAAAGTAGTTAATACCATAACTTATTATTAAAGAGAATCGGCATAATACAGCTGGGATATAGATGGGATTTTTGGAAATGCATAATACAGTTGGGATATAGATGGGTTTTTTGGCAAAGGGTGGAAGAACTTAACCTAAAGATTCCGCCTTCATATATATAGTAGTTAGATTAGATTAGATTAGATTAGATTAGATTAGATTAGATCAGATCGTTCGATTAGAGTTTAAGTTGAATGTGTCAGAATCCACGGGGGTCTAAGTGTGTTTTTCCCAAATTTAAAAGAAATACCTTTCCCCCACTTTCTTTCCATAAAAAATCCATAATTCTTGTACCCTTTTTTCTGAAAATCACAGCTTAGATTTCTACAAACAAGAAATGTTCTTTTCTCATTTACAATGCGAGAAAAAAAATCTCTTTTCAATCTATAAATGTTTCTCATTCTTCTCTGCCGTTGTCCCAAAACCCAACACTATAAGCTGCAGACAACTAACAAAATCAGCTCCGAATTCCTTAAGTTTTGAAGGGTTTTCCCCAAATTTAGAGGAAGAGCTAAGGGATCACTCTTTGTCTGTTTTGCAACATTGTTCTGGTGCTTCTGATCTTCGAAAAGGGCACCAAATTCATGCCCAAATCGTTGTGAATGGAATCCGCGATGTGGGTTTTATAGGAACAAAGATATTATGTATGTATATTCTTTGTAAAAGTTTCTTAGATGCGAAAAACATGTTTTATCGGCTTGAAAGGCAGTACTCTTTGCCTTGGAATTGGATGATTAGGGGATTTACCATGATGGGTTGGTTCAAATTTGCGTTGTTGTTTTACTTTAAGATGTTGGGTGGTGGTGTTTCTCCTGATAGGTATACATTTCCTTATGTAATTAAGGCTTGTTATAGTTTATATGCTGTAACATTGGGTAGATTTATTCATGGGACTATTGAGATGATGGGTTTAGAGATGGATGTCTTTGTGGGTAGTTCCTTGATTAAAATGTATGCAGAAAATGATTGTATAAGTGAGGCACGGAGAGTGTTTGATAATATGCCTCAAAGAGATTCTGTTTTGTGGAATGTGATGGTTAATGGATATGTAAAAAATAGGGATTTTAATGAAGCGCTTGGATTGTTTTGGGCTATGAGAAGATCAGAAACACAACCCAATTCTGTTACGTTTGCTTGCATCCTGTCTGTTTGTGCCTCAGAGGCGAAGCTCGAATATGGTGCTCAGCTTCATGGGCTTGCAATTAGATGTGGGATTGATTTAGAGGCTTCCGTGGCTAACACATTGTTAGCCATGTATGCCAAATGCCAATGCTTGGTCGATGCTCGTAAATTGTTTGATACTATGCCTCAAAAGGATTTGGTGACTTGGAATGGGATGATTTCGGGATATGTTCAAAATGGGTTTAAGGATGAGGCTTTGGATTTGTTCTGTGAGATGCAATCAGTTGGTGTCAAACCAGATCCAATCACATTTGCAAGTTTTCTTCCTTCGTTTTCTGGATCGGCTGGTCTGAAACAAGGTAAGGAGATCCATGGTTATATTGTTAGAAATGGAGTGCTTTTGGATGCATTTTTGAAGAGTGCACTTATTGATATATATTTCAAATGCAGGGATGTAGATATGGCATGTAAAGTTTTTGATAGAACGGGCACAGTAGATGTAGTAATTTTCAGTGCGATGATATCTGGTTATGTGCTAAATGGGTTGAGTAATGAAGCTCTAGAGATGTTCCGTTGGTTGCTAAGAGAGCAAATAAAACCCAATTCAGTGACACTGGCTAGTATTTTACCAGCATGTTCCTGTTTGGCTGCTTTGAGGTTGGGGATGGAGCTACATTGTTACATTATTAAGAATGTGCTCGATGGAAAATGTTACGTGGGAAGTGCACTAACTGATATGTATGCTAAATGTTGGAGATTGGATATTGGCTGTTGTATATTTGAAAAGATGGACGAAAAAGATGTTGTATCATGGAACACAATTATCACTAGTTGTTCCCAGAACGGCCAACCCGAAAAAGCTATACAATTTTTCCGCCAGATGGGATTCGAAGGAATGAGATATGATGGCGTCACTATATCTGCTGCTCTCTCAGCATGTGCAAATTTGCCAGCATTGCTTTATGGAAGAGAGATTCATGGGTTCATGATGAAAGGTGACTTGAGCTCTGATCTCTTTGCCGAGAGTGCACTGATAGACTTGTATGCTAAATGTGGGGAGTTGGTTTTTGCTCGCCGTGTCTTCGACACAATGGAAGGAAAGAATGAGGTCTCATGGAATAGTATTATTGCTGCTTATGGGACTCATGGTAAAGTTAAGGATGCCTTTTGTTTATTCGAGGAAATGAAGGACTCTGGAATTCAACCAGATCATATCACCTTTCTGACTATAATATCTGCCTGTAGTCATTCTGGAATAGTTAATGAAGGTTTTCAATATTTCCGTTGCATGAGTGATGAATTTGGGATTGTTCCTCGGATGGAGCATTATGCTTGTATGGTTGATCTATTTGGACGTGCTGGGCGCTTGGATGAGGCATTGGGCTTCATAAAAACAATGCCATTTGAACCAGATGCTGGAATTTGGGGTGCATTGCTTGGAGCTTGCCGAGTTCATGGCAATGTTGAACTTGCCGAACTTGCTTCTGAACACCTTTTTGAGTTGGATCCTCAAAATTCTGGATACTATGTGTTGTTGTCAAACATCCATGCTGTGGCGGGTCGATGGGAGAGTGTTCAGAAAGTGCGAAGCTTGATGAAGCAAAGAAATGTGCAAAAAGTACCGGGCTGCAGCTGGATAGAAATCAACAGCATCACTCATATGTTTGTTTCGGCTGACGGAAATCACCCAGAGTCGGCAGAGATTTATTTGTTCTTGAAAACTCTCCTTCTAGCGCTAAGGGAAGCAGGCTATGTTCCCAAACCGGAGCTTCCTATCTACCCATCGCCCATGGTCTCCCACAACCAGGTCAGTCCCTACCACCTTTTCTTTCTTTAGGGTAAACGGTTAAATATTATTTAGACGATGCATACAGCAGACGTATAGATAGGAACAGCAAGTACTCATAGAGGGATATTATTGCTGATGATAAGACTTGCTGTCTCTCTACTCCTTCCCCAAGATTGTCCGCCAAATCATTTGCTGATCTCGGGCTATTTTTCTCTACACAATCCAGTACATCCAAGCTAACATCCTGCTAATCTCCTATGCCCCTACGATCTTCTTAGATCCCTAGAAATCACATCTCTAGGATAACCCTCCACCAAAAGGGAATCAAACAGTTCCAACCTAAATCTCTGCAAACTGGTAGGGAGAGCTCACACTTTTGCTTCATTTGAATTGGCAACTTGAATTGGTTCGGAGAACACTTTGATCACTTCTCCCATGAAGTTCATAAACACTTCTCCCAAACCTTACAAGACGGGATTACCTTTTTACTTTACATCCAAAACTTAATTTGAGTTAACTTATTGGTGGAGAGGGTTATTTCAGTAAAGATCTAGATCTCAGATACTTTCAATGACAAAAAATTTCCATTTTTTAAAGAATATTCTCAATGGCGTTGCGGCTGTATCCCAACAATCTATACTTGAACTTTTTCATCTAATGGTATCTATCTTGAATCTCTTGATTTCAGTGATTAGCTTTCCCAATGAATTATTTTCCTTCTTGAAAGTACCATTTCTTTCTACACATAAATGCCAAAGAATCGCATAGGGTGTTACTAGCCAAAGCATTCTTCTGTTAGTTGGCACCCAACAATCTGGCATTCCAACTCAAGAAAGTCAGTTCGGACATTTATCCCTAAGAGCTTTCCAATTTTTTAGTGGGAAGGAGCAATGTGTCAATAAGTGGTCCGAAGATTCTTCTTCTTTTTTGCATAAAACACAAATCTTGCGAGGCAAAATCTTTTCTTTGTAAGTCTTTTGCATGTGCTTAGCTTGCCCACCATCATCATCAATCGATATCCCTCCACCTTATGTGGACTAGAAGGTCGAGAAGCTCATTTGCTTCGAGTAAGATGGCCTTGAAAAAATATTTTATTGAGAACCGCACATTGGGATTCGGGATCCAAACTTGTTTGTCAGGTCCATACCAACGCGTAGAGGAAGCCCGAGGTATGAATCAATAAGTTCCATTCTATATCCCAATATTTCGACAAACACATTTAGCTTCGGGTCTTCAACATCTTTCTTACCACCACACTTTTTCCAAAATCTGCTCTTAAACTCAAAGCTACCTCAAACCATCTTACAGTCTTTTGGAGACTCTTCATTACCTTCAAGATTTTAATTATAGAAAATATGATGTTGTACACGAATTGTAAATTAGATATGCTAGGAGTGTTTATACTAACTTTACAGCCTTCAACCATTCATTTTCCCTTGGATACTTAGTAATAGGCTTAGAGCTAATGAAAAGAAAGGGGGATAGTGGCTTGTCTTAACCCTCTTGAGCTATGGAAAACCTATCTGGAGCCATTTAGAAGCATTGGGAAGGAGGCCGTTGATATGCATACGTAGAGCCATACCCTCCACTTCTCCCTAAACCAATATAGTCAACATACTCCCAATTGACGCCATCACATGCCTTTTCCATGCTGAATTTACAAATAGAATCTCTTTTCTTTCCCACTTCCCCGAGTTCAAGCATTGGTTGTTGTATGCATTTCCTAAAATTATAAACATGGGGCGTGTACGACATCCATGTCCCAAATGAGCAACTTGTGACCTAAAATATTAATGAAATGCATTTCCTCAAACCATCCTAAAATCATTTGAAAACTCTTTAGTTCCTTCAAGCTTTTATCTATAGATTATCTGATGTCATCCACGAATTGTAAATTAGGTATACTAGTAATGTTTCCACTAACTTTATAACCTTCAAGCATGCCTTTTCACTTGGCTACTTCGTAATAGGCTTAGATCTAATGAAAATAAACATGTGAAGGAAAAAACCACTAGGTAGCCATTTATAGGCACTTCGTTAGTATGCATGCATATATCCATCAACTCCACTTCCCCCCTGGATATGTTTTTTGGGTCACAACCTATTTAAGTTGGGGTCAAAGAAATGAATGGTGTGGATCGCCCCCACTATCTTTTATCGTCCTTTCATATTTCTGGGAACACCATATAAAAACTCTTACTGATAGATAGATGTGCCGCATTTAATAAGTAATAGCACTTAACTGCAGATCAGTAAATAAATTTAATAGTTTAATTTAATCAGTACATAAATAGATAGATGGATTAGATGTCCCCAGTTTTCAATAGTGAAATTTAGTGGTCCTTAAGGCCATTTAAAATCCTATAAATGTAAATTTATCTTAATAGCTTATAAATGTTAATTTTTCTAACTATAAACAGTGTTTCAAAATGCAGATGGGGATCAAAATGCGGCCAAAACAAATGCTAGTCGACTTGGCATGACGTGATTGAGTAGTCGGTTGATGCAAACATAACTCTAGGGAGTCAAAGGAGTTATGATTGACTTTATCGGTCAAAATGCGGACTCAGACAGAAACGCGACCAAGGTAAAGTGGAGTCAACTTGGGTGAGTCGATGATGACGTGAGGGAGTTTTGAATCTATGCGTATGAATATAAAAATTTGACTATCTCATAATCTAAATCCAAGGATTTTTTTGTATAATAATAGGAAAACTATGCCCCCTGCACCACCAATGTCTTTTTTTCTGAACATATACAAGTAATATAAAAACAAAGGAAGGCCAATGCCATACATGCAAAAAAGGGTAGTGGCGCAGCCCCACCAAAATAAACAACAAGAGAAAAAATTTTGCTGGAGAGATATATGAAATGTTGGATCAGATGGTGAGAACATTGAAAGATGAAGGATGTGGAGATGGATGGAAAGGAGCAAGTGCTTATCCATCATAGTGAGAAGTTGTTCTGCTTCTCTATCATGCTTGTAGTGCAGCCTCATGGATTTGTTCCACTCTCTGTAAATTTTCCTATTTGTTTGAATGGACACTCTTTGTAAATTTTCTTCTGTGCTAAATAAATTAAATGTTCTTTTGTGAATGCGATGTGTATGTGTGCAGGCTCTACTCTATAAAGCAGGTTCTGTATCTAAACAAATGTATTTTACCCATGTTTTGGGATTTTTCAGAATTTAAAAAAAATTTAAAAATATCAATTTTAGCGGCGGTGATAACCGTCGGTACATGGTATATCGACATATATAGCAGCGGTCATGACCGCTCCTTTATATGAATATACACAAGTGGTCTATTTTGGAGCAGTTATGACCTCTAGTAAGACATACACCGACTGGACTTTTAGCCGCGGTCTAATGTCCACTAGTAAAGTCACACCAGCAGTTTTTTGGGCTTTCACCAGCGATCATGACCGCTCCTGAAAACCTTTTTTTTTTGTTGTACTGGCATTATTTTCATACCTCAGAGGCTCTAAGTGTGGGTCAAAATTCGATGGTAATATTCACGAAATCCGCATACACGATTCTACAAGATTGCATTATTTTCATACCTCAAAAGTGTGGGTCAAAGTTCAATGGCAACATTCATGATAATCGCATACACGAATTTGGATGTTGCGTGATATGAGCAAGGTTTAAAATCACTCAAAAACTGATTTGACTCATCCAACTCATGTTAGTCTTGGTCAAGAACGAAGGGAAACTTAAGTGCAGAATAGGGGCTTCTTCCAACCAAGTCGGGCATGTGACTTTGTAGAATTTTTCCTCCCTCTCTACTCTCTAGCTACCAATTTTCCCAAGTCTTGAACTCTTTATTATTTCGTACTTGCCGATCCATATTTTTTCTCTACATACAGTAATGATTTTATTTAAACAAGAACAGGAAATACAAAAAGAAGAACAAGCTAACAAAAAACAGACAAAAACTAACCAGCCTACAACATCTGACCACATGCATTCTGTACCCCAATTTCAGTACAATTAGCACCAAAATTTCGTAAACAATCTTTCCTAGCATTTCCTTATTGATGTATATGGAAGAAGAAAGTACCAAAACAAACAGACCACAAAACTTTCATGCCTTGGAAGTAATTTCTCAACAACCATGGAGGATTACTGTCATCCTTACTACATAATTCTATTGAGTCGCTTTCAATTCAAACTTTGGTGGTAGGGAATGGCTCCAAATGTTTTATCCCTTCCCAAGCCACTATTACCTCTGCCTTTATCACCACAAGGACCTGGACATGCCAGCAAGATCCTACCATTAACATCCAAGATAATCCCCTCTATTCCATCTTTCAAGGCCTATACAATTTCCACCATAATTGCTAATCCCATAAAAATTTAGTCCTTGCATAAAGTCCAGTCATTAACAATATCGTGTACAGAAATACGAATAAACAGCTAGTTTAAGAAGTGTGTTGAGAGACCTCTTTACTTGTTATAGTATCTATAGTATTTTTTTTTTCCTTGGCAAGCTCGACGATTCCTTCTTTCCAAATAAGTTGGACAAAAGAAGGAATAGAATTTCCCACATACAGTATAGCCTCTTGTTTAGAAAAGGTCTACTATTCCACCATCTCCAAAGATCAACAGAATGAGTAGTTCGTTGTCTCACAAATGTTTCTCTTAAACATATCTTGCCCTGGAATGAACACCAGAGAAATGAAACACCTCAAGGAGAGGCAGGGAGACTTCTGGAAAGTTGGAAAATCAACGTAGGAAACTAAGGAAAAGGGATGGAAAGTGTTCTGGAAAAGTTGGAAAGGCTGCACCCCCCCCGGAGCAAATTCCTGGCTCCACCCCCGGAGAGAGGATAAGTTTTTCGAATCATTTTTAATCGTGAGTCTAGTTTTGAATGTTGTTGGGGGAAGGAAACTTCGAAATACTTTTTCCCTAGATCTTCAAACTGGGCACTTTAATCACGTAGATCGCCGCTCGTTAGGAGCGCCATAATAGAATGCATTTTTACCTTGTCATTTTTAAACTCCACAAATCGAAGGGTCAGGATGATCCTATAGAGCTTATTTTTTGGACACACCCTATCTATGGCAAGGTATCAAATGAATCCTTTTGGATCATCCAAACAATGTGGGCCTCCTATATTTTGGGGATTATCTACTCGATTGAGTAGAAACACCTTTACACACATGTATGGGTTTTGCTAGGGACCATCGCAGAATGCATTTCGCAGACCAGGAGTTGCAAGAGTGCCACCTGGGCTCACTTTTTCAACAGATTTTGTCTTATTCATTTAATTCATCTGAGGTGGCTTCTCTCACATGCAACAGCTCAGCCGCAAAATGCCTTCTGCGATGGTCCCTAGCAAAATCCCATATTATAATCATATAAATATTTTAGTTGGGCCAAATGACATTGGCAACCAGCCCAAAGTGGAATCTTGATTGCTTATTAGCAAATGGTCTTAGCATACTTTTCTTCAAAAATGTGATTGGCAACTTCAGAAAACGAAAAATGATTTTGAGGAGCCATATTCTTAAAATTAGTGCTCGTCCTGGCGCCGTAGCTTCCCCTGGACTAAGACTCCTTGCATGCTCTCAATGTGGGCCAGACAACTTGCACGGTTTTGTTTCGCAAGTTGGGCGCATTACGGGTGCAACTTGGGTCTATTTTTTGGGAATTCAGGTTGAGTTTTTACTATGAAATCGAGATGGGTTCTGATTGGTTCCAATTCTTTTTCTAGCAAAATTATCTCAACCCGACCTGACCCAATTTGCACTCCGACTAGTCATGGATGGAGTGGCTATACCATCCTCTTTGGTATCTTGCTAGCATGCCTCTTAAAAACCCTTGAACCATATGTCTTCTTTTCTACAAATATGAATACAAGGCTCCCTCTCTTCAAGACCAATCTTTCAGCTAATTGGCACCTCCGAGTAACCATAAAAACACACATCAAGTGTGATGAGCAGATCAACATATTTCTTTCAATTTGATTCCTTCTCACATGAATGAAACTTTTGTGTCAGGCCACTCAAAAAACTATAGAAACACACACACACACATCAAATGGGCTAAGTAAATTAATTCATTCTTTCAATGTGATCTCATCTATATATACGCACCATAGGTTGTAACAAGGAGTACGATCCATAGGTTGTAACAAGGAGTACGATGGGGCTTGGGCTTGATAAAAGAATACAATTTAAGTAAGTTACTTTGCTCAAGGCATTTGACAATAGTTTTAGATGTGGCTCATTATTAAATTTATTATTGTGACTTTTTGTGAGAAAGAATTTATGGGTTTTGATTAAGAAAAAAAGGTTTTTAAAATTAAACCTACCGATAGTTTTAATTATCTTTGTCATTTTACACCAACAACATCAATCTATTCGTATATAAATTTTATTATTAGTACTAAAATGTTCTAACTTTTATATTTGTTTTCTTATGTACATCCTAGGTTACTATTGAAAAATTGTTTATATGTAAATGAGATATCGGAGGAAGCCGAACAGATAGGTTAGTGCTATTGCACCTTTTTAATATATATACGCGCGCGCACACACACACACACACAGAGAGAGAGAGAGAGAGAGAGAGAGAGAGAGAGAGAGAGAGAGAGAGAGAGAGAGAGAGTAGCTACACATACGTGTAGCTAACTTAGCTACACGGATGGCTTCAAATACAGTGGGCCCACATTGTTTGGGTGATCCAAACCATTCATTTGATAGGCCCTCACATAGATAGGGTGTGCCCAAAAAATCAACTCCATTGGATGATCCCAACCCTTCAAACTGTGGAGGCAAAAATGGACTGATTTGTGAATTTTTGCCTCCACAAATCATAGGGTTGGGATGATCCTATGGAGCTGATTTTTTGGGCACACCCTATCTATGTGAGGGCTCATCAAATGAATGGTTTGCATCACCGAAACAATGTGGGGCCCACTGTATTTTAAGGCGTCGGTGTAGCTAAGCTAGAGAGAGAGAGAGAGAGAGAGAGAGAGAGAGAGAGAGAGAGAAGAGTTCCTAGTTCCTACTCCCTAGAGTAGATAACTTATCTACTCCCTAGGCTTAAAATATAGTAGGGGCCACATTGCTCGGGTGATCCAAAGCATTCATTTGATGGGCCCTCACATAGATAGAGATAGAAGAGTTCCTAGTTCCTACTCCCTAGAGTAGATAACTTATCTACTCCCTAGGCTTAAAATATAGTAGGGGCCACATTGCTCGGGTGATCCAAAGCATTCATTTGATGGGCCCTCACATAGATAGGATGTGCCTAGGGCTGGCAATTTCACCCGTGAAACCGGGGATCCGCCCCGCCCCTCCCTGAATGGGGCGGGGATGGGGGCAGAGACGGGGTCTTAAAAAATTTCCCGAAGCGGGAACGGGGCGGGGATGGAGATTGACCCGCCCCGCCCCGTTTTACTATGCAAGCCATTATCAATATCCTCTTATTTTTGTCTTGTTTTAGTGTTTTTTAAGTTAACAGTAAATATTTTTTTTATGCTAGTGATATTAGCACTACCATATTTTGATAAGTGCACAAATACGGCTTGTCTTTTTCTTTTTTTGGGATGTTAAAAAGCTTTTTTGAGGTGAGGATTTTTGTGTCGGGCGGGGATGGGGATTAGGTATTCCCCGTGGGGCAGGGATTCCCCGCCATCCCCCGAAGCGGGGATGGGGAATGGTCCTTCCGGCGGGGACGGGGAATGCAACATCCGCCCCCGCCCCGCCCCGCCCCGTTGCCAGCCCTAGGTGTGCCCAAAAAATCGGCTCCATATGATCATCCCAACCCTTCGATTTGTGGAGGTAAAAATGGACAGGTATAAACCTTCTCAAATTTGTCCTTTTTTTTCCTCCACAATTCGAAAGGTTAGGATGATCCTATGGAGCTGATTTTTTGGGCACACCTTATCTATGTGAGGGCCATCAGATGTATGCTTGGATCACCCAAACAATGTGCCCCCACTGTATTTTAAGCCTATGGAGTAGAAACACGTATAATAGAGTAATAACATGAACATTTGAATATGCTTCTTTCATAATAATTTTTAGAAAGTAGATCATAGATTCTAAGATTTTTGAAGCCCTATTACTTGTTAATGAATAAATTGGTGTTAGACCCAATGTTGAATTTATAATTAGCTTTACAAAAGTTATCACCAAACTGCTTTTACGGTCGCATCATGATGTAGCATATAAAGAAGCACATCTGTCCATCATTTGAACAATGTTAGATGGCATGGAGCTCAGGATGGTAAAGACTTTATTTATCGTACACGAGAGAAGTACAGGTATATAAGATTCCATTACATACCATTTCAAAAAAAGATTCCATTACATTCCAGACCCTTCATGGAAAAACTTTGATATTCTTCTTGAGAGAACACCAAAATGGGCCGGCGTTTCAGAGTACCTCCAAATGGTGAGTCGAATATCACCGGTGAGTCCATTTATTTGAACTCACCATGATACCATTCTTAAACTTACCATGATAGCATTTCTTAAACTTACCATGATACCATTCTTTTCAACATGTTTCTTCATTACAAGAAGGTGAAGCTTGTGAAGTGCAAGGTGATTCATTACATAACTGTAGTCAGAGGGTTGTTTTAAGGATTTTTTTTTTTTTTTTCATTGCAAAGATTGTTGATGCTAGAGTCGATTTTTATTTTTTTTGAATTCATTACAGTCAAATTTCACTGGAAGAATCTAATCATTGATCCGATGTCCAGTGTATAAGATTGTCATTACCGAACAGATGGGTCTCATGTTTGAGTCCAATGTAATTGTCATTACAGAACATATGGGTTGT
The DNA here is from genome assembly GCF_043159265.1 of Tasmannia lanceolata. Taxonomy (NCBI): domain Eukaryota; kingdom Viridiplantae; phylum Streptophyta; class Magnoliopsida; order Canellales; family Winteraceae; genus Tasmannia; species Tasmannia lanceolata. The sequence continues at coordinate 19,968,649 of NW_027518685.1, forward strand.
ATCCTAGAGTTGAATGTATTTTGATCAGATGTTAGTGTTACAGTCGCATGTATGAATTTCATTCAGTGATTAATATGATTGTTGGTTGGATTTTCTGGAAACATTTGCCCTAACTCATCTTGTCTTTTAATTTTAGCCAATTCTCGCCACTTGGAGACTCTAGTTTCCTGATTTTTCTTTTCTGTTTTTTAGCCACTTCACCCGCCCTACCCCTCTCTCACCACTTGGCGACACTAGTTTATCATGAAAACAAATTCATGGTAGCCAAACATGCCCTTAAAAGAAAATATTTTTAAAATTCCATCAGCTTGGTGACCTGGCTTCTTTGCCAGTTTTTTGGTCACCCAATCACTACCCTTCCTCTTCATATAAACTACCATAAATAGTCTCAAGTTAGGCAAAAACTGTGTCGGAGTGGTGTTGCACAACAGTTTATTAATACAGTGACCTGGCTTCTTTGCCAGTTTTTTGCTCACCCAGTCACTACCCTTCCTCTTCATATAAACTACCACAAATAGTCTCAAGTTTGGCAAAAACTGTGTCGGAGTGGTGTGTTGCACAACAGTTTATTAATACAGTGATGGCATGTAACTTTTACATCCATGCTCAAACTCTTTCGAACCATCTTATGTTGCATATTGCCCTCAAGCGCAACATAACTTTAAATCTTTAATCCCATTGAGAGCTTAGTTATTAATTTCATTCCGTTTCATCCAGGACGGACGGAAAATTTTGTGTTACAATGAGAGCACACACTGAGTGGGACCTTGAATTTTTTAAGGATTTGAAAGCTTTTCAAATATAGTGTGCTAGTCAGACATGGTTCATGTCATGATCCTGTACTCCATTGTACGGAACACATAAATGGACCCCCATATATCTCTCTCTGAGCACTGCCCTATATGGGGATCGATTTATCACTATTTTAAGAGATAATTGGTACTCTTCATGAAGACATCTTTCATACAGAAAAAATACTCAGAGAGAGAGAGAGAGAGAGAGAGAGAGAGTGGAATGGTTAAAAGAGAAGGTCGAAGTAGTAAGCTATTCGGAATGGTTAAGAGAGAAGGTCGAAGTAGTAAGCTATTAGGAGGCCGATGCTCACACTCGCTCACTCTGGTATTACCATGGAGCTGCTCCAGCCAAGGGCGAAGGGCGGAGGCACATATAGCATGAGGGGCCGGGGCCATGGCCCCCCGCGACTTGCAAAATCCCTTTTTAGGTGCATGGTTGTACATGCATGCTTAGGTAGTTTAATTGCCACGCCCTCCAGTGACCAATGTAGGCTAGTGTAAATTAGACCGCCCCCAAGTGTAAATTCCTGGCGCCGCCCTGAGTGATTCATTCAGTTTTTTTGTATTATTTTTCTCTACCCTTTTCCTTCTCAGCTTGTACTTGACCACCTTGGTGATGGGATTTTCTTCCCTCGATAAAATTCCACTACCTTTAAAAAAATGAGAGGTAAAAATATAAGAATAATTATCAAAATAAAATGAATTTGGTTGCTAATACAATCAGGCCCTTGAAAATGAAAAAATAATAATCAAAGGGGTGCTATAATTAGATGCACCTACATGAGATGATGCTCTTTCGGAGCAAGCCCATGAGAATCAACAGGATCTAGACTGCTCACCGGGTGCAGGGTCGAAAAATTCCACGCCCTGAAAAAGGACAGTTAAGAATAAAAGAGAGTAAACAACACTCATTTAAGTCCTTTGATCAGACTGTTAATACCTTCCCGTGAATGCAATTTTTAAGCTATGGAATATTTCTGATGGAGACAGAGAGATGAAGTTAGTTTCATGGTATCATTTCTCGTTTCCAAAATATATAGAATTTGTAGAATAAAAAATCAAAATGAAGGCGAAAAAGAAGACGGAAAAAATGTTAGCATCCAAACAGGTGTAAGAGACGGGCAACCCAAAAAAATGTTACCATCCAAACAGGTATAAGAGACGGGCAACCAAATTAGTAGCTTGGAACAAACAATAGCAAGCTTAAGAAATTACAGAACATTCATGCAACTATGGAGAATACAATATACCTGTTGTGTAAGTATACATACAAAAGAATACCCATCACCTTCCTTAGGTTGTCAACCGTGATAATTCTGTTTAGCAAGGCTGCCACCTAAGAAATGTTTCCCACTTAAGTTAGTGAGCTTCTTGTTGTCAATAGAGGGAAAAGATATTGGCACAACCATGTTTTAATAATTGCAGAAACCCAGCTTGTATTTTCTTTTTTAATTGACTTGTGAGAACTTTTTGGGAACCGTAACAACCTTTAAAAGCTCTTTAAATACTAAAAGATGGATAATTTATATCGTGGACACTGGGCCAACTTTGTTTGGGTGATCGAAACCGCTCATTTGTTGGGCCCCAATGTTGATAGGGTGTGCCCTTTTGATTTGTGGAGGTTTAAAATGGATGGCATAGTATAAAACCTTCTGATCCGGGAGGGAGGTTTTTACACCGTGCTGTCCATTTTAAACCGCGACAAATCAAAGGGTTAGGAACATCCCACGCGGAAGGTTTTCTAGGCACACCCTACTACATCATGGCCGGACAAAATGAGTGGTTTGGATCACCTGAGGCCACAGTTTTTAGGGGGGGGGCATGTACATTGTACTTCCTTCCACCATATAATCTCCTAAAAGACAAGATTAGTGAAAATATCAAACACGGTTGTGCTGATATTATTTTCCAATATATTTCAATGTTATTATAAATAAAAGAACTCTTGGATTCTTACTCTTTAGGGAAAATTGTTAAAAAAATGCAAAGTTTAGGTGATATTGTCAAAAGAGGGTACGTTTGTTTTTTTTCTAAGAGAGGGGCTGTCAGTACGGTGGAGGAGAGATTAGGACTAAAATACCCCTCCTGATTAGGACTAAAATACCCCTCCTGATTAGGACTAAAATACCCCTCCTACCTCTTTTTTCCCTCCATTTTCTTGCACTTATCCCTATGCACCACGTACCCCCTTCTTCTTCTTCCCTAAGCCTTCCAGCCTGAAACTCCATTGGCAACGTTTCCAAGCTCCATTGCCATTGTCGTTTTGAAAAAAAACTCCACTGCCAACGTTTCCAAACTCCATTGCCATCGTAGTGCTGAAAAAAACTCCATTTGCAACGTGATAAAGCTCCATTGCCATTGTAGTTTTGAAAAAAAACTCCATTTGCAACGTGATAAAGCTCCATTGCCATTGTAGTTTTGAAAAAAAAACTTTATTGCCAACGAGATAAAGCTCCAGTTCTACTGGTTTCCGTCAGATTTCCTACGTTTGTTTCGGACTTCCGAGTCGGAAGTTCGAACCAACCTTCGTATTTCCAACGGAAACCAGTAGATTTGCCATTTCTACTGGCTTCCATTCGGAAATCAGAAGATTGGTTCGGAAGTCCGAACCAAAATGTGGTTCCCTAGTGGTTCTGAGGTATAAAATGTGGTTCCATAGTGGTTCCGGGGTATAAATGTGGTTCTCTAGTGGTTCCGGGGTATAAAATGTGGTTCCCTAGTGGTTCCGGGGTATAAAATATGGTTCCCTAGTGGTTCCAAGGTAGAAAATGTGGTTCTCTAGTGGTTCCCTAGTGGTTCCGAGGTATCAAATGTTGTTTCCTAGTGGTTCCGGGGTATAAAATGTGGTTTCCTAGTGGTTCTAGGGTATAAAACGTGGTTCCCTAGTGGTTCTAGGGTATAAAATGTGGTTCCCTAGTGGTTCCGTGGTATAAGATGTGATTCCCAAGTGCTTCCGGGGTATAATATGTAGTTCCCTAGTGGTTCCAGGATAGAAAATGTGGTTCCCTAATGGTTCTGTGGTGTAAGATGTGGTTCCGTGGTATAAAATGTGATTCCCGAGTGTTCGGGGATAGAAAATGTGGTTCCCTGGTGGTTTCAGGGTAGAAAATGTGGTTCCCTAGTGGTTTCATGGTATAAGATGTGGTTCCTTAGTGGCTCTGGGGTATAAAATGTGGTTCCCTAGTGGTTCTGAGGTATAAAATGTGGTCCCCTAGTGGTCCCGAGGTATAAAATGCTGTTCCCTAGTGGTTCCGGGGTAGAAAATGTGGTTCCCCAGTAGTTTCGGGGTATAAAATGTGGTTCCTTAGTGGTTCCATAGTATAAGATGTTGTTCCCTAGTGGTTTCGAGGTATAAAGTGTGGTTCCCTAGTGGTTCCGGGGTATAAAATGTGGTTCCCTAATGGTTCCGTGGTATAAAATGTGGTTCACTAGTGGTTCTGGGGTATAAAATGTGGTTCCCTAGTAGTTCCGAGGTATAAAATGTGGTTCGCTAGTGGTTATGGGGTATAAAATATGGTTCCCTAGTAGTTCCGTGGTATAAGATGTGGTTCCGTGGTATAACATGTGGTTACCTAGTGGTTCCGGGGTAGAAAATGTGGCTCCCTAGTAGTTCCGGGGTAGAAAATGTGGTTCCTTAGTGGTTTCGGGGTGAATGTGGTTCCCTAGTGGTTCCAGGGTATTAAAATGTGGCTCCCTAGTGGTTCCGGCGTATAAAATGTGGTTCCCTAGCGGTTCCGTGGTATAAGATGTGGTTCCCTAGTAGTTCCGGAGTATAAAATGTGGTTTCCTAGTGGTTTCGGGGTAGAAAATGTGGTTCCCTAGTGGTTCCGGGGTAGAAAATGTGGTTCCCTAGTGGTTCTGGGTTATAAAATGTGGTTCCCTAGTGGTTCCATGTTATAAGATGTTGTTTCCTAGTGGTTCCAGGAATGTGGTTCTCTAGTGGTCCGGGGGTATAAAATGTGGTTCCCTAGTGGTTCCGTGGTATAATATGTGGTTCTCTAGTGGTTCCGGGTAGAAAATGTAGTTCCCTAGTGGTTCCGAGGTAGAAAATGTGGTTCCCTGGTGGTTTCGGGGTGAATGTGGTTCCCTAGTAGCTTCGGGGTATAAAATGTGGCTCCATAGTGGTTCCGGGGTATAAAATGTAGTTCCCTAGTGGTTCCGTGGTATACAATGTGGTTCCCTAGTGGTTCCGGGGTATAAAATGCGGTTCCCTAGAGGTTCCGAGGTATAAAATGTGGTTCCCTAGTAGTATAAATGGCAACCTTCAAAAACCTTGGGTGGAGTTCCCACGTTTTTTAAGCCTTGAGGAAGAGAAAGTTGTTAGTTAATGGCAAGCATAAAAAACCTTGCATGGAGTTTCCCACTTTTTTGAAGCCTTGGAAGATGAAGGTAGTAGGTTAATGGCAACCTTCAAAAACCTTCCATGCCATGATGTTTTTTAAGTTTCATAAGCCTTGAGGGAGGAAGAAGAAGGGGGTAGGTAGTGCATAGGGATAAGTGCAAAAAAGTGGAGGGAAAAAAGAGGCAGAGGGGTATTTTAGTCCAAATCTCTCCTCCACCGTAACTGACAGCCCCTGAATTAGAAAAAAAAACAAACGTACGCTTTTTTGACAATATCACCTAAACTTTGCATTTTTTTCAACAATTTCCCTACTCATTACTAGTCTTCCCCTCCCTTTTGTTGAAAATTATTGAACCCTCTCTCTCTCTCTCTCTCTCTCTCTCTCATGTATAATAAAAATCTCATATTCCTTTTATTAGGGTTCCTTTTCTTTAATTGTGGGGCTCAAATCCTCCTATTAGTCAGGTGAAAAGCTCTAGATAGAATGAATTTTCGTCTCAATTCAACTCATAGATCTCAGCTTTTGGTCAGAACCTAAAAACCACGAGAGAATTAGGTTTTTCTCCTTTCCCTTTTATTTGAATGATCTCAGCTTTTGGAGAGAATCCTAAAAACCACGAGACAATTAGGGTTTTTCTCCCTTCCCTTTTATTTGAATGATCTCAGCTTTTGGAGAGAACTCTAAAACCACGTGACAATTAGGGTTTCTCTCTCTTTCCTTCTATTTCTCTGTTTTCTCCTTATAAATTCTTGAGATTCAGTTCTAGGGTTTTAGCAGAGGTGGAAAATATGGAGGGATTTGAAGGAATTCCTGAGCTGAAAGATATCAACGAATTCGCCGCTGGTTCGTCAGGTTTGCTCAGATTTTTGTATTCTCATATTTGTTTTGTGCCCTGAGTGGGTTTGATTGCTAGATCTAGGGTTTTCGGCATGGTCTGTATGTTTTATTTTATGGCTTCTTTTTTGTATATTTACTGTTCTATTGAGTTTACTGGAAAAATTAGATGATTGGGAATTCTGATACCTGCTTGTGTGGAATTCATTCATCGGTTTAAGAGTTCTTGGGAAAATGAATATGATTTGTTTCATGGTTGAAATTTGAGATTTAGGCCATGTTTGGCAACCATGAATTTTTTTTCATGGCAAATTTCGTTTCTCAAGTGGTGAGAGAGGGGTAGGGTGTTACGTGCCTAATTGACCGTTACACAAATAAGCAAAGAAGAAGACACCTACAACCATAACACAAATAACTATTTGATAATTACTTTGTAACTACAGCATATACCCCATAAGAGGTACAAATGGAGGAGAGATTTGAGAGATAACGAATGAGTAGAGGGTGAGAAAAGCTTGAAAAATAAGGAAACCAAAGTCTCCACTCAAAATATGATTGATTTTTTTCCTTGTTTTTTAGGCACTTCTTATTCTATACTCATTCGTGCCCGGTCAAATCTCCCGTTCTCCCACCCGCCCTACGCGTCTCTCAACACTTGAGAAACTAAATTTATCATGAAAAAAAAATTCATGGTTGCCAAACATGGCCTTAGGGATTCTTTGCGTCTGATACCATTCATGATGAAACTTAACTTTATAATACTGAAATTGTGCATATGATTCGTAGTTGTTATAAAGCTTAGGAAAGCTGGTAAAAATGAACAAAGTATAAAACATTAAAACGAGAACACTAAAAACGTATATATGTTTATGATGCCACGAAGTGAAGCTAATCAATAGGTCAATCTCGTCTATAAATGCATGCATTTCGTTTCATTGAGTTCCTCCAACTTTGCATGGCTAGAGGGTTGCAGAGCCCAGAGACCACTGGTTGACTTTTAGAACTTTAGATCGCCAATAAATAGCAAGATGGAGATTATTATAGTTAAATCTGATGACCTAAATATAAATAAAAATATTAAGCATCTAACTCTCGAAACATTTTGGTTACTTTGCTTTGAGTAGGCATGGACTTTTGTTTGTCTTGTTCATGCACCTTCAATGCTAGATTTCTTATTGGTTCTGATTATGATGACTGCCTTTGTCCAATTCATTTTATGGAGGAATTTGTTTTGTTCTTTGTTCTCTGTATTGCGATTGCATTTTATCTATTGGCAGTGTAAATCCTCCTTTTCTTTTCTTTTCTTTTCCCGGTAAATAAATTAATAATTAAATCAAACACTGTTGCTTTGTTCTAATCGGCCTGGGTTTTCTGGTGGCTTGCAGAGAATACACGCTTTGATGCATCGCAATATCCATTCTTTGGTAATGATGTTTTGGAGGAAGTTGAGCTGGGCGGGTTAGAAGACAACGAAGATGCTGCATTAGTTGGATTTAATGACGATGAGTATCGTTTCTCTTATCTTGACGATAGAGAAGAGGTGAGCGTTTCTATTACGGATGATGTGAACAAACTTTTTTATTATTATTTCATATTCATTATTTTATGTTTATAATTTATGATGGGTTTTTGGAGTGATTTATGACAAAAGTATTTGGATTTTGATGCTTCTCATTATATTATAAAGTTTAATTTATCATATGCCAGTAACTTTTCTTGTTCATTGTTATTAGCATAAGGTTCCACATCATCTTAATTTTGCGAATTGCAGAAGGGTGGTGTTTTGCTTTTTTCTTTTTTTTGAAGCAAATGTTGGAGTTGGATATTAGGTGGATTTTCATTTTTTTTTTATATAGCTAAACAGATCTCCTGATATCAACTCCCAGATTATTATTGCTTTATTTCTTTAGGTTTCCCATCGGCTCTTCATATTTTAAAATGTTAGGTGAAATATACAAGAAATGAGATTTTAGCTGGTTGGAAAATATTTGTCTCACTTCAATTATCCGTGTTTCCTATTGCGACCTGGAGAATCAGCAAGATATTCTTTACTGTATATTGAATATGGAACAATCACAATATTTTTTTTGGAGTTCGAACTCGTTCCTTTTTGGAAGGAATTTATCATAAACTTTCTTTAAATTTAGACTCAATTTCATGTTTTGTTATTTATTTCTGGACCAAAGAATGTCTCATTTGGTGAAATTTGCCTCTATTTATGTTCCATTGTCAATTTTATTCATGATATATTTGATATATCATTATACTTTTTTATTTTGGTCTGGTGAGTTTTTCAGTTAACTTTCACTTGTATCTCATTTTATTCTGGGCAGTTTATGCTATATTAATCAGGAGCACAACATCTGTGAAACTAGTAATTTAAATACATGTGGCATGTCTCAAGAAAAAAAAATACAATATCTGTGAAACTAGCAATTTAAATGCATGTGGCATGTCTCAAGAAAAAAATACAACTCACACAAAAATTGCATAAAAGTAGATCTTTTGATTGAAACCTTCTGAAGTTTTCAGAGAAGAAATAGTGTTATTCTAGATATTGAAGATGTGCGTTTTCATTCTTTTTTTGTTGGAACATGGGCGTTTTGTGGGTTGTTGTGACATAGATGCATAGTGATGCCCAAAACTGGAACCTCATTTGGAACACCATTCTTGCACTCATCTTAATTACAAAAAAGGGGCAACAAACACAATTTTAACAAAAAGCATACCACGTATTACATTTGGCATCTGGAGATAGTTAAGAAGAAATATTGGAATTTAACATTTGTTTGTCTTGCACATGTCCCATATTAGTATGCACTCTTGTTTAGAGGCAGTTGCTCGTCTTTATGAAGCAATCTTTAACTGTACGATTTATCTTTTTGGCAACCATTTAAGCTTACTAAATTTTTTAAGTGTGGTTTGTTTGGCCAGAAACTGCTCAGTATGGACTATCTTTTCTTTTGAATATACCATTTCTTGTGTTCGGGTTCTTTTCTATGCTCTTGTTTTACACATTACCAAGTGTTATTCTTGGGAATTTATATTGGTTGCTTGAAATAGACTCGCGTTTCTTATTGATGGACATTATTTTTATCTTCTTAGTTTGTTTTGTGGTACAATTGGTTTTCTGAAAAGATGGCGTTTCTTTGTAAGAAATTTTTGTGGAGGGGAGCAGAGGCACAATAATGCATTAGATTCTGTATACATGATTTGTAAGTCTAAATTTGGGTCAGTTTGTTGATTAGATCCTATGTCATATTGATGATAATAATAGAAAGCTTTTGATAGGAATCAAAAGCCGCTAAAGACTTATAACAGGAGTTTAAAAAACATTGGAGGATCAAGTTCTAGAAAAATCGTGTGTGTTTGGCATGAAGATGAATGCGAAGGAACATTTTGTTAAAGTAGGGTGTCATTGTCAAACTTGCTAAATATAGTAAATTTGTACTTACTAAATATAGTAAAATCATATTTACAAAATAGTAAATTTGATTTTACTAAACATAGTAAGTTCAATTTTACTAAAAATAGTAAATGTGGCTTGCTAAGAATAGTAAGTTTCTCGTTTCTTTTTAATGAAATATTCTGCCGTTCAAAAAAGGAAAAGAAAAGTAAGTTTCAATTAGGAGTTTCAATTATTGTTGATTTTTTTTTTGAATGGTTTTTTGTTGAATTGTTATTTAATCATAATAGGACTAGGAGTTCTAGTCATTGTAGGATCAGTAGTCTTTTTTTTTTCTATAAATATGTAGGCCTACGGCCCTTTTCCTTATATGTTTTTGAGGAATAAAAAAATCTTGTTGCTTTGAATACCCTAGCCTAGGAGAAGAGCCCCCCCTGGAGTTCTAGTTGGCTGTCCTATGTCAACTTAGTATCAGAGCCTAGGTTTTACCATGGCTCCTAAAAGTAATTGGACTACCAACAAGAACCACCTTCGAATATGGAGCTAGCGGAGATGATTCACAATTTGGCCGAGAGAATATAAACCATAGAGCAACAAACAGGGAGACTTATTTATTTTCAAAAAAAAAAAAACAAAAAAAAACAGGGAGACTTGGTAATTCTCCTACCCCTGGCACGATCCCACTACAGAACAGATGATCCGACTGAAAGGGAGGCCAACTACAGGAACAGATGATCCAATTGAAAGGGAGGCCGATCATGACCCCACCATAATCATTAGAGCCATCTCGAGGGCCGCGCAAGTAGCAATCCCCACACCTACCCATGTCCTTGTTTGCGAGGCATGTGATCATTGGGACCGACCTAGACGTGGTTACAAAGATCAGGAGAATGATATCACCAAGCGAGTCCGTGTGGAGGCACCGGAGTTTGGAATCGACACCAGCCCTCAGACCGTCTTTGATTAGACGTGGTTACAAAGATCAGGAGAATGATATCACTAAGCGAGTCCGTGTGGAGGCACCGGAGTTTGGAATCAACACTAGACCTCAGACTGTCTTTGATTGGCTTGCTGCCATGGACGATTACTTTGACTGGTATGAGATGCCAAAAGACTGAAGAGTCGGATTTGCCAAGTTGAAATTGGTGGGTCATGCCTGAATTTGGCGGAGAAGCCTAGAAGCTAAGTAGATGCGATCAGTCAACCCCTTATCTACTATTGGAGGGAGATGAAAGAAAAACTAAATATCTCCCGACTCACTTTCAAAGTGATTTACGATTAGATGATCACTCTTGTCCAAGTAACCAAAGCGTCGCCGATTATGCACGACGGGTTGATGAGCCCTCGATGAGATGTGGTGTTAACGAGGCCACAGAGCACACATTGTCACGATTCAAGAATGGATTAACATATCCATATAGAGATGGCTACCTCCCATGTCTTTAGCATAGAAGATGCTACTCATGTACCATTAACATCGAGAAGAGTATGAGTCCGAACACGATTAGGAGGACTATGCCCCAAGGCGACACGAATCCTCAGGGCTCATATTATTTTTATGCTTGCCGGAGTTGGCATTTATCATGATTTTGCTGGCTGTATGCAAATTTTCTCCTTAATCTTTTGATGCTGAAGTTAGTTGGTACGTTTGTTTGCATTTGGAGTGTTCACCTCATTTATTATCAGTAATTTTAAAATGTTCACATTTCACTCCATCTTGCTCTTTTTCTTTGAGGACACAATCTATCATTCTCAACATAAACTGTGTGCCGCATTTGCAGGGTGAAGGCTTGGGGTCTTTATCAGATATCGATGATCTTGCTACTACTTTTTCAAGGGTCAGTTGTTTTCTCTTTGTGCTTATCAAAACTGATATGACCATACAATATAATGGAAAATCTCAAGAGCTATATCTTTATATATTTGGGAACGTGACAAATTTACTATTGTGCATGCCTGTTATTATTGTATCTTAAAGTTAAATCTTCTCTGATCCTAGAAGAATTTGTGGTGTACTTTTTTAAGAATAAAAACCATTTTTTCTTGAAGATGTCAGTGTGCTCACGTGGCTCAGTTTTAGTAGATAGTTTTGGAAATTAATCCTTTCTGATATTTTTCCTATTCTTCAACTATTGAGACTAATTTTTAAATTCCAATACACAATATATGGTTTTATGCACTTTGTTAGCATCACTCCAATTTTGGCCGAAATTTCAGGATTTCGGCCAAGGCCGAAAACCGAAACTTAAATCCATGATCTCAGCAACCTGTAGTTAGTGGGATATCAATACATCTGCTCTTTAGGGTTTGAAAACTATTGTTTTTTGTTTCTTATGTGTACAGAATTTTAGATGGCATAAGTTTTATATAAAAAAAAACCCGATAATATTTGCCTTTATGCTTGTTCAAGTCTTTCATTCAGAGCATGGGAAGGTGGGTTATATGAATCATCAATTTTTTTTGGGAAAAATACAGATACACCCCCTCAACTTTATTACATTTTCAACGATAACCCTGACTTTTCGAAGTCATCAATAACACTCCAGACTTTTCACTGTCCATTAAGTAGACCCTTGACTTTTCACCCTATAGTTCAAAATTCATCAAAGACACCCCCTGACAATTTCTTCGTTCCCGTCCACCCCGTCACTTAACAAGCATTATTGAAAACGAAGGGGGTGTCGTTGATGACTTCGAAAAGTTAGGGTTATCGTTGAAATTATCAGAAAGTTGAGGTGGTGTGTCTGTATTTTTCCCTTGTTTTTTTCCTTGAATGGTATGAATCATATATAGTACTTTCTGCATTTTTTTAACATGCTGGTTTTGTACTGTAGTGATAATTAATTGCTACAACCTAGTGACTGGCCTACGAAAGGTTTGTTTGGAAAGAAAGAAAAAGACACCTTACAACCATTACATCAGTTGGATTTTCGTCAAAATTAAAAGGCCAAGTAACTGCATATATTAAGAATCTTGTCTATGTCTAATGCTGGCTAGATAACCTGCTCTATGTCTATTATTGGCTAGATAACATGCTATACAATTTGCTTTGTTATGCACATTAGGGTTCTTAAATCAAAATCTTGCAGAAACTAGCAATTAATCCCCATGGCTGATAATTGATTGGGTTTTTGAGTGATGTGCTGGCATTAGTTTTTCAATTGATGGACGAAGATGCCTATGAAATTTTGCTCAGGAATCACTCTATAAAAATCCCTCTGGTTGACTTGGAACTCGGCTGAATTTGCTGTAAGTTAATGAAAAACTCAGAACCCTGGCCCGGTTGATGAAAACAGCCTGTTCAGTGAAAAACTAGTTTAACTTGTCAGAGCAAATGAAATTTTTTGCCAATTTAATGAAAAGCTTGCCCAAGTTGACTTGATATGGTAATGAGGCAATCTGGCCTCTATGTTAGTTTCAAGTTGAGATTTGGTTTTTAAACAACTGAAGAATTTTTGTTTCTCCAATAGTACATTCTGCGGTAGTTTTATAACCACTGGGCCTGCATAACCTAATGAAAACTATTACAATGTCAAAGTACTAAGTCCCCCTTCTTTGTGAATCATCAATCATGAAACCCTCCATTGGGCAAGAAGTTAGAAAATAGTTGTATCACGGTGTCACCTCTATTCATGGAAATCTAATACTGTCAATTTATTGAGTTATGATTCCAACTCTGTGCTGTTCACTTGCTCCCTTAATCTCGATGGGATAGTTTAGACAATTGATGTATGAAAAATGTGAAGATCTACTTGTTCCTTCCGTTCAAACATCCAATTTATAATTCTAGCAATTCCAAGATTGCTTTTCTTGTTACCTTGTTCCTTTCCCATACCTATGGACATCTTATACTGTTTTTTTATAATTAAATTTGAACTTTGTGCATTTATGTACTTGTGTTATTTGAGCTGATACATTTGTTTCTACACACAGCTAAACAAGGTTGTGAATGAGCCGAGGAACTCTGGAAACATTGGTGATAGAAGATCTTTTTCTAGGGAAAGTAAGTGACATTTTTACATTTCTTCCCCTACCTAGTATATGGTTGCTGTTACACTTTAGCTATTTCTTGATGCTTGATTTTGAGCAATTAAAGCAATTTTTTAAATCATTTTTCTTTGCTCTTTGCAAGTATCACATTGTCATTCTATATGTGGAATTATTTAGTAATTTTTATATGTCATTGTTTACTACCTGATTATTGCACACAAAACAAACATATTGTAATAGAGAAAACGTTTTCTACACACATGTGTAGAGAACTTCTCTACGCACTAGTTGCTCTTTAACGCTTATACAACCTCAGCAGTTGGATATGTTTTGTAACCACCGTAGGATCAAATGTAACTTTTGCGTTTTTGTTTTCATATATGAGAAAACCTCGTTTGTTTCGTCTTCTCCCCTCTAACAGCAGAAACCCAAACCTTGCTCCAAACCGATTGTAACCCTCGGGAGAAATCCACGCTTCCGTCTTCTCCTCGTACATAAGCCCGATTGCAGACGCCCTCTCTCCGCTGGTTCTAGCAAGGTAAGGGTTCAATTTTTCTACCATTTTCTTCCATTCTATCCATTGGAAAAAGGGTTAGGGTTTGTTTAGCTTCGGTGGAAGAGGGATAGACATGAGAGGGACTGAGGAGGGTGGGGTAAGGCAAGAAAACAAAAACTCCATTCAAATGGGTTTGATTTTTTACTTGTTTTTTACCCACTTCTCACCCTCTACGCATTTGTGCCCTCTCAAATCTCTCCTCCTCCCATATTCTCTTCTCTGACGCCCTCTCTTCCTTTGCTGCTACCGACGCACTCTCTTACCCCCCAAATGGATTCTCTGAAGTAAGTATGCGATTTCATGCTTTTTTTTGGGTTTCAATAGATTACAGTTTTTGATGGCCAAAGTAGCAAAATTACAGATTTCGTGGTTACAAAATCAATGGTGGTTACAAAATTTGTTCAAAATGAAATGGAGGGCACAACCATTCATTTTTTAACCATTCAATTTTTTAAGGCAATGAATGGTGGTTACAAAATCTGTTCAAAATGAAATGGTTACAGATTTCGTAGCAATTAAAGATTTTTCTTTGTTACAGATTTTGGATTGTAATTTTGATTATTGATGGTGGTTTCCCTATGACATTGCTTGTGGTCAGGATAAAAAGATTTCAGTTTTTTTTTTTTTGTCGCAAACACCATAAATGACAGGATAAATGAGGCACTTTCGTAGCAATTAAATGAGGCATTTTCCATCTCAAAATGAAATGGTTTTTGATGGCCAAAGTAGCAAATTCTAACTGGGGTTTTACGATTCTTTAGCCCATCAAAACTCTCTCTCTCTCTCTCTCTCTCTCTCTCTCTCTCTCTCTCGTTTTTATGAGATCATATTTTAGGGTTTCATTTTTTAATCTCCTATTTCTGTAACATAAGGAGTGGGTTTCGATTCTTCCCTTCATAAAGAGTGTTTTTTATTATCTGAATGGTTTGTGATTTTTTCCTCTTTCTACTGCTTTTTTAAAGCTCATCAGCAAGCCTGTGTGTAGATTGTGTGGGATGAAAAACAAAATCTGTCATGGCTTCATCTACTTTAAAAAATGCCTGACAAAAGAATTTGTGTGGAATAGAAAAAGTCTGTCATGGTTTCATGGTTTCATCTACTTGTAAATTTGTGTGGTTGAGTTTTCCAGGTTTTAGCCTCTTCAATCCAGGTTTTCGCTATTTCTGCCTAAACTGGATTTTGTACCCTAAAAATCTGGATTGAAGAGGCTAAAAACTGAATTTTTACACCTAAACTTGGTTTCATTTTTGCTAAGTAAATATCTCTTATTTTCTTACTGAGATTACCATTTTTTGTTACTGGCTATCTCATTGAAATAATTTATAACTCTGATTCTTAACTTTGATTTGCAGAGACAAAAAACAAAGTCATGTCTTCATCGAGCAACAATAATGGGAGGTTCCGTGGGTTCAGAATACCCCCCATAAACTGTGAGTGTGGGTTTAAAGCAACTTTGAAGATCGCTGAGACTGATAGGAAAGATAACCGAGGTCGGATTTTCTACTCGTGCGCATTCAATGTAAGTTTAGATTGATTACGTTTGATTAGGTTTGTAGTATATTTTAAGTTTCTGACTTTCCTAAAACACGCAGGATGGTACGAAGTGGAACTGCAAATTTTTCCGCTGGGTAGACGAAGTCGTAGACGTCTATGAAAGTTGGCGTGGTAGGGAATCCAACAACCATATGGAAGGATGGGAGATTGAGTTACATGAAATGAAGGAGTTGATGGAACACACAAAGGATGAGCTACAAAGAATGAAGTTGTTGATGGAACTCAATAGGGATGAGATGAAGTTGTTGATGGAACACAATAGGGATGAGGTAGCCCAAATGAAGGTCTTCATGGAACGCGGGAATGGAAATGCGTTGGTTAAAGTACTTGGAATTGTTGGGCTTTTTTTTTGTTTCTTTTTTATTATCTCCAAGACTTAGAACATGTAGTTAATGTGATAGGTAGTTGAGTTTTGGGGTTCGTTAGTGTTGAATGTGATGTAATGTTGAATGGGTGATGTACTTCAAGTGACCTTTTACATATACGAATGGTGTGGTTCGTAGAGTAACATCAAGACCCAATTTAGGCCCTACCCATATTTTTGAAAATTAAGTGTACCAAAAATGAAAATTGGGCGATGATATTTTCAACACCCTGTTTACATTCCACCCTGAAAATGAAAATTTTTGACAATATTCTTAGATTGGCACCCTCTTTAAAGGCAAATGAAAAATTGGCACCCTGTTTACATTCTCCACATGTTTACATTCACATCCAAAACGCACCATGTTTACATTCCAAAACGCACCCTGTTTACATTCCAAAAGGCACCCTGTTTACATTCACCAAATGTTTACATTGAAAATCCCAAAAATGGGGTACAATTGCATATAGAATTCATAAAAAATGTTGTAGCTTCCAAACACCAGGTGAACAAAAACAAATCATCTGCACGGCTGCACCAAAGCTTCGGTGACCAATTTCCGACCTCTTTTACTAACCTGCATCATATGCATGATTAAAATTCTTCAGTGTACACAAAAATCTATTAGAAGTGAAACAAGGATGGCCAATCATTTTGCACGAAAATACACGAAAGTACAAAAATACAGAAGTCTGAAGCTTTTAGGCATTGCTCTGAATGGGTTTACGAAAAATGAAAGAATAGAGATGTTAGTAAACATGAATCACTTGAATGACAATTTAATAGTTTGGCTTTCTGAACAAATGGGAAATACACCCATGTGTTGGTACACATGGCTACATGGAGAGTAATGCTATGTACAGACAAAGAATGGATTGTGCTTCTGTAATAATTTTTTTTCTTGATATGTACAGACAAAGAATGAAATCATGCACCAAAAACCTACAAAGAATGAAATGCTATGGAGAGTAATGCTATGTACAGAGTAATGCTATGGAGAGTAATGCTATGTAATGCTATGGAGAGTAATGCTATGTACAGAGTAATGCTATGGAGAGTAATGCTATGTACAGAGTAATGCTATGGAGAGTAATGCTATGTAATGCTATGGAGAGTAATGCTATGGAGAGTAATGCTATGTACAGACAAAGAATGAAATAATGCATCAAAAACCTACAAAGTCATAAACCTAATTCATTTGAAGTTCACACTAAGCAGACTATGGCCAACATGGAACTCTTTTGGAGCCTACTGATCTCGTAAATACTTATTAAGAAACAAGACAGCCAGAAATGGACACTTCCTCAAAATAAGAAGCTTTTTCTACATCCATATGATCTACTAAAGTAGATCGGTATTGCCCATATAATGAAAGAAATTCAAGAGCCTGATGGGTTTATGAAAATTCATGAACCTGTGAAGGTTTTAGTTGAAAAATACTCAAAATATGGGATTGGCTTTTGTAATTTTAGTAGTTGGTATAGATTCCCAACTACTAAAATATCCTTTACTTCCAAACTAAAATACGGACATGAGGATCAACAAATCTTTATGCTAAAATATCATTTACTTCCAAATGACAGAACATAAAAATAAATAAAAAAAGGATGGCCAATCATTTTGCACGAGTTTTAATTAAAAAGAATAGAGGCATTATGATTGTTTCAATAAATCTATTAGAAGTAGATTTGATTATGAACACTTACTTAGTGCACTCGAACGGTGGTCCTCCTCCTCGCCAACTCTAACCTCTTCCTATACAACCTTCGTTGTATACATCTATATGAGAAACATATTATAAACCTTCCAATTTCGAAAAAATTATTACAAACACATTGAGAATTAAAAACACATTGAGAATTAAAAACATACCTCTTCCTCGGGTATTTTTTTGCACGTGCTCGCATAATGGCCTTTTTCTCCACATTTTTTACACGTCCTTTGCTGCTTGGGTTGAGATTGAGAGGCCTCCACTGGAGATTTAAACCTTGTAGCATTTTTTGGCCGACCCTTGGTTCTCACAACTTGAGGGTCGTGAATACGTATCTCGGGTGTTTCGAGAGGAAAGTTGGATTGTACTTGACTGCCACTGCTTTCTAAGACAATCTCCTTGTCTTTCTTTGCTTGTTCGCATTCCGCCACCCACACATTTAAGTCTTCTTCCATCTTCTTCAAAATACTCTTCTTTCTCGGGTGTTCATCTAGTACTTTATGAACCCTTGATGTAATGCACCATCTCTCAAATGAAGTTACTTCGTCACTATCTCTTATGATTGTAGATGCCAAAATATTCACTTGATATCTCGCCCCAATGGTCCACCTATTTAAGAGATATCGCTCGGGAATAGAACCTAAACGCCTCACATCCATTATGCGAAGTATGTGTCTGCATAGAATCCCTGCGGTCTCAAACATCGCACACTCACATCTAGCATTAACACCTTCCGATACATCATATATAACCTTGTAACTCTTCCACTCCTCCTCATTACGCATTCTTACCTTGTATTCAGTGACGTTCACATTCTCACTCTCCTTGTCCTCCCAACAATCAATACTCGCTAGAAATTGAAGTTGGAACAAGTCAAAAATTTTTCTAGTATAACACTTTGCAGCATCTGCTTCTAATGTGCTCTTTGTCTTCAATACTGCATGTGATGATTTAGTCCTCCAATCCTCTTCAGCTTCCTTTTTCCGCCTATCCACAAGTGCCTTTTCATATTGTACTACGAATTCTTCTAAAGTGGTACTTTGGTTAACAAATCCATCGAAGAAAGCATTAATGCTTTCGCTTCGTGCACTTGAAGTCATTCCAGCTGTGAATGTGTCTCTAAAATAAGCAGGAACCCAGTGCATTCGTAAATCCCACATCTTACATAACCAATGTCTTTCATCTAAATTATATTTCTCCACCAAAGCTCCCCATTCCTTCTCACTGTCGGCTTTATGTTTTCTATAAAACCAATGGTTGTATTCCTTATAAAACTGACTAGTTGCATCTCGCATGTCTGGAACATGCTCAACTAGATGCCTACTAATGTGCCAAGAGCAAAAGCGATGACGTGTATTTGGAAAAACACACCTAATTGCGTTTCTCATCGCCCCATCCATATCAGTTATTATACACCCTGGAGCTTTGTCAAACATGCATTTTAACCACTGTCGAAACAACCAAGTGAATGTCTCCTCCGTCTCATCTGCTAGGAGGGCACAACCAAAAAGTGTAGACTGCCTGTGGTGGTTTACGCCGGTAAATGGTGCAAACGGCATCCTATACCTGTTTGTCTTATAAGTGACGTCAAAAATAATTACGTCGCTAAAGGTTAGGTATGCCTCTCTGGCCCTCGAATCCGCCCAAAACATCGATCTCAGGTTTCCATCAGCATCTATCTCCATGGCAAACTCAAAATTCGGATCTTCCGCTCGTTTATGTTGGAACTGATTAGCTACTGCGGCAGCTTCTCGTCCCATGTTGTTAGCCCTCTGTGCTCTCAAATGAGACGACACCTGATTTGGTGTGAGAGCACTAGATGAACCATCATTTGAAGCGTTAATTGCCCTTGCAATACCAGTAGGACCAAACCCATCACTGTGCATTTTATCCATCAAGTTCTTACATAAGGCTTTCTTATGTAACGTATTATGCGAATGGTGCAACCGTGTCTTCAATGGAGATGTAAGATCATGGCAATGTTCCTCCACAAAAATTCTAACTTCCCACTTCTCTTTTGTCAAATTGATCTCCATCTTTGCGTCGCAACACTCTCTTGTTTCACGACGCCGCTTCACATCCTTCCCAATTTGTCTATGGTCATTAGGATTTCTCAGTCCCTCTTTATCACATACATAACTCTTCCTTATAGGTTCACCTGTTTTTATCGACCTGTTTGTCCTGCCTTTTCGAATTCCAAAACCTGTAGTCAACGCATATGAGTTATAGAATGCATATGCATCTTCACAATTATCAAAAAGCTGGCCTTCAAAAGGTTTGCTAGCTAAAACACTCCCTGCATCATCATTATTAGGTGTTTCTGAGGTACTAGTACCGCCCTCGTCATTATCAACCCAACCTAGAGGAACCACAGGTTCCTCTTCATTACCAATCTCTGATCTATTTCCCTCATCAACACATAACCTATCGGCTTGAGACAATGTATCACCAACCATAATTAATCTATTTTCATCAACCTCCACAATAGAGAGCTCCAACGGATCCATTTCCTATTACACATGAAAAAACAAAACCAAAACACAGAATAAAGGGCTTCAGTTTGTTAACAAAACGTAACAAAACAGAAACAAAACACAAAACACAGAGAAATCAGTGTAAATCAAGAAAAGAAATTACCCTAGGAAAAATGTAAAAAAAAAATTTATTCTTATTTTTTAACGGCTTTTTGGAGAGGACAAAATGTGATGGATTCATGTTGTTGCTAGCTAGTTGCTCGATGCAAGTGATCAACAATATGCAAAAATTGATCTGTCATTTATGGTGTTTGCGACAAAAAAAAAAAAAAACTGAAATCTTTTTATCCTGACCACAAGCAATGTCATAGGGAAACCACCATCAATAATCAAAATTACAATCCAAAATCTGTAACAAAGAAAAATCTTTAATTGCTACGAAATCTGTAACCATTTCATTTTGAACAGATTTTGTAACCACCATTCATTGCCTTAAAAAATTGAATGGTTAAAAAATGAATGGTTGTGCCCTCCATTTCATTTTGAACAAATTTTGTAACCACCATTGATTTTGTAACCACGAAATCTGTAATTTTGCTACTTTGGCCATCAAAAACTGTAATCTATTGAAACCCAAAAAAAAGCATGAAATCGCATACTTACTTCAGAGAATCCATTTGGGGGGTAAGAGAGTGCGTCGGTAGCAGCAAAGGAAGAGAGGGCGTCAGAGAAGAGAATATGGGAGGAGGAGAGATTTGAGAGGGCACAAATGCGTAGAGGGTGAGAAGTGGGTAAAAAACAAGTAAAAAATCAAACCCATTTGAATGGAGTTTTTGTTTTCTTGCCTTACCCCACCCTCCTCAGTCCCTCTCATGTCTATCCCTCTTCCACCGAAGCTAAACAAACCCTAACCCTTTTTCCAATGGATAGAATGGAAGAAAATGGTAGAAAAATTGAACCCTTACCTTGCTAGAACCAGCGGAGAGAGGGCGTCTGCAATCGGGCGAGAGTACGAGGAGAAGACGGAAGCGTGGATTTCTCCCGAGGGTTACAATCGGTTTGGAGCAAGGTTTGGGTTTCTGCTGTTAGAGGGGAGAAGACGAAACAAACGAGGTTTTCTCATATATGAAAACAAAAACGCAAAAGTTACATTTGATCCTACGGTGGTTACAAAACATATCCAACTGCTGAGGTTGTATAAGCGTTAAAGAGCAACTAGTGCGTAGAGAAGTTCTCTACACATGTGTGTAGAAAACGTTTTCTCATTGTAATAACCCTTTGTGCCACCTATACAAAATTTGATGCCAAATTTTTTTTTTTTTTGAGTGGTCTTAAGTATTGGAGTCCTATATTTTGAGACCCCCATTATATAAGTTGCATTTTTTAATCTGTATATGTTGAACTCGATTTTAAAAAAAACAAAGGGTAATGATAAAATGCCTTGGTAAAATAAGAAGAGAGAAAAAGGTGGTTACGCATTACATTATTCCTAAAAGTAAAAGGGATAAACATAAAATTAAAATAGTTTAATCAAAAAGAGAAAAAGTCAACGACTAAAGGGAAAGACATTCCTAAATTTAAGGAAATGAAAACTTTCGCGTAGGAAGAAATGAGTCATCCACGTTTCAAAAAGTGAGTTACGTAACTTACAAAAGGGGAAGTTGTGATCGTGGAATCCAAGATAAGGGATGAGGTGGCAGTTGCAACTGCTCTAAGAAGAGAAAGTTGGGATCATGGAGTGAGAGATAAGTGATGAGGTGACAGTTGCAAATGACTCCAAAAAGAATTCTATAAATAGAGGGGAGGTCCTTTGGGAAAGGGATTCGAGCTGAAAAAGTGGCGCGGGTACCTCTATTTAGTTCCATCCCTTTGTGGAATTCTCTAAAAAATCTCATGATATCTCCCCTGACCCCTGACATAGTCCCAACCGTTTTGAAAGAAGGCTAGTCAGAATTTGTTCGGTCCTAGCGCTCTGTCTCGCCCTAAAGCGAAAACTCTCTTCTCAACTTCCTCTTCTATAAAATGGTTTCTCCAAGGATGCCTTATCATACTCTTCCACGCATCCCTTATCATACTCTTCCACGCATCCGAATTCCACCTCTTCCTGTTCGGGGTGCAAAGCTGATTCCGTTGAATGCAATATGCTATAGATCTCCAATATTTCTTTAGTTATCATCTATTTGTTACCTGTGTTTCTTCCATTCACGTCCAATATCTCAATTCTATTGCCCTGGCTTCTCACGCTAGCTATACCATGAAAACATGCTATGTTTTTACCAACCTCCTTCAACCATTTCACTCTAGTTTTTTGGCACTACAATATTTCTACCATGAAAACATGCTGTGTTTTTACCACCCTCCTTGAACCATTTCACTCTAGATTTTTAGCACTACAATATTTCTTCTTGCGGAAGTATCCTTTTGTTCCCCTCTTTAACTTTACGCAATTCTTCCCTCTCCCTATCTGTAGCTGACCCATTCTCTTCAGCTGATGTTATTTCCTTTATTCTAGCTACAAAACACAACTTTTTGTCAGCCGTCATCTTTAGTCTTTCAGAGTTCCACTCCCTTAATCTCTTTTTAACATGACGGAGTTTCTCCCTCATTATTACGTCCGCCGGGCTATTAGCTTTACATTCCTTCCACCATGCCCCCTGTTTTTCCTCCATCTTGGGTAATTCAAGCCGTGCGATTTCGATTGTGAAGGGGGGGTGGGCCCCATGATTTTAGTCTTGGATCCAAGAGTAAGGGGAAGTGGTCAGACACTGAGACTTTCTGGCAAACTTCAGGGAGAAGATCTAACCAACAGGGGCAAATAAGGAACCGGTCAATCCGACTGACTATCATCTCTTTCCCACATGAACTTTGCCCCCATCATTGAAATATCTACCAACTCATGGTTTGTGATGAAGTCAGCAAAAGCTAACATATTCTGGTTGGTTATTCTGCACCCCGATCTTTCCTCTGTCATTGATTTCATTGAAATCGCCCCCAATGCACCACCGGTTGGGCCACCTCTGCCTAACTTCCTCCAGTTCCTCCCATAGAAGATGTTTTTCCTCTCCTACCGTAGGTCCATAAACTCTAGAGAAAATCCACATTGAATTGTCACCCAATTTACGGATGACAATCGAAGCTGAAAATCTTCCTAACCAAGAATCCTAAAGATCTCATTTGGATTGATCCCATGCAATCATGATTCCCCTGATGCCTCCACTTTCCCCAATGCTATAAAATCCCAGTGAGATCGGATCCCCAAGCTCTTTATTACTGCCTTGTTTATCATCCCCATTTTTGTCCCTTGAATGCAAATGATTTCCGGTTTGGTAGTCTTCACCAACTCCTTTACTTGGTTCTTTTTTCCAGAGATCCCAGCCCGTTTACATTCCATGACAAAATCTTCTTGAGAATTTAATTCATCGTGTTCCTTTCCCCCCAGGGCACCTTCGCCCTCGACCTTTTTTGCCTTCTCTTTGGTTTCTTTGCATTGCTCCCTCATAGTTTCTTTTTTGAATGGTATTTGTTTGCTCCCTCATAGTTTCATTGCTCCCTCCTAGTTGATTCCTGATTTTAACCAACTAGTTCTCACAACATCTTCCTCGTTGCCTCCAAACCGGATATATCCGATAGGTCCTGAAGATTAAACTCTCTTTCCTCAGCTTGTCTGAATATGCCCCTCAAGTTTTCCTTGAGACCTTTATAGGCCAGCCCATGGATCATTCTTCCTGCTACTGCATAAAACAATGCTAAATCATGCTTACATGTGGCTTCCCTCCTTTTGTTGCTAAAATCTTCATCCTCTACACCCCCACCACACCCAGACCCTACCTCAATTACTTCCATATCTCGTAGGGGTAATTTGCAACAAACTCAGATTTGGATCTGGGGAGTCTACTAATGGGGCACGGTCCTGATTTATATTCTTGCTTGTATCTAACCCTGTGCCCTGCAGATCACAATAGAAAGGAAAAGATCCAATTGAAACACCAGAACATCATATTATAAAACATTTGTACCTGAGAGATTCGGCAATATTTGTTGCTTCCTCAAATTTTCCAAGGTGCCCTTCTTCCCAATTTTTGATAACCCATTATGTTGATGGTCGATAGCATGACACTTCTCCTTTTCAGGTGCTGCATCTGCGCGGTTCTGGGGTTCAAAGGTGAAATTAAACCTTGGTGAGTATAATCTTCCATTGATGCTTCAAGGGCATTGTTCCCTATGACTTGCAACTTGCGGCCTGGTTGGCGATGTTGAGTTGATATACCATTTTTATTTTGAGTCGGGACAGAAATTGCTATTCTGTTTCATAGCTTTGCTCTTCGATGTCAAGCTTGAAAATCCAAGGTTGCCGCCAATCTTGAAGCATATACATCCCACTGACGACGACAAGTTGCCTTCGAGAGCGAGTAGAAGACTGGATTAACACTTTCACCAAGTTCAGACCCCCGGCATCCTAGTCCGGAGGAAACAGATGAGATGAACAAGTCGTGACTCAAAGCACTTCTTGGAGGGGAAAGCCAAGACCGAGGATTTTGGTCTTGCAAAGGCGATGATCATCCCAAGGGATGAGAGAATAAGCCACTTGACAAGAATCCCTGAACCAAACCCATTAGCCAAATCTCGGGCAGTACTTTGGAGAAAGGCCCAAGAGAGTCCTAGCCCAAATTATGGAACAACAGCGAAGAGAGTAGGAAGTATCATTTTGTCACTTGTGAGAAGGTTTGTGGACCAATGAAAGGTGGCCTTTACTTTAGAAGCCACATGGTGATGAATAGAGCTCTTTCAGGGAAGTGGCTTTGTCGCTTGATGAAGCGGGCGGAAGTCTTTCATCAGAGTTGAATTCTAGTAAATTTGGGTGCATGTGAGGGAGTGGAAGCCCGCCCTTCATCATAGTGCAATGGGACTGAGTGCGTCGTGGGATATTTCTTTGACCTTGGAGGATTTTGAGGAGGGGATCAGAGTCTGTGTCTATAAGGGAGATTGGGCATTAGGCTTTGGCATGGCTTGTGGTGTAGTGATCAGCCCCTTAAGGAGGTCTTCTCTCGGTTTTTATGCATTGTGGGATAGAAATGCGAGATTTATTGACTCACCTGAGACGCACAATGGTTTTATTGAGTGCATTTGTTTTTGGAAGGTATATCTAAGAGCATGTGATCGGGTTTATTGTGGAGCTCCTTCATAGGTTGGGTTCTACGGTTCTACCTATGTGAGATGCATGGCGAGGGATAGGCAAATTTGGTCATGGTGCACTTTGGGGAAGTTCTCAGTTAAGTCTTTCTATCCCCACCTTGAGAGGCCGAATAGTTCGGTGGCATTCAATGCAAGGTTTTAATCTATCTAGCTCCTCCTTGTCCTTCCTTTTTGTTGGTCGACGTGCGTTGAAGATAGACTGTTGATCACCTTCTGATAGAGTGATCATGAACCGTATTTATATGCATGGAGTTTCTTCAGATCGTCTACATCCCAACTATGGTGTCTTGTCCTTTCTTTGTTTGGTGTCTACATCCCAACTACGGTGCCTTGTCCTTTCTTTGTTTGGTATCGCTTGGGTTTCTCCCGAGATGGTTGGATTGCTGATTGGGGCTTGGGTTTATGTGTGATGCTAGACAGGCTTGTTGTGCCTCTCGACAGTTCTGTGATCGATTTGGGAGCAAAACAGGAGGGTCCTGTCAGCAAGTATTCAAATGAGTCGGAGGTGCTTGCACTCTGTTGGAGAATTAGGCTTTGGCTTGCACTCCTAAAGTCATCCCCTTGATTGTGGAGGGTGACTTAGGAGTGTCATCAAATGGATGCAACCCAAGGAGTTTCCTTGGAGGTTTGTTGATGTTGATCGAAGACTCCCTAGACAGCAATAGAGGCTAGGAGGTTTCTTATCAGGACGTTAGGAAGTCGTCCGAAGTCATTTGCTAATGAGGTTACTGCGGAGGGTGTTGATAGAGACTATATTGTGATTTTTTATTCCTATATTCTACTTGCTGCGGACCGAGTTGTGCTCTTTTCGGTCTTTCTTTGTATTTTGTATTTTGAGACAAGGTCAGTCTTTCTATTTTCGCTGCACCTTTCCTAATTAATTTTATCATTAAAAGAAAACCTTCGAATATCCTTCCAAATAAGCGAATTCTCAGATGGGAAAAGGATATTCCCAAGGCATTTTCTTGTTTATTGCCAATAGAGCAATATCTCCATTTCCAAAAAAACACCAATGCTGTCAAAATTGGATAGGTTAGAGAAGACATTAAATAAGCAAAATAAGAAAGTACTAGATTTTCAAGACCGAGGACAACGAAAAAATACATGAGCCAGTGGTTCAGTAGGATGATTGTGGTTCACATTTGTTATCTGACAAACTCTTCTCTCATCTAGCAGATCCCAATTGGGTAATGGTAGTTAAAATGAATTGCATATTTGGAACCCTGAGGCTCATATCGTTAAAGAAGACTTGAATAATTGTTTCCAGGAGTTCTAAACATGCTATATTGTGAATGGGAATCAAAATGAACCTTTTATTTACAGAATATACATACATTCTTGAATTATTGTTCCAAGAGTTCAAAATATGCTATATGGTGGTGGAGGCTTTTGACAAATTCAAGGAGGAATTTGTGATTTCGTCTTTGTGGGGATTGGCAAATTTGCTGTCTTTGCTGCCTTAGTAGTGGATTATATTTACTTGCTGTCCTAGTTGGTGATTTTGCTGCCGCCTTGTGGATTGCGCTACCCTGCTTGCAAATGGAGGACTTACGGTTCGTATAGATCAGGTGCTGCCCTATTTGTGATTATTTGGTCAATTTGCTGCCCTATCTTATGAATCTCCACAATGAGTGAAAATGAACCCAATTTTTCAAACATCATGGAGATGTAAGAGATGCAACTTACTTTTGTTAAACCGAATGGGCCGAACTAACTTCTATGGGATCAACCTATGAAGGTAACCTTTGGTGCAAAGGAAAAGCTAAAATTCTTACTGAAAATGGACCTATTGAGTCTGATAGTGTGAAGAGTGGCTTAGAGAAAACTATGAAATTATGATTTGGCTATGGAACAATATGAAGCTATTTATTAGTGTAAATGTGATTTTATGAGAAACAATACGCGAGACATATTCCTTGGTCGAAAATATCTCACATGTGTATGAGTTGCTTGGGAGCATATTATTGTTTCAAGAAAGAAACAAGAGCTTGAGTGAGTTACAATATGCTTTATGGTATGCGGGAAGAGTTGAACATGTATTGATGTCTTACATCCGACTTTGAGCTATCGAAAATGCAACGAGGAAAATTTAAGATTTCTATGTTTTTTTTTGGATTGGGTCTAGAATTTCATTTAGTTCATGGGCAGACTGTAGCCAATAAAAAGTTGCCTTTATTCGCAACTTCAGGGCGTTGGAATTTCTAACATCACATCTTAATATTGGAGAGGAATTTGTCTTGACATCCTCAGTAGGAAGAGGTGATGGTAATGGTTTGTTTGCCCCTGGATGTGGTTGTGAGTCAAAGAGATGCCGCAACAATGGTAGATGATGTGATAACAGAAAATGTAAGCATTGTGGGCAATCAAGTCATACAACTTAGTGACTTACAAGTGTTTGGACAAATTTGGATGCTGGAATGTACAAATAAAATCTCCTATAAAGCTGGAGCGGATATATATATATATATATATATATATATATATATATATATATATATATATATATATATATATATAGAGAGAGAGAGAGAGAGAGAGAGAGAGAGAGAGAGAGAGAGAGAGAGAGAGAATAGGAACTCGTGTATATGAGGTGACACCTTAGGAACTCTATTCTCATATATATATATTTATATATTTTTTTTTAAAATTTATTTTTTGAAAATTAAGCTTGAGCGGATAATGTTTCTCAGCATGCTTGAAATCCCCTATCACCCTTATTGTTTTCACCGGATGTAGAGAATATTGGGTACTTCCTAACAAAAGCAATGGATTGTGTTTTTGTTGGGCTTGCCTGTCTTT